>NC_090439.1:227966147-228639456 GCF_031143425.1 Pleurodeles waltl
TTTCCATATATATATATATAATATATATATATATATATATATATATATATATATATATATATATATATATATATATATATATATATATATATATATATATATATATATGCTAAATAATCAAATGTTTAAGTGCAGCATGAGTTCCTGTCTTAGCGCCAAGTCTCCCCTTCTTTTATACCTTAAACAAGCTAGGAGAGCATACTAGAACACCCTCTCCTTGGTTATGAAATCAAAAGCTGGCTTCGTCTGCATCGCAAACATGCAAAAAAGAGCTGGGCACAATCCCAATGCTTGTTTTGAGGCAGAACGGTACATTCATCTGATAAGACATTTTCATCCTTGAGAACTCGTCTCTGGTCTGCATCCCATATGATATGTTCCAGCACAGTGAAGAGAAAAACATGTTTTGTACTTGCGCTGCCCTGCACCTGCTGCAGAGCACCCTAATGGAATCACTCGCACAAAATGGAGTCAGTGGTCAAACATGGAGTCAGTGGTTAAATACAAATAGCATTACACTCCACACTTTGATCAATGACTCTCGTAACAGACTGGTCTGAAAGTAACCCTCTGTGGTCTAAACATAGGCATTAGATTAGGTATGCATTGTACAAAGCAACATTGACTTATTATAATACAAATTACTCTAATTATTTCACCTAAAATAGAACGACGTTGACCAAGATCAGGCAGCCAGTTGAATAACCAGTCTCACCACCATTTATCTACATCCTGCTTCACTCCCTTCACCAATTTGTACAAGGCTCCAATGTGAGACTGAATAGATTTAGAATGATCGGATAGGTTAAAACAACACATTCCATCAAATTCTGAGCAGTCATGGTCGTAGTCAATGGCTGCCTTGTTTTGTAAAGCAGCTTTTCTAGAGCCTCGTATATCTAGTAATAGTTCTGAAAAAGCAATACATGCCCTATTAATATTTTTAAACATCAAATATGCTAGTTTGATAATAACTCGGGTATTATAAACAGCTAATCCTGGAACTACTACTATAGAAAGACCTAAGCTTAAATATTCTGATCTAGAAAATAGCTGAACTTCAGAGTCATAGTCTTCACTTAGTTGAACTGGTTCCCTTGTGTTTTGAGTATGTAATACAGCATGTAATGGAAACATCATGAGTGCTAGCCGCATGAAAGCACACGGTCTTCCAGTTATATTTGCAGAGATGTAAGTATATGTGCTGTTCCCACGAGAAAATAACCACCCAACAGGTAACTTGACATGCATAATGTTACTAGCAGCAGACACTATATTCTTGCAAAGCATGCTATTATTTACATTTGTACACATTTTATTGCTTCTTTGTTGACATAGTACTTGTTGTTCCCATGGAATCTCTTGAGGAGAGCCCGTTGTTGCTTTAAGGCACATTTGAGCACGCTTTCCAATTTTGTAAGTGTTGCATGTTAGTATGTAGCAGACATCGCTGGTAGTGACATTGTAAGTGATCACCTGTGTTAGGTTGTTCCATCTCTCATCAGTAGTTTGTGGGAAAAACCAACAGTACTCATAGAGAGATAGATGAGTTAGTACATCACTTTCTACCACCGCTCCGTCAGCATTGGTGCCATTGAATATTTGCAGCTGAACACTGGCAGGCGTTGAAATGGCAACTAAGCAGGTGGAAATCACATCAACGGTGCTTTTCATATTTGTAACGCAAAAGTCCGACCTATTCAGAATGGTCTGAGGCAAATGTATCCAAACGTTCTTGGACTGGTGCAGCAAGGGTGTCAAACAGAGCTGTTGGTTGATTACTTCGGAGCTAGGGGTTTTGGTCCCCCCGACCCCACCTTAACACATCCAAAAATGCTCCACGCAGCATAGTCAGCACAAAGACACATCATAGTATGATCTGTAATGGAAACAAGCATGATCATTCTCACAAATAACATTTATCAGCTGGTACATGTTCACATTTTTCTTGTCCCGGTTTCATGACTAACAAAATGTTGTCTTTGCCCTTTGCTATAATTTCTGCTGGTTCAGGGGGATGATTTAGGGATTCTACCCACACCTTAGTAACAGGATTTTTGTCAGTTAAGCCAAAGCCTCCCCCCCACGCACTGTAAGAAGGGCTGGGGCAGTCCCCTTTGTGACTACTACTCCGGACACTGAAATAATCACAGTTTGAGCAATTCTGTCTCCAGTTTGTATTATCAAATCTGTGTCTCCACTTTTCAACAGAATAACTTTAATTTCCTCTTGGTAGTCTGCATCAATCACCACCCCCCCACCAAACCTGAATACCCTTGAGTGCCAGCCCAGATCGAGGAGCAATCAATCTGAAATGGTCTGTTGGAATTTGTATCCCAACACCTGTTTCAGTAAGCATCATATCTCTTGGTTTCAGCCTGTGCATGTTCAAAGCATGCAAATCAAGACCTGCAGATTCTGGTGTTACTCGATACTGAGCTAAAGCTCCTGTTTTTGTCTCCCAATACGTAATGATATAAGTCACTACAAGAGGTTGTATCTGTAATGCTGGGGTCAGCATTCGCATCAAAGGAGTCTCTGCACTTGTTAAAGGTCTATTATTCAATAGTAGCAAGGCTTCATTCAGATGATCTCTCCAATTTCTCAGCGTTCCATCAGCCAACTTGCGTTACTGTGAATTCAAAAAGCGATTCATTCTCTCGATTAATCCTGCAGCTTGTGGATAATATGGAATATGTTAAGTCCACTCTATGTTGTGAACAGTATTCTTGCACCAACTTACCTTTAAAATGCGATCTGTTGTCACTCTGAATCTGGAACTCTATAGTACAACATCAACAAGTCTAATGTCTTAATCGAATTGAACTGAGTAGCACGTTTACATGGAAACGCGATCAGATAGCCAGAATAAGTATCCACCACCGTGCAGACGTAATGACAACCGTGACTATTCGGTAGTGGCCCAATGTAATCAATCTGCCATATCTGCCCTGGCAACTTTCCTCTCCCCAGCAGACCTCTGGCAGTCTGCGGAACAGATCTCTGTTGTGTATGTTGACAAATAGGACACTGCATGATTGTTTTAATCACATCTAGAGGAATGTGCATCCCTCTAATCTCTGCCCACCTGTTAGTGGCCTTCTCTCCCAGGTGTCCACATCTTTGGTGAGCCCATTTTGCCATCCCCAGCAAGTCAGAATCCTGTGTCGACACTTCTGCCTCAGAGATTTTGGCTTTGTCATCTGCAAGTGAACTAAACCATTGTTCTAGTGAGTCAGTGGAACAGTGGGCGTCTACATCATATACAGTGGCGGTACTTTGCTCTCGCATTTCCCAAATTTCCTGCCACAATTCTTTGCCCCACACCTCCTTAGAATGTATTTGCCAGTTGTGTGCATGCCACGTAGGAAGCCAGGTGGCTATCCTGCTGGCAGTAGACTAAGAATTGGTATAAATGTGACATTTCCCAGGTAATTCTTGTTTTAGAGCTTGATGTACTGCGTACAATGCTGTGTACTGACTACTGTTCCCTTCTCCAGTAGGGAAAAGCAGCTTCTTGGTTACAGGATTATTTGACACTGCCTTCCAATGTCTCTTGGCCCCAACATACTTTGCTGAGCCATCATTGAACCATACATGCTTCCTGTTCTCAGGGGACAAGGACTCAAATGGCTCACCCTACCTCATGGGTGATTCTTTTACCTTGGGCACCTCTTGTAGCACCTCTTCATTCTGCATGGGGGCCTGTGCCACCTTTCCATGCAGGGCCGCGGTTCCTGCTGGTCCCTCTTGGGCCCTGTCCTTTATGTACCATTTCCACCTAATGGCACTTGCTTCTTGTGCATGCCCTGTTCGGGGAGTTTTGGGTGAACTCATCACCCACTGCATTATCTGGATCTTGGGCCCCAGGATCACATTATGCCCTATTTGTATTTGCTCCGTAAGTATCCACTAGAGCCCAGTAACATGCCAGTAACTGCTTTTCAGAGGGAGTGTACCGCTCTCCAGCATCTGGTACCTTTTTGGTCCAGAAACCTAGGGACACCATCTCCCTTCCCTGTTTTTGCCTCATACTCCAATTTGCATATTGTCCCTAGATTGCCACATGTAACTCGGTGTCTCCCTCCTGTACTGGCCACAAGTCTAAAGCATGTTGAATCGCCTACTTTGCCAATTCAAACACACACTGCGCTGCTCTCCCCATTCAAACTCATGTTTCTTTAAGTTACCTTGTACAAACGGGCCAAAATCTGACGTAAGTGAGGAATATGCTGTCTCCAAAAACCAAACAATCAAATTGACATCTTAACCTAATTAACGCACCCAAATATAGTGATTGGCAAGTTCCCCCACTTTCTCAAAACTTCTGCAATCTAAGTGGTCACCTTTTCTAAATTCCCATTAGCTAACTTTCCCAGATCGTGCAATATCTTTATACCCAAGTACCTCAACTCTATAACCTTTCTAGGATCTTCACAGTTTTGATTCCATGCCATTATCTCTGTTTTTTCTTAATTTACCTCATAACCAGCCAATTTTGAAAAAGCCGTCACTTCCTTTATAAGGTTCGGAATATAAGAGGTGACGTCAGAGTAGTACACCATTAAATCGTCTGCATATAAAGCAATTTTCCTATAAAAACCACCAGTCACAAATGGTCCTATATGATCATTTAACCCCAAACTGTCTGCAAGAGGCTCGATATAGAAGTCGAAGAGGATCGGAGAGAAGGGCAGCCTTGTCTAGTCCCTCTTTCTATCCCGACTTCCGGGGATAATATGCCATTAACCAAGTTTCTTGCGGAGGGTGCACTATAAATCCGTGCCAACCCACTAATTAAGGGTTTACTGATTCCAAAATGAGCTAATATCGCCATGAGGTATTTCTAATTCACACGATCAAATGCCTTAGCGGCATCTACCATTATGACTGCCAGAGGAATATCTAATGTTGTGGCCAGATCGATAGAACCAATGAAGGTATGATTGAGATCTCTCATATTCCTGCCCGGCAGAAATCCCTGCTGATCTTGATGTACTAACTGCTCGGCAACTTTTTTCAGTCGACCTGCTATGATACTAGTAAATACCTTATAGTCGCAATTAAGTAGCGATATTGGGCAATAAGATTGACACTGTAAGGGATGCTTACCAGGCTTCAATATTAAAGAGATTACTGCTTCATTCCAAGAGTTCAGGATAGGGGAACCCTCCAACAGTATAGCATTACACAAATGCACCCAAACTGGAATAATCGCCTCCTCCAGTGCTACATAAAGCTCACTCAGGATCCTGTCGGGACCCGCCGCTTTCCGTTTCTTTACTTTCTTAATAGCAACTAAGATCTCACTGGCAGATATTTCCTGACATAGTAACTGGTATTGCTCACTCAATAGCCTCGGAAAATGCTTCTGTCCAAGCCACACTGCAGTTGCCCCTAAATCTTCTTTATATAACACCTGGAAGAAGGATTAAATTATCCATCATATCCAGGAGGTAATTTCTCATTTTTGGGGAGTTCATTTGTATTCTCTCAGAGGACCTGTCCAAAACAGTTTGAAATCCCCCCTATAATGATTGGGGCTTTAAAAGTAAGCAAGTTGTCAAACAACTGAGATAGTGAGGAGTTATCATCCACATTTGGCCAATAATAGCTTACTAAAGTGTATACTGCATCATAAAACGTAATTTCTTTGATTATCCAATGCCCTCCCATGTCTGCTTTATACCAAGCTAGGCTTACCCCTGAGTTTGCTTTTAAAACCAGAGCCACTCCTTTGGAGCAGTATTGTTGATCTGTTGCTATTATAGTTCCCACCCACCTTTGCTTTGAAAAGAGATCTTTACATTCCTGTCTTACGAGATGAGTCTTTTGCAGCATCAATATCTGGGCTTTACTTTCCTTTAAATATTGCAAAACCACACATCGTCTTTTGACAACCCGAAGACCATTTACATTCCATCAAAGGATCAACCAGGATTTCATCATGTTTCCCTCACCCTCACCCAAACCTGTTCACTCCAGACTAATTTCTGCTGTGCACTAAGCCAGCAAAAACTAGTTAGTGTTTCCATCTCTCTACTAATCACCCTGCTGGTTATCTGGCAGACCACCTGACTATAATTGAGGACATACGCTTTTTTTCCTTTTCTCCCGCTGCTCCTCACCGCAAGTGCCCCCCCCCCCAGGAACCCTCCCATCTAACACTAGGCATATCCTAATGCCCTTTTCACCTGCTCCTGTGAGAAAACCGACACCACTTCTTTGCGCTTCATTACGTCCAGGGTGCCCCTCCTTCGTTATCTGGGAAATAAAAGCATCAAAATCTGCTGGTTCCAAGAAGTTGTGCACCTTATTTCGCCACATGACCTTCATAATAACAGGAAACCTCAGTTGTGCCGTGGCACGTAACTTCTTAGCTCCTCCAACCTCTTCCCCAGTTCCCATTGTCTGTCGGCCGTCTCCTTAGAGACATCAGATCTAATCGTAAATGAAGCCCCTAATGCTTGTAGTGACCCAGATTTTAAGGCTAACCCCAGTAATTTCTCCTTCACGGAATATGAAAGAAAATTAACCATCATCTTCCCGGGACTCTTTCTCCCAGGATGTTGCTTGAACGGGTCTCTGTGCACTTGCTAAATTTCTCCTTCTAAATTATCCATCCAGCTATCCTGCGGAAAATAATTTCTCAATAGATTGATCACAAATGTTTTAATATCTGATCCATCCAGACCCTCTTTCACCCCTAGGATCCTAACATTATTACGTCTACCGTTGTTTTCAGTTCTTTCATGTTTGGTCTTAAGACGTGATACCTCTTGAGCATTTTCCTGTACCACAGTTTGAAGTGCCTGAAACCCCTCCTCTAAATCCTGTGTGCGCTGTGCTAAGTTCTCAACTTTGGCTTCTAGGCTAGAGCAGGTGGCCTGAATCCCATTCTGATTTGCCTCCGAGATTGCAAAGCGTTCTTTAATCTCTTGGGACAATTGGGAAAGAGTCTACTGCACCAAATTCCAACCCCTGGTTCCACAATCCTGCGTGCAGAAATCTTCTGACTCTCTGGATTCCTAGACTCCTGGCTGCACTCCGCTCTCCCTTCCATGCATCCCCCTATCAGAGAGATCTGGGACAACCGTCTCTGAGCCTACGGGACTATTATTAATCATTGGCGCTGCTAGCATGGGGGGGTGACAGTAGTAGATAACTGTGGAAACCATTCCCTCGGTATCCTTCCCTCTTACTTCGTAGCTTTGCTCAATTAAAGCTGACTGCTTCCTCTTGTCCTCTGTGAAGCAATCACTCATATCTGTGCTAATTTTAAAATAGGACTTCAAAGAAGGTGTGATTCTCTAAGGGTTCTTATTTAGCGAACTCTTATCCTCAGATAGAATTTTCTCTGCTGCTACTTTCGTTGAGGAAGTTTTAGAAAGATTTCTGGGGTAGGGGGCCTGGACTAAAGAGTTCTTAAAATGGGGTTTGTCCATCCTTACTGAGGCCCTCACTTTCAACTGTTCTGTACCAGTATTACATTTCTGTCACCCTCCAGTGCATTACGAGGTCTAATCAACCTTAGAGAATATCTTGCAGTTCAACGCTGCTTCATATGTTTAGTGGGTTGAGCCCCACAGTCTCCCCCTTCCCATTGAACCAGCTCACCGCCTAAACTTTGTCCTGCATTCTCCATTGACCAGTGAGACATCCTGTTCCCTTCATCTGCCTCGTCCCACTGCTTTAGGTGTTTTCCTCCATAGCAACACTTGACTTCACTGTGAGCTGGCAATTCCGTCTTGTGCTGACTCTGCCCCTGTTGCCCTCGGCGAGGTCTCCATTTTGAAACGCGCTGCTCCCAAAGCACACTGGCCGCCGGATTCCAGGAGAAAACCACTGAGACACCCTGAGGAACAACACCCCAAACAACGGTAAGAAGAGGGGGAATCCTCACATTGACTTTCCTATTACCGCGCCGCTTGCTAAACAAAGCTAGCAGTGCTCATTTCCTCATGGTGCGGCTTTCTCGGGCGTGTGCTCTGACTGGGCACTAGCCGGCCGCCGTTGTCCCCGTCTCCCGAGTTCCGCTGAGATTTATCTCTTCAATCTGAATTGATAACACCCATTATCCAAATATAAAGTAATTGCCTTCAGTATATCAAT
Source organism: Pleurodeles waltl (assembly GCF_031143425.1). Taxonomy (NCBI): domain Eukaryota; kingdom Metazoa; phylum Chordata; class Amphibia; order Caudata; family Salamandridae; genus Pleurodeles; species Pleurodeles waltl. The sequence goes on from NC_090439.1 coordinate 227,974,260, forward strand.
TCCAAAAATATATTAAAAGAGGGGTACTATGAACACAGTGTTTCCTCATTTTGGTGTTCTCCCTATTTTTTAACCTTGGTATGCACAGCAGGGGTTTTCATTCCACCCAACCCTGTGATGGTGCAGTGCTGACCTGTGAACTTTTTCAGATTTCTATATATAAAAGAGGCCTCCACTTCGGTGTCCACCAGGGCCTTGACCATCTGGATATTTCTTTTTTCAAATACATTTCCAAATCAACATGGGGTCTATTATCCTTGTGAGCCCATCCCTGCACCAGTGTTTGACCCATTTCCTAATCAGATTTAAACCTGTTGACTTTTGCCCAAGTCATATATGGATATATCCGTTTATACCTACAGAGAGATTCTTCTCCTTCCCTGTTCTCAGCAGTCAACCAATCAGTGTCTGGATCTTCCTCCTCCTTCATCTTTGGAGAAACAATTTTCTCCCTCTCCTTTTCTTCCTTCTGCTTCTCTGACTTGCCCTGACTCACCCGTTTATTATCCTGCTTATTCACCTTCCTGCTCCCCTCTTTTCTGTCTAGCCCTCGCTTACGATACGTCTCCCACAGACTCTTGGTATCTATCCCATCCGTCTGTTCTTTGTCTACACTATCCTTCAACAATGTCATAAACATATTTCTTCTAAATACCCTATTATTGTCAGCCCAGCCCTCAGACCAAGAGGCTCTTTCAAATTTAATCCAGCTCTCCCAACTCGTGGACTGCCTCACGTACATCTTTCAATAAGTGTCCTGTCTTGTTAATTAGCAGAGTCATTATCACCTGCTTGTACACTGGGGGAGCTAACCAAATGATTTTGTTTCCCACTGACACCGTCAGTGGTGCATCCAACAAATTGTGAGCTTCATTCAGAAGAACAACAGTTTTCATACTTTCTTCCTTAATTCTCTGCATAGTATCTTTCAGTGTGTACTAGGGTTTATTTTTGGGTGGCCAGTCTGACTCTGTATGATATTTGTGATTACACCCCATAATTACTAATTGCAAAAGATTAGTCGCTCTGTCATCCTCATAACACCTACATTGTTCCTGTATAATAGGGTCAGTGCTAAGGGAGCAAAACGTCCTTGCATCTTCCACATCTAATGTCACTCCAGAAGCTCCTGTGTCATACAATTGCACCAGCCACGTAAACAATGCTTCCCCAGGTTTTTGACAAAACCTATTTATTATATCATTTATCTCCTGCTGCGAGTAATCTTTTAGGGAGTGCATCTCAGCCCCCCCCCTTTAATTTTGTGGAGCACCCTGTATTTTCAGTCTACATATAAGCTGTGCATGAACCACTTTCTGCTCTTCTGGCTCACACTGACCCCCCACTGTTTTGAAAAGACTCTTGGCCAGACTCAGAAAACTCAGAGGAATCCCATATATTAGCATCCCATTCATCAGGATTCCAGTCTAGCCCTGCTTTAGCAATGGCTAAATGAACATTCTTTTTGTTAAATCTTCCTTGTCGTTTCTTGTGTTTATATTGAGCTACACGCACCGTGGCCCGTCTAACCACTGTCTGGTAAGTATCAACTTTATCCTGTAGCAATGTATTCTGACATGATAGCATTGTGGAAATATTATCTAGAATCACCAGCGGCCTTTCTAATTGTTCACGTTCCTGCCTGTTCTAACTGAACACATTTCTCAAGCATTTTATGATAGGCACATAAAAGGACCCAGCCTTTCCAGCCTAAATTTGTTAATTATTTTCCTTTTTCTACTGGCACTTTCTGCAAACAAGCGAATACTTTTGCTGGATCAGCTTCTGCTATACACGTATCCCAGTTCTCACTCAAACCAGCACCGTAAGCCCACTCAAGGGCAAGTACATCGTAAGGAACTATTTCCCAACCCGGTATTTCACTTGGCATCTGGGAAACTGCCTTAATCTTTTTGGCAAACATTTTTCACTTTTTAATCTTTTACTTCAAATCCTGTAAGTGATGCCAATTTGTACTGCTCTTGCTTAAACTAAGAGGAAACAATGCCAAAGAATGCAGCACTCTTAGGCTAAGTAATTAATTTATTAAGGCACCTTCTCGATATCAAATGAAAGCACACAAATATATGAAAATAAGCATTTAACTCAAATGAAGTGAAACATGTATATACAAAATTAATCATAGCAGTTAAACAATCACAGACAGAAATGTGCAATGCATCAACAGTGTTCATATATATATATATATATATATATATATACTAAATAATCAAAAGTTTAAATGCATCACCATGGGGGTTAAATCCATCATCCTTGCCAGCACCACTGACCGGGGAACCCTCAAAAGGTCCCGGCAGGAGACTCCCCCACATGGGATCAAAATATCCCAGGCATCGCGTCCACTCCAGGTGAGTTCCTGTCTTAGTGCCAAGTCTCCCAGTCTTTTATACCTTAAACAAGCTAGGAGAGCATTCTAGAACACCCTCCCCTCAGTTATGAAATCAAGAGCTGGCTTTGTGTACATCAAAAACATGCAAAAAATACACCTGGCCACACTCCCAGTGCTACTTTTGAGGCAAAACGGTACATTCCTCTGATAAGACGTTCTCATCCTTCTGAACTCGTCTCTAGTTCACATCCCACATGATATGTTCCAGCACAGTGAAGAGAAGAACATGTTTTGAACTTGTGCTACCCTGCACCCACAGCAGGGTACAATATGAAATCACTCGCACAAAATGGAGTCAGTGGTCGAACATGGAGTCGTAGTTAAAAACACAAAGCATTACAGCCATAATTCACCGCACTACTTGACCTCTCAGTAGTCCCCCACGAGAAGCTCCCCAACAGGCTGGACCTTCCCACTCAGACTCAAGGACAAATCAGTCATCCAGACCCCAAGTCACTCAACCTTGCGATATGGCTCCTGAGGTCATTGAGTTTGGTTACTTAGGCTTGCCTGTGGAATGCATGGACATTCTCAGGGAAGCCCGGAGACCCACAACTAGAGCCTGTTATGTGACAAATATGGAAATGTTTTGTTGGATACAGTCAACCCAAACGTATCAACCCCATGAAAGCTACTGTTCAAGAGATTGTTATTTGCTCCATTTACGAAAAGCAAATCTAGCCTACACTTCTATTCGCCTACATCACACAGCTATAGCTGCATACCTATAGAACAGCCAAAATATTTTCTCCTTCAAAATCCCAGTAATTAAGGCTTTCATGGAAGACCTAAAACGGGTAATTCCACCTAGGATTCCCCATGCACCATCGTGGACCCAAAACATTGTGCTCACCAGACTCATGGGTCCTCCTTCTTAGCCACTCTACTCTTGTCCGCTTCAATACTGTTCTTGGAAGGTAGCTTTCTTAGTTGCCATCACATCACTCAGTCGTGTCAGTGAGCTCCAGGCACTAACCTTGGTAGAACCTTTCTTCCAGATTCATAGGGATAAGGTAGTCCTTCACACTAACCCTGAGTTCCTATCTAAAGTGGTTTCTCAGTTTCACATAAACCAGTCCATTGAACTTACCTGTCTTCTTTCTTCAACCTGACTCTGTTGCAGAAAGAGCTCTTCACACTCTAGATGTTAAAATAGCACTTATGTTTGACATAGACAGAACCATAGAATTTCGTAGAACTAAGCAACTTTTTGTAGCTTTCTCACCTCCTCATAAATGCAATCCAGTATCCAAGTCTAGCATAGCCAGATGGATAGGTAAATGTATACAATGTTGTTACGCTAAAGCCAAGAGACAGTTACCTGTTATCCCTAGAGCACATTCTACTAGCAAAAAAGGTGCAACTGTGGCTTTTCTTGTAAACATTCCTATAGGTGACATTTGTAAGGCAGCTACATGATCTTCACCACACACATTCACAAAACACTACTGTGTGGATGTGCTATCACCCCAACAAGCCAGTGTAGGTCAGGCTGTGCTGTGAACACTTTTCCAGTCACCAGCGACTCCTACAGGCTACCCACCGCTTTTATGGAGGGACTGCTTTACAGTCTATGCAAAGCAGGTGTATCTACAGCCACACATGAAATCAAACGGATTATGTTACTTACCCTGTAAGCATCTGATCGTGACATGTAGATTCACATGCGCCCTCCCTCCTACCCGGATGCCTCTGGCTGTTGCAGTTATATTACTTTTTTTGTGTATATTTATTTATTGCGTGGACCTCTTACTCTATACTTTCCATCCTTGCACTTCTTTGTTTCCTGCATGTGGGAAAACAATCTAACAAAGGAGTTGAAGCCCCTGCACAATATCATCGAGAGGAGGAGTTACTCAATCCTGTGACTTGGAACACTTCTTCGAAGAAAAACAACTTGCTCAACTCTTGACCCAACACTAGATGGCAGGGGTATGCAGAGCATGTGAATCTACAGCACTTCATGCCATGAACAGATGATTACAGGGTAGTAACATAATCCTTCTGGTTTCAATGACTTCAGCACTTGGGAAGTGAACTTCAGGCCCTCTCGGTCCATCCTTCTTGTATTTCACCTTTTTGGAATAAAATGGTGGTTAAGGACGAGAACAGCATTCCTTCCAAAGGTAGTGACACATTTCATGTCAGATAGAGTTCCCATCTATGTCCTCACATTTATGTCCAACCTGTGAGTTGGTAACAAGAGAGCTGCTGACAAGGCAGTCTCTGAGGGAGAAGTATCCTTTTCTCACAAGAAGCAGGGTAACAGCTGAAGGGCAACCCTCCCATGGAGAATGCAGAGATATTTTCCCTACCTACCAACAAACCTCCTGCTTTGATCCACACCAGATGGAGGGGCGGGTGGCATTAGCGCCTACCAGTTTTGGCAGGAAGGAGCATATTGCACTTCTGGGAACCTGCCTGCAGCTGCAGGCAACGTCTTCAGCAACCAACAGCTGAGATGGGCAGAGTAAAATACCAGGAGACTGCTGAAGCTTTCCCTGGAATGTTATTAACTGGTGCCTCCCCATTGTGGCTGGAGGTACTGTTGTGACCCTAATTGTGGGGTAGTAGTAAAGGGAGGTTAGGGTAATTTTAGTGTTTAGTGGTGGGGAATGGTAAAGGATGGCAAGGGTAATTTCAGGGTTTAGGGGTGGGTAGTAGTGAAGGGTGGTAAGGGTAATTTTAGAGTCTCGGGGTGGGTAAAGGTAACGAGTGGTATGGGTAATTTTAGGGTTTAGGTGTGGTTTGTGGTAAAGGGTGGTAAGAGTAATTTTAGGATTTAAGGTTGGTAAGAATAATTTTAGAGTTTGGGGTGGGTACTGGTTAAGGAAGGTTAGGAGTAAATTAAAATAAAGTGGGGTTTGGAGGTTCCCCCCCAAAATAAGAAAATTATAAATTTAATTATAAATGTAAATCTGTTTGTCTATCCATCTATCTATCTATCACCTACTGGCAGTTGCCAGTAGGTCGTTATAGTTAGGACCATGTTTCGATAGAAAAAACATTTTTTGACTTGCCTACATCCTTGGCATCGTTTGACCAATCTTCACAAAATATTTTTTTAATTTTTTAAAGTGTGCCGATGATTCTTGTTGTGCATGGAAAACTTCAGGGTGATCTGTCAAGCGGGGATCTGAGAAAAAAGGGGGAGTCAAAAAAAGTGTGTTTCTCATGTTAATCCCCAAGAGGCATTTTGAACATGACTGCAGCCTGTACCGCTGTACGGAATTACACCAAAATTGGTAGAAAGCTAGATTTTGTTCTGCTTTTTGCTATTTGGTGTAAATTTGTTCAGTAATTGTTGAGAAATGAAAGGAAATCCAAATGCATATATCTAGGGCCTCAGTCTTTCACAACAAATTTGCGATTATCGCAAAAAAAAATTGAATACGCAATGCTGTGATTAGCTGACGGCAACCTGAGCAGAAAGTTGCGGCTGCTATTTTAGGTAATGGGACGTGGTCCCCAGGGCTGAAAATTACAATCAATAGTGTTAGAACGGGTCCGGGTAGAGGTACCCTGACACTATGTTTGGCATAGAGGGTTTTTTGAGGAACCCCTTAGATGTATAACATGTCGAGAAACAGGTATTTCTTTCGCACACACGATATTTGCAAATTTGGCACGACCGTCAGCACGGACCCCCATGAAAACATTCACAAACATATATTCAGACACTAATTCATTCACTTATAGATGCACTCAGAGACTCATGCATCCACTCACACACCCACTCAGACACTCATGCACCCACTCATAAATCCACTCAGACTCACACACCCACTTTCAGACCCATTGGGACACTCACAGATCCACTTAGACATGAACCCACTCACAGACCAACTCACTCATACACCCACTCATGCACCCAATCACAGACCCACTCAGAGACTCATGCACCCACTTACAGACCCACTCAGCCACACACCCACTCACAGACCCAGACACTCATGCACCCAGTCATAGATCCACTTAGAACCTCACACACCCACTCACAGACCCACTCACTCACACATCAACTCACAGACCCACTCAAACTCCCACGCACCCACTCACAGACCCACTCAGAACCCCAAGCACCCAGTCACAGACCAACTCAGACCCTCACACACCCATTTACAGACCCAGTCCGACATTACCACACCCACTCACAGACCAACTCAGGCACTCACTCACCTATTCAATGACCAACTCAGACAGTAAGGCATCCACTCACATACCCACTCAGAAGACCCATGCACCCACTGACAGACCTTCTCAGGTGCTCATGCACACAGTCACAGACCCACTCATAGACTTATGCATGCAGGGTTGGGTGTTTAAAGGGGATTGGTTATAGGGCCTGGCTACAGACCAGGCCCTGTGGCCAGCCCCCACTGTGCGCGGCCAAAGGCTGTGCATGGTTGTATAGTTACAGGGGGGTTGACCACTGGGCCTGGCTGTGCTGCAGGGCCTGGCCAAGCTGAAGGCTGTGCGTGGCACAGGGTTGGGTAGTTAGAGCGGGTTGGCTGGAAGGCTTGGCTGCAGCTGTGCTTGGCGGTGGTTTCATTAATGTATAGTACTTCAAATTACCTTATGTTAAAAAAAAAAAAAAAAGGTTACATGGATGTTATAGTTAGGATCTGAATTTACGGGCACTGTTCAAAATCCCTATGGAAAAATGAATGGGGAAAATATGGTTTTGGGACCCTCTTTTTTCTTGGCCCCTACTTGTGACTTTCCAGACAGATGCTGAAATTAGCATAGTATTTTCTTTGAAAATGTAATGACGATTCATCAAACGGCACTGAAGTTATTAGCAAAACAAAAAACGTTTTTCTATAGAACCTAGGTCCCAACTATAGCTACCTCATGGTGACCGCCATTAAGTTTAATATATATATATATATATATATATATATATATATATATATATATAGTAGATAGTTATAGTTAGGACCTACTTTCCACAGGAAAAGCATTTCTTGTTTTGAAAATATCTTTGGTGCCATTTGAAGAATTGTCCCAAAATTAGTAACCCACTCACTTCAGTTGCTGTCTTGAAAGTTTCGGGTGATTCGTCAAGTGGGGGCCGAGAAAGAGGTCCAAAAACGCAATTTGTCCATGCAAATTCCCATAGGTATTTTGAACATGACTACAACCCGAGCTGCTGCACTGAATTAGACCACATTTGACAGAAAGCTAGCTTTTGGTCCAGAAAATGTACTTCTTGTAATTTGGTATAAATCTGTTCAGTAGTTTCAGAGGTATTAAAGAAAAAAGAAATAGAGCTATATAGGGACATTGAGACTCCATAAATCCCGGAGATCTCATGCTGAGATCTGATTGGCTGCCAGCACTTCAACCAGCCTCAGCTGAGTCCCCCAAAAAAAGGAAGAAAACGAAAAGGGGACAGGGTAGGAGTACCCTGACCCCGAGCCTTGGTACTGGGGTCCCACAGGGCAAAAAATAGTTTTAAAAAAAAGTCCCTGAAAAATCGCAGAGGGTCCGCAAATGCGGGGAAACCCCACCCAAAAAACAAGCGTTTGTTAACACTTTAGCTCCCGGGTGGACCATTTCCCATGGGAATGTGGCATTTAAAAAAAAAAAGGAGTGTACACAAGGTCCCCCTCCATTTGGCTCTTATGAGCCCTGGGCACCACCACCTACCTGGGCCTAGATTACAAATATGGAAGGGGAGGGCACGTGGACCCCCCTCCTATGCCTAAGTAAAGCCCCAGGGACCACCACCTCCCCGGGGTTAAATTTAAAACATTGCAGGGGGTCAGCGTGTACAACCCCCGTCCCCCAGGCCCCAGGGACCACCACCTCCCCAGGGCCAGTCATATATTTAAAACTGGGAGGGGACTACATGCCCCCCTCCTGATCCGTATACAGCATCGGAGACCACCATCCCCCCAAGGTTAGCCAGTGCACAGTAAAGGAAGGGGGGTCACATGCCCCCCTCTCTTGGAGCCATTAATGGCCTTGGGGCCACTACTCCCCAGGGCCGGCTCCAGCTAACTCTCAAGGTGCCACCACCCTCAGGAGACAGCAGTTTGTGTTCGCTTGGCAGGAGCTGTGAAAGCTCCTGCCAAGTGAGAGCAAACACTAACTCCACTCCCAGCAAGCGGGAGCAGTAAAACTGCTCCCACTCGCAGGGAGCAGAGTTTCCATCTGTTTTCCTTCCCGCTGTTAAGCGGGCTGGGAAACAGATGAAAGGATTGCTCCTGCACGCAGGGAGCTGCATTTCTTGTTGCTTGTGTGCAAGAGCAGCCCGGTATCCTCAGGAGGTGGGGAGCCGGCAGTGACCACGGGGCAATCAGCCCCCTACCGTCCCGGTAAAAAAGCAGTCTCACTGAGGGAAAAGTGAGGAGAGGGCATACAAAAAAAGGTGAAAAAGCAAAGAAAAAGCTGTGAGAACAAGGGAAAAGCAAGGAGATGGCAAACAAAATACGGATGGGAAAGCAAGGAGAAAGCAGTGGGAATGAGGGAAAGTAAGGAGAGGGCACTCAAAAAAACTTGTAAAAAAGCAAGGAATAAGAAGAGAAAATGAGGTGAAAGCAAGGAAAGGGCACACAAAATACAGGAGAAAAGCAAGGAGAAAGCAGTAAAAATGAGTGAAAAGCAAGGAGAGGGCACACAAAAAATGGGTGAAAAAGCAAGGTGAATGGGGTGAGAACAAGGGAAAAGCAAGGAGAGGGCACACTCAAAAAAGGCAAAAAAGCAAGGCGAAAGAAGTGAGAGCGAGGCAAAAGCAGGGAGAAGGCACTTAAAAAGAAAAGAGGGAAAAGCAAGGACAAAGTGAGGTCGAGGTTAAAGCAAGGAGAAGGCACACAAAATACAGGGAAAAATGCAAGGAGAAAGCATTAAGAATGAGGGAAAAGCAAGGAGAGGGTACACGAAATACAGGGGAAAGATGAGGAAAAAGCAGTCAAAATGAGGGGAAAGGCCGGCAAATACATGATAACCTGAGAAGGGTTTTCCACCTGATGGAAAAGGTGACGAAGAAGCAGGTCCCGGCTATGCTGTTGGCATTGGAGGCAGAAAAGGCTTTCGACCGGGTGGAATGGTCCTTTTTGGTAGAGACCATGTGGCGATTTGGCTTTGGGAAACAGTTCATAGCGATGGTAATGAGCAACTACTCGAGTCCCTGGTCACGAATATGCATCAACGGGGTGACTTCTGATTTCTTTGACCTCTCCAAGTGAATCAGACACGGTTGTCCCCTTTCCCCGTTGCTTTTTGCACTAAGCGTGGAACCTCTGGCAGCCAGGATATGGGCTGATCCGAGTTTTCAAGGCATCCAATTTGGCCCTGATAAACATAAGATCCCACTGTTTTCCGACGACATCTTGCTTTTTGTTGCTCAACCACGTACGACCCTTCTGGCCCTCCAGGAGAAGTTGGGCCTCTTTGAGCAGGTAGCAGGCTTCAAAGTGAATAGGGGGAAATCATATATCCTTAACTTAACAGTTCCTCCCGCTGAGATAGGAGTGTTAGCCGCCACTTCTCCATTTGTAGGGGCTAACAGAGAAATTTTGTACCTGGGAGTCAGGCTCACCTCCAGGGTTCTGCCCCTACTTAGGACGCTACAAGCAAACTTTGAGAGATGGTCAACACTCTGGCACTCATGGTTAGGTTGTATCAACACCATTAAGATGATGGTTCTCCCACGGTTTTTATATCTGTTCCAAAGCCTGCCTATTGACATTCCTAAGGATTTTTATGCCCTCCAATAAATTACTTACATGCCCCAGAGACAAGGGTGGTTTGGCCCTCACGGATCATCTCACATATTACAGAGCGGCACAGCTCCACGTTATTGCTAAGTGGTCACTCCGAGAATCCGACAAGTTGTGGCTACACATGGACAGGGCAGTGACGGGCGGACACTATGGGATGTGCTGTGGAAACCCAAAGAAGACCGCCGGAAGAACGCTTATTTCAGCACCCCCACCGCTACTACCCTTAAGGTATGGAACACAGTGACAAGAGCCTACAGGCTCACAACCTTTCCCTCACCCCATACCCCAATCCACTATAACATGGCCTTTCCCCCGGGAGCTACCCCAGGTCCTTTTGACAAGTGGAGGGAGGGAGGCTGCTTGACAATCGCTGATCTCTTCCATGGGGAACATGTCCGTACATTAAAAAATTGCGTTAGAGACTTTCATCTACCCACTTCTTTTTTTTTTTTTTTTTTTTTTAAGTTTCAAAAGTTTTATTAAGAATATATAAGGCGGTACATACAGCATATAAGCAAACTGTTTAGCTTTCAAAACATTGTTTTTGTTCTTTTACCACAATTATTTCCATTGTGAACATATATGCATGTACTGTCAGGCAAGTAAAAATTCCCAGTTGCATAGTTGAGTTTTGTACCCTTATTTTGAAGAAAAAAGGAAAACAGGTGGGGGGGGTGTAAGGGGGGGAGGAGCGAGGATAGGGTTGTGTGGGGGGGTTTGATCTTGGTATAGGGGGAGGCGAAATAGTCATATGAAATGGGGAGGGGGAGAGAAGGGGAAGAGAGAGGGAGAAAGAGGAAGGGTAATCGCGGGGGGGATTTAAGATGAAGAGACTCGGAGTAGGCAGGGGGTCTTTGTATCCTGAGACTAGCTTGTTCAGGCTGAAGAGTAAATCGTTATGTACTTCTCCGTCTGTAGCAAGTTATTATCTAGGGGTAGATAGTATGTATGTTAGATATGGTGAGGTCGGTTAGAGAGTGTCTACGTCTTATATGAGTTGATTTCTCCGTCCTTGTTTGTGTTAGGAAGCGACTTGTATTACTATGTTGTGTAGTTCAGGGTCTCGGGCATACGTCAAAATTAGAGGCCTGTGGATTGATAGAGAGAGAGAAGAAAGAGAGAAAGGGGAGAGGAGAGCGTAGCTAGGGAGAGAGAGAAGGGACAGTAGGAGATTACATGTGTTTCCGGGGTCTAGGATTCTCAGAGAGTGATTGGTAATTGATATTCCCTAATCATTGATCATTGAACATTGGTCATCCGTTGATCACCCATTGGTCATCCACCAGCCGCTTCATGGTCTCTTCAAGAATGGGCGCCAGACCTCCGCAAATTGTTCTGCTTGGTCCTGTAGGTTATAAATCACTCGTTCATGGGTAGCCGTTTGATACATGGCCGTCATCCATTCTATGGGTGTGGGGGCAATGCTAGATCTCCAGTGCCGGAGTATGCATATTTTGGCTGTGGCAAGCGCCGTGTGGATTAATCGTTTATGTGCCCTCGATAGGGAGGGATACGGGCGAATGTCATGTAGAATGATAAATGCTGGTGGGGTCGGTTTTGGTATCTGTATGAAGTCCGATAAGGCGAGGCGTACCGCGTCCCATAGTGACTGTACCGTTGGGCAATGGCATAGAATATGGAGTTGGTCACAATATGGCTCTGTGCATCTTCAACAGTTCGCGTGCGGTATCAGCCCTGCCCTGAAGAGTTTAACGGGGGTCCAGTACCACCCCTGAAGGATTTTAAATAGGCAAAATTTCAGGCGTGCTTCACGTATGCCCCTGTCGAGGGCTTCTAGTATGTCTGGCCATTCTTCGTCCGTGTAGGTTATCTCTAGTATATCCTGCCACTTTAACCGTAGTCGTTCAAGTAAAGGCTGAGAGTAAAGGTGGTTAGTTAATTCGGCATAGAGGCCAGCCAAGACGCCTTTTTGTCGGCCCCATTTCTGAAGATAGGTGACGATGGGTGAGGTTTTGAGCATCCACGGTGGGGTTCCTAATGTTCTCCGCATACAGTGTTTGAGCTGTAGATATCGCCACTCCTGGTTACTTTGGATACCAAATTCTTCCTGGAGGGAGGCGAATGTGTGGAAGCTATCTCCATCTATTATGTGAGATATATTGTGGATACCTGCCTCGGACCATTGGGGCCATCTGAGAATATTCCCTCCTATTTTAATGCTTTTATTCCATGCTATGGGAGCCTGAGTATGCAGGGAGGGGTGTACTCCTAGTAGTTGATGGGCTCTGCACCACGCTGTGTTTGTAGCTTTGAGGATGGGGTTAGCTAAGGGAACATGGTCGGCGTATGTTCCTCCCATCTCCGTATACTGTCCATATAGGAGTTTCTCTGTGATCACCCATTGCGGTGGATCGGCTATATCCGGAAGTGTATATATTAGCTGTGAGAGTTGTAGGGCCAGAGAGTATTGTTCTACCGAGGGTAGTCCTAATCCTCCGTAGGGCCGCCGTGCCAGTATTGTTGCAGGTTTCAGTCTTGGGCATGAGGAGCCCCAGACGAAGGCCCTTATGGATGCGTCTATTAATCGGAGTGAGGAAAGAGGTATCTGTAGGGGGAGCATGCCTAGCACGTATGTGAAGCGTGGTAAGGTGACCATTCTGACCGCCTGTGTCCTGCCCCACATGGACAGGCCTAGTAGGGACCATTTGGCAAAGTCTTGTTTCATTTTAGATATAAGGGGGTCTATGTTGTCCCTGACCATATGTTCTAGACCTCGGTTAATGAACGTTCCTAAATATTTAAGGCGGGTCGGGGTCCATTTGAATTGGAGGCCATGTATCGCTGCCCTCGTCGTTATGCGGGATAATGGTAGTGCCTCACTTTTATCCCAGTTTACCCGATATCCGGATAGGGATGCAAAGTCTTCTATAGTGGAAAGTAGTGCTGGGAGCGAGGTTTCTAGATCGGACATTGTTAACAGAATGTCGTCTGCGTAGAGATAGATTTTGGATATGCCCCCGGTGATATGGATCCCTTTTATTTGGTGAGAATTTCGTATGGTGGCAGCCAGGGGTTCCATGGCCAATAGAAATAGAAGTGGCGACAAGGGGCATCCCTGGCGTGTGCCCCTTCCAATAGGGAATGGGTCTGACATGATGCCCCCACAGTTAACCTGTGCTGTGGGGTGGTCATATAATAAACGTACTTTAGAGATAAATTGTTCCCCCAGGCCAAAACGCTTCATGGTTGTGAATAGGTAGGACCACTCAATGCGGTTGAATGCTTTCTCCGCGTCTAGGGACAGGGCTAGGGCTTCGTCAGGTAATTGTATGGATTCTAACAGTGTATGGCAAAGAGTTCGCATATGATTTCTGGAGGTACGGCCTGGTACAAATCCTACTTGGGTATTGTGAATCAATGATGGTATCACCTTGCGGAGCCGCGCTGCTAGAACACTGGCTAGGAGTTTGACATCCCCATTCAAAAGGGAGATAGGACGGTAACTACCGCAGAGAAGGGGGTCTCTCCCTGGCTTAGGCAAGATGACAATTGTGGCTTTATTGGATAGAGCGCCCAGGGAGCCTTCTTGACATGCTTCCGTCAGTGCTTCATGTACTGCGGTTATTGCCTCCTCCCCAGCCCATTTATAGAATTCTTCAGGTAATCCGTCCTCTCCTGGAGATTCATGGTAGGGGAGGGTTGTTATAACTTGGGTTATCTCTTCTTTGCTTATGTTACCGTCCAAGAGGGCCCTGTCTGCCTCAGACAGACGGGGTAGATTGGCCGCGGTAAGGAATATCTACATTTGTGTTTGACCTGTCGTTGTTTCAGGAGTGTACAAATGTCGGTAGTACTTGGCGAACTCGTTTACAATGTCTTGTGGGCGAGTTAGCACTGCTCCTGAAGAAGATGTTATGGCCGCAATGGCAGAGGCTGCCTCTCTTTGTCGGAGCTGCGCCGCTAGGAAGCGACCTGCTTTTTCCCCTTGTTCGTAATGGCGGCCTCGCAATTTTTGCAGTGCGTATTCCGCCTGAGATGTATAGAGTTCGTTGTGTGCCATGCGGGCCTGTTCTAAGGCGTGTCGCAGCCTAGGGGATGGTTGGGCGGTATATTGTTTAGTGAGGTCCTGTATCGTGGTCTCTAAGGTGGTTTGGCGGGCTATTCTATCTTTGTTGGCCAGTGCTGCGTCTCGCATCATATTCCCTCTTAGGGTTGCTTTTGCTGCCGCCCATAGGATCCTTTTTGAGGATACAGTGCCTGTATTCTCGGCCATGTATGTAGCTACATGAGCTTTTAATTGTTCCTTCCCTTGGGGAGAGCGGTATCTGTGTACAGCCAATCGCCATGGTTTTCGACCAGAGAAGGAGAGTCCCACCTGGATCCGGATTAGTATTGGGGAGTGATCTGAGAGCCCGCTGTCTAGGATCCAGGTGTCTTGTATATGAGGGATTACAGTGTGTGATACTAGGAAATAATCCAGACGCGATTGGGTGCCATGGACGGTGGATAGGAAAGTATATTCCTTATCTTTCGGGTGTTGTATTCTCCAGCAGTCCACTAGACCGACGTCGGTGGTCAGGTCTGTCAGAAGCGCTCTGTCGTGATTGTTACATATATCAACAGGGCCTGTCCTATCCATTATGGCGTCTTGGACGAGATTCCAGTCTCCCCCGATTATGTATCGAGTAGTTCCGATTTCTGTCAGGAGGCGATTTAACTGTAGAAGGAATGGGCGTTTTGGGCCGGTTGGTGCGTAGATGGATCCCACGCATAAAACAGTGTCCCCTAGTTTTAGTTTAGCAAATATATACCTTCCTTCCGTATCATTCCAGGTTTTAATGATAGTGACCGGGAGGGATTTACGCACTAGTATCGCCACTCCACATTTGCGGGGCCCGTTACTTCCAGATTCCTGACTCGTTGGACGGCAGCTGAAGGCAACCCTCCCTACCCAATCCCGTTTAAGTTTACTGGATTCCAGGGTGTCAAGGTGAGTCTCTTGAATCAGAACTATATCTGTTTTTTTGGAGTGAAGATAGGACAGTATCTTTTTCCGCTTAACTTAGCTTGTCATGCTGTGTACATTCCAAGAGAGTATACGTAATGGTCGCGTCTCTTGGGGGTGAGACTTCGACATCTTGGATAATTGTGAGTAAGCACCCTCGTTCCGAGGTTGGTGTTGGTGGGGGGGGGGGAGGGTGGGAGATATTGACTTAGTTGTTAGAGTGGGAGTTGTGTTTCGATATAATACAGTGTTTTATTTTATACGAAGGTTAGCAGCTGGTGGAGGCCAAGGGAGTCTTCTGGAGAAGAAAGAGAAGAGAGAGGAGAGGGTGAAGGAAGAGAGGCAATATAAGTAGGACGAGAGCCAGATGGAGGGGAAATATGAGGGGAAAAGAAGACAAGGAGAAATGAGAGGGAGAAGAAAAGAGGGAGAAGGAGGGGGAAGGGATGAATGCGTGTGCTGAAGTTGAAATTGAGAGTATAGCAAGAGAGCGTGCAATTGGGGGGAAGAAGTGGAGAAGGATAGGGATGAGGGAGGTTAGGAGCTCAACCTCCTTCGTTCGTTAGGTCTGTAAACGGCGGGACCAATTTCTCTCGGAGCTCTCGTGCCGTCGGGCGATCTCGATCGGGGGGGGCGAGGGGGGAAACAACAGACAGCCAGTTATCGATATGTCGGTGATAAGGAGGGGTGGGGGGGATACACAGCAGTGCTTATGTTTATGTATCGAGAAGTGGGTCTGTTCATCGGTGGTTAGTGGCTAGTGTATTAGTTATATAACTAAAGTGTATATTGGCAGAAGTAATGGTCGGTTAATAACTATAGTACCTGGGCGGCGCTGGAGAGGGGGGGGGGTGTCGGGTGTTGATGGGGTATGGTGTTTAGGATGTTGTGCCTAGTACTTGATGTTGTATGGTATCGTAGGGTGTTTAGGAGTTCATAAGATAGGGTTGTAAATTAAAGTAGGGACTGGGCAGACAGAAAGACCGAGACTGGCTGGCGAGGGGGGGGGGGCAGGGCGAAGGAGGGGGGGAAAGAGCTCAAACAGAGTATTACAGTTCTCGCGTATGTAAGGGTACATAAAGATACCAATATATAATATTATATAATACTTCCTGAGCATTTCTTTTCAACTATAACACTGCCTCGTCTCGTCTTGCCTTACAACGTTTCAATGACATATTATGTTGATCAACATAACATATCCTGGTATCTTATCACATTATCATGTTAGGAGCCATTATGCCAAGCGTCTCTCTATTAATCGTAGGATAGGTGATGAATGTAGCTGAGCCCCGGGTTACGCGAGGATAATGCGTATCTCATCCTATTACAAACTCCTTGCCGTGTATTATTACATCATAATACTGGCCTACTAAGGTCTTACTTGGTATGTGCCACCATCATAGTCGTTCTGTTGTAGATGATAGTTTAAGATAGTAATAATGATTAGGATGGGGGTAGGTACGGACATCCGGGGAAAGGAATAGCTAATAGTTTATAATTTACATTGTGATGTTATAATGTGGTGTGGTGTGGCAGTGTAGGATGTCATATTATTTCGCTTTGTTATGCGGTATTATGTTGTATTATGTCCTTGTGTTCTATTTTTTTTTTTTCCCATTTTCTTATTGTAGAATAAAATAAAGTCAAGTAATGGGAGCTTTGATATGTCTCAGGTTATATCGTATTGTGTGTCACTGTATTGGAATTGATTTATCTTTACGTGGTCTAGTCCCATCCCTTGGGGTGATAATGGGGGCTAAACAGTTCTAATGTCAGCGCTGGCCGAGTGTGGTGTGTATTAGGAAGATTTCACATACTTTGTTATTTACTACTGTGAGATATTTTGTAGTGTGTGGAATATAAGGTAAGTTCCATGATAGTTAGTTAGTGTTTATTTTTTATTATCTGTTGAATGCCCCTGTTACCTTGTTACCTTGTTATAGGGTTATAGGGTCGGGACCTGGCCCTTATTCAACATACAGGGAGTTGGTGGGGTCTGATCCCTGTTCTAGTAATCATCATCTGTCGTGTACTGAGGGTAAATAACGATTTACTGGTAGTTTTCCATTATAGGGCCTCGGCTCTAGTCATAAAGAACATAGATTTTTCATGTATCTGGTTTAAACAATGATACTAGCAGTCTTAGACAATTACAATAGTAATACACATATGATCTGGAAAGGTACTCATCCTTCCGCGGAGTCTATAGTTGTTATTTTCGACTCTCTAGCGATAATCCCACAAGTCATCTTGTCGCGTTACCTTCTCAAGAAGATCCAGTTGTAGGCTTTAAAGGGGAGCGGGATTTGTCTCTCTCCGATAGTTGGGTGTGGGTTACTACTGCGTGTAAAATCTGACCCCTGTCATCATATGATCTGGTTAGTCTCTCCATGTCTCTATCTCTATGACTGGCTCCGGTGTCGTGTAGAGCCGTCTTCGTCTTTTCCATTCCCGAGTGGGGGGTTTTGGCCCTATCACTGCCTCCTACAATGTCATGCTCACTGTCTGTGTTGAGAGAGTCCATAGGCTGGGATTGGAAGGAGTCAAGGAAGAGTCTCAATTCGTCGGGGTTATAAAAGTCCTTGGATACTCCATTTAACCCACATTCTTGCAGGGTCAAAGAGACCGTATTTCATCTCTAGTTTGCGAAGCCGGGGTCGTAGGGCTAGGAAAGCCTTTCTACGTTCGTTGGTTTCCTTGGAGTAATCAGCAGTTATTCGGATCTCGTGCTGGTCTATTCAGAAAGGGCCGTGGTTGCGTGCTACTTGGAGTATTTGTCGGGTTTGATTATGCCGCAGCAAGCATGCGATGATTGGGCGGGGCCTTGAGGAGTTGTCAGAGCGTTTTGGGCCTATCCTGTGTGCCCGTTGGAATTCTAGCAGCGGGTCAAAGTCCAATGAAATCATTTTTGGAAGAGTGGAGGTCAGAAAAGCCTGCATATCCGAGCCTTCTTCGTTTTCCGGGATCCCAAGTACGCGGATATTGTCTCTCCGGCTCCTGTCCTCCATGTCCGTTAGTTTGCTCCTGAGGTAGAGGAAGTCTTGTTCTCGCTCCTGAGACGTGTTGATCTGCGTCTCTAGTGATCCCATGCGTTGCTCTAGCCCTGTCACTCTAGATTGAAAGCCTGCAATGTCAGATCGCATGGATTTGGTTTCTAGTGTCAATGAAGTTATAGAGGCGTACATCCCCTCTATGCGGCGGCTGACGGTGGTGATCTCTTGTAGTATCCTGTCCATAGTTGTGGGTTGATCTTTATCAGACATTGTGGTGGACTCGTGTAAAGGTGGCGATGTTTGAGAGTTTATCTTTGTGGGGGTTAGGCGTTTGTGTTGTAGCGCTTCTGAGAATAATAGTTGTCGTGCAGGCTTGCTGACAGGTTTATGGGTCGGTTTGTTGCCGGGCATCGCCTCAATTGTCTGCAGAGTCTGGCCACGTGGGGCCTGAGTCTCCCTTTGTGGATTCCGATAAGGATATAGATGTTCTGTGCCAGCCTGGTCTCGAATTTATATTGTCTCTTCTCGTTTTTCTGGGTCTTTGGTTGCTGGTGATAGACTTGACTTCCCCCTCTTTCTTTCCCTCCTCCTGTCTCCGCGTCCACTTATTTATTGTTCTCCGTATATCTTTTTTGCCCTCATTCTCTTTAGTGTATCCTCCTAGCGTTTTTTGTAAATGGCAGAGGCCTGTCAATGTCAATGTCTATGTCTATGGGGCAGAGAAGGTTATATTCAAGGAGTTGCCATGGGGTCGTTGTAGAGGCTACATTGGCCCTTATTGTTGGAAAGCTGTGACTTGTGTCTGCCAAAGTTGATTCTTCAGTGGTTGACGTTGAATAGCTGAGGGGGGGGGGGAGGGGGCTGATTTACTTTCCTCCAGGTCTTTCTGAGCAGGGGTATGTGTGGCTCTTCGGCTGTCCCCGTCAGTAGCCCGAGTTAAGTATAAGTATAAGTGGCGATGAAGGCTTTGATTTCTTACACTGGTGCCAGTCCTCTCCCTTCTCCTGTATCTCTGTTCTCTTGGCTCCCTCTGGCTCTCCTCATCTCCGATGCCCCTCCGGTCGCTCACCCCTCTCATCTCTTCGCCTCCACGTGCCTCTCGTCGTGCCTCTCTGCCCTCCTCAGTATTAGTTGTCTGGAGGGGGGGCGAGGGTTTATTATCCCAGCGGGAGGGTTTTGTTGTCCCTCTGTGATGGGAAAGAGGGGAGAAGTCGTGCCTCTGCCTCCGGTGATGCCGTTCTTATTTTGAAGAGACTCAATCCTACCTCTCTGGCTGGGTTTCTCTCCCGGCTGTCGAAGGGGCCGCACCCCTTTGCTGCGTCTCCCTTTCTCCCTGTGGGGGGTCGAAGGTCCGCGGGTGTTTGTTGCCGTTGTAGGGAGATGGATGTGGGTCGTCACGGTCTTCCTATTGAGAGGTTTGTTCAGGAGGGAGGGGTAGCGTGGGGTAGTATTTCTATATAGGCTGTTGACGTCAGCTCAGGGTGCTTATACCCCCGACATCTGTCCTTCTGGGAACAGGTTTTGGAGTCCCCGGTGGAGGAGGGTCTCTGGCACCACCTGTTTCGGGACATAGTCAAATATAACCGCTCCATGGGAAATAGGGAAGCACATATGTTGGGAGATTTTAGGCACAGCTGGTGGGACTGTCCTGTTATTTGCCCATACTGGAACGAAATTCTATCACATCTAAAAGAGATTTTGGGTAACCACGTCCCGGCCTCACCGGCACATATTTTACTGGGCTTGTGTGCTCCGGAACTGCAACACCAAATACAGGTCGATCGTTCTATGATGTGTTTGGCACTAGGTGCAACGAAGACGGTACTAGCGTCATATTGGAAAAAAACAGAACCACCCCCAATAGCATTGTGGTATACTAGACTGTGGCGCGGGCTTGCTATAGAGCGATTATCTGATAAATTGGACGACTCCAGGAGAAGCTTTGATTACATTTGGGACCCTCTGGTGAGGTTCCTCTCCAGGGGCATACCGT
This sequence comes from Pleurodeles waltl, assembly GCF_031143425.1. Classification (NCBI taxonomy): domain Eukaryota; kingdom Metazoa; phylum Chordata; class Amphibia; order Caudata; family Salamandridae; genus Pleurodeles; species Pleurodeles waltl. The sequence goes on from NC_090439.1 coordinate 227,994,355, forward strand.
TCACAGCCTGTAGCCCGCGTCTTAGGGCTCTGCACCTTTTCCACATGTAAGAATCAGTCCACGTGGATACCATTAAAAATCAAACAGGTCTCTGGAGTGAAGGCTGGGTGTGCTGCGTCTGGTACCCCCTAGGTGTGCACTAGCTGCCTCTTTGCTCTCGGGTTCCCGAAGACCTATCTCCTCCCTCTGCCTTAGCACATGTTATCCTCTGCTTGAGGATGAACTGCTTCTTCCTGGGAGTGAGCCTTGTGATTGAAAGTATCCAAGATACGTTTGTGCTCCAAAGTCCAACATGACCAGAGAAAGGTTTTCTCGGTCAGGCTTTCCTTTCAAGCCTAAAAGCCTTTGCTTACTTCAGTCACCTGAAGAACATTGAGAATCATAATACCTCAGTGATGTTAATCCCAGTACTCGTACAAGCAACCATGCTGTGCAGGTGGAGAAGCAAGGACTAGCTTGGCCTGCTGCATGACCAGGTCAGGCAGAAAAATAACATTTGACTCACTCTGCCATTGACATGGTGGGTTTTTGCAGTAGAAGTGAAATATTCACTTGAAGCATTTTTTTTGCCATGGTTAGTATTTCAGATCCCTCTCGCAGACCCTGATAGGAAGCATTTGTTTTACTTTTTGCAGTTTTATAAAGTGAAACTTGACCTTAAGGTATTGGAGCACTTCAGCACCAACCACATTCATTTTTAAGAGATTTGCCCAGGATCACAGAATGTTGAGCCAACACCAAGACTCAAACTGGTTCTCCAGCTCCACAGTCACCAGCTCTGGCCGTTACACCACATCCTCTCCATTAGCTTCAATTGGGCTGAAAAAAAGAAGGTAATTCAAATTTTTATCCTACCAAGATTTCAAAAGGTGACCTTCAAAGTCCCAATAACAAATTCATAATCTTGTGTTAACTTGCTCCAAAGTCCAGTAGTTGCCAGCAGTACAGAAAAAAAAGAATTCTTCTCACTTAAAATGTGTTACTCTTTCCTGAGAGAATGCTGCAGTTGGCGTTGGGATTTCTTTTCACCGAATCCTGATTATGTCAAAGGTTTCATGGAGGAGAGAGTTTGTTTTGCTACGCCTCACTAGCAGATTTGTAACTCCACTCGGCATCAGTAGTTCTGTTTTTATTTCACACTCTCTCTCCTGATGCCGCCTTGAGCCCTGCAGACCAGGGAGGCTCAGGGAGGGATTCCATAAGAGTTGGGAACTACAAGGCTAGAGGGAGGAGGGAGGGGTGATTCGACTGTTCATGAAGCGGAAGCCAGATTGAGCGAGCCGAGAGTATGACATTATTGACTGGTAAGGTGTCCTTCTTGTTAATTACGTTTCCGCTGACCAGTCTTATTCTCATTTTGCAGTGATTCACAAATTGTGTGCCACGGTGCCCCTGGCTGGTGTTGACTGAATGTGTTCAACTCCAAACTGAGCAAACACAAACAGCAAACAGATGCATTGAGTGCATGGCCCTACGCCACATAAATATTGTGAAAACAGATTGCAGACATATCTTTGCGTTGCATGCACTATTCTCCATACTTTCATCACAATTTTTTCCAGGGATTAAAAAGGACTCAGTACCGGGGCCAGGCTTCCACCCACCTCTCCCCGCACCAATGAAAAGTAATGCAGTGGGGAGCCACGGCCAACTACTAATCTACCAGTTGGAAAAGGTTTGGGAACCACTGCCCCAAGGTAACTATAACTAGCATCCTCGCCATAAACAGCTATTTACCCCAAATATTACATCACTGGTGACTTTTTCTATGGCATCATTGATATTATCACTGCAACATTTGCGATAAAATTGTTGATGAGAAAACTGTGCATTGCAGGGGCACAAGTTATAGCTACCTTAGGGCACGAGTTATAGAATATATATATATATATATATATATATATACATATATATATATATATATATATTCACTTCCTCACAATAAGCTCTGGCAGCAGCAGTGCGCGTTCGGGCGTTAGATCCAATGACAAATTGCAAACACAGCTTCCCCCAGTCAGTAAAGAACACACGTACTCCAAAACTGCTTGCACTGTAAATTTGACTGAAATCTCCACAGACAGTGACACGTATAGCGTAGAGACTCTCCAACGCATTTTGCCAAACGAGTAACCTTGATTCACAGTGCAAACAGTTTTGGAGTGTACGTGTTCTTTCCTGGCCGAGGGAAGCTGCGTTTTACATATGAATATATATATATATATATGTCAAAAGATCCGTCCCGCAATATAGGAACACATGACACCGCAGGCTCTGGAAATTTTCACATGCTCTTTATTGTTGTTTTGCAACACCATCTGTGCGAAAAGAAAGATGGTAGACGCGTTTCGGTGCTATGCCTTCAACTGGACCATAGAGTCCCACTTTCCATATTGTCTCATTTAAAGTGCTCGTACAGTGCAGTCCCTCACTCCTGCCTGTCTATTAAAACCAACAACTAGAACATAACTATCTTCCTTGTTGATCGGCACCAACCATACATCATAGTGCAATTATTATGGATGTAAAGTGCAATAATAACGAATGTGAGCAAGATACAGATACATTGAAATTCAGGTACAGAATTATCAATACAAACTCAGCGTTTTTTAAAAGAGGCCAGTGATATATTTATAGCACAAAAATTATGAAAAATGTTCAATATGATTCAATTTTAAAGTGCAAGTGCTTTAAAACATGAAAGAAGAAAGGGAGACTTTTTATAATGCGTGAGGAACCATAGGACTATATTATGATTACTTTCAATCCTGTCTAGCTTTACAATAATGCTCCTAGAAAAGTTCTTGTAGTGAACTCCATGGAGAACATATCTCCTACAGGTAAACTAATCTGAGTGTTTGTTACATGCAATATTCTGCGGTTCCCTCAGGCCTATTTTTATATGCATACAACTATTTACATAGGGGCCCAGTTCATTCATACAATATCTTCCTCTCTGTGAAAAAGGTTGCATAAAGTGCCATTACTAATCCATTGTAGGTATGTGAATGGTCCTGGGTAATGCCTATATGCTGTTCGGTGTGATGCACATACCTCTCGGAGCCAGATCGCCAGTGGCTCCACCACCAAGGAAAAAAGGAGAGGCGGAATGGACAACCCGGCCCACTTCCCCTGCCAGTCTCCCAGGATTCTAAGAGCTCTCCCCCCACCCGAAACATGCGTGAATGGAGCAGTATATAGCAACTTCACCAACGCACAAAATTGTGGGCCAAACCTCATACCTCGCAACACTGCCGAAAGGTAGCCCCACTCCACCGTGTCAAAGGCCTTCTCCAGATCCAGTGACTCTAGTTCCAGTTCCTCCTCCTCACCCTCAGTTTCATGCAGTACATGTGCAAGGCGACGTAAGTTATAAGTCATGCTACGACCAGGAATAAAGCCACATTGATCATCATGCACCAAGCTCCGGATCACTCCTCGAAGCCGAGTGGCAGATATCTTACAAAGGATCTTCACATCACTATTCAGCATAGTAAGCAGGCGATAGGAGGAGGGATCACCCGGATCCCCCCCAGGATTTAAGTATCAAACAGACAATGCCTTAACGCATGGTTTACGGCAATATGCCCTGCTGCTGTGCCTCCTCAAACACCGCCAACAGTTTCTCATGCAGGAGAAGGGAAAACGCTTGATATCGCTCAATCAGGAACCCATCTCCCCCTCGGTGACCTAGATTTCGTCATTGCTTCCTCCGCCTCACTCACTTCCTCTACAGTTATCGCAGCCGCGAGAGTCTCTCTACACTCTGGCTCCAATCGCGGGACCTGCATGAGCTGCAAAAATCCCCCAACTCCTCATCTGAGACAAAAGCCCCAGGCCTTGACACTCGCTGCAGATGCTCCACCAATACCTGAAGGATATCCTTGTGCTTGGTATTCGTCTCACCTTTGACATTCCTGATATGCAGGATGGGAGGATTTTCCACTTCACGTATTAGGATCCATGCCAATAATCTACCAGATTTATCCCCCTTCCTGTGCCAGCGCTGTCTATATGCTCATAGTGTTACCTTACTTAGAATGTCCCAACAGTTGCTCACCATCTTGTACAGCCAGAGTTGCTCCCTCTCAACCTCCCGTGTTGTTGGTGTCTGGCACTGCAGAACCGCCAACTTGTCCTCCCACTCAGTGAGTTCCTTCTCTATTTGTTTACGCACCCCACATGCTGTACCTATGCAACCCCTCTCACTACAGTCTTCAATGCCTCCCATTCCGTCCTCCTAGAATCCGTAGTGCACCAATTCAGGTCCATGTAATCTTTAATGGCGACCGCCACCTTATCACAAAACCCAGCATCTGTCAAAAAACCTGCAGGCACACGCCAACTACACATTAACCCAGTGCTATCAGCTCCCCACTGCAACTGCATCAACACCGGTGCAGAAAGAAACCTGCCCAGATGTCTAATATCCAGAATCTGTGAGGAGTTCAGGCCCTCCAAAGAGGAACCGATCTAGCGGACTGTACGTATTTTGTGTCTTAGAATGACAGGTATACTTCCTGCCCTCCGGGTGTAGTTCCCTCCATGCATCCCATAGCCCTAAATTGCGCATTACCTCCGTGAGAGACCTCGTCATAAGGGGCTTAGTCCCAAATCTAGGCGGGAGACGATCCTTCTCACCATCCAAGATACAATTGTAATCGCCAGCCCCTAGAATCTCAGGCATACTATCATAAAAGGAGTGATCTTCTACGTTGGGCGCATAAATGTTCCGAATAATGAAGGACGGCCCATCTAAGGTGCCCTGAACAATTACAGATCTCCCCTCAACATCAGCTTCACTGTATACATGGGTGAAGGGAACCCCAGGGGCAACCCATATTCTCACCCCTCTTGCATAAGAGGAGAAGGATGAGGACAACATTTGCCCCCACCATTTCTTGGCTAGCTTTTGAGTTTCCTTCTCAGTCATATGTGTTTCCTAGAGACAGGTTATATGAACCTTATGAAGCTTCAAAAAGGAATACACCCTGTACTGGGTAGTGTAATTCTTCAGCCTCCTGACATTCCACGTCAGTATGTTAATCCATCGACCTATGCCAAGACTTCATTGCCTTCCATCCTCACTGGCCCTCCAACCCTCACCTCCCTCCCTGGGAAATAAAGCAGGATGAGTGCCCGTTGCACCCCTCGCATACAGACATGCACTGCTGTTGTAAACTGCAAGCATTTACAAACTTGACCAACCAGATAACCCAACTCCCCATTACCCACCCTGGATGAACAGTATAACAAACACATCAAACCATACTGTAGATCTATATCTGTGAATGCTGCCAGGACAACAGATTAATCCCCAGCTCCCCAGCTGCAAGTTCCTACCACAACTGTGGAGTAACCACCCCCTATCCTGAATACAATATTCTTTTGGTTGAATACCTACCAACAGGAATCCGCACACATTTTTTGTCCCCCACTTGTACAACCCACTTGCAAATTAAAAGTCAAGTAGTACCCCCTCATGCACCTGATTTACATCACTATATCCCCCACATACAGCCCAGGCGCCACCCGCAGAACCACAGGCCCCCCCATTAGTCAAGCATAGTAACAGCCTTCCTGCACGAGGAACAAAGTGAAGTATCTGCAGGGAACTTCTTTGCCCCCCGATCCAGCGTTCCCCCGATCCATCAGCCAGTCCAGGGGTTACCACCGCCATTGTCCCATCTTGTTGAATCTCAACTCTATTAGCAGTATCCATGTCCACTACCTGTTCCGAGGTGCCATGCATCTGTCTGTCCCCGCGAGTTCTCCAGTCCAAAATGGCCGCACCAGAGGCACGATGGGCTGTCAAGCTGGTCCTCTCTGGCCTGCCAGGAGCAACATTGTCCCACATCTTCAGCCATCTCCAAACCTCATCCGGTCGTTCAAACCCCCCCCCCCCCTGGATAGCACCTTCAGACGTGCCGGGTTTAGCAACATGTATCTGATGTTCATGGCTCGGAGCTTGGCTTTTACCTCCATGAACCTCTTTCTAGAGGTCTTAACATTGTTCGTGTAGTCAGGATAGATGGAGATTTGACCATTCTCATAGACCACCATGTCAGATTCACGGGCTGCCCGCAGGATACAGTCTCTGTCTTTATAGTTCAGTAGTCGGGCAATAATAGCCCTTGAGGAGGCGGTACCAGGGCCCTATGAGCCCGCTCTACACGAACACCCTGGACAACCCAACCGGCTGCAACACGTCCTTAATCCAGCTCTCCACAAAGCCTTCCACTGTAGCCCCCTCTGCACGCTCCGGAAACCCCTGCAAGCGGACATTGTTCTGGCAGGACCTGCCCTCTGCATCCTCCAATCTTGCCTCCAGCCTTCCGACTGTGGAATTGACTGCACCATCTGTTTACGCAGAGCGCCCACCTCCGTTTGCAGCTCCACAATGGAACCCTCTGCTACCGTGACCTTTTCAGAAACCTTTCTGAGGTCCAGTCGTAGGAGATTAACCTCCACCGCCACCATTACTATCTTGTCTTGAGGGCCACCCTTGAGCCCTGTATAGCCCCAAGACGTTCAGCTTGTGAGGGCTCCTCAACAGACACTGGCGTGCCCAGAACACCCTTGGGCCTCCCAAATCGAGTCTGGCGCTGTGGGAGAGGCACCGGTGTTGGGTATTCTTCCATGGTATTCCCCTGTAATGCCGCCGTCTGCCGATGCCGCCCCATCTCGCAGCCGGCCATAGGCCACGCACCTATCAGCACCACGAATGAGCACAGTATCAGCACCACGAATGACCTGGAGGAAGAGCAAAAGTACCTGGATGGCGCAACACCACTCGGGCAGGCAAGAGTTGTTTAACTTCACTCCACGCCCTGCCACGCAGTGCTGTTATTTTGTGCAGGCAGCTCCAGGTGCAATCAGTCCATGCCCCCTCCCCCCCCCCGGAGAGTCCCACGCAGTGGGTCCAAAACTACTCCACTTGTTAGGCCCACAATAAGGCCATGGCCTCCACGTCAGTAGCCAGCACCCCGCATGAGCGCCCATAGCCTTCCCAACCCTGGTGCACCTCAGTCCATTCAGCCGCTTCAGGCCATTCCTCCACTGCCCCACTCAGCTGGTCCACTTCCCACTGCCTGGCCCCTGCTCCTCACCGTCTCCCTAGGTCGGCCTCCAGACCAGCCCGGGCCATCCGATGGCTCTCGATCGTGCGGGCCAGATTCCTGCTCTGACCCAAAACTTAGCAGCCGGGGCCGCCCAAGCCACAGGGCCGCGCAAACCAAAAGGCCAGCAGGCCCACAACTCCGCTGCAGGGGGCTGTCCGCCCGCCCGCTCACGCCAGCTCCTCCACAGCAAGCCCGTCAGGGCTGCCCCACCTCTGCCTCACCCTCACGCGGCCCAGGCGCACTTCACGCGGCGCTCGCTGCCCCAAATCTGGTGATCCAGAACACCAGAATGGGCTTGCGAGGTGCCGATAAGGTTGGGACACCGTACCCTGCCAAAGGGGGTGGGGGCTATTGTCACAGGCACCCCAGGATCAGTCCAGGATCAGGCCGGGATAGCGGGAGCTCACTGAGAGTGTGTCCTGCTGGCCATCTTGCTTGGCCATGCCCCCCAGAACTCTATCATAATTAATATCAAATGCAAGAGAAGAAGTCCCAGCTTTGACAGGATCATATCTTGATTCCCATTCCTACAAATAAACTTGGAGTTAAAGTGGTCTCTATCATATTCAGAAGTGTTTTCACAGTATCAAATGTTCCATAACATGTGGGTTAGCACTCATCACCACAGCAGCGTTTTTCATAATGCCATGGAGTGAAAAGTATTTATATGTGTATATATATATTTTTTTTCACTGAAAAAAGCAAAAGAAAAGCAAAGGTTATGTTATAGTTAGGCTTGCACAAAGCCCTAGAAATTCAGCAGTTATAATTACGTAAGCTAACTATAACTTATGCCCCGCAATGCACTGCTTAGGAGCTCACATATTACATAACTCATGCCATGGTCAGAGACATCACTGATGAAATCACAAATGCCATCACTGATTACATCAACCAGTGAGTGTAAGCGTTTCGAAAACGTTTCTGAGTCTCAACGATAAATTCCAAGCTACTGCACAAGTTAAAGTACTATTCTTTCTGTACTACCGATGAGCGATACTATTTCTAACATATGTCATGTGAGTGGCTGTGTAGGTGTCTGAATTTGTGTATGATTGTGTGAGTAGCTGTTTTGGTGAGTGTGTGTGTGTGGCTGTCTAGGTGATTAGGTGCGTGTGTGAGTAGCTGTATGGGTAAATAAGTGGTTGTGTGAGTGATTATATGGGTGAGTGAGTGGGTGTGTGAGTGGCTGTATGGGTGAGTGAGAGGCTATGTGAATCTCTGTATGGACGACTGAGTGGGTGTGTCTGACTATGAGTGAGTGTGTAACTGACTGTATGGGCGAGTGTGTGCTTATGTCATTGACTGAATATGTGAGTGAGTACGTGTGTTTGACGAAGTTAGTGGGTGTGTGAGTAATTGTGTGGTTGTGTTAATGTTTGTATGGGTGAGTAAGTAGGTGTGTAAGTAGCTGCATGACTGAGTGACTCAGTGTCTGAGTGGCTGTGTATTTTGTATGACTGGGTGTTTGAGTGGCTGTATTGGTGAGTGAGTGGGTGTTGGAGTGGGTGTAAAGGTGTGTGAGTGTCAGTGTCGGTATAGTAGAACAAGTGAGGGTATGGTTAGCTCTATGGTTGAGTGAGTGGTTATGAGAGTGGCTGTGTGAGTGAATGGTTGTGTGAGTGCCTGTAAGAATGAGTGAGTGGGTGTGAGTGTGAGTACTTGTATGGGTCTGAGAATGGGTATGCAGGCCTAGAAAAATCTTCTCGCCCACTCGCTATGGCAACTCCTATTTTATCAGGTTGAGCTATTTTTAGGACCTACTCACCCCTTCTGGTGAGTTGACAAAAAACAGGTGTTCTGTTCGGTCAGAAAGTGAAGGAGCAATAAAGATGCCTTGTGAGTGTTCAGAGATGTAACGTGAACTGTGTGACCTGCTGTAAAAAATGTAAAATGAAAGTCTGTAGAGTGTCAGGTTTTTCCTAACACACACCATTTAAATGACTAAGTCAACTGTACAAATATTTCAAAATATAGCAGTAGTTGTGAAAGCCCATTTTTTGTAATTCTGAGTGATGAAAAAATATTTTAATAGGATGATAACAAATCAGAACACTTTACTTGGTGATGTGCATATAATAAATTTGTTTTCTGAAACCCAATTTTTGCAGATTATTATTAAAACACTATATAGTTTTATCAGTAAAGCTGCAAGTTAGTAGGAAGGCTTTCTGACATTTCTAGGAAATTTACCGTTTGTAAATGACAGTGTGCTACCACATCATGCCGTAATAATATATGTATTGAAAGTGAGTCTTTAAACATAAACTGAGAAACTCCTGCCCTGATAACAATGCAATTTGCAAACCAAGAGGCATGTCATGGATCATGTGTACACCATATGTGGGCTTGATTCTTATTATACATAGGACAAACATTTAGCCATTTTAATAAAACCCAAACTTTTTTTGTACAGCAGGAATGCTGAACTCACATATTTGAAGGTGCATTCATATGTGAGAATGAAGAAAAAGGCCGCTCTGTAAAATAAAATTTACGGGTCAAGTACATTACAGTTCGTTGAAGTTACCTGACCTGCAGTTCTAGTAACATTTATGATTTGTCGAGGCCTGGTATGTGAGTGGTTGTGTGGGTGTGTCAGTGGGTGTATGAGAGGTTGTATTGGGGTGTGAGTGGTTATGTGGATGATGTCATCAGTGATATCATCAGTGATGTTGTCAGTGATGTCATTTGGAATGTCATGAGTGATGTCACTGACCATGTCATGAGTGATGCAGTGCATTGTGGGGCGTAAGTTATAGATATCTCAGGTAATTATAACTGCTGAATTTCAATGGTTTTGGACGTTTAAGATGTGAGCCTAACTATATGGCGCGAGCTCCTTGCGGAAGACCCAGCCAGAATAATATGGCAAACATGTTGTGGTAAAACCACAAATTAGACCGCACTCTTACTCCAGCTCTGCAGTTTGTAGGATATTCTTTTTTTACATTAAAGAATACACTACAAACTGCAGGGCTGGAGTGAGAGTGCAGTCTAATTTGTGGTTTTACCACAACGTGCTTGTTAATAAATTTGGCACCATTTGATGAATCTTCATTACATTTTCTTAAAAAATAAAAAACGACCTTCAATTCTGCCTCTGTCTGGAATGTTTCGGGGTGATCTGCCAAGCGAGGGCCGAGTAAAAATAATTTTGAACAGGAATAGCACCTGAACCACTAGACAGCATTACATCAAATTTGGCAGAAAGGTAGCTCTTGGTCCAGAAAGCGACCGTTTTGTTATTTGGTGTAAATCCGTTCAGTAAGTTTTGAAAAATTAAAGAAAATCCAAATTTGTGTATATAGGGACGCAAAGGTTCAGCCAACTATCCCAATCTTGTGCTGACATGGCTCAGCCAACTCTCCCAAACTTGTGCTGACTTCTGATTGACTGCCAGCACTTCATCAAGAAAGTGTTGGCAGCCATGTTGGGACTCAACTTCAGCTAAGTCTCATAAAAAAAAAAAATTAAAAAAAGAAAAAGGGCCATGGCAGAACACCCTGAGCCCTTAGCTCTGGTGCAGAGGGACTCCCCAGAGTAAAAAAGCATTCTTTAAAAAACATTTTGGCGGTAGTTGCGGTGATTCCACTGAAAATTTTCAAAAAAAAGAAGACACCCCCGGGTGGGCCAGGTCCTGGAGGCACTGACATTTTTAATGTGGAGGTGCGGTGTCCTGCCCCCCCCAACAACCTAAGGGTCTGCCACCCCGTCCAAGGGCTAACATCTAAGTAAATGTGGGGTGGGCTGCATGCCCCCCATAGGCCTGGGGACCTCCACCTCCCCAAGGTGAAATGGATGAAGAAAGGGGGGGGGGGCACATTGCCACCTCAGGGACCACCACCTCCCCAGGGCTGTAAAGGTTGGAGGGGGGCCACAAGGCCCCCCTCGAGGAGCCATAGATGGCCTTGGGGACAGCCACCCCCCAGGCTAGGCTCCTGCTATGTCCCAGGGTACCCACCCCAGTCACATAGCTGTTTGCCCTGACTTGGCGGGAGCTTTGACAGCTCCTGCCAAGTCAGAGCAAACACTCCAGTTCGAGAAGTGAGAGCTATCAAGCAGTTCTCACTTGCTGGAAGTGGAGGTTTCCTCTGTTTGGAAAGAGAGGAAACAATTGCTTTCACACAGAGGAAGCTGCATCTTTAGCAGCTCCCTCTCTGTGACAGCAATACTGGCTCCCGCACGAGGTGGGGAGCCAGCTGGGGCAGTGGGGGACTTCAGGCTCCCCCGTGGTCCCCTCCCATATTGGCTTGGTTCCCTGGGGGGCAGTCGGATGGCATGCCTAGGCCCCGGGGGATGGGGGGGCACTGAGGCCGAGATCGGCCTGTGGAGGGGGGTTGCGCGGCCCTACTCCCCCAAAAAAACTAATATATGAAGGCCAGGGCCCAGGGGGATGGGTTCCCCGAGGTTGAGATCAGCCCGTGGTGGTTATATTTAGTTATCTCAAGTAACTATAACTTGCGCCTGTGCCATGCACTACAAATTACCCCACAAATTATGTCACTAATGACATCTTTGATAACATCATTGACACTATCAATAGTTGCTGTAAAATGTTTGATGAAATAACTGTGCATGGCAGGGGCGCGATTTATGGTTACCTTACGGCATGAGTTATAGTTACTTGTGCTAACCATAACTGTAACAGATGAATTTCTATGCTTTTGTACGTTTAAAATGTGAGCCTCACTATAATTCCCCTGTAAGCTTTGTTTTTTTAAAGTGAATATGTGTATATATATATATATATATATATATATATATATATATATATATATATATATATATATTAGAAATTGGGTCTCTAGTTAGCAGAAGTATGCACCCTGTCCAAGTAGGGACCACAATCTTCTCAGGGTAAGTCAGAATACATGACCTAAATTAACCTGTGTTCACCCTTGGTAGCTTGGCACACAGCAGGCAGGCTTAGAAGGCAATGTGTAAAGTATATGTGCAACACACACACACACAACCACAGTGACAACATCACAAAAAGGACTCTACATGAGTTTATTTAAAATAGAGATTATTTTATCTGGCTGAAGACTAAAACAACAAAAATTCGATAAATATCACAAACACTTCACTTTACAATTTCTCCAGACAGGAGTGCCATATGTGGTGCTCGTCTTTTAGGGTGCATACATCATTTGCTGAGATCACACTCCCTTGACTTTGAGGACCGAACAGAGGTAGGATTGTGGTCGCTCGGATCCAACTCTGGTGGAGAGGTAATTAAGAGATTCTATTGTGTATTTCATCATGCCAGGACCACCCTGGTCTAATCCCTCTGTGGTCGTGGGCCGTAAACCAGGGAGTGTCAGGGGGTGGCGCTGCGCAAGGAAAGCAGAGTTGTGTGGGAGTGCGGCTCACTGGCTAACTGAGTGCAGCATGTCTGTTGCTAAAGAGACCAAGCGGGAAACTGCAGGCCGCCATGCTGTGGAGAGAACAACCCAGGTGCTGCTTGCTCTCTGAGCCTTTAGGAGGAGACGGCTGGAACAAACGGAGGGAAAGTTAGGACGGAGCTGCTCTCAAGTCTTTGAGGGTCAGGGTAGCAAGTTAGGATGAGACCACTCTCTGATCTATGCTGGATGGGCGGCAAGCTTAGATAAAGCTGCTTCTACAGTGGTTACAAGTGGTATAGTAGTCCCACGGAGTCGTTCACGGGGCCTTGATGTCCCTGAGACCTCGGGAGAGAACAGGGGCAAGCCAGGATACCCTTAGAGTCACTCTGGGTGTAGCCTGTTGTCCTTCTTGGCAGGTCAGACGTCAGCAGGCGTCAGGGCAGCGCAGCAAAGCAGGGCAGCAGTTCCTGGGAGCAGTCAGTCACAGTAATGGGGAGATCTTTTCAGCACAGCAGCCTTTCCTTCTGCAGAGGTTCTTTCAGGTACAGGAGTGATCTCATTTTAGTGAGTCAGGGACCCAGTACTTGTACAAAAAAAGTGCCTTTGATGTGGGGAAGTGCACAGTTCCCCGTTTCAGCCCAGCCCCGTCTCCAGACTATCAGTGGTAGGTAATCAGCCCCTTTGTGTGGGCTCTAGTCACTACTCTTTGAAGTGTGTGAGCCGTTCCCAACCTCCTTCCCAAGAAGATCCATCAGTATGAAGATGAATGCAGATGCAGTTGAGTATCCTGTGTTGTGGGTGTCTTGAGGGAATGCAAAAGTGTAACTGTCACCTATCCCAGATTAGATGTTTTATTGGAGACAGGCTGTAGGCACGCAAGGCAGTGAGAGCAGAGAAAAGCACGATTTCTAAAAGTGGCATTTCTGAAATAGTAATAATAAATCTACCTTGTCCAGTAAAGAGGATTTATCATTACCATTCCAATTATACTAAGTATGATGTTGCTACTTCTCTCTGATCATGAATTACAGCTTAAAAGTACTTTAAGGAATTCTCAATGCTGGCTATGAGAGGGGCAGGCCTCATAGTACAGAAAACGACTTTGGCAGTTTTTCATTACCAGGACGTGTAAAACTGAGAAGCACATGTGCTACTTTCTACTTACATGGCACCTTGCCCTATGGGTTACGTAGGGCCTACCTTAGGGGTGACTTATATGGAGGAAAAGGGGAGTTTAAGGCTTGGCAAGAGGTTTTGAATGCCAAGTTGAAGTGGCGGTGAACTGCACACACCGACTCTGCAGTGGCAGGCCGAGGCTTGTTGCCGGCAGATGACTCCCCCAACCCCTCCACAACTACAATACTTAACCTTCCATGTCAGCACCTCCCTCCCCCCACACCCTTTCCATTTCAGCACCAACCACCCCCCTTCCATGTCAGAACCCCCTCCCTGCATACACGTACACACACCCACACGCGCCCTGCATACACTCATTCACCAACACTGACATGCATGCATTCATTCACCAACACTCATACATACTCATTCACTCACGCACATACATAGTCATTTAGTCGCACCAACAACCACGCATTCGCACAAACATTCCAACACTCCTTCACTTGAACAATCATACACGCATTCAAACACCCATTCACACATGCATACACACACATTCATACATGTATTCAAACACCCATACACAGACGAATACGCACACACATTCATACATGCATTCAAACACCCATGACACATGCATAAGCACACACACACACTTAAACACCCATGCACACACACACACACCTGCATTCAAACACCCACTCACACACGCACACCTGCATTCAAACACCCACTCACACACGCACACACAACACCCCCACCCTCCCATCCCCCTCCCCTGTCGGATGATCTACTTACCTTGTCCGGCGAGGAGGTCGTCTTCCAGAGAACAGGCATTTCCACCGCCGGCAGCGCCCCGCCATCAGGACACTGCCACGCCATATTACTACTCGTAATACAGCGGGCAGAGTCCTTTTGGCGTGGCGGTGACACGGTGGAAGCGCCACTGCACCACCAACCGCCAGTACGACTGCTGGAGGATTTCCTCCCAAATTGTGGCGGATATCCTTCAGTACTCGTACTATGGCAGTCTGGCACCTGCGGGAGTCATAACTAGGGCCTATTTGTCTGTATTCTGTTTCTGAAGCAAAACTACCCCAAACTAACAGGGTAAGGGGTAATCTACAGGTACTATTACCTTCGGCAAGTTGAAGCACTTCATTGTTGTGTCATGCACGAGGACATCTTTGGTTGGTTTAAAGCTTTGTTGATGACTTTTAGACCTTAAGCATGTGGTCTTACTCTTAACCAGTTTTCACAGTGGTTCGCTCAGGTTGGCCATTTCTAGATGAAACCCCACGGTATGTGGCCAAAGCATGAAAACTGTGTACTGCAATTCCGTTATGAGGTGGGTCTGCAAGTTTACTGTTCTATACAGAAACGACACATAACCAAGAAAGTATATAATCTTTCAGTGATTTGCATTTCTTTGTGCGTAATGTTACTCCATAGTTGGATAGTATTATTAGCATAACTTTGAATCTTTCATGTTCTACAGTTACCCTCGTGGTACACATGAGAATTGTGTCACTTTCACTCCCACTAGGTCTGATAAACCTTCCGGATGTCATTCTGAAATATCTTTCCAAGTGCCGAGATTCCACATATTGAACACCTGTATCACTATAGGTCTACATGAGTTGAAAATGTAATTATGTATCTGTTTTCCACAGCGTCAGTTGGTGGTATCTGGCAGTACGGTCCTGTTTCTGCAACCTCTTCGTTCCATTGAGGTCTGTGAATAGGTCCTTTATTGAAGGGATATGGTAGCATTCTCTTTTACTGGCCTGCTTGGGGAGATGTATTTCTATAAAAGTCCTTACCTGAAGAGGCTACCTATTAGGAATTGTTAATAATGATCATCAGATACACACCGATGGGGCAAGGGCAGCCACTTTTTCTGTTACTTTATTATCTTGTAGCTTCTGGAGTTTGACTTCAGCTTTCCTCAAGTATGAAAAGTGCAACTATACATAAGCGCTTTTGTGCACATTCTCGGGTCTATGCAAATATACTGGGTAGGTAAAAAAAAATCCACATTTTTAGAATATGTGTCAAAATAATTTTGTGATGTCTTCAAGTTCAGAAGTGTGCTCACTATATGAGGTGCAATGCAGCAACATATGAGGCGCCTTTGTCTGTCACATTAAACTCTTCTTTCACAATTTCATTATTATGTTTTCTGCCCGTTCAAAAGACCCTGCTATGGGGAGAGCTTTTCATCCGTACATGTGCAAAGGCATAGATGTGCTGTTCCCGAGTCCAGGAGAGGGTGCAACTAGAGATGATGTTGTTGGTCCACAGTCTTTAGGAAGGCCAAGTGTCAATTGTTGGTGACAATGTGAAATTGGACTTTTACTCGACGTTTGGCCTGTGATCTCTTCAGTTTTTAGCTCTCTTCAAGAATGAGATAAAGAAGATTTCCTTTTCATCTTCATAATGTGATGGGGGGTTTGGTGTCTAGACCAGTTAAGGGGAGTCTGTCATTATCAGACTTTTATCATATATATACTGGGTTGGCAGGGCAGCAGTCTCAGAAGGATTTTTTTCAAAAATTGAGGTCCAAACTCAAAGTACTGTGATGAGGAGAAGGGATGTTGAGGTGAGGAAGTAGTCCAAGCATCTTTATCCTCCCCTCTTATATATGAAGTTCAGCGTCAGACACTAAACGTATTGATTCCTGGCTGTTGATAAGTGCTTTGCTCTAGCAATCTGTGAAAGAGATGTATGTAGGATTTCTATGTTTTATGCATAAACCTGCCTGTTTGAACGATTATAATTGCTAAGTGTTGCTTTGTGAAAATAATCTGTTCCTTTTCACTGTGCCTAATAAAGGGAGGATACCAAAGGATGTATCTTCCCGACTAGGGTCTGCGAACTGATAGTCCTTATAATTATGGTAGGATTTCCTTGTGGTTAATGCGATTCCAACCTCTGTTAAGGCTTGGTAAATTACTCCTTTACAATAGAGATGTTAGATAGTCAATTGAGAGAAAAGACGTCCTCTACCTCTGTGTAAAAAATTAAATTGTGATGCCTTTCTTTCATAAACCAGCAGCACAGTGAATGGAGCCATATAGCCGGATGACTTTGGAAAACATGACAGCTCATGTTGGAAGCTCGAGGCAGTCTTTTATTGTGCTAATTGATCTCTCCATTTAACATTCCTCTCTTATTTTACTGTGTTTTCTTGCTTATTGCAGAGAAGCAAATGCTACTTTAAGGTATATAAAGGAGCAGTACAATGCAAAGAGGTTTGCAGTTGTTGGATTCTGCTGGGGTGGCATCGTCACACATCACCTGATGCTGACACACTCAGATATGAAGGCAGGAGTGTCTCTGTATGGTAAGCATGAATGATTTATTCCTTCACTCCTTTCTCGCTTACCTTATGTGGCTGAAGGTTGTTTTAGAAAAAAAGCAGCAAATGTGGTATGCAGAGGCGTCGTGAAGCTCCCGCTTTAGCAACTACAGCTGGGATAGGGTTTTTCCTGAGCCTCTTCTGTCTGCATCTCGGCTGACAAAGGGTCATAATTCACGCTAAAGGGTGGGAAGGTGAGTGAGTGAAGTGGATGGATGGCGCGATGGATGGATGAATGAGTGAAGGGGTGAATGGATAGATGCATGGATGAATGAGTGAAAAGGTGGAGGTAAGGATGGATGAGTGAAAGAGAGATTGTATGTATGAAAGGATGGAATGATCATATGTGTGAGAGGATGGATGAATTATCTGTGTGAAAGAATGGATAGATAAGTGAAAGAGTGGATGAGTGAAAGGGTAAATGGATGGTGGGTGAGTGGAGTGAAAGGGTGGATGCATGGATGGATGAGTGAAAAGATGGATTTGAGGACAGATGAGTGCAAGAATAGATACATAAATGAAAGGGAGGATGCTTGTATGGCTGGGTGAACCGGTGTAAGGACAGAAGAGTGAAAGCGTGAATGGTTGAAAGATTGAGTGAGAGAAAGGATACTTGAGTAAAAAGATAAATGGATGTGTGAATAGATGGATGTTTGAGTGAAAAGGTGAGTAGATAGATACATGGATGAATGAGTGAAGGGATGGAAGAATGAAAGGGAGGGATAATGAATGGATGAGTGAAAGTGCGAATGGAAGGATGAATGAGAGAGGATAGCTGGATGGATGGATATATGGATGAATAAGTGAAAGGATAAATCAATGAGTGAAAGGGTAAATGGATGAATATGCTGAGTGAAAGGCTAGACATTTGGATGAGCAAAAGGATGAATGAATGGATGAGTGAAAGGATGGATGTAATTGTGTATGAGTGAAAGAACAGACGAATGAGTGACAGGGACGGTAGATGGTTGTCTGAATGAAAGGGTGGATGAATGAGTGAAAGAGTGAATGGATGGGCAAAAAAGTGAAAGAGTGGATAAATTGATTTTTGAAAAGATAGATGGATAAGTGAAAGAGCAAATAGATGAACTGATGAGTGGATAGATGTGTTGCACGGTGGATGGATGAGTGAAAGGATAGATGGATATATGGAATGAAATGACGGATGATTGAAAGGGTGGATGGATGAGTGAAAGGATAGATGGATGAATGGATGTAAGGGGGATAGATGGCAGTGAAAGGATGGATGACTGAGTGAAAGAATAGATATGTTTGAAAGATAGGCTTAAAGATAGAGGGATAGGTCTGGATATGGATAGGCTAACAGATGAACGAAATGGTGGCAGACTGTTCGATGAAAGACTTAATGGATAACAATGTAAAAGTGAAATGGTGGTTATCAGGGGTTGATGGAAGGATGAAAAGGTTTTGGAAGCTCTTCAGTGAAAGGTCGCGATGACGTGCTTCACCTTACTTGGTGCCATAAGCGCGCTGGTTAGGCATTTGAATTTTCTGGCTACTACTTTGGTGTTATGTCAATGTTGTGAAAACAAATCTGACACGTGGAGATAGGTAGTGTAAAAAAA
Source organism: Pleurodeles waltl (assembly GCF_031143425.1). Taxonomy (NCBI): domain Eukaryota; kingdom Metazoa; phylum Chordata; class Amphibia; order Caudata; family Salamandridae; genus Pleurodeles; species Pleurodeles waltl. Next base: position 228,012,887 of record NC_090439.1, read on the forward strand.
AGTCAAACTTGATACTGTCGGAACACTGGTTAGAGCAGAAAATGTCGCGTTAGTGAAACATCTTCTACGTGAACCAGTCTCAATGGCTGAAAATTGTGTGAAATTACATATTATGAAATTCCAAACGTTTCAGAAGTGCAGTGTTTGCAAATTTCTTGAATATTGTTGGTGTAGTTAAAATTTCTCCTAGGCATTGTAACAGTTAACTTGCTAAAACGCAGTTCATAGAATGTGTGGCCAGATAATGAATATGGGGAATTGTAGATGATATTATTTTTTTTAAAACTGTTTTTATTGATTATAAACTGTAAACAAACAGTGCAGTGCCGACATGCCCAATGAGAAAAGGAAATGTAGATTGTGGTACTGTGACTCACTCCCACCACCCCCGCCTGGTCTTCACAGAGCGCTTTATAAAAGCGAGTAATCCGGTGCAACTCACGCCCCAATTAAGAATTAAGCAGGCCATGTAGTACCGAGGAGGCCACAGGTGCCACCGGGAACCCGCTCCAAATTTCACGCGCCAAACTTTCGATCTTAGCATATTGAAGGAATTGACCAGGTCCCAGACCAAACAAGTCCCTGGCCTCAGCAAAAGAGATGAACTCACCGGTAGGATAAAGATCACCCACTACTTCACAACCTCCCGTTTTCCAGGCTTCCACAGACATAAACTGCTCCATTTCCCAGAAGGGCTGAAGATCCCATATTCTCAATTCCTGGTCAAAAGGGGCCCGTTTAAGCACATGTTTGACGGCCTGTTCCCAGATCCCGGCAGTGACCCTTGCCAATCGTGGAATGATAGTGGCAGAACTTCCACCTGCCATCAAAAGATATGCCAGTGCCTGTCTGTCCAATACTCCAGCAAATAGTCTTGTCTCCCAGTTATCAGTACCTGTCAGCCACTTAGCAGCAAACTGCAAATGGGCTGCATAATAGTATTGTCTAAGATCGGGTATCGCCAGCCCTCCACATTCAGGTGTCCCCTGTAAAACCAACAATGCCACTCTACTACGTCGCCCAGCCAACACCAATGAAATTAAAAGGCTGTCCAACCTACGAAATTACTGAGGGGACAATGCATACATAGAATTTTGAACCAATTTTGAACCAAGTAAAGGCACCGCAGCAAAAAGACCATCTTTGCTATCGCTGCTCTACCCGTGACAAGGAGAGGCAATTTATTCCAAAAAGAGACCGCGCGCTCCAGATCAGCGACCACCCTTTCGACATTATGGGGGTTATTACAACTTTGGAGGAGGTGTTAATCCGTCCCAAAAGTGACGGTAAAGTGACGGATATACCACCAGCCGTATTACGAGTCCATTATATCCTATGGAACTCGTAATACGGCTGGTGGTATATCCGTCACTTTACCGTCACTTTTGGGACGGATTAACATCTCCTCCAAAGTTGTAATAACCCCCTATGTGTATTATGCGCAGCCACCATATGTGTAACCCAAATAACGGAAACTCTCAGTTTCCCATCGGAGGCCGGCCTCAGGTAAGTCAGACCGAGGGACTCCACGGAGGGAACCTAGGGGGAACAGGAGCGATTTTTTTCTGATTGACCTTCAGGCCAGACACAACCCCAAACATCTCCATCCTTTGTAACAACAACGGAACCGAGGCACTAGGGTCCCGGAGATACACTAGCGCATCATCGGCATACAAAGAACCCACATGAGTGGACTGCCCCACCCCAATACCCCAAGGGGCCATACTCTCCCAAAGCCATATTGCAAGTGGTTCCACGGCTAGAGCAAAGAGGAGAGGTGACAACGGACAAACCTGCCTTGTACCCCTCCCAATCTCCCAGGCATCCAACAGTTCCCCCCCACACTCGTACCTGTGCAGTAGTAGCAGTGTACAGTAGCCTCACCCAGGCACAGAAACCAGGACCAAACCCCATACCCCACAATACTTCCAGCAGATATCCCCACTCAACTGTATTAAAGGCCTTCTCAAGATCCAGAGACACCAATGCCATCTCAGTGTTCTCATTCTCCGTCTCGTAAAGCACATGTGCCAGATGACGCAAATGGTAAGATATGCTACGACCAGGGATAAACCCCCACTGGTCCTCGTGCACCAGTCCCAAAATCACCCCTCGGAGTCGGGAGGCTAGAACTTTGCTAAGGATCTTTACAGCACTATTTAACATCATGAGCGGACGATACAACAATAGATCACTAGGGTCCCCTCCCGGCTTAAGCAACAAACAGATTATGCCCTGTCGCATTGATTTTGGCAACTTGCCACACTCACGAGATTCCTCAAACACTTCCAGAAGCTTCTCCCTCAGAGCCAACGAAAACGTCTGATACAATTCAATAGGAAACCTGTCACCACCAGTAGACTTGGATTTAGACATTGCTGCAATTGCGTCACTCAGCACCTCAACAGTAATTACCACGTCCAGAGTCTCTCTACTCTCTGCATCCAATCTAGGAAGGCATATCTGCTGCAAGAAATCCCCAACACCCTCTCCCGGCGGAACTGGTACATCCCTGGAAACCGTCCTCAGGTGTTCTGCCAGAACCCCCAAGATGTCTGCCCGATTCGTAACTGTCTCACCTTTCGCAGATCGAATATGCAGTATAAGGGGGGTACTCCACCTCCCTCTTCAGAATCCATGCCAAAAGCTTGCCAGCCTTATCCCCTACACGGTGTAGTTGCTGCCTGTATGCTTTGAGGGTTACTCTGCTTAAAGAAACCCAGCAATTATTGACCGCCTTACGTAGTCTAAGCTCCTCCTGTTCCGCTTCACTAGTGTTTGGCAGCTTCTGCTGCAGGGCTCCCAATCTCTCCTCCAGTCCAGATAGCACTCCACAGATTGTCCCAATGCACATACCACTCACCACCGCCTTCATGGCCTCCCATTCCAGACCGCTGGATGCAACCGTGTTCCAGTTCAACTCCATATAATCAGTAATAGCTGCACCCACGCCCTCTCTGCACCCCACATCTGCAAATTCGGTGGGTTTGACACCCAGGTTAGAGACTGTGACCTTGCACTCCCCAAGATCTGCATCACAGGGCACAATGCCCCCTCCAGAACCTGTGGAAGAAGCCATCCACTCACCGCATCCTTCCCAGGATGAAGCACACTGGGCACGGTGCCCCCTCCATAAGCAGTGGAAGAAGCCATCCACTCTCCACATCCTTCCCAGGATGAAGCACACTGGGCACAATGCCCCCTCCAGAACCAGTGGAGAAGCTATCCACTCACCGCATCCTTCCCAGGATGAAGCACACTGGGCAAAATGCCCCCTCCAGAACCAGTGGAGAAGCCATCCAATAGAGAGACTGTGGATTTGCACTCCCCAGGACCAAGCAGTGGGCAAACCACCCACTTGAGAGACTGTGGCCTTGCACTCCCCAGGACCAAGCAGTGGGCAAACCACCCACTAGAGAGACTGTGGCTTTGCACTCCCCAGGACTAAGCAGTGGGTAAACCACCCACTTGAGAGATTGTGGCCTTGCACTCACCAGGACCAAGCAGTGTGCAAACCACCCACTTGAGAGACTGTGGCCTTGCAATCCGCAGGACATCGCACAGGGCATGTAGCCCCCTTCAGGACCAGTGGCGTTGTACCATCTTCCGGCTGAGGTGCCCCCCCATTCCCTGTCCCCCTGTGGTGCCTGTGTATTTTCGACCTGATGCCCCTGCAGTGTTCTTTCCATGTTGTTGCAGGAGTGAGGTGGGGCCTTGGCCTATGTGTTGTGGCCCTGTGTGGCCCACAGACATTGAGGACTGGATCTGTTTGTAATTTAATGCACTTATTCATGTTCTTTAATCGTATTACACTCACTTTCTTCCAATCATTTTGTCCTTGCATTATTCCTGAGGGTTATGGGGTGGATATGTAATGCTACTGCATCTGGTTGTGTGTATGGTGTTAGGGGTGGGGGTGTTGCATGTGTGTGTCACTCTTTTTTTTCCTCCCCCTCCCTTGTTTGCTAGGTGGCAGAACTCATGTGGTCGTCTTCGCCGGTGTTGGTGTTCGTAATGTAGGAAAAGGTAGACGAGCATGGGAAATATGTGCAACTCAGGCTCCATGGCGTCGTGGTTGTTCCCTGTCTCCAGAGTTGAGTCTTTTGACTTCTGTGTACTGTTTCCGCCGTGCTTTTGATGTCGTTGATACCGCCCCGGAAAAGCTGGCGGATAGGCTGGTCATAATGCAGTGGGAGGTACATTGTCTTTTACCTGGCTGTTGGCAGTTACTGCCATTGCGGTTGGTGTGTTAAAGTGTCTGTCTGTCTGAGTGGTTTCTGCCGTGGTCATAATTCCATTTTTGTTACCGCTGGCCTGTTGGCGGTATTACCGCCTCTTTATCACCGATCGTTGTAATGAGGGCCTATATGACAAAAACAAACATAAAAGTGCCATAATTTTAAGACTTTTTTAATAATATAAAAACTATTGTTTTAAAACAAAAAAAGAGAACACAAAGTTTCATGAAGATTCGACAACTGCACCAAAGTTATTTAGCAGAACAAAAAACTCTCTTCCTTTGGCTCTCTGGCCCAACTATATCCACACAGTTGTGACCACCACAGTTTAATATGTACATATACATATTTATATATATGCATGTATGCGTGTGTGTGTATATATATATATATATATATATACATATACATATACACACATTTTCGGAAAGAGACATCACTGTTATGTGGTCACCTACACCTAGCCTGCGGGTGCTCTGTCACTGGCGCAATTCCTCACTTCCTATATCCACAGTGCCTTGGACACAGAAGCCCAAGAAGACAATCACTCCAGGGTGGTGGTGTATTATTTATTCATATGGAGAGTCCAGTACCAACGCATTTCATCTCGAAAAGAGCGTTTGTCAAGGTGACAAGCCCCACCACCAATCGACATAAATAGCAAAACACGTATAAACACTGAAGAATGCCTGCACTTATTGCTGGACCAGTTGTGTTATATATATTCTAAAATGATATAATAGTGCACAAAATAAATGTCAAACATGTATCATAAACAACTACTTAAATAGTGCTTAAAAGTCAATCACAGAATAAACAACAATATTTAAATCATGAACATAGACATAATACTTGTGTTCACATAACGAACAATTCATATCTTCATTTACATCCCCTAAGGATCGGGGTCAAGGTTAGAGTGAAGCAGCCTAGAACCTGTGGCCTCAGTGTCGCATAATGCATAATCAAAGTTCCTCCTCAATGGGCTTAGCAGTCATCATGGCATAGATAGAGGAATTCAAGTGGCATAGTGAAGGTAAGCATGAAGGGATATCCTAAGGCTAAGCAATATAAGTGGAGCATTAACATACATGCTCACCCAATGGGTATTTATCACAGTACAGCCCAAATGGGCATACGTTCGCCTCAAGAATATCACAAGTACCTCACACAGTCATAATCTGATAGAAATTCCCATTATATTAATCATGATGATCATCAACTGTCAACTCCACCTGCATGGACAATGCTGCTTAGTACATCCGATTTGTTGATAACTCTTCAAGCTGCTTTCAGTCTGACCATGTCACTGGCAACAATCCTCAGTGCTGAATGTCGACTAATAATGGTACTGGATTCTCCATATGAATAAAGAATACAATGACATCCTGGTGAGATTTCCTTCACGGGCTTCTGTGCCCAAAGCAGCATGCAGTTGCCACTAGGTAGTTATAATTTGGATCATGTTTCCATAGAAAACACGTTTTTCACTTGCCTATATCTTTGGCACAGTTTGACGAATCTTTACGCAGTTTTCCCAAAAAAGTGGCCAGGTGATTCTTGTAGCGCAATGGAAATTTTGGGATGATCTGTCAAACAGGGGCCGAGAAAAAGGAGGCAAATAAAAAGGTTGCATTTCCTATTTTAATTCCCATAGGACCTGTTAACACGTCTACAGTCCGAACCACTGGACGGAATTACACCAAATTAGCCGCCGGTACGCAGATTGTGCTTTTTGTTATTTGGTGTAATTTCGATCAGTCGTTTAGGAGATATTTAAGGGCAAATAAATTTGTATATCTCTGGGCCGATTATTCGCAAAAATATGCAAATTTTCGCAAATACATGTGCGAAAAGAAGCCTTACAGTTGGCTGACCGAAACCTGACTAGAAAGTTGCGACTGCCGTTTTATTTCACTTGACATGGTCACCAGGGGTGAAAATTCAAAATGAAGGTGGCATAAGGGGTCTGGGTGGAGGTACCCTGACCTCAGGAGTGTGTTTTAGGGGAAAATTATAGGTTTAATATAATTTTGTGTCACGGCATACGATATTCTAAAAAAAATGGTGATTTTTTTCTGAATGCCCATTAAATATTCACGATTATGGAAAAATCTGAAAGAAAAACACACTCATTCATACACTAATTAATTCGCTCTTACATGGACTCAGAGGCTCAAGCACCCACTCAGACTCACTCATAGACTCACACACCCACTTTCAGCCCCACTCATGCACCACCTACTCACACATCCACTGACAGCGACAGGTCCTGAGGTCAACCTGCCCTGCGCACGGCCAAAGGCCAGCATGGCACGGGGTTGGATGGTTATAAGGGCTTGGCTGCAAGGCCAAGCCTTGTGACGCACCCGTGCTACTCACGGCCGAAGGTCGTGCGCGGTAGGGATTGGAATCACGTATAATAATAAAAATTACTTTACCTTAGAAAGCCATAGAAATTCACTGAAAAAGCCAAGCTTACAGGAACGTTACAGTTAGGTTCTGAATTTACTCCTACAAAACCATGCAGATTCACCAGTTATATTTAGAGTTCTTTAAGTAATTATAACATGTGCCGTAAAGTAACTATAACTTGTACCTTTGCAATGCACAGCTAATTACTCCACATAATATGTAATTGATGAGATCTTGTATGGCATCTTTGATATCACTGCAACGTTTGCAGTAACAATAAATTGTTTGCTTGCTCGAAAAGATGACTGTGCCCTCTGCAGTTTTTCCTTTCTTGGGGATTGGCAAGAACAAGCATTTTCCAAGAGGAGAGGTGTCGGTAATGATTTATGGGGGTTTATGGCCCCGCCAAGGCCTGCTGCAATAGGGCTGTGACATGAGAGAGTTAAAAACTTTGCTAATTGTGTATGTATATATATATATATATATATATATATATATACAGGGAGTGCAGAATTATTAGGCAAGTTGTATTTTTGAGGATTAATTTTATTATTGAACAACAACCATGTTCTCAATGAACCCAAAAAACTCATTAATATCAAAGCTGAAATTTTTGGAAGTAGTTTTTAGTTTGTTTTTAGTTTTAGCTATGTTAGGGGGATATCTGTGTGTGCAGGTGACTATCACTGTGCATAATTATTAGGCAACTTAACAAAAAAAAATATATACCCATTTCAATTATTTATTATTACCAGTGAAACCAATATAACATCTCAACATTCACAAATATACATTTCCGACATTCAAAAACAAAACAAAAACAAATCAGTGACCAATATAGCCACCTTTCTTTGCAAGGACACTCAAAAGCCTGCCATCCATGGATTCTGTCAGTGTTTTGATCTGTTCACCATCAACATTGCGTGCAGCAGCAACCACAGCCTCCCAGACACTGTTCAGAGAGGTGTACTGTTTTCCCTCCTTGTAAATCTCACATTTGATGATGGACCACAGGTTCTCAATGGGGTTCAGATCAGGTGAACAAGGAGGCCATGTCATTAGATTTCCTTCTTTTATACCCTTTCTTGCCAGCCACGCTGTGGAGTACTTGGACGCGTGTGATGGAGCATTGTCCTGCATGAAAATCATGTTTTTCTTGAAGGATGCAGACTTCTTCCTGTACCACTGCTTGAAGAAGGTGTCTTCCAGGAACTGGCAGTAGGACTGGGAGTTGAGCTTGACTCCATCCTCAACCCGAAAAGGCCCCACAAGCTCATCTTTGATGATACCAGCCCAAACCAGTACTCCACCTCCACCTTGCTGGCGTCTGAGTCGGACTGGAGCTCTCTGCCCTTTACCAATCCAGCCACGGGCCCATCCATCTGGCCCATCAAGACTCACTCTCATTTCATCAGTCCATAAAACCTTAGAAAAATCAGTCTTGAGATATTTCTTGGCCCAGTCTTGACGTTTCAGCTTGTGTGTCTTGTTCAGTGGTGGTCGTCTTTCAGCCTTTCTTACCTTGGCCATGTCTCTGAGTATTGCACACCTTGTGCTTTTGGGCACTCCAGTGATGTTGCAGCTCTGAAATATGGCCAAACTGGTGGCAAGTGGCATCGTGGCAGCTGCACGCTTGACTTTTCTCAGTTCATGGGCAGTTATTTTGCGCCTTGGTTTTTCCACACGCTTCTTGCGACCCTGTTGACTATTTTGAATGAAACGCTTGATTGTTCGATGATCACGCTTCAGAAGCTTTGCAATTTTAAGAGTGCTGCATCCCTCTGCAAGATATCTCACTATTTTTGACTTTTCTGAGCCTGTCAAGTCCTTCTTTTGACCCATTTTGCCAAAGGAAAGGAAGTTGCCTAATAATTATGCACACCTGATATAGGGTGTTGATGTCATTAGACCACACCCCTTCTCATTACAGAGATGCACATCACCTAATATGCTTAATTGGTAGTAGGCTTTCGAGCCTATACAGCTTGGAGTAAGACAACATGCATAAAGAGGATGATGTGGTCAAAATACTCATTTGCCTAATAATTCTGCACTCCCTGTATATACATATATACATATATATATATTACACACTTTCTTCCTGCATTACGGAAGGACGGCACTCCACAGGCATTGAAAATAAAGTGATTTATTCACACACATAAATCACTTTATTTTCAATGCCCGTGGAGTGCCGTCCTTCTGTATTGCAGGAAGAAAGTGTGTAATATTAGTCGCGGTGGCGCGTGTCAGAAGACTGGCACCTTTGACGTTACGGTGCAGGAAGGATACGCCGACTGGGAGTGTTTATATATATATATATATATATATATGTTCGATGGCATGTGTAACTGCAGATTCACATGCTTTGCTTAAGTCCGCGATCTAGTGTTGGGCTCAGAGTGTTACACATTTTTATTCAAAGAAGGCTTTGGAGTCAAGATCGAGTGACTCCTCCTCTTGGTGATAGTGCACATGGGCATTGATTCCTCTGTTCGATTGTTTTCTTTTTGCCGTCAGGTTCGGACGTGTTTCCTCTCGCTCCGGTAGCTCTTGGTTCTGTACTATCTGAACTTCTCTCTTCTTTTCTATAAACGTCGGTATAGTTTTGATTGGGTTTTCCAATCTTATAGTCGATCCGATTGTAATCGTCGGGGTCGTTTGCACGCTCCTAGGGGCGACCTTGTCCTTTTTGGGCCTACTTTTATGTGTTGTAGTCGGACAGTGTTAGGCTGATGGAACGGACTCCGTTTCGCTTTTGCCCTCGGTGTCACGCCAAGTTTCCATACACCGATCAGCAATCTCTGTCTCTGTCCGGATCACAGAGAAGAGAACTGTGACTCTTGCCGGTCGTTTCATTCCAAAAAGACTATTAGGGATCAAAGAGCGCGGCGAATAGAGATGGCTTCCAAGCCGTCAGAACAAACACCCGACATCTTTGGGGATGAACACACACAAGAGGAACTGGCATACCATGTGACCGTTTTCTTTGCAGACTCCAATTTGGATCGAGATTCCGACGTCGACAGCCAGTCCATCCCACCGGGGCAGTACGTGAGTACATCAGCCCCTTCCCATCACCCAAAGACAAATAAAAAGACTTCTGCACTGGTCTTGGGTACTCCTCTGCCTCCAAGCCATGGTCGGACCCAAAAAATACAGTTGGATGACCAACCCTCAGGTTCCGCACCAAAACAAAAGGCCAAAAGTGCATTCGGCACTGAGCTAACAGCTTCCCACACCTGTTTCGGTACTGAGCCGAAAATCAGAGACTTCTGCCTCTGAGCCAAAAAAAGTAACACCGCTTTTGGAGCTGAAATTCTTGGACCAATTCAAACATTCGGTATCCAAACGTTTGGAGCTGAAACCTGTTGGTGGTAAATATGCCCCAGTTACCGAGGAGTCTTCAGAAATAAGGCCCATACTGGAGGTAATGGATGCTAAACAGCAAAAGATTTATATACATAAGGACCCAAAAACGATCATAGCCTCTCCTCTTCCAACAATCAAAAGAAAATTGACTTTTCAAGAAACTTTAGAAGCTGGTCCTACACCTGCTAAAATATTTAAACAAAAAGAGAAACCAAAGGCATCACAACAGCCTTCATCACAACATTCCCCTTTACCTTCTGTTTCTCCACCACCTGATAATCCACCACCATCTTCACCTACACAATTTTCTCCACAATCCCCTGTTTCACCACATAGCGATGATTTATACAACACTCAGGAGGATATAGTTCCTTTGGACATATATGACATAGATCCCATTCCTCCCAATGATCCTGATTTATATCCTGGAAGGCGTCTCCTTCTGAAGATACCAATGCTTACAATCAGGTTATAGCTAGAGCAGCTGCATATCATAATGTACAACTACATACCGAACCCATTGAGGATGATTTTTTATTTGATACCATAACCTCTACTCATAAAGAGTATCAGTGTCTCCCTATGCTCCAAGGCATGTTTAAACATGCAGAGGACATTTTCAAAGAACTGGTAAAATCCAGAATCATTACACCCAGGGTGGATAAAAAGTATAAACCTGCACCCTCGGATACATTTTTTTATTAGACCACAACTACCACCTGACGCTATAATGGTAAGTGCAGCAAGAAAGCGGGCCAGTGGCCAATCTACAGGGGATGCTCCTCCTCCAAACAAGGAAAGTCTCAAATTTGATGCAGCGGGTAAAAGAGTAGCAACTCAAGCTGCTAACCACTGGTGGATTGCAAACTCTCAAGCACTTTTAGCAAGATTTGATAGGGCTTATTGGGACCAAATGAAAGACTTTTCATTTGGGACGGTGTAGGGAGCGACCTGCCTGCTTCAGGCAGGCAGGTCGCTCCCTACACCGCCGCCTCTGCCGCCTCTACTCCAGGTGCCATTCTTTTTTGCGATCTCTAGTTTTGTCTTTTCCTCGCCCCCAAGCTGCTGCGTCCCCGCGGCCCCGCCCCCTCCCTCCACTTCTGTTTCACTTTCTTTTCCCACCGCTGAACCTCGCGGCCCGCCCCCTCCCTCCATTTCTGTTTCACCTTCTTTTCCCGCCACTGAGCCCTGCGGCCCCGCCCCCCCTGCTCTCCCATTTGCAGATCCCCTCCCTCCTCCCAGCTGCCACTCCCTCCCACCTCCCCTCTTATGGCAGCTGTGGCGCGGTAAAAAGAGCAACCCTGCTTCAGGCTGGCAGGTCGCTCCCTACACCGCCGCCTCTACCACCTCTACTCCAGGTGCCATTCTTTTTTCCGATCTCTAGTTTTGTCTTTTCCTCGCCCCCAGCCACTGCATCCCCGCAGCCCCGCCCCCCTCCCTCCACTTCTGTTTCACCTTCTTTTCCCGCCGTTGAGCCCCGCGGCCCCGCCCCCTCACTCCACTTCTGTTTCACCTTCTTTCCCTGTAGCTGAGCCCCGCTGCCCCGCCCCCCTCCCTCCACTTCTGTTTCACCTTCTTTTCCCACCGCTGAGCCCTGCGGCCCCACCCCTCCTGCTCTTCCATTTGCGGATCCCCTCCCTCCTCCCAGCTGCCACTCCCTCCTACCTACCCTCTTATGGCAGCCGCAGCACGGGCGCGCCAAAGGCAAGCCCGTCTACGCCGTCCGTGCCAAGACCACGCCCGCGCCAGTCCCCCTGGCCCACGTGCCCCCCGTACCACCAATCACTTCTACATAGCCAATGACCTCCACGCTATCAATCCAGGACGCTCCTCCATCTGCTTCCAGTCCACTCCGAAGCACACCAAAGGACCCTTCAACTGCAAAGCCTGCAACTTCACCTGCAATTTAACCACCAAGCTCCACCACAAAGCTACAGACAGCCACCTCAGCTGCATTCTGCTCAACACCCGCTCCGTCCACAAGCACGCAATTGAACTCTGGGACCTACTGACCTCATCATCGCCTGACGTCGCATTTCTCACCGAAACCTGGATGTATTCGGCCTCAGAACCAGACATAGCTATAGCCATACCTGAAGGCTACAAGATCACCAGAAGAGACCGCAGCAACAAACCAGGAGGAGGAATCGCCATAGTCCACAAAAACACCATCAGAGTCTCCACCAGCTCCCACAACACCATCAACTCCGCCGAGCACCTCCATTTCAAAATCCACATCAACGCCAACACCACCCTCAGAGGAATACTGGTCTACAGACGCCCTGGCCCCTGACCTCACTTCTGCGACGACATCGCTGACACCATCAGCACCCAAGCCCTCTCCTCAACGGACTACATCCTCCTTGGCGACCTTAACTTCCACCTAGAAAACAACAACGATATCCACACCACCAACCTAATCGACAACCTCGGCCTCAAGCAACTCGTCACGTCGCCCACCCACACCGCAGGACACACACTCAAGCCTATCTTCTCAGCCAGCAACCACGTCTCCTTCAGCCACACCACCGAACTCCACTGGACCTACCATCGCTGCATCCATTTCTCCTTCCAGAAGCCGGTCACTCACCACCTCACCACTCAACCCCGTCGCTATTGGAACAGAATCTCGACAGAACAGCTGATCTCCACCCTCGCCCAGGTACCTCCTCCCAGGACCCAGGACCCCAACACAGCCGCCACCTACCTGCATCAATGGATAGAAGACTGCGCCAACACCCTGGCACCACTCAAACAACCCTTAGACATCCACCACAGACCCAAGGCGAGCTGGTTCACCCCCGACCTGCAGGCCTCCAAATGGGAATGTCAAAGAATGGAGAAGACCTGGCGCCTTGCACCCACCGAATCCAACCACATCGCCCTCAAGACTGCCATCCGCAAACATCACCAGCTGATCCACATTACCAAAAGAACCTACTACAAAAGCCACATAGACACCAACGCCCACAACAACAAAGAGCTCTTCGGCATCATCAAAGAACTCTCCAACCCCAGGCCCTGCTCCAACGAACCCCCGCCATCACAGGAGCTCTGAAACTCCCTTACCACTTACTTCTGTCGAAAGATCGAAGACATCCACAACAGCTTCAAACCCCAGACCCACCAGCCAACCACAGACAACCATGAACCCAACGCACCAAGCAACACAAACCCTCTATGCTCCTGGACCCACATCAACAATGAAGACATCATCAACACCATGGCCTCCATCCACTCTGGCTCCCCCTCGGGCCCCTGCTCGCACCAGATCTTCAACAAAGACAGCAACATCATCGCCCCCCACCTCTGCGCCATCATCAACAGCTCCTTTGAGACAGTCACCTTCCCGGAGTGATGGAAACACGCCGACGTCAACGCCCTGTTGAAGAAACCCAAAGCGGACCCAGATGACCCCAAAAACTACCGGCCCATCTCCCTCCTCCCCTTCCCAGCAAAGGTCATTGAAGAAATCGTGAACAGCCAACTATCCCGCTTCCTGGAAGACAGCAAAGCTTTCAATACCTCCCAATCCGGATTCCGTAAGAACCACAGCACGGAGACCGCACTCATTGCTGCCACAGATGACATCAGGACCATGCTCGACGAGGTGAAACCGCAGCGCTCATCCTCCTGGACCTCTCCGCAGCCTTCGACACCGTTTGTCAGCACACCCTTCGAACACACCTCCACAACGCCGGGATCCGCGGCAAGGCTCTCGACTGGATCTCTTCTTTCCTCTCCGGCAGAACCCAGAGAGTCCGCCTTCCGCCCTACCAGTCTGAATCCTCCAAAACCATCTGTGGCATCCCCCAGGGATCCTCCCTCAGCCCAACACTTTTCAACGTTTACATGGCTCCTCTCGCCAACATCGCACGATCCCACCACATCAACATAGTATCCTACGAAGATGACACCCAGCTGATCATCTCCCTCACGAAAGACCCCACAACGGCAAGAAACAACCTCCACAATGGACTTCACGCCATCGCCAACTGGATGGAATCAAGCCGCCTCAAGCTAAACACAGACAAAAGAGAGATCCTCATCCTCGGCAGCAACCCCTCCTCCTGGAATGACTCCTGGTGGCCTACCTTCCTTGGAGCCGCGCCCACTCGCACCACCCAAGTACGGAACCTGGGAATCATCCTGGACTCAGCATGACTCAGCAGGTCAACACAGTCTCCTCTTCCTGTTACAACGCCCTCCGCATGCTCCGCAAGATCTTCAGGTGGATTCCTGTCGAAACCAGAAAGACAGTCACCCACGCCCTAGTCAGCAGCCGAATGGACTTCTGCAACGCACTCTATGCAGGAACCACGGCCAAACTACAAAGGAAAATGCAACGTACACCTCTGCCCGACTCATCCTCAACGTCCCACGCCGCAACCACATCTCTACCCACCTCAGAAACCTACACTGGCTACCCGTATCGAAGAAGATTACCTTCAAACTACTCACCCACGCACACAAAGCCCTCCACAACACAGGTCCGGCCTACCTCAACGACAGACTCACCTTCCACACCCCCGTCCGCCAGCTCCGCTCCGCCAGCCTCACCCTCGTCTCTGTCCCCCGCATTCGCCACACCACCGCCGGAGGAAGATCCTTCTCTCACCTCGCCGCCAAGACCTGGAACTCCCTTCCGCTCCACCTACGCCAGGCCCAGGACCTCCTGACTTTCAGGAAACGCCTCAAGACATGGCTATTTGACCAATAGCTCCCCCCCCCAGCGCCTTGAGACCCTGACGGGTGAGTAGCGCGCTTTATAAATTACGTGATTGATTGATTGCAGTACTTTCCGCCAGAATCAAAAAAGGGCACAACATCTAGTAGCGGTAGGGTAGGCTATTTCCAATAACCAAATCACATCTGCTATACATGCAGCAGATACAGCGGCAAGGGGTATCAACACCAGTATCATCATTAGAAGACACGCATGGTTAAGGGCTTCAGGTTTTAAGCTAGAAATACAATTGGTATTGAATATGCCTTTTATTAAACAACATTTATTTGTGCCAGAGGTTGATACCCCAATAGAGAAGCTGAAAAAGGACTCTGAAACAGCTAAAGCTATGGGTGCGTTATACACTAAACCTACTCAGGAACGTTTCGTAGGCCACAGTTTAGGGGTGGTTTCAAATAATCAACTACAGAACCATGCACATCCCAACAAAAGCAAGGACCACAATTCTACAACAGAGGATCCTTTAGAGGCTCTTACCGAGGAAATAATTATAGGGGAAATGTAAATCAACCATGCCAAGAGGTTCTTCCACCTCAACAAAACAGTGACTTCTTACACATCCCCACAGAGCATACATCTTCTGTGGGAGGAAGACTGAAAAGGTTTTACCCACAATGGCACAGCATTACTACAGGTCAATGGGTTCTATCAATTATCCAACATTGTTATTGCCTAGAACTCATCTCTACTCCTCCAGATATTCCCCTTCACTCACACAAACTTAATCTGGAACATATCAATTTATTAAAACAGGAGGTATAATCACTACTACTCAAAGGTGCCATAGAGACGGTACCTATATCCAAACAACAGTCTGGAGTGTATTCAGTATACTTCCTCATACCAAAGAAAGATGGTACTCTCAGACCAATCCTAGATCTCAGACCCCTCAAACAATACATTATTTCAGAACACTTTCGCATGGTCACTCTACAAGACATCATTCCCGTACATTATCAGTGTCACTGCGCTAAGGCGTCAAAATCAAGCACCAAAGTCAAACAAACAGTAGGTGTTCACACTTAGGGATTTTCCCTCTCTATACTTTCGAGGGATTGTTTATATTAATCGCCATCCCAAGCATGTCTGTTGTCTATTGTTTGGGAACACACCTACATCAGGGGTCCTTGTAGATCTGTATAAATACATCGCACTTTAGACATATAATCAGAGGGATTCCGACCAGAGGGCATCACCACCATCGCTGATACCGATGCTGCACGTCGTCTTGACGTTGACCCAGTCTTCGTGTCCCTGCTGAGTCTGAGATAGAGACCTCATTCCAAGGTAACGAGGGTTGGGGGCTCCTCTCATGGACATGGCATTGGCAGATTAGGTTTAGCAAACCCAGCTCTCCTTTAGGTAGGAGGTTAGGCCTATCACATTAGGGTATCAGGGCATATTACATCTCGTATGTCTTTCTTATGCATTGTAAGATGGTGGGGGTCTTTGTAATAATGACTCTTGTCTTCACAATTCTGTTCCTTGCATTATTAATTATCCTAATCATTGCAGCCCATGCAACTTATCACAAATTGCAGCTATGTTAAATAAAAACGATTAATTTACTGCATCTTTGTCATTACCTGTGTTTGTATGAGATACAATATATCTGTGAGAAAGGGGTCATCTCTGTTTAACCACAACACTCCCTGAGATGTCTTATTCTCAAGTCCATGCGTAAAGGTTGCCAGAAATCACCTTTTACTATTGTGTTTCCGGTGAGGTGCTGCTAGTGAGCCGGTAAGGTTGGTACAACAGTTGCAATTTGTTGTAGGATAGGCATAGCCGCCTACAAACAAAAGTACTGTCATCCTTTAACCAGAAGTCTTGCCCAGAGCAAGAGTCCAAACTACGACACAATGTAGGATTCACAATCAATTATCAAAAATCTCACCTGCACCCAGCACAGATACAACCATATCTAGGAGCAATTCTGAATACTCAATCAGGATTAGCTTACCCAACCCAGTGAGGATTCAAGCATTTCACAATCACAATCACATATCTCAACTGCAATACAACCACACTTACACAGTAAAGTTGGTCATGAAACTATTGGGAGTGATGGCCTTATGCATAGCAATGGTACCCAATGCAAGCCTGTATACAAGACCACTACAACGGTGTCTTTCTCAACAATCGTCTCAGGCACAGGATCACATTCAGGATCTAGTGTTGTTGAACCACCAGACTCATCACTCTCTACAATGGTGGAATCACACCAACTTATTAAAGGGGCGCCCTTTTCAGGACCCTATGCCACAGACCATAATCACAACGGATGCATCAATGACAGGTTGGGGAGCCCATGTCCACAACCTCATTGTACAAGGAGAATGGGACTCAATCCAACAAACTTATCACGTAAACCATTTGGAATTGCGAGCAGTGTTCCTAGCACTCAAAGCTTTTCAGAAACAAATCACACACAAGACAGTGTTAATAAGGACAGACAACATGAGTACAATGTGTTATCTGCAAAAACAGGGGACACACACTCATCTCAATTGTCCCGTTTGGCACAGACCATTAAGAAATGGGAAATTCACAATCGCATTCAACTACTAGCAGAGTATATTCCAGGGATGCACAATCAGCTAACAGACCTTTTAAGCAGGACGCAGCAGCAAGTACACAAATGGGAAATTCACCCACAGGTGATTCAACAATACTTCCAAATGTGGGGAACCCCAGACATAGACCTCTTCGCCACAAGCGAAATGCAAAATGCCCAAACCTCACCTCCAGGTACCCACACCCTCATCCAAGGGCAATGCTCTAGGGATCAATTGGTCAGGAATATTTACTTATGCTTTTCCACCTTTCCCACTAATTCCATTTCTGATCAACAAGTTCCGTCACTCCTCCCTCACTATGATACTCATAGCTCCTACGTGGGGACGTCAACACTGGTACACAACACTGTTGGATCTGTCTGCACTACCACATCACAAACTACCAAACACACCAGACCTATTGACTCAAAACAAAGGTCAAATCAGGCATCCTAATCTCAGTATGCTCAACTTGGCGATTTGGCTCCTGAAGTCATAGAATTTGGCTGCATACAGCTTCCATCTGAGTGTATGGATATTCTAATGGAAGCACACAAACCTACAACTAGACAGTGTTATCAGCCAAATGGAAACATTTTGTCTATTATTGTCAGACCAAAAAAATGAACCCACTTTAAGCTTCAGCACAGGATATTGCCTGTTATGTGCTACACTTACAAAAAGCAAATCTTGCATATTTCTCTATTAAAATCCATTTAACAGTAATAGCTGCTTACCTCCAAAACAGACAACATACGTCTCTGTTCAGGATTCCTGTTATAAAGGGTTTTATGGAAGGTTTTAAAAGGATTATTCTACCTAGAGCTCCACCAGCTCCTGCCTGGAATCTTAACATTGTACTCACAAGACTTACAAGCAACCCATTTGAACCCATGCATTCTTGCCCTCCTTAGTTTATATCATGGAAGGTTGCCTTCTAATTAGCAATCACTTCTTTAAGAAGAGTTAGTGAAATTCAAGCATTTACTTTAGAAGAACCTTTCTTTCAAATTCCCAAAAACAAAATAGTCCTTAGGACAAACCCAAACTTCCTACCAAAAGTAGTTTCACCGTTTCATATCAGTCAGCGGAACTGTCTTCTTTCCACAGCCAGATTCACTTGCTGAAAGAGCTCTTCATACCCTTGATGTTAAAAGAGCTCTCATGTACTATATAGCTAGAACAAAACAATTCAGAAAGTCTAAACAAGTCTTTGTGGCTTTCCAACAACCTCACAAGGGTAATCCTATTTCAAAACAAGGATTAGTCAGATGGATAGTAAAGTTTATTCAAACTTGCTATCTTAAAGCTAAAATACAGTTACTAGTAACTCCTAAAGCACATTCCACTAGACAGAAAGGAGCTTCAATGGCATTCTTAGGAAATATACCAATGGCAGATAAATGTAAAGCAGCCACATGGTCTACACCACACACATTTACTAACCACTACTGTGTGGATGTGTTATTTCGCCAGCAAGCAAACGTTGGACAAGCAGTGTTTAAAACACTGTTTCAAACTACTCCAACTCCTACAGGCTAGCCACCGCTTATTTTGGGAGGGGACTGCTTTACAGTCTATTCAAAGCATGTGTATCTGCAGCTACACATGCCATCGAACGGAAAATGTTACTTACTCAATAGACATCTGTTTGTGGCATGTAGTCCTGCAGATTCACATGCGCTCTCCCTCCTCCCCGGAAGCCTGTAGGTGTTGTAGCATTTTATTTGTAAATATGTATATACATTGCATTGACATCTTCTCTCTTCCCAATATATATATATACAGGGAGTGCAGAATTATTAGGCAAGTTGTATTTTTGAGGATTAATTTTATTATTGAACAACAACCATGTTCTCAATGAACCCAAAAAACTCATTAATATCAAAGCTGAATATTTTTGGAAGTAGTTTTTAGTTTGTTTTTAGTTTTAGCTATGTTAGGGGGATATCTGTGTGTGCAGGTGACTATTACTGTGCATAATTATTAGGCAACTTAACAAAAAAAAATATATACCCATTTCAATTATTTATTATTACCAGTGAAACCAATATAACATCTCAACATTCACAAATATACATTTCTGACATTCAAAAACAAAACAAAAACAAATCAGTGACCAATATAGCCACCTTTCTTTGCAAGGACACTCAAAAGCCTGCCATCCATGGATTCTGTCAGTGTTTTGATCTGTTCACCATCAACATTGCGTGCAGCAGCAACCACAGCCTCCCAGACACTGTTCAGAGAGGTGTACTGTTTTCCCTCCTTGTAAATCTCACATTTGATGATGGACCACAGGTTCTCAATGGGGTTCAGATCAGGTGAACAAGGAGGCCATGTCATTAGATTTCCTTCTTTTATACCCTTTCTTGCCAGCCACGCTGTGGAGTACTTGGACGCGTGTGATGGAGCATTGTCCTGCATGAAAATCATGTTTTTCTTGAAGGATGCAGACTTCTTCCTGTACCACTGCTTGAAGAAGGTGTCTTCCAGGAACTGGCAGTAGGACTGGGAGTTGAGCTTGACTCCATCCTCAACCCGAAAAGGCCCCACAAGCTCATCTTTGATGATACCAGCCCAAACCAGTACTCCACCTCCACCTTGCTGGCGTCTGAGTCGGACTGGAGCTCTCTGCCCTTTACCAATCCAGCCACGGGCCCATCCATCTGGCCCATCAAGACTCACTCTCATTTCATCAGTCCATAAAACCTTAGAAAAATCAGTCTTGAGATATTTCTTGGCCCAGTCTTGACGTTTCAGCTTGTGTGTCTTGTTCAGTGGTGGTCGTCTTTCAGCCTTTCTTACCTTGGCCATGTCTCTGAGTATTGCACACCTTGTGCTTTTGGGCACTCCAGTGATGTTGCAGCTCTGAAATATGGCCAAACTAGTGGCAAGTGGCATCGTGGCAGCTGCACGCTTGACTTTTCTCAGTTCATGGGCAGTTATTTTGCGCCTTGGTTTTTCCACACGCTTCTTGCGACCCTGTTGACTATTTTGAATGAAACGCTTGATTGTTCGATGATCACGCTTCAGAAGCTTTGCAATTTTAAGAGTGCTGCATCCCTCTGCAAGATATCTCACTATTTTTGACTTTTCTGAGCCTGTCAAGTCCTTCTTTTGACCCATTTTGCCAAAGGAAAGGAAGTTGCCTAATAATTATGCACACCTGATATAGGGTGTTGATGTCATTAGACCACACCCCTTCTCATTACAGAGATGCACATCACCTAATATGCTTAATTGGTAGTAGGCTTTCGAGCCTATACAGCTTGGAGTAAGACAACATGCATAAAGAGGATGATGTGGTCAAAATACTCATTTGCCTAATAATTCTGCACTCCCTGTATATATATATATATATATACACATTTCTACACTCTTTCCTTCACCCTCCTGTGGGAAGACAATCTAACATAGGACTCAATGCCCATGCACACTATCACCGAGAGGAGGAGTCACTCAATCTTGTGACTCGAAAAGCTTCTTTGAAGAAAAACAACTTGTAATACCCTGCGCCCAACACTAGATGGCAGACCTATGTAAAGCATGTGAATCTGCAGCACGTCATGCCACGAACAGATGTCTACTGGGTAAGCAACTATATATATATATATATATATATATATATATATATAATTTTCAAAAAGACGGTGCAATTCAGTCACACACCAAAGGGCTGCACAATATCCAGACGAGCTCGTGAAATGTAGAATTGAAAATCACTCATATATGATATCTTCGGCTCCAATTTATTGAAAGAGTTCAAGTGCAGGTTAAATTGACACCGCACAAAGGAGTATAAATAAGTGAATGGCACTTATAAAAAATCTCTCAAGTGCCTGCAAGGAACAAACACACGCTGTCCCAACCAAATGTCGACGCGTTTCGGCAATAGCCTTCAACTGGACATATGTATATACATTTTAGCAAGAATGATTGCAATGCTTCTGTGAAATTTCATGTAACAAAGGGGGTTATTACAACTTTGTAGGAGGTGTTAATCTGTCCCAAAAGTGACGGTAAAGTGACGGATATACCACCAGCCGTATTACGAGTCCATTATATCCTATGGAACTCGTAATACGGCTGGTGGTATATCTGTCACTTTACCGTCACTTTTGGGACGGATTAACACCTCCTCCAAAGTTGTAATAACCCCCATTATTCCTGCCTGTAGGCTTTACCATAGTGCAGAACCAACCCACCCTTAAAGGCATATTGACTTCTATATATGTGTTACATAGTAAACAATCAGGCCTACTGCCTTTGTTGTAACATTTAATAATAAACTAATAATACCCATGGCCAAGGCCACTGGAAATTTGTGATTTTGTAGCTGCAGTGTTTTCCGCATGATTTTGGATGTACCGTATTCGCCACATAATTCATAATCTACTTCATAACTTGCTGATTTCGGCAAAATAATTTGTTATTAGCACAAATGTTACTGAAAATGCAGCAGCACATGTTGCTGTGCAGTGGAAGACCCTTTGAAAAGGTTTACTGGTCACCTTTGTTTGCTAGTTGGGTAATAAATTGCTACTAGTGTGGTGAAACAGGTGTGTAAAAAGGCAAAATGATTAAGTAATATTATCACAAAGTGTCCTGCATTATGTCACATAATTTGTTTTTTCTTGCTGTATAATGAGTTAACTGTCACATAATTTGGTCCTCCCCTGATGCATAATTCCAGTGGCCAGACTTAGGGCATCTGAAATGCCTTTTCCTAGTGATCCAATCCGGCCCATAGCTGTTAACAATGGCTTGTCACCGGAACCAACTCAGGCCTACTGTACTGAGAGTAAGTTTTCCCACAAGGCAACCGTTAGACATACAGTCAGAAAATTACACAAGTATAAAAAATTACAATTGACAAAGCAAAATACTAATACCAATGCACACTTAAATACCTATTGACTTTAACATATGAATTCACAATCAATATGTCAGGCCTACTGCCTTTGTGTTAACTATTCAGAATAAACAATGGGGCCTATAACTTTTCTCTCTGGTGTGTCATCATAATCACGCAGACCTACTGTGTTAGGCATAAGCTTTACCACAAGGCAACCATCGGGTACACCATAACGAAATTACAAAAGTACAAAATTACAGTTGTTGAAACAATATAAAATCCCTCCTGATAGAGATTAACAAGGAATACCACAGTGTAAATCATCTATCACCATAGTTTGTTCGGGTGGGTGACCAACACCAAAACACTTGTCTACTATGGTAACTTGTGAGATTCCATGTAACAGTATACCTACCTACATGCTGTAGCACAGTGTAGTAACAATCCACCCTTAAAAGCCCATTGGCTATTACATGTGCTTTTCACAATAATTAAATCTGGTCTGTTAGTGTTGTCATAACTTTTCATTATAGGCAGATCACACCTAAGGAATCTGACATAACTTTTCCCAGTAAAAAAATATGTTTATCGCCCTTACCCTCGGCCTGACACTATACCAAACGTAGGTCTACTAAAGCGCACATAAGCTGGCAGCCTTATGCATGCAGTAGTGCAATTACAAATATGTATACAATTACAGTTGGAAAAACACTATGCACCCCCTCTCCATAGGGCTAACAAGAATCATCCCCTAGAAATCTTGTACCCCCATGGTTTGTCAGAGTGGGTGACCAACACTGAAACCATTGCCTACTATAGTAATGTGTAAAATTAAATGTAACAAAATACCTGTCTGCAGCCTGTAACATAGTGTGTAACATTTCACTGTCATAGGCCTATTGGCTTTAATATTTTTTTTCACAATAAGTAATCCATGCCAACTGCGGTTATCATTCATTTTCATGATAACCACATCAGACCTGTGACATCCGGCTTAACTTTTCCCAGACCACCAATCAGTCCTATCATAGTTTGTCACCATAACCAACTCAGGCCTACGGTACTTAGGGGAAACTTTCTGTCAAGGAAGCCACAAAGCATTCTGTCATCAAATTACAAAAGTATACAAAATTAAAGTTGGGAAAGCAAACTACTTTTTCTCCTAAGAGAGTCTAGCTAGAATCGTTATAGAGCAAATCTTCTTTTTCCATGGTTGGTTCAGGTGGGTCACCAGCACTAAACAAAACCTTTTCCCACTACAGTATCTGTGAGATTCCATGCAACAGAATACCTGCCCACAGACTTCAATTCATCACAGTGTAATTACAATCCAGCTTTTAAAGCCTATGCCTTTAATAGATACTTTTCACAAAACATAAATCAGGCCTATTGCCTTTGTCATAACTTTTTGCTACATAGCACTCCTAATGAATCTGGCATAACTTTTCCTAGTAAACGGTTATGGCCTATAGCCTTTACCATTGACTTGACACCAAAACCAATAAAGGCCTAGTCAAGAGCACATAAACCGGCAACAGTCATACATACCGTTATAAAATTACCAATATATAGAAAAATACAGTTTGCAAAACAATATACAACCCAAGCATTCTAACAGAGTAAATCTGTATTCATTGTTTCGCAGAGGGGGTAACCAACACCAGAACTCTTGCCTACTACAGTAATGAGAGATTCAATGTAACAAAACCCCTTTCTGCAAGGCTTTTATACATAGTAAAAACAATCCACCTTTAAACAGATAATTGATATTTACATATATTTTTCATAATAAATGTCATCCCTACTGCCTTAATCTTAACATTTTGTAATAAACAAATCAGACCTATAGCAATGATCACTGGGTTGCCACTATAACCAACACAGCGCTGATTATACGCTTTTCCAAAATCCAAACACAGTGAAATACAAACAATCTTTTCAGTGGAAACACAACTTCGGTCCAACCAAATCCTATATTTGGAGAGACCCAACATGTGAGTGGAGGCTGATTACCTCTCTTAGCAGTAGCTAAGTTGATCACATATGATTAACCAGACCTACATAAAATCAACCAGAGAATATAACAGGAGGTCATTTGGGAACAAAGAGAATTTTTTTATTGGTTGTGGATTCTGTCTTGCACATCTCTTACAGTGTCACAAAGGGATACTCCCATTTGAAGAGGGACTTTTATAGAGCAGTTCATATTCCCAGAGCACCCCAGAAGTGTGGTATTCTATAACATACACAGTTATTTTTCCCTTTTGGCCAAACTAGGCCATGCTAATAAAAGTGTGAAAGAATGGTACTTTTTATAATACACACCAGACATCGATCTCGCTAATTTGTAAATGTTAGTAACCAAATACATTATTTATGTCAGCGACCAAATACATTATTTAAACAAGACTCATGTCTGAAGGTATATAACTTGGCTAGCACCACAAAAAATAACAGTGCTTTCTCCTAGTTGCACAGAATTTTAAATTTGTGTTTTGGATTGGCAAAGTTTAGTTAATGGTGGTTACATTATGCTGAATCCACATAATCTTTCAGTTTTCAACTTTGTGAGTAACCTTCTACGTAATGGCAGGACAGGGTACTGTTTTAATAGGTGATGTATCAGAGCTTTGGTCATCAGTACTGTGCAGGCATGTATGCCTCATAAGCTACAAACCTTCTCAGTGCCAATTTCCTTACCAAAAATAGGAGTAAGTTCTTGTGCACTAGCACAGGGGCCTGAAGCAGTGTATTTACCTGTAGGAAGGGCCTACAAGTAAAGAATCCATAAAGGTATGTTTAGCCTATTCCTAATATCTGGGTCTTTCCCATGCTCAACTTTGTGAGTATTTTGCACAGCAACTACGAATATGAAAAGGAGAGAAGGTAGCATTGAGTAGCTTAAACTTAGGCAAACTGGTTACCAAGAACTACTTGCTCAAATTTGCATAGATCATGAGTAAGCCTTGAAGTATTAAGCTGGCAGGATGCATACATGGTAGGTCCACAGCCTCCTGTGACAGGTGTCTGGCAGGTACATCCCTATAGAATGGCTTCACCTTAGTCCTGGTGGGCTGTGCTTAGGCACCAGATGGAGGTTGGATCTAATGCAGTGTTGCAGTGAATGATCTTGGGCACAATCCATATATTAATAGGGTCTCAACTGATATCACTGCCTCTTAGATGCTCAGTAGGAATGGTAGAAGGCAGTCCCTTAGTTTGTGAAGAGAATAGCAAAACACATCTAACATTAGCAGAGTTGAATGCCTCTTTAGCCAAGAAGGCATGCAGACTTCAATAGAAGGTCAACACTTAAATAACATTCTACAGATCTCAAAGATGGAATTGATGACTTCTGTAAGGTGACTTTCTCAGGTCTACTGCTAGTCAGCAAAGCTGTGGAAACATGGTGTCCCTTGTCTTCTTAAAAATAAGTGATATTGTCTGTTTTTCTGTGTGCAGCATTGGTCTTTATCTCACTAATGGAATGAAGGCTGTCAGCACATGAATGCCTTCAGCTCCAACATAATTATACAAACGGTTGAATATGATGTGTCCCACAAGATACTGATGGGGAGTACTTAGCAGTGGGTCCAACTACCAGTACTCTACAGAGTAAGCCGTTACTGCAGTTTGGGAATAGAACAGGCAGGAAGAGTATGAGGATGAGGGCCTTTTTTAACATTACCACTAGTTTATTGAGCCAACTATAATTTGCACTCCACCATGCACTGTGTATGACCTCCCACATTACATCTTTCATGACAAGTTCAGTGACATCACTGATGACATCTCAAATGACATAATTAATAAGCTCATTGATGACATCATCCAATTAATGTAACTGTTTAGTATACACCTATCATAATGGAAGGTATTCAGCACAGCACACCTAGATCTAACTTTTTATGGCTTCCTTACTGCTAATGGGTATACACTTTTGCAACATACTTAGCCTCCGTCTTAGGGGTGTTAAGGGTGTGAGCGGTCTTTGATTTGTTGTGCACAGGGCAAAGACCATGTGCAGCAGAGACTTGGCAACTTGTGTCTCATTGCTTGCTCAACGAGGTTGGCTACATGTAAAAGCTTTGCCACAAGGGGAAGGTTACACATAGCAAGTGCTGACTCTCCTGTGGGCCCTTGAGTGTCTGGAGGGAGTGGACTCTGGATGAGAACTTGTGCATATGAATGAAGAATGAACCCATCAGATACTTCTATACCCATGTGTGCTTGAGTGCCCACTAGAGATTGACTATCGGCAAAGTGTTTGGTGCGGGCGAAGGCAATGCACAGGAGGAGCTTGCTAGGGGGCTTATGTGTCTCAAGGGTACTTTATGCTTTACATTATTCTGCACCATGTAGTACTTTCTTTCATATTTGAAATGCTGTACTGGTTGATAGAATAATTTGAATAGCGGTAGTTTGGATGATGGCATCAGTGATCAGACTTTCCCTAAAAAGTTCATTCACCTCAGCTCCATCCTGGAAAGGGGAAAGGTTTTGAAGGATCCATCAAGAGGGGTCTCAGAAAAAAAGGTTTTGGGAGAGGGGTCCCAAAATAATGTTTTGCCATTTTAATTCCCATAGGGAATTTTGTGAAGAGATTCAGAAAAGCATCTGAATGGAATTATACCATATTTGGCAGAAAGTTAGAAGTTTAGTCTGGAAGCATGCTTTTCATTATTTTTTGTAAATCAATGATGCCATTTTGTAGAAATTTGCATTTAAAGAGGTGCTCGGAGTGGGCTTGAAAGTCTTAAAAGAAGAAAATTGGTCCAGCGTGACTCCTGTTGTATTGTAAATTTGAAAAATAAAGTGATCTGATTGTCCGACAGAACTTTTTTACCAATCAGCCCTTTTGGTCCTCAGGATCTAGAGATCTGCTTGGATGGCTCAACATGAAGAAAAATGTTGCGGCTGCAATTGCAAGGCATGCTTAAGTTAACAAACATATAAGGGGCCAGGAGGGATACCCTGACCCCTGGCACTTAAGCCGGGGACCCAGAAGGATCACTCACACCATAGCCAAACATGGGGCCCAGTGCAAGCCTCCTGTGAGGTACTACTGTAATCTTACAGGACCCAGCACAGCTCTCCTTTGAGGTACTGTCCTGCACCCGCGGAAGCCACACCATAGGACTGGATGAAACCTGCGCCGTTCCACGGTCTCAAGGGAGGCGACACTTGGTCATGATATTGTGATACTTTCTCTGTAATGCAAAAAATAAAAAATAAACTGCAAAAATGGGTTGTGGGGCACACCCCTGCTCATGACTTCACCTACTACATCACTCCATCGCTCATGGCATGTTAAATGACTCAGTTGATAGCCTCACTGATGACATCTCAAATGACATCATTGTTAACATCACTGATGACATCAGTGATTACACCATAGTCAGTAGAGCACAGACATACTGAGTGTACATGTTGTGGCTAATAGAATGGAAATAGCATAAGCCCTGGATGCAAGTGTAATTGTCCATTTTAAAAGTTATATTATGCACTGTTTGTGTAATGCTAACATTCCGAGTTGGAAGAACAATACCATGTTAAACAATGTAAAGGCTGCATGTACCTGATGTAGGTTGCAGAAGTATTTCTGAAAGTAGGTTGTGGCTTAAAGCGGTTCTAAGATATCACTAAGAAAGACCAAAGCTGCTGTTGACAATACAATAACCACTAGTGAATATCTAGGCACATGCCCACATTAAATAGTTATTTGTGATACAGTAGTATAGACACACTCTATAAGCTATCCATGTTGACTATTGTTAACTGGAGGGGTGTCCCACTTAGAGGTTGTTTATCTTATACTTGTATTCTGTGCACGGCTCTAAGGTTGCATGCCTTTAGGCCAGTCTCTGGAAAGTGTGTAGTGTATTTTACTAAACTACGGACTCCTAGGGTGTGTCATAGGGTGTCTTTACAGGAGCAAATTATACCTATCGACCTTGTGATTTAAAATTACTAACCATATGAATTCTTTAAGAGGATAATCCCATTAAGGTGAATAGAAAGGTGTCTACAGGTGTAGTCTGTTAAATTATTTCAAGGTCACAAACCCTAGAGGACGGTGTCACAGTGATTGTAAGATATCATCAGTTACCCTTTTTTTCAACACCTAACTATAGGGTCATTTTAATCTTTGTTTTTTTCAGTGAATATATAAATATATATCCATATAGAAACAGAGAGGCCCTTTGGATCAGCCCTCTTGTGCTATTGGTCTGTCAGAGTGTCATTTACACTCAACTTTCATCCATGACATCATACTGCACGGTGTAATACTTCAGCCTAAGCCAGTCTGTGACTCGTGCCCTGTCGAAGATGCCCTTTTTTAATCACATGGACACATCCAATTGAAAATGAGTGTGTACGTGTCAGGCCTGGTGGGCCAGCCATTCAGTTTAAATGTTTTCCTTTTACAGTTCTCTTTCATTGTCTTGCTCCTCCAATTTTATTTAAATGTTTAAGAGGATGTTACAGCTAACCTGGCAGTGCTAATGGGCTGCTTGTTTGCTGTTCATTTCATATGCAGAGCACTGCATCTCATGTGGCCACTTCCTCTAAACCAGAGCAACTGGAATTATGTGGCAGGGGAGGGTTGAATTATGCAGCAAGAAAAGGAAAACTATACTGCATCACATTTTATGATAGTATTACTTCATTATTGCGTCCATTTTTAAGCTTGATAACACTGTTTTGGCATTAGTTGGACCTCATTAGTACCAATTTAGCACCAAAATATAGCAATAAACTGGAGAAAGGTGACCGGTCAACCTTTTCAAAGGGCCTTCCATTGTGCGGCAACATGTTTTGCTTCGCTTTCTTTTGAAACGTTTGAGCTAGAATTTTTTTTTTGTTAAAATCTGCAGATTATACAACAGATGAGGGGTTATGTGGCAAATGCGGCAAATCTACAACTATGCAAACATCGCTGCGGTCGCACAATTGCATAATTCCAGTGGCCCTGCTCTAATCCAGGGGACCAGTAAAAAAATGCTGTTGTACATAGTTTCATTGTTTTACCATTCTGGGACTGGCCTACAAATTTCCTTGTATACGTTGCAGCTATGCTGGAACTTTAAAATGATAGACCATTGTTTCCCAAACTGTGGGTCGCCACCCACTGTTGGATTGCAAAAGTCAAAGCAAAAAATGAAGATGCCTTTAAATTCTGTATTTATTGTGTCACATTTGATGCACTACAAAGGCAGAGGTCAAATGTCAGGCTATGTCTTCTTACAAACTGCAACTTATTTTTTTAACTTGGAGATTGGTGTTTAGAGACTTCTCTCACTTTGCAGTCACAGAAAGAAAAGTAAAGTGAATGATGTAACAATTTTACTGGGGTACAGGGAGTGTGAAATGAAAACACTGTAGTATGTGATTTGTTTGTGATGCTGAACAAAATGTGAATACCTGTAAATGAACTGGGCTCATTCAGCACCAAGGAACGCAAAAATGAAGCAGATTTGTTTTGTAATTCTCTGTTTAATCAGCTTTTTTTAGAGTAAAATACACTAAGTTAAACAACAATAATGATAACCTATGTAAACATTGCAAAGATGTTTCCAATTTATATAACAAAAAAAGAAGGATAACAGAGCAAGGGAATGGGACAATGGGTAGGGACTTATAAGCCAACAATTTGTGACTGAATATCAAAAAAGAAGTAAGTAATATACTGTAAACAATACAAAAAGATCTGAGTATGAACAAATGTCATCTAACAAAAAGCACAGAATGTAACACATTATGGAGTTTAACATTTTCAGAATGGGAAGAGATAACTTGTTTTTTAGCAGCAACATCTAAATATTCAGTTAAAGGCAACCAGTATAAGTCTCTATTTACATGTGGTCTCACAAAGAGGCAAATGTAATGTCTAGTCAATGATGATGACACACATTAGACCACCATGCTTTTAATGAAATATTAGCAGAACATTTCCAGTTTCCAAAACTTTGTTGAAAAGCTAATACCAACATCAGGTCAAATAAATAAATTGTCATATGCATTTAACTTAATAGCATCTGATAAGCTTCCTAGAAACAGTAATGACATTGACAGAGGAGAAACAGGTTTGAAAATGCTTCTAATTTGAGACCCTAAATTTTTCCAGAAGGAGGCCATAGATGGGCACACAAAAATAGAAGATGCATCAAATAACCAAGAGAATGACTAGAGGACCAGCAGGATGTGTTGTACATGTTAGAGAACGTAGCAATGGAGGTGGGAGTGTAGTACAATCTATGATAAAGACAAAACATAATTGTGTAGTTGAAGCTGATCTCGAAATGCCTGTTATTCTACACCAAATGTTATTTATAAGGTAATCCTCCAAACACGCCCCAGATCTGATTCTCAACTAAGTTCGAGCTTGGACTTAGAATGCAAAGGACCAGGGACAAAGAAAAATGTATATATAGGAGAGGCTTTAGGATTAAGTGCAAGTATTGTAAGAAAGGAGAAATCTGATGAAGGTGTTGTAGACGGAAAAGGGGGTGAGTCAAGAACGTCCACAATGACTCCTATAAGAAGAAAAAGTTAGCCAAAAATAGCAAGAACAATTAAACGAATGCTGAAATTGGGGAAAAGTGCAAGGATCCAACCCTTCAAATAAATCTCAAACCCAAATAATACCCTTTAGTCTCCAAGACTTCCAATATATAAGTCTGTTATTTATAGTAATGAGATGATTGTACCATAAAAGAAAATGCAAGAACACACCTCTGGAAGTGACTTGTGATTGATAAGCATGTTTACAAAGAGGAGAGAAACAAATGGTGTTGTTAGAATAGAAGAGAACTTCTTGAGTTTGATATCGAGCCAAAGAGGTATACGCTTAGAAGAGGCTGCTAAGAGCCACATAGAAACCTGTCGCAAACAGAAAGCTTTATGATACGTCTAAAAGTCAGGAAAATTAACAACCCCCTAACGTCTTGGATTTCTTGAGAAAGGATAAGGGGATTTAAGACTTTTTCTTATTCCAAAGAAATTTGGAAAGAAGAGAATCTATTTTTTAAAGAATGTAAGCGGTATATGAAACGGGATCATGAACAAAATGTACATGAGGATCAGAGTAATCATCATTTTGACAGAATCAATGGCACCCCACCAAGACAAGAATAACCGATTCCAAGAAGATAAAAACTTACCAATTCTATTAAGCCCTTCTTTCATATTTATCTTAACTAATCCGAAATATAATTGGTAAAGCATATTCCCAAATATTAAATTTTAAGAGTATTCCATTGAAATACGATGGATTCAAAAAATAGTTTTGTACAAAATTTTGTAATTGGTAAAACTTCAGTTTTGTCTGAATTCATTTGATAACGTGAAACAAAGGAAAATTCAGATATTTAATGAAACAGCACAGGAATCGTAATGTCACGGTTAGAAAGGAGAATATCATCCGCGTAGGGGGCAATTTTTAAATGTTGGTCTCCATATTGAAAAAACAGAAATAAGTTAATTGTTCCTAATTTGAGTTAAGAAGTGTTCAAGGGCTAAAACAAACAAAACAGGAGCTAGAGGGAAACCTTGGTGAATCCCACGGTGTAAAGGGAAGAATTAAGAAGTTCGACCATTATTCAACACAAAAGCCAAGGTGATGTATACAGAAGAGAAATGAGAGAGAAAGTATTGGGGCCAAAACTATGGTAAGAGAGGGATTTCATTAAAAAGATCCAGTCAACTCTGTCAGGTGCCTTCTCAGTGTCGATAGCTACGGCTGCTAAAGGGTAGAATAGAGAAGGAGCTTTATTTAGAA
The DNA here is from genome assembly GCF_031143425.1 of Pleurodeles waltl. Lineage (NCBI taxonomy): Eukaryota > Metazoa > Chordata > Amphibia > Caudata > Salamandridae > Pleurodeles > Pleurodeles waltl. The sequence goes on from NC_090439.1 coordinate 228,044,856, forward strand.
CATTGAAAAATAATCTAGAGTTATCTAGTGTCAATCTACCTTTAACAAACTGGACTATTCTTCACCTATTAATTCAGACAAAAAAGGTTCAAGATGCAGGCCAAGTAGTTTGGCAACAATGTTATAGTCAACATTTACAAGGGAGATAGGAAGATAATTTTTACAAGATTGATCTCGACATTGCTTGTCAACCAAGCAAACTGTTTGTTATTCCTTTAAAGGTACCTCCTGCTGTACCAGAATGGTAGACAAATTTAAAAAGCTGCAACACTTTATGAAGTAGTAGACTTGAAAAATGAAGATAAACTTTCACCATAAATCCATCCGAACCTAGAGTCTTTCCTTTTAAGATTATCATGGAGAGAAGAAGGAGTAGCCTTAAGGTAATTTATCAGAGATGGATGCGCCATAGATTCAGGAGTATATGGGTTCTTATAAAATTTCATAAATTCCTCTAGAATGTCTTGGTCCTTGTATAACCGTTTTCCATTAGAGGACTGAGTAAGATCGATAGACGAGCGCTGTTTACGAATCTTGTGGTAATTAGCTAAGAGTTTTCTAGCTTTATTATGTCCTGCATAAAATTGAGCACTGCTGCAAAGCAAAATGGAAGAAGAATTGTCATTAGTGATTTTATTAAAATGTAATTTAGCTCGAACAAGTTCTTCCACGATAGAATCCGAAGGAGAAGTATGAAACTGATGTTCAAGATTTTTGATACTCTAAAAAAACATTTTTGCTGTTTGGCAAAACATTTCTTCTTTTTAGAAACAAAATTGAAAATAAAACCCCATACTTGAACGTGTCCCCTAACAATTAAGGAGCGATGTCTGGTCCTGAATTCTTCTTATTGGGTGTAGGGAAAACAAAAGACATATCTACATAAGTATGTTTAAGTTTTAAGGCCTCAGCCTCCGTAATATGAGTTTCTTATAAGAAAATTACATCTGAGTTGTAGGAAGCCAGATGACATAAAATTCTCTGCCTTTTTACGGGATAAACAATACCTTCGACGTTCCAAGTAATGACTCTGAATGTTAATGACAATAACAAAATATAAAGTTACACAGTCTACAACAATACAATTAACAAAAGAAGGGAGAAAGGGAGATGAAGGAAGATCATATAAGAACCAGATGAGAGGTGAAGAAAGCAGACGTGAGAAAAGAGAGGTAAGGTGATGAAAGGAGAAAAGTTATAAAAATGACAATAGAAGGCAGTCCATATCAAAAACGACAACTGAAATATGTATTTTAAGGGAACACGAAGGTAGACGGAGTGGAGATACACAGATGAAGACGGCACAACCTACAAGGAAACAACAGACCACACCAGAATGCCACAATGAACAAAATGGAAACAGACATGATCGAAGAATCATTATCCTGCAAAAGAAGTAGGAAGGCAGAAATATGAACAATCAAGTCAGGTATCCGAGAAGATCAGCTGCTGACACCTAAATGGAATATAATAAAATTTAAAAGTTAGAGGCACTATACAAATTGCATTACAGTCAACATGAGATAGAAGGACCACCAGTATCCATGTAGGAAGTGGAGAAAGAATTAATACATTTCCTGAGGTTCACAGGATCATCAAAGCTGGTCATTTTGCTCTGGAATGTGACTTTAAAAGATCAAGGGTAGAATAAACCATGACGTGCTCCTAAAGCATGCAAACAGGATGAAGCGTAAGGAATTCTTCCCTTTGTTTAGCCTTAACCATGGAGACATCCTGTGAAAGGAAATCTCTGCTCCAGACGATAAAAACTTTTTTTGTTTTGTTTGCATTCAGAAATTTCATAAGGTCTGTGAATTGCAAAAATAAAATTATTAAACCACAAGGTTTAGATATAGCATTTGAGGAAGAGTGCAAATTCCTAATCTGTGGACACTTTGGATATTTAAGTCAAGAAGCTCAGCAGAAAAGAAGTAAAGATGGCAACAGGATCCTTGCCCTCCAAACCTTCAGGAAGACAATACAAACGTAAGGTGTTTCGCCTGTTCCTATTTTCCAGGTCTTTAGCATGTTTCTTCAGCGTCACCACATCTTTTTCCAAATTTGCAACCTTAATTGAAATATCCTCTATATTGCAGACTCGTTGCTCCCCCATAGTCAGTCTCGATTCCATATTTGACAATTTATCATCGAGGGTTTGAAAGCAAATGTTTGTTTCTTTGATAAATGGACGTAAGTCTCAAATTTCCTCTAAAGCAGTAATGACACAGGAGACGTGGATTTTGGTGGAGAAGGAGAGTCGTGTTTAAGCCTTTTAGGAATAGAGGAGAACGAATGCATTTTTATTTGTGAGATTGTAGACATTTTTGCACAAGAGCAGCCTGCTACGGTTATATCAGGAGCAGAGTACAAACACTCCATTGGGGGTTCTTCAGAAGATAAATCAGTGTCAGACAAGGCTGTAGTATGGGCTTTACTAGAGAATAATGGTCTCTTAATCCTGCCCATTAAACACTTCAGCAGACCAACGTACTGAAAAATGTGATTGCTTCGAGAAATTTCCTATATATAGCCAGAGGAGCCCTTCAGGGCTAGGTGAAGCACAAATACACTAAAAATATGCTCAAAAGGAGGAAACACCAGCCATGCAAATTCAGTCACAAATAGAGCATGAAGACCAGAGAGGAATAAATGGCAGGACTTCAAGAGTGCACTTATAGAGCCATCAGAATATTTTCAATGAAGCAGAGCCATATAGCAAATAAACGTAAAAGTAGTGTTAAGTAAAATAAAATGGTGGGAGTGATAATTCCAAAGACACTAGCCGATAAAAAAGAGCCCATACAGCAATGAATGTGCTCCAAAGCAGTAAACTACATAGAAGAGAATGTTCCTGTGCCTGGTGATGGATATTGCAATGATGTAATGTGGCATTTCATTCTCTATAGACTGACCTCAGAGGCTGAGGAGAAAGAGCCTCACAAAGCAAATTCAAAGTGACGGCTGCAATGTTCCTGGTGGGGCCATCCATTAAAAAAGAGCTCCTGTTGTCAAGGCACTTAGCTTAGTGATGTACAAATGATATATATTTACTGATACCCGATTTTCTTGTATCATTTGTGTGCAACATAGTTTTAGCAGTAAAACTGTATGTCTGTGTAGGTTTAGTGGCTATTTCTCTAAATAACAGTGCCCTAACGTCTGATGCTTTAGCTACATTAAAAAATCGCCCACCTCATCTTCATAAAAGCTTGGTAGTGATGAAAATTTGTTATAAAAATTGTGCCTTTGCGCTAAAAAGTTTGGGAAGCACTGTCATAGATATCACTGTAAGATGGACAAGCAGTGCTATGTCTAGTTTTGTTATTGCAAACATGTACCCGCTATGTTTAGGCAGCAGCATTTTGTATTTTCTACAAATGCTCTTTTAATCTCCTGGGTGCAGGTGTCGGCTGCTGACCAACGCCCGCACTAACTCCCTGGTGCGGGTCACGACCACTGGCCGACACCAGGGAGGGGTTTAAAAAATCCTTCTATTTAAAAAAACCCTGGGAGACACAGATGATTTTACGTGTCTCCCCGGCCCCCACCTGTCCCTTTTTAACATCAGCATGACACGATGTGCGCTGACGCACTATCTGTTTTCCCCACCAGAGCAGGATGTGGCCTTGTGGCCGCTTCCCACTCCAATGGCGAAAACGGGCCCAAGCGGTCCTCCCTGATGTTCGGGAAAGCCTCATTGAAAGGGGAGATTCTCCCCTTTCAAACAGGGCCTTCCTGAACTGGTTTCCTGGCCCTCGCTTCTATCGAGGGCCAGGAAACCCCACTAGACACCAGGGTTTACCCCTGTGGGGCAATATTTTTTTAATAGTTGTATGGTTTCCCTGGGGGCCATTAAGGCCCCTAAGGAAACCATACAGGTATTAAAAAAAAATGTAATCTCTCGCTCTCTCTCTCTATATATATATATATATATATATATATATATATATGTATATATAGATGGATAGATATATAGATATATCTATCTATAGACATATAACTACATAGGTATGTCTATCTGTAGATATATATATATACACATATCTACAGATAAACATACCTATGTAGTTATATATCTTATATATATATGAGGGCTATTGCTTCAGAGCACCCGGTTGTTTTCTTTTGTTGTAGACAGTGTAAAGCCTGCAGGCATAGTAATAATTGCTTTGAGATTATTGGAGATGAGGGGCATTGTACCTACCAGATCCGAGGGCATTATAACTTCAATACAGACTACTGTATTTATTGTCTGTCCTGTTCTTGTAAGAAACTATATGTGGGCAGTACTATACATAGAGCCAAGAAAAGGGTGTTGGAGCATATCAGAGCCATCCGAAACCATGATCGGAACTATCCTGTTGCTAGACACTTTCATGAGAAGCATAGGGGTGATGAACGGATATTAAGTTTTGCTGTTCTGGATCAAATCATACCCACTGTTAGGGGTGGTAACAGAGAGAGAAGAATGAGGATTCTGGAATCCAAGATGATTATTAGGCTTAATACCCTGAGTCCTACAGGCTTAAATTCTAGTGAGGAAATGAATGTACATTTGGGCTGAATTAGTTTGCTGATTTTGCTTGTTGCTAATTAATTTTGTAATAACAATTTTAACGATTTTTATGCATCTCATATTATTTAAAAAACAATGTAAAAAATTTAAAAAAAAAAAAAAAATACAAAAATTGTGTTTATATATTTTTTCACACAGTTGTGTAGATTGGGGTGTGCACTGATTTTGTTAACCAATGATTTTATTTAAAAAAAACCTATTGTGGAGTTCATTAGAATCTTTTGGTTTCTCATATAGGATTTGGATGGCGCAACTATATGATGGTCTATAATCAGTTATAGCATGGATTTTTTGATTTACTGCTCAATACTAAAGGAATTATTAACTTATATAGACTTAATTTTTTTTTTTTTTACAGTAATATTTATGGCATATTGCTTTATTCTATCTTATTAAGGGTTTTATCATAATAAGAAAAAAATCGAATCAACATTAATTAATGAAATATGACTATCATAAGTCTTTACCAAAATTAATATATACATATTTATGATATATTTATGATAATTAGCTATATGGCATATGAACTGTTTGTGTGTTTGAAGATCTGTTTCATGCATATTTGGTTATTCAAATATGGCACCTACACGTTTTGCTATTTGTAAATATCATGTTGATGTTAGTCCTTTAAGTTTATGGAAGATAAGGTTACTTAATGTGTGCAAGCCAATTCCCACTCTATACGTGAGCAAGCCAACGGCTGAAACGCGTTGTTTTGAGAGGAAACATTTTTGTATTAAATGTGTATATGACTTCAATTTGTTGTCCGGGCATTCATCTACTATTTTGGAGGAATTGTTTGCATATGGGTGGAGAGCTGGATCCACGCCCGGACCGTCATTGTGAAAGCAGCCTCGGGTTTCTGGCATTTGTGGGATTCATATATATATATATGATATAGATGTCCATATATAGACATATCTATGTAGATATATATCTATATATATAGATATATATCTATATAGATATAGCTATATATAGATATGAATATATTTATATATAGATGTCTATATATATATATATATATAGTGATCACTTTTGTCAACATGTGTGTGGTTTCCCTGGGGACTGCGATCAGCTCCCAGGAAAACCGCACCCACATATTAAAGTGATCTCTTTACATATATATACGTATATATTCGCCATCAGTTATCTTGCAGTTGCAGCTTGAGTCGTCAAAGCAATGCACATACTTCAACTGACGCGTTTCAACTGTAGCTTTTAGGCAGCAATAAAAAAGTCAAGTCTTGTGATTATGTTTCTTCTACAAAAGGATCTGACTTTTGTCTAGTGGCAGATTTGATCCCATAAAGTAGCGCAGGGTGTTATAAGCCTACTGCAAATATCAAATCTGTATTTTATGTAACTAGCTGAGTAGATTAGTAAAGCCAGCCATTACCTGCACTATAATACAAATGAAAAGTATGTGCAAGGGGGGCTATGGAGAAATGTAGGGCACTTTTGCTGGGTGATAGGGAGGGAATCGGAGGAGGAGGTAATGGGAGCGGGAGCACCAATAATGATTGTTGGACTGGGCGCTAGAGGCGCTAAAGACTGTGACAATTGATATGTGACAAGGTGAAGTAATAGTGTGTCTTTTTTTGAGTGTCTTGAGAGAATATGCTTATTGAGGGAAGAAGCAAAGGTAAGGTGAACTCTGCTGTTGCGTATCACACACACACACCCACCAGCAATTCTGTGACTGTCTACGTAGGCTAGTGTTTTAGAGTGACAGTTTAGCCAGTAGCAGAGATGCCATCTCGTTGGATGACTGTTGCTCAAGCCCTCACTCGGGTTATAGAGGACAGCTCTGATGTAGGATCAGAGACTGAGACAGGAGATATTGAGACAGCATCTGAGGGATAGGACAATGGCGCAGATTCTGGGAGTGATTTTTCAGTCGGAGGAGTCCCATTTGATAACTCCTCTTTCAGTGATTATGAGGGAGGTGATGAGGACAGTCCTGCTGTCCCTTCGCAAGCACAGCCTGTGCAGCAGGACAATAGCATGAGTAACCCAAACTAGAGAGCAGGTGCATATGGTGGCAAGCACAGAGAGACTGCACTCTTGCGAGCTCCCCAATTTAGTTCAGCCCCAAATTCCACCACCCCAAATCGTATTGTGGAGACGTCAAAATTATCTATCACAAAATAACCTGGTTTTGAAAGGCAGGCACCTGCATTTTTGGCTCCTAGGCTCAGCGGTCATATAGGGAAACCTACCAAACCGAGACATTTCTAGAAACTAGACACGTGGGGGAGTCCACAGAGGTGTAACGTGTTCGGATTCCCCAAAGTTTTCTTACCCAGAATACCCTGCAAAGGTGACATGTTGAATAAAAACTCAATTTTTTATTGCATTTCTGTCACACAAACTACAGGAATATATTGGGATCCACAAAATTCTTACCACCCGGTGTTTCCCCACCTGTCTTGATAAAAACGCTACCCCACTTGAGTGCCTGTACCTAGTGCCTGCGACAGGAATGGATCACCCCATGGTCAACAGTTGCCCTCTTGTAAGGACCAGCATAGACAGTTGCGTGATCTATTCCTGACATGGCACTAGGCCTACCCACACAAGTGAGGTACCATTTTTATCGGCAGACTTGGGGAATGCTGGGTGGAAGGAAATTTGTGGCTCCTCTCAGGTTCCAGAACTTTCGATCGCCAAAATGTGCGGAAAAAGTGTTTTTTTTTTTTTGCCAAATATTGAGGTTTGTAAAGGAATCTGGGTAACAGAATCTGGTGAGATCCCCACAAGTCACCCCATTGTGAATTCCCCTAGGTGTCTAGTTTCCAAACATATATAGGTTTGCTAGGTTTTCCTAGGTGCCGGGGGAGCTAGAGGCCAAAATCCACAGCTAGGCACTTTACAAAGAACACGTCTCTTTTCATTGGAAAAATCTGATGTGTCCACATTGTGTTTTGGGGCATTTCCTGTCGCAGGCACTAGGCCTACCCACACAAGTGAGGTACCATTTTTTATCAGGAGACTTAGGGGAATTCTGGGTGAAAGGAAGTTTGCGGCTCCTCTCAGATTTCAGAACTTTGCAGCACCTAAATCTGAGGGAAAAGTGTTTTTTGGCCAAATTTTGAGGTTTGCAAAGGATTCTGGGTAACAGAACCGGGGGTGAGCCCCACAAGTCACCCCATCCTGGATTTCCAAAGATGTCTAGTTTTCAGACGTACACAGGTTTGGTAGGTTTCGCTAGGCGCCGGCTGAGCTAGAGGCCAAAATCCACAGCAAGGCACTTTCCAAAAAACACATCAGATTTCACTGTAAAAATGTGATGTGTCCATGTTGTGTTTCCTGTTGTGGGTATTAGTCCTACCCACGCAAGTGAGGTACCATTTCTATCGGGAGACTTGGGGGGGGAGCACAGAAAAGCAGAACAGGTGTTATTGCCCCTTGTCTTTCTCTACATTTTTTCCTTCCCAACATAAGACAGTGTGTAAAAAAGACATCTATTTGAGAAATGCCCTCTAATTCACATGCTAGTATGGGCTCTCCAGAATTCAGAGATGTGCAAATAACCACTGCTTCTCAACACCTTATCTTGGGCCCATTTTGGAAATACAAAGGTTTCCTTGATACCTATTTTTCACTCTTTATATTTCACCACATTAGTTGCTGTATACCTGGTATATAATGAAAACCCATTGCAAGGGGCAGCTCCTTTATTGGCTCTGGGTACCTAGGGTTCTTGGTGAACTTACAAGCCCTATATATCCCTGCAACCAGAAGAGTCCAGCAGACGTAACGGTATATTACCTTTGAAAATATGACATCGTAGGAAAAAGTTACAGAGTAAAACATGGAGAAAAATGGCAGTTTTTCACCTCAATTTCAATATTTATTATTTCTGCTGTTACTTTTTGTGGGAAAACCTTGTAGGATCTTCACAAATGACCCCTTGCTGAATTCGGAATGTTGTCTACTTTTCAGAAATGTTTAGCTGTCCGAGATCCAGCATTGGTTTCACCTCCAATTCTGTCACTAACTGGAAGAAGGCTAAGAGCACAAAAAATAGTAAATATGGGGTATGTCCCAGTAAAATGCCAAAATTTTGTTAAAAAATTAGTTTTTTTTAATCAAGTCTGTCTGTTCCTGAATGATGGGACGATGGTAATTTTAGCACCGCAAACCCTTTGTTGATGCCGTTTTCAGTGAAAAAAATACATGCTTTCTTCTATAGCCATTTTTTCCAATTTTTCTGAACAAAACAAAATTGTAGCTCTATTTTAGCTCATTTCTTGGTCTTCTCCAGGGGAACCCACAAACTCTTGGTACCTTTGGAATCCCTAGGATGTTGGAAAAGAAGGATGCAAATTTGGCATGGATAGCTTATGTGGACAAAAAGTTATGAAGACCTAAGCGCGAACTACCCCGAATAGCCAGAAAAGGGCTCAGCCGGGTGGGGGAAGGGGGTAGGGGGGGGGGAGGCCCAGCAGCTGAGGGGCTAACTTACTTTGTATATGCTGTTGAATTTTGTATGTTCTTTTGTGATTGTGTCAGAGGGTGAATGCAAGAATGAGTTAGTGGGTGTATAAATAGATGCATGAGTGCAAAGATATGCGTCGGAGTGAATGTATGATGACTTACTAAGGTGGTTATTATGAACATGGTGGTAAACACCGCACCGCCGGCGGTGGCGGTAGCTACCGCCAACAGGCTGGTGGTCCGGACCGCCAAATAATGAAGCACATAAGAAACAAGAAGTAGTCCATCCACACACTGCCATCTTTGTAGTCCAGACGATGACGGAGGAGGCTGCCCACAGGCCGACAGAAAGGACCTACTCGCCCACCAAATAATGAAACACCACACCGCCAGCAGTTCCGGGGCAGGAACCACCGCCAGGTACAGCATGGCAGAAACAAACAATATAAAAGGAAGCACTCACTGGAGGCACACAGAACACGCCAACACAGACATGGAGCAAGAGTTTGAAATAATGCCACTGCAACTCCTTGCCATATTCCTCCAGGACCGTGACCAACAAACAAGATGACAACGGTAAGTACGGCAGCCTAGGGAAGAAAGGGCACAGTTACACACCCACCCCGCAATGCACTCCCAACCCCTCTCACATCCCAAGCCATACATACCATAACAAGATGTACTTACCAGACACAAGGCAACAAAGACCTGCACCAGTGTACACACATGTGCGCACCATACCCCCACAGTGAAACGCTGAACAATGTCACAATATTGTGCCAACAGCACTTCTGGGCACGGAAATTGTATTTGATGGAAAAAAGTATTGTCCAAATAAGGCCATTGGCCAGTCCATTTTAAAGTCCCTGAAGGGCCAATATAGTTCGAACTTGACTCCCAAGTGTGCAAAGGGTACTCCACTGGAAAGGGGCATCAATGGGGCAACCAGGCATCTCAGGGAACAGGGGCAGGGGATGGCGGGTGTGGGGACTTAGGTCTGGAAGCGGGGGTCTTGGGCTTTGTTTTGGGAGGTGGAGGGTTTTTGGGCTTGCCCCTGGAAGGAGGTGGAGTGGACCTGGACTGGGGGTGGCAGTTGGATCTGGGGCAACACAGGGCCTTGTCCTCCCTGGGGACAGGGCACAAGAATGGGAAGGGCGTACTTGGATGAGGAAGGAGTGGTCTGGGCAAAGACATGGGCACATTTAGGGACAAGACGAGGTGGGCCAATAGGTTCAAAGAGGTCAACACAGGATAAGAAAAGCTTCTTAGGTGGAGTTGGAGGGAATTTGGAGGGAATTTGGAGGCAGGTCTGGGAGTGGAGATTAAGGGAGTGCTCGTATCAGGTGTGGGTGTGCTGGACGTGGATGCAGATGCCTGTATAGTATGCATGTGTGTGGTGTGGATGTGGGCGAATGTTTGAGTGTTTTGGGAGGAGGAGGGGTAGACACAGTGGGACAAGACAGACTGCCAGTGTAGATGGATGTTGTCTGGGTGTTTGCAGGTCTGGTGAGTGTGCTGCAAGTGTCTGTAAATGTAGTTGTGGTGAGTGCAGGTGTTGTGTCAGGGGTGCATGTCTGGATGTCAAATGTTGTGGCGACTGTATGAATGGGGGCAGCAGCAATGACTGAGGGTGCAGTGCTTGTGGGTGTGCATGGTGAGATGACAGACATGGTGGCGAGGGAGGTTGACACACTGGGGGAAGTGGATGTTGTTGTGTGTGCTTTGGTATGTTGGGTGTGGTGGGAAGTGTGGTGCTTGTTTTTCTCTGTGTGCTTCTTGTGTGTTGATCTGTGTGCATGGCTGTCTGTATGTGTGCTTGGGATGGGTGAAGGGAGTAGGGTGCTGGAAGAGGTAGAGGTGGTGGGAGGGGCAACGGAAAGACCAGGGACACTGGCTGCCATCAAAGAGGAAGCCAGAGCCTGAAAAGATCTCTGTAGGCCAGACATGGCACCATGAATGCCTTCCAGGTAAGCATTGCTGCATCTGTGATGCTAGCCACTGTATGGCATTAATGATGGTTGTCTGCCCTACAGAGATGTTCTCCGGAGGTCAATAGCCTCCTCTGTGAGGGCAGCAGGGCTGACTGGGGCAGGTGATGAGGTGCCTGCGGCGAAGGAGACACCCACCGTCCTGGGTGAGCGGGCACTGGCAACTCGGTGGGGAGCAGCTGGGAGGGCTGTGATGGTATGGGGTGGCGGAAGATGACAAAGAATGGGTGGGCCCACTAGGGTCCGCCACCACCAGGTAGCTGCCATCAGAGGAGGTATCAGAGTCACTACCCCCAGTGGTAGTTCCCTTCCCCGTGGTACTCCCCTCGCTCTCCAAGCCACTGGTCCCTTTGGCGTTAGTTGACTCTGCTTCCTTGGAATCGTGGGCTGCTGCATCCCCACTCGCTGGTGCCTCAGCTCCCTCGCTAGATGATGCTGATATAAAGAAAGGACACAAGGGGTGTGGAAACGAAACAAGGGAGAACTATGGAAAATCCTGAATATATGTAAATTTTGGCTCACACACACTCCCATCCAGGTCACACACGTACTCTCAGCAGAAACAACATACATAATGAATATGCCCCTGACTAGTGGGCATGACCCCAGAATACACCAAATAACCCTCATGAGACACGGCCCTGATACACTGTGTGAAGTACACCCATGAGAGACCATACCAAGCCAATGCACTTACAAGTCCATAAGGCCACAATGAATACCAGATGACAGAAAGGGGACCCCTCATAGGCCTATCAAGGCTGCCAAACTTAGCTCTTACACCATCCCAAGGACTTGGAGGTGGCAGGACAGCAGGGACACACTTGTCTTAAGTGCCTGGCACTACAATGCATACATCCCACAGCACCCAAATTCAAACATCAAAGTGGTATCACAACAGTGTTGTTACTCACCCCCTTGTGGCTGCTGTGCTGCCTTCAAGTTCCCATCCAGATCTGGATAGGCCACCGGCAGTATGTGGGCCATTAGGGGGGTCAGGGTCCGATGGGCACCCCTTCCTCGTTGAGAGGCCTTCCCCAGCTGGGCCTCTCCGGTCTTCCTGGCCCAGCACCTCAAGTCCTCCCACCGCTTCCTGCAGTGGGTGGTCCGCCGGTTGTAGACCCCCAGGGTCTGCACTTCCTTGGCGATGGCTTGCCACAGGCCTTGCTTTTGATGGGCGCTGACCTGCATGGGACACAGAGAGCAAGGAAACAGTCATCAGTATGGGTGCACCGTTTACAAATGCCATGCCGTTTCATATGGTATGGCCATTTTTGACATGCATTTTATCAACTTACAGGCAGAACGTGCCAGACACACTACGGCTGGACAGTCAAACATCAAACACACATGCATACAGGCATCCGCGACAATCACACACATCTACGGATGACAGATGGCAACTGACCTGCTCCTCTGGTCGCACATAAAACTTCGCATACAGGGGTAGGACCTCGTCCACCAGCTTCTCCAGCTCCTCCGCTATGAAGGCCGGGGCGCGCCATCTCAGGGACCAGAGTCAGGCCACAGCAGCACACGCAGTGGAGTATTACCCTTCACGTGAATAAGGAGTCAAGTGTCAAGGGTCTGTCAAAATGGCGTAGGTACTGTGGCGGTGTGCTCTGTCACCGCCGGCGGCGATCATGATTGTCTAAAGTTCCCCATTGACAACCATGTTATCCAGTGAACAGGTGCACAGCGGTGAACACCGCCTTCCTTCATTACGACTAACACTAGCGGAATAAAGTCACTTCCACTCTATCATATCTGGACAGCAGGAGGCTGCCATTTTGCTATCACTATGTCTCCAAAGCCTGGCCAGGGGCCTCATCCAGGGCCCCAATCTCTGTCCCCTTCGTCGCCTGCTGACTAGATTCTATAATCCTCACATGCACCCAAACTGTGTCCACACTGTAATGCCATTAAGACAGAGTAACCTCTGCACACATTTGCCTGACGGTGTACCTCATTCTTTCTGTTTGTGTGCGTTACCTACGTGATGCATTTGCATCATGGGATGCAAATGTATGTTGAAACTCAGAATATGTTCTTTCCTCCCCCATAGGTACAGATCCATGTGGCGAGGGAGGGCCCCATCTGTATACAGACCCCTGGTAGATATGGACACTATGGAGAAACGTAACATCATTATCACCTACTGACTCAGTAGAGCCACAATCCAGGACCTCTGTGCATTAATGAATCCTGTTCTGAAGCCGGGAAATCGAAATCACCATGCCATCCCTACAACTGTGCAAGTGCTATCTGTGCTCCATTTCTTGGCTACGGGCTCATTTCAGGTGACAGTGGGCATGGGTGTAGGGGTCTCACAGCCAATATTCTGCCACATTCTGTCCAAATTCCTGGATGCCTTCATCCAACTCTTGCAAACCTATGTCCAGTTTCCCCAAAGGGCTGAACTCCCGCCATCAAATCTGTATTCTATGCCTTTGCTAATATCCCCCATGTGAGAGGTGCCATTGAAGTAACCCACATAGCTCTCATACCCCCAAGGGTGAATGAACAGGTGTATAGGAATCGTTAGAACTATCACTCCATGAATGTACAATTGGTGTGTACTGTTGACCAGTACATATCACATGTCAATGCCAGGTTCCCTGGATCAGTCCATGATTCATTTCTCCTGAGAAACAGCAGTGTGCCACACATAATGGAACAACTACAAGGGGACAGAGGTTGGCTCATAGGTAAGTGTGTATGACACTGGAACAGTACATAGCTGACAGCCAGGCTGTATGCAAGTAAAGGCAGTTTGTTAAAGTCCTCTTTCGTCCACTTTTGCAGATTATTCTGGCCACCCCAACTTGCAATGGCTCCTGACACCTGTGAGGAATCCCAGGACAGATGCAGAGAGGAATTATAATGAGGCCCATGGACGTCCTAGAAGGGTGATAGATGCACTATAGGTCTCCTGAAGGTTAGATTTTGTTGTCTCCATCTCTCTGGGGGATCGCTGTGCTATGTCCTTGACAAGGTGTATAAGATAGTGGTGGCCTGCTGCATGCTGCACAACATGGCTGTGAGGAAAGCTATCCCACTGCTTGAAGAAGAGGGTGCTGTTCAATCAGCCCTGCAACCTCAGAGAGGGGATGAGAGTGATGGTGAGAAAGAAGAGGAGGAAGATCTCAACTCCAGGACACAGCTAATCCGGCTATACTTCCAGTGACTCTAAGGTACTGTTCTATGATGCTGATGTTTTCACTGCATTGTTACAGTCTGACTCATGTAATAAGTACTGTGGTGTCCGTTGTCAGTGACAAAGCTAACTGAGGACTGAAGTGTCATGTGCCAGGGAACCCAATATTAGGTACAGTGTGACAACTACAGTGCGTTGGATCCCCTCTGGCAATAAAGGTGTGATTATGATAGTAACTGGTTAATGTATACACAATCACACTTCATATCTGATATTGACGAGGGACATACAATTTTAGTGCATAGGTGTATTTATTAAATGGCAATATATATATAATTGTTGGTACAGTGAAAGGGAGTGGGCGCATGGTGGAAAAACATGCTCAGGTACATATGCTCAGCTGTGGGTAGCACTGGGTTTTGGTCCATGTGTCCATTGGAAGATGCTGTGATGGCAGTGGCATGTCAACAAGGTGGCTCAGTGGCACACAAGGGAGGCAGTTCAGGGCAGAGTTACTTCCTGGTGCTGGTCTTGGTCTTGGCTGGTGTTTCAATGGCATATCTGGGTCTGAGGGCACGTTTGTGAAGGTGCAGCTGCACTGCAGGGATAGAGGTGCTGGTTTCATGAGTGTCCTCTGGCAGTGCCACCAGTCCAGTGGTTGCTGCTGATGTAGAAGGCAGGGAAGTGTCCTGGCTAGTGGTAGGGGCTTGCAGGTGGGTGGAGGACTCAGGCTGGCTATGGTACTGGTGTTGCAGCACCCCTGCAATGGAGGCCATGGTGGCACTGAGCTGTTTCCATTGCTCCATGGCCTCCTGGTGGTGTGCTGTCTGCAGCCTCTGATTCTGCTCCAGGGTGGCCAGGATCTGGCCCATCCTGTCCTGGGTATGGTGGTATGCTTCCAGGACCTCAGATATCACCTCTTGGGCTGCTGCATCCATCCTTTGGCCACCCCCTGGGCCACTGATGCCATCCCACCTGCCCTAGACCCTGTGTCTGGGTCCCCTGTACAGGTCTATCAGTCCAACTTGCAGTTGGCCCTTCATCATCCTGCCTGTTGGTGGGTGGAGACGCTGGCCTCTGTACATGTGGGCAGCCATTCCGTGGCTGGGAGACACTAGTGTGGGGGTAGTTTGGCCAGAGCTGGTTGAAATGTAGGGTGTCAGTGGTATCCTGGGTGGGGCTTCTGAAGGGTGACAGTCCAGGACTGTGTGATGGGCCAGGGAGTTCCTCTATTTCCAGACATCCGTCTGCACTCTCCTGAGTGGGGCATCTGTCTTCAGGTGGAGGGCTGGCACTCCTTGACATCTCCATCCAGGTGGAATGGGTGGTGGTGCCTGTGTGTGGGGAATAGACATGTGGGTGTCAGGTACTTTTTCGGCAATTGCTGTACTGGTCTACACTATTTGATGCCTATATTCCCCTGTCGTAGCATGCAAGGTCCCTTTGTGTACATTTTGTTTAATTTTATGTGGGGGGTGGAGGGGCATTGTGGGTGCTGTAGTGACACTGGGATTTCATGCAGGGGTAGGTGACTGTGCACATGGGGTTGGATGGCGATTTGTTTGTGGGATTCTGGGCATGCAGATAACTTGGGTGTGGGTGTTGTGGACTGGCTAGCAGATGGGGTCCTAGTGCTAGTGGGAGGATGGTGTGGTACATGCATTACAGGTGTGGTGGATGTCAAGAAATTTTAGTTGACTTACCCAAGTCGATTCCTCCGGTGAGTCCGGTGAGACCCTCAGGGCGCAGGATAGCCAGGACCTTCTCCTCCCAGTCAGTGTATTTGGGGGGTGTAGGTGGGGGAGAACCACCAGTCTTCTGTACGGCGATGTTGTGCCTGGATGCCATACACCGAACCTTCCCGCGCAGATCGTTCCATCTCTTCTGGATGTCGTCCCTTGTACGTGGATGGTTTCCCACTGCGTTGACCTTGTTGACTATCCGCTGCCATAGCTCCAACTTCCTGGCCAGGGGTGTCTGCTGCACCTGTGCCCCGAATAGTTGTGGCTGGACCCTGAGTATTTAGTCCACCATGGTTCTTAGCTCCCCCATGGTGTGTGTTGTTGGTGTATTGGTGAGGGCGCTGTTGTGTGGTTGGGTGTGTGACTTGTGTGATATTGAGTTCAGTGTATGCGTGTTGTGTTGTCAATATCTATCGTGATGTTGGCGTTCCAAAGGATTGTGGGGTGTGTATTGTGAGTTTTATAGTGTTGTGGATGTGTGTCAGGTGTGTGGGTTTCAAACTTGCCAATGTGTGCATTTGTTGTTGGTGGGTCCCATTTCTGGCCGTGGCGGTCTGTACCGCCAACGGTCGTTCGGCATACACTGTCTGCCAAGCTGATTTGTGCATCATTATTTGTCTGCATGGCCGGGGTGGGGTGTACTGCATTTCTGTCATTGTTGGCCCTGGCGGTTGCAGGATTTTTGGAGGTTTGTCTTTTTGGAATCATTATTTGGCAATTTGCAGTCTACCACCACTGGCGGTCTTCTGTCCACCGTCGGCATGGCGGTCGGCGGAGATTACCGCCAAGTTCATAATGAGGGCCTATCCATCAGTGACACAAAAGGCACTTTCATATAATTTATAAGCCAGACCTATTGGCATTGCTAATGCTTGTTTTATTTAGTATTAGAGAGGACTTTCAGAATCTTCAAAACTCATAATGGACATTAAACAATCAACTTCAGTGCTATCAGAGACATGGTAGCGGATCACTGGTTTGTCAACCCAAATAAAACACGGTCACAAATCATTGATACATACCTTTGTGACTTAGAGATGAGAGAGCGATTCTTCTTTCATTATCCCTCCTATTTAGGATTCAGAAAGGACTCTAGAAGCCCTTTAGTGAGTCAGCAGGATTCCCCACCTGTAAAAGGGATTTTGTACTTTATAAAAAAGGTATTTTATTGTTGCAATGTATATACAGATATTTATATAGTGCAAACCTAGCTGTGAAACAGTGGAGTGCTACATTACTAAAAGGGTCATATACATCAAGTGGGAAATGCACCAATACATTTTATATGCATTTAGCCACAGGGAAATGAAGTGATGTGCCCAGAATCACACAATGTTGAGTCTCTCACCAACGACTGAATTTGAACCTGGCTCCACAGGTTGAGCCACTAAGCCACATCTCCTCCAAAACATTTAAGATTTTGCTGATTGCAGGCTTTGCCATTACAAATTACCTATGCCCATAAGGCTGATAGAATCTGTGCATGTCTAACAGCATTAGAGTTATGTTATGGTCAGTTGGACCTGGGTCAGAGTTTTATTCTGTATTGGAATCTTTTAGTATTGTAGCAGTTAGAAGTGCTGCTTAATTCTTGATGATATTGATGGGATATGGATCCTGCTACTAAAGAGCATTTCTTGATTTCCTCTCACTGTATCCTTTTTCTCATAGTTTTGGCACTCAAGTCCAAGAGTAGGTGTACTCACTGACCATCAAACTACAGATTTCTCCTCATGGTTGTAGCCACCTTACATATTTCCACCATTCGCTGTGATTGTTAAGGTGCTACTTGTATAGATCTAGACCCTTCCCTTCTGTTGTCCAGAATGCTTTAGTGAAGGATATTTGGGAATCAGGAATTGAACATGATTTTCTCATTATTTTTCAGGTCTTCTTCTTATGTTTGACCCGCGTGTAGGAAAGTACCCTCTTTTTCTCATGGTTACCCACACTTTTTGCCTGCTGTCAGTGTGTTTCGACTATGTTCACGGGGATCCTGCTAATCAGGACCCCAGTGTCTGGCTCTCTCCCTTTAAATTTTGTTGTTCCAAACTTAGGACACCCCACAATTGGCATACTGGTGCCCCCATGTAAGTCCCTAGTGTTGGACTTTGCCCTTTTTGCATGGGCGTCCCCAATCTTTTTGCCTCCTTCCTCCTAATTTTTCTGACCTGTTTTTGTTGGCTTTAGAACTCTGGGCACTTTATCACTGCTAGCCAGTACTAGGATATGTTCTCTGTGAAAATTGTATTGATGATTGGCTTATCCTTGATTGGCATATTTGAATTACTAGTAAGTCCCTGGTAAAGTGCAATAGAGGTGCCCAGGGCCTGTAAATCAAATGCTACTAGTGGGCCTGCAGCACTGGTTGTACCACCCAGTTTAGTAGCCTTGTAAACACGACTGAGACCTGCCACTGCAGTGTCTGTGTGGGCAATTTGTAACTGCAAAATCAACTTGGCAAGTGTACCCCCTTGCCTGGCCTAAACCTTCCCTTTTCATACATGTAAGGCACCCCTAATGTAGGCCCTAGATAGCCCCACGGGCAGGGTGCAGTGTATATTAAAGGTGGGAGAGGTATTGATGTGTTTTACATGTCCTGACAGTGAAATACTGCCAAATTCATTTTTCACTGTTGCAAGGCCTATCTCTCTCATAGGTTAACATGGGGGCTACCTTTAAATATAATTAAAGTGCAGATTCCCTCTGGGAGCAAATAGACATGTGAAGTTTGGGGTCTCTGAACTCACAATTTAAAAATACATCTTGTAGTGAAGTTGGTTTTTAGATTGTGTGTTTGAAAATGGCACTTTTAGAAAGTAGACATTTTCTTGATTAAACCATTCTGTGACTCTGCTTGTTTGTGGATTCCCTGTCTGGGTCAGTTTGGCAGTTGGGCTGTTTGCACCTCTCCTGTATACATTGGCACAAAGGGAGCTGGGGTTTAGCCTGCATATCCTGATGGGCCATCTGGGCTGTGGGAAGGGGAGGAGTGGTCACTTGTACCTGTAAGGCCAGTGCCTGCCCTCACACAATACAGTCTCCACCCCCCTGGTGTGTGTCTAGGGCTTGGCCTGGACAAGGCAGGATCTTGAAAACAACAGAAACGTCTCTATGAAGTAGTTCTACTTCAAAAGCAGAAAGGGGTATAAGAAGAGCACCCAAAACCCCTGAAAATCAGATCACTTCTGGAATCAAGAGGAACCTCTGCCAAGGAGAAGAACTGAAGAGCTGAGAAGTGCAGTGCCTGCCTGTGACCGTGCTTTGTTGGGCTATCCTGCAGTTGCTGCTTCTGTCTGTGAAAGGGGACAAAGACTGGACTTTGTTGTTTATTCTTGCTTGAGAAGAATTTCCAAGGGCTTGAACTGAGCTTGCCTCTTGTGGTTGAAGTCTCAGGGCCATCAAAGACTTCCCTTGCCAGCACCTGGACTCTCTGCTGAGAATTCTGCCCTGCTAAGAGGTGCCCTTCCAGTCCCTGGGCCCTTGAGAGGTGAAGCTGGCAGCTAAGAACCGAAAATCCACGCAAAGACCACCGTGCGGGGAAACTTTTGAGGCACCACCCGCCTCGCGGCTGCTAAATGACACGCCGCCGGGCTCACAGCTAAAAACGACGCTCCACCTGCATCGCAGCTGGAAGATTGACGCAACACGGCTGGGGAAACGTCACGAAACACCCGCAGTGGCTGCTGTTAACGACGCAAGCCCCCAGGCAGCACGGTTTCTTGACACTGTGCGACCGGATTTCCTTGCAACATCACTGGCCGTGGAAAATCAACACAAAGGCTGCCCAGATCCGAGGATCTAGATTGACGCATCGCTCTCTTGTGGGAGAGCAGAAACAACGCAAAATGTGTCTGCAGAGCTGCCATTGCAGTATGTGTGAAAAGGTGCATGCACTCTTTCAGTACAGGTCACTGTTAGTCACGCCTATGGCAGGCCCTCCAAGCCCAGAGGGCAGGGTGCAAGTACCTGTGTGTGAGGGCACCTCTGCTCATGGAGAGGTGCCCATAAATCAATCAATCAAAAAATGTATAGAGCGCGCTACTCACCTGTGAGGGTCTTGGGGGAGGTAAAGGGGGGGCAGGAGGGTCACTGTTCGAACAACCATGTCTTGAGGTTCTTTCTGAAGAGCAGGAGGTCTTTGGTTTTGCGAAGGTTGGTGGGGAGGGAGTTCCAGGTTTTGGGGGTGAGGTAGGAGAAGGACCTGCCTCCTGTGGTGGTGTGTTGGATGCGGGGGACTGTGGCTAGGGTGAGGTCGGCTGATCGGAGGTTACGTGTGGGAGTGTTGGAAGTTCACTCTTTCGTTGAGGTAGGTTAGGCCGGTGTTGTGGAGGGATTTGTGTGCGTGGTGGAGGGATTCCATTTTCCTGGACTTCGTAAGTGCTGGGAAGCCATTTTACCAGTGAACTGGACATAGGTGTAGCTACATAATAGTAACTCAGAAACTGGGCATGTTTGGTATCAAACATGTCCGAATCATACCCCAGTACAGTTGTCAGTATTAGTTGTACGATTCCTTGCACTCTGGGGACTCCTTAGAGGACCCCCAGCTCTGCTCCTACCAGTTTGCAGGGTTTTCCCAGGCAACCCGCACTGTTGCCATCCTACAGACAGGTTTCTGACGGCCTGCTGCTTGACCAGCTCATGCTCAGGAAGGCAGAACAAAGGATTTCCTTTGGGAGAGGGAGGTAACACCCTCTCCCTTTTGAAATAGTTGTTACATGACTTGGGAGGGGTAGCCTCCCAAGCCACTGGTATGCTTTGAAAGGGCATATTTGGTGCCCTCCTTACATAAATCAGTTTGCACCAGTCCAGAGATCCCCGTTCCCTGCTCTGGCGCAAAACTATACAATGGAAAGGGAGGATAACCACTCTCCTGTCCATCACCACCCCAGGAGTGGTGCCCAGAGACCCTCCAGGTGGCCACTTGATGCTGCCATCTTGAATCCAAGGTGGGCAGAGGTCCCTGGGAGCATTTGAGTGGCCAGCCCCCTCCTGATAAGTGGTCACCCTGCTAGGTGACCAACCCCCCCTTCCTGGGCTATTTACGGTCTTCCTCTTGGGTGAGTCCTCAGATTCGATGTGCAAGATTGCAGCAGGATTCCTCTGCAATGCTTACTTCCCCTTCTGGCCACTGGAACCTCATCTGGACCCTCCAGGAACTGACAGTCTGCATCTGAAGCAACTACTTTGTTCTGCAACATTGTTTCTCCTGCTTCTCCCAGCAACTTCAACATTTCCCCAGCTGTGCATCCTCTGAGGGCAGCGAGTCTTCAGCCTGCACAAGAAGCAAGAAGGGCTCCCCTGCATCCACAGGCACCAACTGCAACGACGACCGGCTGCATGGAACTCCTCCAGAGCTGTGTGGATCCTGCATCACCGGTGGTGGTCTGGAGTGGTCCCCTTGGTCCTCTCTACCAGTGTCCAACTTGGGAGATGGTAAGCCCTTGCCTCTCCATGCAGGACAGTACCCCATGCACTGTGTCTATTGCAACTATTAAGGCTTGCTGGCATCTCCTCAAGAGGATCTTTAGGCTACTTGTTGCCCCAGCCCCCAGTACTCTTCCCTTCAAAGCATAGCCCTCTGAGTGCTTTTCCTGCGACGTGGGGCTCCTTCCAAGGTGTGCTGCATGGGCCTCACCGCGAACCCTGTGCTTGCTGCCTGTGGGTCGCCTTTGGGGGCTGCCTCCTCTTCCTGCGACTCTCCTCACTGTTGAGGGTCACCCAGGACCTTCTGGACCTTGCTGGTCCCCAGCAGCTCTGCATTTCTTCTTACAGGACATTTGCCTTTGTCATGGCTTGTTTGTGGTTTTTCCACACCACTGACCGACTGCAATCCTTTTCCCAGCGGGACGGCAACTGCATCACTTCAGGAACTCTTCAGCTGCACCAGTGCTGCACTGCTAACTTTCTTCGCCCACCGTAGACCTGGTCCTGCATCCACAAACGGGTGGGTAGTAGCTCCTGCCACCACCGGACACTCCAACGTGAACTGGACTTGGTCCTCTTCCTTTACAGGTCTTTCTCCATCAGGATCCACCTTTGGTCTCTTGCAACCTTGTCTGGGTCTTGAAAACCCTCTTCAGAAGTCCTTTTGGTGGGTTTGGGGAGAACCAGGTACTTACCTCTCTTCTCCTGGACACTGGGGGTTGCTCTGGTACTTACCTTTTGTGGTTTCTAGTTCCTTCAGCTCCCCCCTACCAATTACACTGGTGGGGGCCTGACTTTCGCATTCCACTTTCTTAGTATATGGTTTGGTCTTCCTCAGGGCCTTCAGTACTTGCAATTGTTATCACTGTTTTCTATTGCCTTTTATGCTAATTCCTGACTCCCAATGTGTATATAATAGTGTGTTTACTTACCTCCTTTATTTTTGTAACACTGTGTGGTTCTTTTATGTGTATGTGCTGTTTGACTACAGAGGTATTGCATAAGCTTTGCATGTCTCCTAGGTAAGTATTGGCTGCTCATCCACAGCCACCTCTGGAGAGCTTCCTAGACACTGACGACACCTCACTAATAGGGGATACCTGGACCTGGTATAAAGGTATAACACCCTTTGGGTCAGATGTAGCAACGGTTTTACGTGTCGCAAACAGCGATTTTCGCTTTTTGCGATGCGCAAAACCCACATCGCGATGCCCTATTCCCGTTTTGCGAGTCGGTAACCTGGTTACCGACTCTCAAAATGGGACTGTGAGTCGCAAATAGGAAGGGGTGTTCCCCTTCTTATTTGCGAGTTGCAGCACGATGCAGGATTGCTTTGTGACCGCGAACGCGGTCGCAAAGCAATCGCAGTTACCACCAGTGTTACACTGGTGGTAACCCATTCGCAAAAGGAAAGGGGTCCCGATGGGACCCCTTCCCTTTTGTGAATGGCCTGGAAAACATTATTTCAGAGCAGGCAGTGGTCCTGCTCTGAAAAAATGAAACTGACACGTTTCATTTTTTCATTTTGTAATGCATCTTGTTTTCCTTTAAGGAAAATGGGCTGCATCACAAAAAAAACTGCTTAATTTCAAAGTAGTCACAGACCTGGTGGTCTGCTGTCTCCAGCAGGCCACCATCCCTGTGAGTGCTGCGAGTTGCAAGGGGATCGCAAATTGCGACCCACCTCATTAATATTAATGAGGTGGGCCTTTGCAACCCACTTGCGAGTCGCAGATGGTGTCAGGGACACCATCCTGCATCCTGAATTGTGACTCGCAATTTGCGAGTCGCATTTCAGGATTTTCCTACTTCTGGCCCTAGGTGCTAACCACACACCAGGCCAGCTTCCTACACCGCATATGAAATTATGAGATTCGTTCTGCCAATCAGAAGATTTAGAATGAAGATTATAACTGCTATTATTACCATTAAGTGTGTTCCTCCTAAAAATGTGTAGAGAATGAAACAGATGTGGACGTTTGAGGGGTGTGCTTGCATAAAGGTGTGTACATTGTGTCGGCTGTTGCTAATAGTTTTATTTTTTCTTGACTGGCACCTGTTTTGTACGTGTGTTAGTTGCAGCTTCAACTATTTTGGCTACTCTAACTTCAGCTCTTAACAGTAGGGTGACAGTTCATCCAGCAGTAGGTGAGATACTTTCAGTATTCCAATGCATGTAGATTTGCAAAGATTTTTAAATTTCAAAACCTCCACTTTGGTGCTAACCAATGGGTATTTGAATTCTTCAAATGTAGTTTGTGCTATCACAATTTAGCAAGCCCCCTCCTTTTGGGGTCTGTGTTCAACCTTTAGCTCCTTTTATATCCCCAGGGACCTCTCCAACCTTCTTCAAAGGTTGTGTTTCCGGTTGCTGGATAAATAGTGAATTTTCTCTGCTATTTACTTGGTCACTGACTAAATAACAGAGATTATTTACTTTTTGGCCAGCAGCTTTAAAATTAGCAGAGAAACTTCACTATTTACCTGGCTCTGACTAAATAGTAGAGATTCTGCACTGTTTAGCCGAATGCCGTGGCTATAGCAGAATAAATTCAGCATTTACCCAACTGTGTATATTCTGGTTTGTTTGTTTGACCGCCGCCATGCAACTAACAGAAAAAACTTCACTCTTTAACTAGCCGCTGGCTAAATAATAGAGGTAATGTACTGTTTGGCCAGTAGACATGCACATAATAAAGAAACTTTACTATTTACCTGACTATTTAACAGACATTATGGCTCTCATTACAACCCTGGCAGTCGGTGATAAAGTGGCGGTAATACCGCCAGCAGGCCGATGGTAATAAATATGAAATTATGACCACGGCGGAAACCGCTCAGTCAGACAGCCACTTTAACACACCGACAGCCAGGGCGAAACCAACAGGCACCACGGCGGTAACCACCAACAGCCAGGCGGAAGACAGTGTACCACACACCGTATAATGAAAGTTCAATCCGCCACCTTTTCCAGGGAGGTACCAACGACATCAAAAGCCTGACAGAAACACTGCACAGAAGAGAAACAACTTAGCTCTGGAAACTCAAGGAAGAACCACGCCACCATGGAGCCCGAGTTGCATGGCTTCCCCATACTCTTCTACCTTCTGCTCCATTACAAACACCAACACCGGCAAAGACGACAACAGTGAGTTCTGCCACCTAGCACACAGGGGAGGTGGGGGAGGAAAAAGAGAGTGACACACACATGCAACACCCCCAACACCATACACACAAGGAGATGCAGTAACATTACATATTCCCCCCGTAACCCTCAGAAATAATCCAAGGACAACTACTATAGTGTAAAAAGGCTGCAATAAGATAAATATAGGTGAAATTCGTGCATCCAAATCAAAAAGTATATACATACTTACAATGCAGGGGACACTGCCCAGTGCTCAATGTCCGTGGGCCACAGGCCCACATCACAAAATCCAAGGCCCAACCTCACTCCTGCAATAACACGGAGAGAACACTGCAGGGGCATCAGGTTGAAAATAGACTGGCACCTCGGGGGGACAGGGAATGGGGGGCACCTCAGCTGGAAGACGGTACAACGCCACTGGCCCTGGAGGAGGCAACATGCCCTGTGCCTGGTCCTGGGGAGTGCAAGGCCACAGTGTCTCTAGTGGATGATTTGCCCCCATGCTCTGGAGGGGGCAACATGCCCTGTGCCTGGTCCTGGGGAGTGGAAGGCCACAGTCTCTCAAGTAGGTGATTTGCCCACTGACTTGTCCTGGGGAGTGCAAGGCCACAGTCTCTCTAGTGAGTGACTACTTCCACTTGTTCTGGAGGGGGCATCGTGCCCAGTGAGCTTCATCTTGGGAAGGATGGGGTGAGTGGATGGCTTCTTCCACTGGTTCTGGAGGGGTCATTGTGCCCAGTGAGCTTCATCCTGGGAAGGATTGGGTGAGTGGATGACTTCTCCACTGGTTCTGGAGGGGCCGTTGTGCCCAGTGATGCAGATCTTGGGGAGTGCAAGGTCACAGTCTCTCACCTGGGTGTCAGACCCACAGGATTTGCAGGGGCCAGGCCGCACAACAGCCCATGGATGCAGGACTACACACTGTCTGCCGTTGGTGACAGGTGCTCAGTGGTGGCAGTGGCGGTGCTGGTGTCGGTGTTGGCAGTGGTAGGGGGAGGCTCCCTCCCATCCCCTGCAGCCTCGGACAACTGCCCACTGGGGCTGCTACTGCTGGCAGTGGTGCTGGTGGCAGTGCTGGCAGTGGTGGGGGGAGGCTCCAGCCCTTTGCCTGCAGCCTCGGACGGCTGCCCACTGGACTGCTGCTTCTGGTAGTGGTGCTGGTGGCGGTGCTGGTGGTGGCACTGGCAGTGGTGGGGGGAGACTCCAGACCATCTCCTGCAGCCTCAGATGGCTGCCCGCTGGGGCTGCTGCTGCTGGCAGTGGTGCTGGCAGTGGTGGGGGGGAGGCTCCAGCCCATCCCCTGCAGCCTCGGACGGCTGCCCACTGGGGCTGCTGCTGGCAGTGGTGCTGGTGGCGGTGCTAGCAGTGGCTGGGGGAGGCTCCAGCTCATCCCCTGCAGCCTCCGACGGCTGCCCACTGGGGCTGCTGCTGGCAGTGGTGCTGGTGGCGGTGCTAGCAGTGGCTGGGGGAGGCTCCAGCCCATCCCCTGCAGCCTCGGACGGCTGCACCACCATGGTTGGTGGTGGGGGCTCTGACTGAGTCCCAGCACCAGGCCTCCTGTCCTTTTTGCCTGCTGGTGCAGGCCCCTTGCCTTTCCTGCCAGCAGCTGGGGATGGTTCCTTACTCCTTTTGGCAGCAACTGGGGTTTGCTCCTTGCCCTTCCATTTACCAGCTGGGGATTCCTTCTTGCCCTTCTTTGCAGCAGCTGGGGGTGCCTCCTTGCCCTTCTTTACAGCACTTGGTGCAGGCACCCTATCAGTGTGGCTGCCTGGTGCCCGAGATTCTCTCCCACCTGGTGTAGCTGTGGACACTACTATGCCCCTGGACTGGGTGACTAAGATGCTTGGCTGGATTCTGACCACCCTGGCCTGACGTAAGGGACGGGGGGATGGCTAGGGAAGAGGTCAAAGGTGGAGAGGAAAATCTTCTTAGGGACATTGGTGCAGGAAGAGGGAGATAGTTTGGGAGTGAAGGTAGAGGGAGTGGTTGTAGGAGGTGTCTGTGTGCTGTGTTTGGGTGCAGGTGCATGGGCTGGATGCTGTTGTGAGGTGGATGGCTGTTGGGTGTCTGAGTGCTTGTGTTTGTGTACTTTGGGAAGCGGGGGCACAGACAGTGGGAGAAAACACAGGGGATGTGTGCATGGGAGTGGGGGTGGTGACTGGCAGTGAGGGGCGTGTGGTGATAGGTGTGCTGGTGATGGGGGTAGTGGATGAGGATGTAGTGTATGCAGGTGTGAGTGTAGAACTGGGAGGGAAGTGGACGATGAGGAGGAGGGGGCCACAATGGAGGGAGTGGATGTTGGTATGTCTGCATCTGGATGGTGTTTGTGTGAGTTCCTGTGGGATGAAGTGTGGTGCTTGTGTTTGCCATGTCCACTCTTGTGTGTTGTCCTGGGTGCCTGCTCGTCTACCTGTGTGCTTAGGATTGGTTGGGGCTGAGGGGAATGGGATTGGGTAGAGGAAGTTGGAGGTGGGAGGCTAGAAACAGGGACAATGGCTGCCATCAGAGAGACAGCCAGAGCCTGGATTGATCTCTGTTGGGCCGCCATGCCAGTGTGAATGCCCTCAAGGAATGCATTTGTCTGTTGCATTTGGGCTGCCAGCCCCTGGATGGCATTCACAATGGTTGGCTGCCCAACAGAGATGGATTGCAGGAGGTCAAAAGCCTCCTCACTCAGGGCAGCGGGGCTCCCTGGGGCAGGGCCTGAGGTGCCTGGGGCGAAGGAGAGGAGATGCCCACCCTCCTGGGTGAGCGGGCATGAGAAACACACTGAAGGGCTGCTGGGAGGGCGGGGAGCATCCATAGAAGGAGGAATCCGTGTCCGAACTGTCCCTGCCTGTCTCCGCCGTGGTGCTCCCCTCGCCCTCTATCGCACTGGTGCCCTCACCTTCGGTGAATTCCGTCTCCTGGGCCCTGTGGGATGCAGCTCCCTCCTTCACCGGTGCCTCAGCTCCTCCTCCAGATGATGCTAATGCACATAAGGACAGGGTCACAAAACAAAATGGGGAGGGAAGGGACAAAGGTTACACTTGGTCAATGGCGGCAACAACACCACTGTTGGCGTACACAACACACACACGCAGGGAACAGGCCTACCCCCTAGGCAATGCACTACCAGTCACAATGCTAGTCACCAGGCCATGGGTAGGGACACTTAAAGCCAATTGCAGCATACCTGAGACCACAAACCCCTGCTCAGTAGTGGATGCCTACTAACTTGGGGGTATTTTACATCAGAACCTTGCCCAACATGGGACTTACTCTGCAATGTGAGGCCTGTCCTAGGGGCACCCACAGGCCCACATCCCCCACCCGAATACCACCCCACCAGGCGCAAGTTGTATATTGGAGCACTGTACTCACCCCCTTGTTGCTACTGTGATGCCCCCAAGCGCCCATCCAGCTCCGGATAGGCCACCACCAGTATGCGGGCCATTAGGGGAGGTCAGGGTTCGATGGGCACCCCTTCCTCATTGGGAGGCTATCCCCAGTTGGGCCTCTGCCGTCTTCCGTGCCCAGCGTCTCTGGTCCTCCCACCGTTTGCGACAGTGGGTGCTCTGCCAGCCATAGACCCCCAGGGTCCGCACGTCCTTGGCGATGGCACGCCATATTCCCTTTTTCTGTTGGGCGCTCACCTGCAGGGAAATGGACACAGGGAAAGGTATTAGTCCGACCATCCTTCCTGTTACACTCATGGCCCACAATGCCTCTTCCCATCCCCATTAGTACAGACATGGCCCACCATTCATGCAGCACGCTGCCCAGGGCCCATCCACCAACCCCTCCCCCCCAATAGAGGCCTTCACACACAGCACTCCATGCATTCACGCCCCATGCATCGTACTTACGGTGTACCCACCTGTTGGTCTGGAGGCCCATGCAGCATTCGGTACTGGGGTAGGACCTCGTCCACCAGTTGCTCCAACTCCGTTGAGGTGAATTCAGGGGCCCTTTCCCCAGTGACACGAGCCATGGTCAGTTCAAGACACAGGTCACAGCAGCACTTGCAGTGTAGGTCCTCTCCTGTTGAAGGTCAAGTAGCAAGTGAGTGACCAGATAGAAGATGGCGGTGACGTCAGCAGCGGTGCATACTGTCACCGCCGGCGTACATCACCATCAGCCACTGTACCCTATAGGGCCCAATGTTAACCAATAAGGAGTTGCACTGCGGTTTTCGACCGCCTCCGCAACGGCGAACGTCACCGGAATTACCTCATTTCCACCTGTCACTCCATACAGGACAAGAGGACGCCATTTCAGAAGGGGGGGTGCATGCCATGGCTTCTAACTCCGTCACAGTACACATATGCACCATTTGGACCTCTCCAAAACAATACTGTTACAATCATGACATGCATTGAAGTGTAGTGGTTGGAAATAAGAGATACTGACCAGCTGCTCACCATTTTGCCCCATAGATTGCAACTGTTGCGGATGAATAGGAGATAGAGACATCCCCCCGTGCACAGACCCCTGGTGGACTTGGCCACAATGGAGGACAAGCACATTATCTTCACCTATAGACTGTACAGGGCCGCAATCACAGAGCTGGGTGCCCAGTTGGAGCCTGACCTAATCTTTGCTATCCGTCACCCCACCAGGATCCACCCTCTTGTGCAAGTGTTATCAGTGCTCCATTTCCTGGCAACTGGCTCCTTCCAAGTGACAGTGGGCTTGGCAACAGGAATGTCTCAGCCAATGTTCTCAATAGTACTGACCAGAGTGTTGTCTGCCCTGATAAAACACATGCGCAGCTACATCATTTTCCCCCAGGTGGAGGATTTGGCCACAGTGAAAGCTGATTTCTATGCAATGGGACATATCCCCAACATTATTGGGGCAATTGATGGTACACATATAGCTTTTGTCCCACCGCGAAATGAACAGGAGTTCAGAAATCGAAAGAGCTTTCACTCGATGAATGTGCAGATGCTGTGCCTGGCGGGCCAGTACATCTCCCACGTCAATGCAAAATATCCTGGGCCTGTGTATGATGCCCTTATCCTGAGAAATAGCAGCATCCCATATGTGATGGCTCAACTCCAGAGGCACAGGGTGTGGCTAATAGGTGAGCCCTGGTTCCCACCCAGTGGATGTTGTTGTAAGGGTATGGTGTGGGCCCTAAGGGTTGGTGTGTGGCTAACGGTTGTCCCTCGATATTTGCAATTGACTCTGGTTACCCCAACCTCTCATGGCTACTGACCACTGTGAGGAATCCCAGGACAAGGACAGAGGAACGTTACAATGAGGGACATGGGCAAACAAGAAGGATTATAGAGAGGACCTTTGGCCTCCTGAAAGCCAAGTTTCGTTGCCTCCATCTAACAGGGGGCGCCCTGTACTACTCACCCAAGAAGTTCTGCCAGATCATCGTGGCGTACTGTATGTTGCACAACCTTGCCTTACGTCACCAGGTGCCTTTTCCTGCAGGAGGATGAGACTGGAGATGGCCATGTGGCAGCAGTGGACCCTGTGGATGGTGAAGATGAGGAGGCAGAGGATGAGGACAACAGAAGTGCAATAATTTGTCAATACTTCCAATGACACACCGGTAAGACAGTGTAATTTCACATTTAATTGACAGTTTTGTGTTTGACATTGTCACTGGCAGGCTGATTTCCCCACTTCTATGGCAAGTCTCTGTAACCTTTGGCATTTCTATTTGCAGATAATTGTGCACCACTATAGCTCCTTGTGTGTTGACAGCAGCCAAATACAGGTCATTCCTGTGTATACATTTTTCTACAGTTTATTTTCAGTGTTTCAACCATGTTAAACGAATACATACTTAAATCATTTGACATACACCATACGTGTATTTTTTTCAAAGGGTGTTTATTTCAGTGCTAAGAGTAGAGGGGGATGTGCAGTGGGCTGGGGTGGATGATGGAGAAAGTCCATGTTGAAGTCCCATCTATTTGTATCACAGGTGCATTGTCTAAGGGGGCATATGAAGGGGAGCAATGGCAGTTCAAGGAGGACAGGGTGACAGAGTGGGGCACAAGAGTGACAATCAGGAGAGTCGTATTTCCTGGCGGGAGTCTTGGCAATAGTCTCTGGCTTTTGCCAGGATCGCATTAGAACATTTGCGGGGTGGTTCACCTTCTGCAGGAGAAGGGGTGCTGGTGGCCTATTGGTCCTGTGACGGGCCTCCTGTCCACTAGCAGCAGTGGAGGTGGAGAGCTGTTCATCTGTTTGGCTCATGGCAGAGGCCCGGTGGGTGCCACTGCCTCCCTCATAGTATTGGCCACGTCTGCCAGCACCCCTGCAGTGGAGACCAGGGTGGTGTTGATGTCCTTCAAGTCCTCCCTGATCCCCAGATACTGTCCCTCCTGCAGCTGCATGTTCACCTGCAACTTGTCCAGTATCTGGCCCATCGTCTCCTGGGAATGGTGGTATGCTCCCAGGATCGCAGTGAGTGCCTCCTGGAGAGTCGGTTCCCTGGGCCTGTCCTCACTCTGTCACACAGCAGTCCTACCAGCTTCCCTGTTGTCCACTGCCTCTGTCCCCTGAACCGTGTGCCCACTGCCACTGACTCCATGTCCCTGATCGTCCTGTGTTTGTGGGGTGGCCTGGGGTCCCTGTAGTGGTGGACACACTGCTGATTCACGTGTCCTGAGAACAGAGCTATGTGCCCACTGGGTGGGTGGTGTGGTGGTGTTTCCTGGGGGGGAGGCTCTGTAGTGATGTGAGAGTGTGCCTGGTAAACGACTGTCCGGAGATCCCTGTTGGGCCAGGTTGGTCATCCAGATCTAGGCAAGCAGAGCTGCGTCATCACTGTGGGCCTCTTCTGGGGGGGTGGACTGGATGTTGCTGGCACCTCTTCTTCGGTGACATTGGCTCGGGGACCTGTGGGGATATAAATGCAGTGTTATTGTTTCTGCGTGTGACATCATGTGCATGGGTGTATTGCCCTCTATGGTTGTTGTTGCCCTGGCAGATTTGCCTTTGAATGAGTAGCTATTTGGTGGGCTATGTGATTCTCTCCAGTGTGCATGTAGTGGTGATAGTTGTCCATGAAGGTGTGTGAGGAGTGTCCATGCATTGGTGTTACATGCAGGGCTTGCTTATTGGGATGAGTGGGTTGTGATGGTGGGGTATGTGGGAGGTGGTGAATTGATGGGAGTGAGGGTAAGGGTGGGGCTTTGTGATGGCACGCAGGTAGCGGGGGTGATAGTAATAGAGATTTGACTTACCAGAGTCCAGTCCTCCTCCTCCTTCTCCTGCCAGATCCTCAGGATGCATGATTGCCAAGACTTGCTCCTCCCATGTTGTTAGTTGTGGGGGAGAAGGTGGGGGTCCACCGCCAGTCCTCTGTACAGCTAGTTGGTGTCTTGCTGCTGTGGAACGTACCTTCCCCCGTAGGTCGTTCCACCTCTTCCTGATGTCGTCCCTTGTTCTGGGGTGCTGTCCCACGGCGTTGACCCTGTCCACGATTATCTGCCATAGCTCCATCTTCCTAGCAATGGATGTCTGCTGCACCTGTGATCCAAATAGCTGTAGCTCTACCCGGATGATTTCTTCCACCATGACCCTCATCTCCTCCTAAGAGAATCTGGGGTGTCGTGGTGGTGCCGTCGGTGTAGGGTGAGTGAGGGTGTGTGGGATGATGTGTTGGGGTGGATGATGTAAGGTGCGTGGATGATGTATAGGTGATGTTATGTGGTTCTGGTTGTGTGTGTGCTCTTCCTGTCTCTCTCTGGTGCCGATTCTTTCTAGTCGTAAAGGGTTGTGGGTAGTGTGGGCGTGTGTTTTATAGTGGTGTGTGTATGGGTGTCAGGTGTATGTAGTTTGAATTGACCAATGTAGTGTTGTTTTGTTTGTGTGTGTGTATTTTGAGCGCAGCGGTATGTGCCGCCAATGGTTTACCGCCATTGAATGCTGCAGTGATTCGTGGGTCGTAATGCGGTGGGCGTAGTTCTGGTGGCGTAACGGTGTGGGTTTGGATACCGCCAGTTTATCGCTGACCTTTGTGCTGGCGGACTTGTGTGTATGGCTGTATAGTGATGGATTGGTAAGTGTGCATCATAATATGGTTGGCGGTTACCCGCAGCGGTGTTATGTTGGTGGCAGTCGGCATGGCGTTAAGCAGGATTTACCGCTAATGTCATAATGAGGGCCTATGTGCCCGATTTTGAGTTTGGCGGACTGAAAATTCCAGCCGCCAAACTCCCAACAGGGTGGCCGCCGCCTACACAGTGACCTCCCTGCCTGAGTTACTAATAGTTTCCTGCTAGGTCAGTGGGCAGAAACCTCAGTTTCCACCCACTAGCCTAACGGGAAACAGGCTACAGACTTGTCTCCGCCTCGTAATCAAGTCAGCGGCAATGCTGTAGCCGGCAGGATGCACCAGCACCCTTGCAACGTTCACTGTCTGCAAAGCAGACCATAAACATTGCAATAGCACTGGGCAGAGGGGCCCCTGCACTTCCCATGCCAAGTGCATGGGTTGTGCAGGTGCCCCGAAGGGCCTCCTGCACCCATTCTCCGCCAGCCTTTTCATAGCAGAGAACGAGGTCGTAATCCCTAAGGCAGTGCTGCTTGCAGAACTGCCCTGGCGAATTAGGACTGCCACCTACCTCGAAACCTGTGCATGTGGCGCTCGGACTGCTGCATTGGCGGCGGTCCGACTGCCATCCGCAAGTCTGGTAGTCTAGTCACTGCCAGACTTGTAATGAGGCCCTTTGTACTGCCTTGCCAGCAGTCAAGCAAATAAACTTCACTCAATCAAATCAAATATCTTTATTTAGATAAAAATATCCATAAAAGGTACGCACAAATGAAATCATACGAAGAAGTCGCTGAATTCTTCCACAAATTCTAGACAATAAAATTCAAATGTATTGATCAAAGAGCATGCACAATTAATATCCTTATTCCTCTACTTCATAGGTTAAAACATCTAGTTATGAAAGCTGTTTTCTTCTGTGAATAGCTTGCGAAATGTAAACAGATACTCTGACATATAGCCACATTACCAAGATTCCCAATAAAATTAAAAGTATCTTTATAACAAATAACTATTTCCTGTAAAAACATTGGTGGCAATCTTTAATCCCTCAAATCCTTATAAAAATTACAAAAAGAACAAAGTGCACTCTGGACTGAGTTGACTTGTCGTCACATGGGCAGATGGGTAACTCTTGAGAATGAAGGCCCACTTCTGGAAAAGCAGCCATAAAGTGTAAAGTGCCAGTTCTCAGGCTAGTAAGATAAAGTCTATATTGAATATTTGGTACTAAAATAAGTTAACTCTGTACATTCGGCTCTACTGGGCCTAACAGATATGTTGCCACTGAAGATTTAAGGTGCTCCGTAGATTCTCTTTCTACCATCCTTTCCCCCATGAGAATAATTTTTAAGTCTTTCTTACTGTATTGTAACACACTGGCAGGATCCTCAATACTCATTTTCCCATCGACTTCCTTTAAAAGATTATCTGCGTAAGCCAGGCATGGGATTCTTGATCTCTGCTCCAGAGGTAAGCATTCTATTATTATCTCACTGGTAAATTTATTACTGGCTTTGCTCCGGATGCTATGCCACAGGGTGATGGGACATATCTGTAAGGTGTTCTCTAAATAAGAGACCACCAGTTCATGGTGAACTATAAAGGAAGAACTCGAAGCGGACACAGCCAATAATCTACATAAAAAAAGATTCTCCTGGGACTGTAAAAAGGAACACCTTGTCGTGCCCCACAATGAGGCCCCGTAGGTAACACTAGGAATACATTTAGGTTTGTATTAATTCAAAAGCTCTCTAATAGGCTTATTACCAATTTTAGCTGCAAATTTAACAAGCATTTGCAATGCGATAGGTCTTGTGTTTACTTGAGTTGGAGATGTTGGATTGTAAATGCATAACTGGAGTTTTTTTGCCAAATTAAATGGTCAACCCGGCTGTGTATTTTGGTCCTTTCTGCAGCACCTGTGTCAACACTGCAGGCGGCATGCAGAGAATTTTGTATGTAGGGCAAATTCCCCAGACTTTGTGAGTGCGGGGACACCATTACTCGCGTGCACTGTACATAGGTCACTACCTATGTACAGTGTCACAATGGTAACTCCGAACATGGCTATGTAACATGTCTAAGATCATGGAATTGTCACCCCAATGCCATTCTGGCATTGGGGGGACAATTCCATGAACCCCCGGGTCTCTAGCACAGGACCCGGGTACTGCCAAACTGCCTTTCTGGGGTTTCCACTGCAGCTGCTGCTGCTGCCAACCCCTTAGACAGGTGTCTGATCTCCTGGGGTCCAGGCAGCTCTGGCCCAGGAATGCAGAACAATGGACTTCCTCTAAGAGAGGGTGTAACACCCTCTCCCTTTGGAAATAGGTGTCAGGGCTGGGGAGTAGTAGCCTCTCCCAGCCTCTGGAAATGCTTTGATGGGCACAGATGGTGCCCATCTCTGCATAAGCCAGTCTACACCGGTTCAGGGATCCCCCAGCCCTGCTCTGGCGCGAAACTGGACAAAGGAAAGGGGAGTGACCACTCCCCTGACCTGCACCTCCCAGGAGGGAGGTTCCCAGAGCTCCTCCAGTGTGTCCCAGACCTCTGCTATCTTGGAAACAGAGGTGTTTGTGGCACACTGGACTGCTCTGAGTGGCCAGTGCCAGCAGGTGACGTCAGAGGCTCCTTCTGATAGGCTCTTACCTCTCTTGGTAGCCAATCCTCCTTCTTAAGTAGCCAAACCTCCTTTTCTGGCTATTTAGGGTCTCTGCTTTAGGGAATTCTTTAGATAACGAATGCAAGAGCTCACCAGAGTTCCCCTGCATCTCCCTCTTCACCTTCTGCCAAAGGATCGACCGCTGACTGCTCAGGACGCCTGCAAAACCGCAACAAAGTAGCAAGACGACTACTAGCAACCTTGTATCGCTTCATCCTGCCGGCTTTCTCGACTGTTTCCAGGTGGTGCATGCTCTGGGGGTAGCCTGCCTCCTTTCTGCACCAGGAGCTCTGAAGAAATCTCCCGTGGGTCGACGGAATCTTCCCCCTGCAACCGCAGGCAACAAAAGACTGCATCACCGGTCCTCTGGGTCCCCTCTCAGCACGAGCGTGGTCCCTGGAACTCAGCAACTCTGTCCAAGTGACTCCCACAGTCCAGTGACTCTTCAGTCCAAGTTTGGTGGAGGTAAGTCCTTGCCTCCCCACGCTAGACTGCATTGCTGGGTACCGCGTGATTTGCAGCTGCTCCGGCTCCTGTGCACTCTTCCAGGATTTCCTTCGTGCACAGCCAAGCCTGGGTCCCCGACACTCTAACCTGCAGTGCACAACCTTCTGAGTTGGCCTCTGGCGTCATGGGACTCCCTTTTGTGACTTCGGGTGGACTCCAGTTCACTTTTCTTCTAAGTGCCTGTTCAGGTACTTCTGCGGGTGCTACCTGCTTCTGTGAGGGCTCCCTGACTTGCTGGGCGCCCCCTCTGTCTCCTCATCCAAGTGGCGACATCCTGGTCCCTCCTGGGCCACAGCAGCATCCAAAAACCCTAACCGCGACCCTTGCAGCTAGCAAGGCTTGTTTGCGGTCTTTCTGCGTGGGAACACATCTGCAAGCTTCTTCACGACGAGGGACATCCATCCTCCAAAGGGGAAGTTCCTAGTCCTCTTTGTTCTTGCAGAACACCAAGCTTCTTCCAACCGGTGGCAGCTTCCTTGCACCCTCAGCTGGCATTTCCTGGGCTCCTGCCCACTCTCGACACTGTTGCGACTCTTGGACTTGGTCCCCTTGTCTTACAGGTACTCAGGTCCGGAAATCCACTGTTGTTGCATTGCTGGTGTTTGTTCTTCTTGCAGAATCCCCCTATCACGACTTCTGTGCTCTCTGGGGGTAGTAGGTGCATTTTACACCTACCTTTCAGGATCTTGGGGTGGGCTATTTTTCTAATCCTCACTGTTTTCTTACAGTCCCAGCGACCCTCTACAAGCTCACATAGGTTTGGGGTCCATTCGTGGTTCGCATTCCACTTTTGGAGTATACGGTTTGTGTTGCCCCTTTACCTATGTGCTCCTGTTGCAATCTACTGTAACTTTACATTGCTTGCATTACTTCCTTTTGCTATTATCTGCATAATTTTGGTTTGTGTACATATATCTTGTGTATATTTCTCATCCTCATACTGAGGGTACTCACTGAGATACTTTTGGCATATTGTCATAAAAATAAAGTACCATTATTTTTAGTATATCTGTGTATTGTGTTTTCTTATGATATTGTGCATATGACACCAGTGGTATAGTAGGAGCTTTACATGTATCCTAGTTCAGCCTAAGCTTCTTTGCCATAGCTACCTTCTATCAGCCTAAGCTGCTAGAAACACCTCTTCTACACTAATAAGGGATAACTGGACCTGGCACAAGGTGTAAGTACCTCTGGTACCCACTACAAGCCAGGCCAGCCTCCTACAGTCCTCCATTGACCATTGATAGTGAATTGAACCCCTACATAGGTAAAACTTTCTGTTTCAACAATTACTTCTCCCTTGATATGATGAGTTATCTTTTATGGCCTCCTGTTACCACATATCATGGTAAATGTTTTCTTTAAATTCATTTTCATGTCACTATCCCCTGTGTACGAGGCAAAGCTGTCAATCAACAGCTGGAGTCCATTAGCAGTTCTAGAAATCAAAATGGCATTGTCTGCGTACAGGAGAATCAAAGTCGGATGCTGGCCGTATTTAGGGGCATCCACCTTGATATATTGCAGGGATTCGTCCACCCCATTAATATATAATGAAAATACAAGTGGTGCAAGAACACATCCTTGAAGGATCCCTAGTGTTACCTTAAAACGTGATTTGGCCTCTCCCCTTAGTCCATAGCGTACTTGAGAGGTTAGCTGTGTATGTAATTGTGATAAGAAAGACACAATCTCTATAAGATCTGCCATTTTGATGAGTGACTGCCATAACATAGTGTGATTTACTAGATCAAAAGTGCTGCTCAGGTCAACAAAGCATATATGGATGTAACCCTCCTTAGCCAAAGTGTATTTACTAATGAGTAAATTGAGATTCACTCATTACTCGGCTGCTGGCAAAACAGCTGGCTGTTCAAGAAATATCAGAACATTTTTACTATTTATATAGTGGCCTGGCAGATAG
Organism: Pleurodeles waltl; assembly: GCF_031143425.1. NCBI lineage: Eukaryota > Metazoa > Chordata > Amphibia > Caudata > Salamandridae > Pleurodeles > Pleurodeles waltl. Next base: position 228,082,447 of record NC_090439.1, read on the forward strand.
CAAGAAAATGTCATAATTTACCAGCTGCTGGCTAAATAGTAGGAATTATGTACTGTTTGCTTCACGGATAGAAAAGTGCTTTATTATTTTCTTTTGTTGATGGCTAAATAGCAGACTGTATGCACAACTTGGACAGTAATGATGCAAATAGCAGAGAAATGTCACCATTTACCCAGTTGCTGTCTAACAGCTTAAATTTTGTTTTATTACGCCTTATCCAGATTTTATCAGACTCTTACCACCAGGTAGAACTACAGACAAGGAGAGACCACAATTGACAGTCCTCTCCTTATGCAAGGTAGTGTCCTTATCATTATATTATTTGTAAAAATTAATCTCAAATTGCACACAGACTTTTTACTCTTTCACAGTCTATTTACAGACTTTTTACTCATAGTATTTTGAAAATCAGCATGTGTACTATTAGGTTAATACAAAGAATACTGAATCGCAGGACGTTGTAGAAAGATCTGCCTATTCATTATACATTAGGCATGTGGCAGTTTGCAACCTTCTGTGATTACTGGGCTAGTGGTCTGCAAGGGACAGCATCATACCACTGGCTGTATGACTGTATGCCAAAACAGAAACCTTTTTTTTTATTATTTATTTTTTTAAAGGCAGCCTGTCCTCCTTAAAGGAACCAGTCTGAGCCAGTGCTGCTGGGGTTTGTGGCTCATCAATGGTTTACAACCTCAGTTGTAGTCGTAAGCTATTTATTCTTTATTCTTCTACGGCTTCATACTCACTTGTGCACTCAAACCCATGGGAATGTACCAGGGCCAGATATAGGATTACAAAAATTCTCCATTTTATCGGATTTTGTAATCCTGGTCCGTTTAATTAAACACATCAGACTAAAACATCTAAAAACTGTGATTTGCAAAAGCAAGGCCATAACTGGAAATCTTGTATCCTAGTGACATGTTGCCATCTGATATTTAGGATGATCTTATCAAAATAGAAAACAATTACATATGACCCACATGAAGTCACTAATGTGATATAATTGAGTACTATCTCATGACAAAAGTAAGAAAAACTATGGCCCTGTTTTAGAGTTTTGGGGACAGACGTAACTCTGTTGGAATGGTAGACAACAATAGTCAGGTGCTTCTGCCAAACTTAGAATAGTACGTCGACCCTGTGGACAATTCTCAACATTGACAGGATTTGCTGTCAAGGTAATTCATGTCTATGCAGGAAAAGTTTCATGGACAATACATCAGGCTGGCATACCTTTTAAAGATTGTTTGTTTTTTCAAAAAAAGTCTCCCAAAGCAGGAATAGATTTTTTTAAAAACAAAAAAGTAACGTCCCCACACCCTGTCAGTTTTCTCCAATGGATAGGGTGTAATTATTATTTTCTGGCACTTACAGCCAAATTTTACCCTAAATAGGGCAAACGATGTAAGCCCTTCCTTCAACAGCCTCCATACTCTTTAGCCATTGGAAGAAATATTACGTCGACAGACCAATGAACAAATGAATGGGACTATCATTAATTGAACTGAATATCATTGGAATATAAAACAATACTCCCTATAAATCACAGAAAGACATTTAGGCATCAAAGCCAATAGAACAAAAGAAACTGACAGATATATTGTATCCATTGACACTATTACAAATAGTGAAATAAGACACTAAATAAAAAGAGAAGTTTTGTCACCTCCATTCTTGTGATCTATAGATTGATCATTTCATTCCACTTTCATACTAATTTTTCAGACAGAGTATGTGGGTCCACTGTTCCAGCTTCAGGACTAATTTGGAGCCTCTTTCAAATGTAATTTTATGGCTGTAGCGCAGACACACCCTTTGTGCTAGGTGATGGCTCTAGCAGCAGTTGCTGGCTCAAAGCAGTAGAATCCAAAACAAGGACACAATGAAATGTGAGATCTTGGCACATGACTTTCATTAGCCTTCTTGAACAGTCATCACACAAAGACAAAAGGGCAGGCCCACCTTAGCAACTTTGTCACCTTTAATAAGAGAAACATCTGACCTACTCCTCAATCCTTCCATCTACCCTGTGTCATCACTCAGTAAGAATTAATCTGCAGCCCTTTGCTAACAACGACCTCACAGAATTTCTGTGTGTAACATTTTCTCCATACTCCCTCACTTCATTTCCGTGTCTTCACCCTGCAGCCACAGGGAGGCAATCAATAGACATATACTGTCAAAGGAAGCTATAGCTACTTACCATCACATACTGTACTAAACCAGGAGCCATCTACAAGGCATCCCATTAGTCCCAGCATTTAAGACTTTCAAACCGAGTCTTACTACTACAAACTCCACCACTCTTAACACGCACATGAAATGTCTCCGAGTCACAGTGGCCTTCCAAACACTTCTGCCACATATGTATCTCTACCACCCTTCATCTAGTCCTCAGAGTTTCACAGACTGCTTGTCTGGTGGTGAAGCTATCACTGCTGACTTTGGTTCCCAGTGATATTGGAGTTGATAATCAGAGCCCTTGGTTACTCAGAATCCCTCTGTGGGCCATCTGACGCATTCCACCTGGAGCCTCTTTCATCCCCTCATCCGCTCGTCAAAGCCTTCTTATGATACTAAGCTCCCTATTGCTGATTTTCCTTGCTCTTTGACCTCCTTTGTTATCCAATAACCTTTTTTGCTGACTTCAGCCATCGGAGTTTCTCAAACCTTTTCTGCCATCTTTCACCGACCAAACTGCTTTTCACCGATCCACATTTATACTCCTCTTCAAAGTTTCAATTCTTCTGCCCTATTTCTCCCCCTCAAACTACTGTGGCAGCATCACACAGCTTCTGCTATCACTCGGATATCAGAGTGTATCAGTTCTGCCTTTTTATTCACATTGCATGGTCTGATTTTTCAGCAAGTACCTACCAGTTCTATAAGTGGTGTGGAAAAGGTGACAGTTTCTGCGGGTTGACATTATAAGAAACATGAGCAAGAAGAATTTGCAAAAGGGTTATACTAATACATGTGGCCTAAAAATCAAATAAATGTCTTCCTGCTCTTAATCTTTCTCCTTCTGCTGTGGGTATTTCTATGTATTTCGATGTTGGTCCTCCTTGTAGTCCTGTTTTAAGTCCTCCTGGCCCTGTTCTGAGTAGTTCTGGTAACCTGGTACTGGTTTCCAAAATCTGTTACTGCTGGTTTTTGTTCTTCCTGACCCTGGTCTTCCTGGCCATGCTCCTGGCCCTTCTTTGTACTAGCCCTTCCTGGGCCTCCTGCTGCTGGTATTACTGATCCTCCCCACCCTGAACTTTCTGGTCTGATGGGCCCTGCTCCCTCTAGCCCTGATGTGCTGGTTCTCTTATGTCTGGCACTCCTAGTCTTCCCCTATGCTCACCAGCCCAGTCCTGATATCTCAGCTTCTTATCTTCCTGATCTACTTGTACTTCAGGTCCCTGTCCCCATTTGATCATGAACCTGCTGTTCTGATCCTTCTAGTCCACCTAATCCTCCCCATCTGGTCTGTGGTCCTAATGACCCTAGTCCACATGTTCTGGCCTGACTAGTTCTCATTGTCATATTCCATCTTGCCATAATAATTCTTGGCCCCTATTCCTCCTGCTACTTGTCATCCTGGTTCTGTTCACTTAGTCCTGATCATCTATGTTCAGGTTAGCCACCCAGCTTGGTCTTCCTGGTCCTCCTTTTACTCATCCCCTTGGCCTTGTCCTTTTGATGATCCTCCTCACCCTGTTCATACTATTCATGGAACACCAGCTGCTGGTCTTGCTGCCTCCCCAGTTCATCTGGACAATCATGTCCTTGTCCTCTTAGTCCTCGCACTCTGAGCCATTATCCTAATAGTTTGGATCATCCTGGTCATCTTTGCCCTGTGACTTGTCCTCATGGTTCTTCTGGGACTGTGTGCGTTGGTCTGGGCCCTTTTGGTCATTGTTCTTTTTGTTTCGGTCCTGCTGAGCCTGGTCATTTTGGTCCTCGTCCTCCTAGCCTTCCAGGCCCAGGTCTAGTCCCCTTGGTCTTCTAGGGTCTGGCTGTTCTGGTCCTCTTGATCTCCTTTGCTCAGCTGCCCACGGATCCTGGTCTTTCTGTTCCACTGGGTACTTTGGGCCGTGGCCCTAAGCCGCCTAGCACTCTTAAGCCTGCCCCTGGTTCTCTTGGTCCTGATCCTTCTAATGTTCCTTGCTATGGATCTGATCCTCCTGGCTCTGGTCCTCTTGGTATCCTTGTTACAGGCCCTCTCATTCTCCTTGCTTATTCTGGTCACCTGATTTTACAGGCTATAATCCTCACACTCCTAATCTTTCTAGTTTTCCTGGATCTGGTTCTGGTCCTCCTGCTCCTTGTCCTTGTGGTTGTACATAAACAGACCGCAGTCCTTCTTGTCTGGTCCCCCTTGGCCTAGCCATCCTATTTCTCGTCTTCCTGGTCATCCTGTTCCCAGCCTTTCAGTCTTGTCCTCCTGACTGGTAATCCCTGTGTGATATGTCTGACCTTGATCCTCCTTTCCTGCATACCCTGGTCCTCCTGGTCCTGGTATTCAAGGTCCTGATCCTGTTTGTCCTGATCTTCTTGATTTCCCATGTCCTTTGTTTCCTGGTCCTCTTAGAACGTTTCCTCTGGTTCCATTTGCCTTTGTCCCTTGTCTCACCTCCTTGGTCCTCCTGGCCCTTGTTGTGCTATTCTCGTTTTTCATAGTCCTTGTCCTTCCTGAGAATTTGTGCCCATTGCCCCTGATCCTCTTGGTCCTGGTCCTTACAGTTTGGGTTCTCCTTGTCTTTTTTCTCCTGGACATGGTTCCTCAAGATATCCAAGCCTTGGTCATCCTGATCCTTCTTGCCATACTGTTGTGCTGGTTATCATAAATCCTGCCTTTTGGTCTTCCTGGTCCTTCAAGGTTCCCCCAGTCATGGCCCATCCGGCCCTTTTCCTTTCTCATCCTCTTGCCTTAATCACCTTGACCTGGTTCTCCTGACAATGAATCTCCTAGCACTGGTACCACAGGTCTTGGTCCTCCTGGTCCTCTTGGTCTATCTGGCCTCTTGTATCGTGGCCCTTGTAGTCTTTGTCCTCCTGGTTTGGGTTGTCCTGTCTTACTGGATTAGTTCCATGTTCACTTAGACCTGCTGGTACTGCAGCCCTGGCCCCCCACCCCCTTAACCTCTTGGCCCTTTAAGCCCAGTTTCAGTCCTCCTGGTCATGATTCTTTAAGTTCATTTAGTACTCCTTTCTCTGGTCTTCTGAGTACCCTTGGTACCAGTCCCCTTGGTCCTCCTAGTCCATGTCCTGCTTATCCTTATTTCATGATCCTACTTCCCATTTCCCTCCTGACCTTCATAGTGCTCATCAGTCTGGTCTTTATCCTCACAGCCCTTTACTACTGCCCCATGTCCTCATGGTTCAGCAATAACTTATCTTGGCCCAGCCTCAGATCATCTCAGTATTTTCTAGTTCTGATGTTCCTTGACCTCCGCTTCATGCTAGTCTTACTTCCTGGTCCTGATCTGTCTGGTTGTCACTACCATGTTCTCCTGTCCCTAGTCTTCTGAATCCTGGGTCTTCTGTTTCACAGGCTCCCGGACCTCTTCATCCAGCTTATCCTAATCCTCGTACATCAGTCCTCCTGGTCCTGCTCCCCTGGTTTATCAGGCCCCTGCTTTACATGTTCTGCTTCTGGTTCTTCTGCTCTATGTAGTCTTCGTCTTAGTACTGGTATTCCTTTGTCTGGTCCTCTGTATTGAATCTTCTGGTACTGGCCCCACTGGCCTGGGATATCCCTATTCCTCCTGTTGCCTTAGGATCCTGCCTAATGCTAGTCCGACTGGTCATCCTGATCTCCTGGTTTCCCATTTCATCTTGTTCATCTGTCTGACCTTGGTCCTGTCTATCATGGTCCTCCAAGTAATGGTTCTCCTGGGTCTGGTTCTCCTCATCCTATGGCACTGGTCGTCCTAGTTCCCATGCTGCTAAACATCCTGGTTCATATAGTCCTTGTCACCCTGTTTTAGGGTCCCTCTGAGCTGACCCTTAGGGTCTTTCTGATCCTGGTCCCACTGGGCCTAAACTCCTGGTCCTGTTAGCCTAGTCATGATCCTCCTGGTTCTAGTCCATTTGATTCTGGACCCTCAATCTGATCTCTGTGGTCAAGGTCCTCCTGTCTCTGGTCCTTCTTTCCATTGGTCTCCTGGTACTGGCCCTCGTTGGTCTGGCCACCTGGTACTAGTCGTCCTCACCCTTTTGTTCCTGGTCAGTGCTCTTAGGCATCTCTAGCCCTTCTTGTCGTCATGGTCTAGGGCTTTCTGTTCCTTCTACCTATATTTATTCTGTTCCGTTGGGCTCTTGTCCACTGGGTCCTGATCCCCCTATTCAACATCCTCCTGCTATTTCTCACCTTGGCTCTAGTATCCCTAGTCCTGTTTTTCCTTCTCTTGCTCCTCCTTGTCTATTTATTCATGGTCCCTATTGGCATTAGTAACCTCTGTTCTCATGGATTAGGTTTCCCTGGACTTGGTTCTTGCTGTCCTGGTACTTACCACTCTGGTGGTCTTAGCTCTCCTGTTATCACACCTCCTGGCCCTTATCCACCTACTGGTCATCATCATAATCCTTGTCCTACTGGTCCTACTTTTTCTTTCTTCATTCCCCACCACAATGATTTCAGTTAGGTGCAGCCTCCAATCTTGCTACTCATACATTTGATTTGACTTCCACATTTCTGTTGCTGAGACAGCGTGGTCTAGGACAGAAAGGAGGGCTCAAAAGAGACCCGATCTTGCCCACTTACATCACTGATTAGCATGTTTAAAACAAAACTACCATTCTCAAGATACATTAGGCGGGTGACCAAAGTGTCACTTTAGCTGAAGAGGCCACGCATGACATGTGGCCAATAGGCATCTGTGCCTGAAACACACTCTTGTTGGTGAATAGTATGGAAAGGTATGTTTATGCAGCAGGCAGCTAAGTCAATAGATTCTCCTCCCATTAATTAACCAGCTACGTTGCTTGCCTGTTTCCCGCTTTCATTTCCCCGTTCCACAGAATCCCCATTACTGACTCTCATTCAGTTTGCCTTCTGCAGTTGTCCCAAAGCACAGTGCCTCCAAGCACCAATTGCCTCCTGTAAGTGTCCCTACCTCTGTGGTCCAGATACCATCTTTCTCTCTGCATTCACTGTTTGCGGGTGCTTGCTGACTACTGCTGTGTTGACAGGTATGTAATACTAAGCAAGCACAATTCTCCTTAAAAAGAAGCCTACAACTAGCAAAAGGCTCTCCACAAGAAGCCCAAAATGAGCCCAGCCCTCAAAAATCATCAAAAGGATGATTTTGAATATTCAAAAAACACGTTCCCATATGTAGAGAAAACAATTCCGTAACCTAATTTAAAACCATACTCTTTATTCTTTACAGATAGTCAAATACTCCTAGACTGCAGCATAAAATATCTGTGTAATGTACAGAACTGTAGCCCTAGAAAACTTTAGAGAGAAGCAATAAATAGCACTTTTTACTAAAGCCCTCATTACTAAGAACCAAGGGCCAGATGCAGGAAACGGATAGCGACTCGCAAACGGCAAAAATTGCCGTTTTGCGACTCGCTAATCGCGTTTCCCTCTGCAGAAATGCATATTGCGAGTCGGTACCGACTCGCAATATGCATTTCAGAATCGCAAATAGGAAGGGGTGTTCCCTTCCTATTTGCGATTCGGAGTGGTGTCGCAGTTGGTAACCCACTCGCAAATTGGAAGGGGTCCCCATGGGACCCCTTCCACTTTGTGAATGGACCCACAAATATTTTTTCAGGGTAGGTAGTGGTCCAAGGGACCACTACCTGCCCTGAAAAAAAACCGAAACTAAAGGTTTCGGATTTTTTTTTAAGTGCAGCTCGTTTTCCTTTAAGGAAAACGGGCTACACTTAAAAAAACAAAACTGCTTTATTTAAAAGCAGTCACGAACATGGAGGTCTGCTGACTACAGAAGGCCTACATGTTTGCGAGTGCCTAGACTCGCTATGGGGCAGCAATTTGCGACCCACCTCATGAATATTAATGATGTGGGTCATTGCGACCCCATAGCGAGTCGCAGACTGTGTCTGAGACACCGTTCTGCATTGGAAATTGCGACTTGCAATTTGCGAGTCGCTCCGACTCGCAAATTGCAAGTCGCAATTCCCAACTTTGCTACATCTGGCCCCAAATTCCGATCACTGTGCAAACACATATTTGCACAGGAGAGTTTTAAATACACAGCAGGCAGGTCTTTTCCTTGTAAGCAAAAGCTACTTTTGCACAATAAAAAGAATGGCATGGGACTTAGCCCATTCTTGCTAACAACCATAAACCTCGTGTTAATCTATTAGGCACTTTATTTAAATAACCTGAACAAGTCAGATGTTACTTGGTCCCTTTCAGAAATTGCCCAAGGGGACAAACCTGGTGTTGAAGAGACCGTTTGCCTTGTTAATTTAAAGAGAAATTTCAATCGTTAGGCTTCATGCTGCAGAACTCATACCGAGTTCCAACCTCAGGCATTTGCTGCTAGCTACAAATGTAAAGCATTCCTCCAACATTTCCCTTCCTATCCTCTAACATAATTAATGGAGTCTAAAATCAGAGCTGAGCAGCCATACAGAACTATTAGAGTCATTTTAATTGGATGACTTTAGATTTTTTTTATAGAATGACTCCCATAAAGGAGGTTAAATCTCTTCAAGCCACTCATTATTTTGAATACAGGTTTGTAGTCATTTCCCTCTAGAGTTTCCTGCTTGAATTACTTACAAATTACACTCTAAAGTACTCGACCAGTAAGAGCTAACAGTCCGCCAGATACCAGCCAAACCTACGGCGTTTATTCCTAAACACTACAATCTGAGTGGTGTCACAGTTGATTGTAAGCACTTTGTTTCACAATATGTGGATAATACCATATGATGTGTCTGAAGGCATATTGCTGTCTGGTCAAGAAGTGCAAGATCATTGATTCATTGTAAGATGCAGATATGATGGTTGTCAAATTTAGGGGGAGACGTTCTAGCAATAGCAATTGCCTTAACAGAAGGAACAATATTGGAGCATGGACACAACGTAGATTGAGGCTGTTACTCGTCTTGATTTTATTTGACTTTGTCCCTTGATTTTCCAGTTCAATCCTGGTCCAAGTAAAGGTGTGCAAAACATTGAAAACAAATGAAAGAGACTGAGGGCTTCCATGTCTCGCTACTTAGTCCAGAGGCAGTGCCAATCTACCCAGTCAAAATCCATGTGTAAGTTGACAAAGCAAGCATGCAGTGTTCATTTAAATGTCATCCATGTGATGATACGTCTCAAGGCGAAGACTTGATGTGATGTATTGTGAAAGTGACAAGAGTCCTGCTTGTTCTAGTGAGTGAACTTCAATTCCTTTCTTATATCCCTGATGGACTAAAGCTAGAGGTTAAGAGAAATTATGGAGGAGGAATCCTAAAGCGAGATAAATATATGAGACCCAAGGTTTTGTCTGTTACTGAGAGCCCTGCCAAGTAGAGGTAATTTTATCTGATAATACAGCATGCCTACAAATATGCAAATGTATAACAGCCCATAATTTCATTGTCCTTCTATGTCTGTATTTAGAGCGACTTTGGTTCTGGGACCTCTGCTACACTTGATTGACTTTATTATTTGAACAAGATTACCAATTGTAAAATTAGAAACAGACGCTCGTCTGAAGTGTAATCAATAGACATTCTCATAGCAAACTCAGGTCCCCAGTAAAGTTTGCCTAAAAAGTCGAAACAAGCCTGCTCAGACTTTGGATATAAAGCCATCACTCATTAACACCAAAGACCATAATAATTATGAGTTACCCGCTGGATAGTGTTTTTCATTAGTGCCTAGGAACTGTACACAACAAATCTTTTTTTCATCTTGATACATTCTTAGGAGCAGTGCAGCTTTATTCTTTTTTTTGTTGTCATGATTTGATGACAATTGGGGCCTGATTTAGAGTTTGGTGGAGTGGATACTCCATCACAAATGTGACATATATCCTGTCAGCTGTTTTGCAAGTTCCATGGGGTATAATGGAATTGTAATACGGCGGACGGAATATCCGTCACATTTGTGAAGGAGTAAACCCCTCAGCCGAACTCAAATCTGGCCCTCAGTTGTTAGAGGTAAAGTACAATTGTGAATTTGTTCTGTTGGATGGTATATTGTGACTACCAACGTGTATATTATGTTATGCGACTTGCACTTAATATTGCAACTCATAGATGGCTGTGCTAAACAACAACTGTTTAGGTCTTACGAAGAACTACTTAAGTGCACGCATGTCATCTTGAGGCCTCTAATTACAGTTGGCTGAGTTGGCCTTCCAGAGGCTGTGGAGCCCAATTAGTGTGAATGCAACTGATGAATGACCCTTCCACAGTATGGAAGAGGATTCAGGTATAGCTTTTAGGAATATTGTTTTGATTTTAATTGTAGGTTCAGCTGGACTTTTCTTTAGCTAACCCTCTACATGATGCAGAAGGCCATAAACATCAACTGTCTTGATGTGTGTATACACTGTGGTGCTTGGATGGTTGGGGTCAGCCATTCCCTTGGTTGGAACTGAAGTAGTAACCTTGCTGCAGTATTCTTAGTCTGTTCTAATTTTAATATTAGGAAGAAATGAGCACCAAGGTATATGCTGTTGGTTTAAACACAATGTTTTGATTGTGAGAGGGGCTTGGACTTTCTTTTGGTACCGCAGGTATGAGCAGATGTGTCTCAGCGTTTTCATTGTCTAGATGGTACTCTTTGTAATTTCATTAATGTTGGATCAATGATAGGTTTGAGTAAATTGTACCTGGACTTAAAACAAGTTGGTGCCATTAATTCAGTCTGATGCTAAAACTGTAGTAACAAGGGCACTAAATAATACATCAGCCACATTAATCCTAGGAGGATTTGTTAAACAATGCAGTAGTAACATCACTAATTGCCCTGCCTTTTGCAGTTTATTGCTGAAAAGCTAAATACTGAGGAGTTATTTTGGAACTTTTAGTAGGGAATGTAAAGAAAACTGACACTGAACATTAGGATTGCACACAAGAAAGATAGTGCCTTTTATTTTATGCACACCTCTTCGAGGCGTTTGTAGAAGTCGGCTTAACATTTAAACTGCTAAATGACATAGCAGTGAGCAAAAAGCTTTACATTTTAAAGAAATGTATATTTGGTCATGTGCAAACATGCGTTGTACATTTTTAATCTGGTGCAAGTTTTGTTTTGGACTGTTCGCTAGAACACTTCATAGACTTCTGCCTTTGGCACGATTTGCAGATTATATTCCCCTCTATAAAATGATCTTTATCCCAGCATATCACTTCCTTCTCGGCCTTTAAAGTATTCGAGACATGGACTGTCTGTAGTCACGATTTAGTCACTATAATTAATGGTAAGGGAATACTAGTGCATAACTATTTTTTACCACAACCGGAAGATCTTTCACCTCAGAAATAAGTTTATGACTTTAGAAAGTTGCTGGTGAACAATGATCTGCAGAAATCATCTATTTGTAAATTATAGGAGCCTTTCATGCCATCATTGTGGAACTAACTCATAATGGTAAAATATTCAGACTGTCTTGTCCACCTTGTAAGTCTTCCAAGAGTTTTGTTTTAAGAACCTAAAATGAAAAAAAGGCTTTGTGACCGGTCATTAGAACAGTTTTGCAAACTAAAAGCAACTGCCCTTACGGATTACTCAATCAAGCAGTTAAAATCGGAATATAAATAGTGAATCCCTGTGCTGGTAATGTTAAAAAATTAAGAGGTTTGGTTTGAGCTCTTTTAATCAATTACATGTAGGGACGCATGTAGACTCTGGAATTTGGTTCGTTTTGCATGTCAGATCTATACAACCTCAGCAAATGATCATATACCCTATAAAGAGTGAGACAGTCACCCGGAAGGCAATAATCTGTGTTTTCATCAATTAATGACTGTCCTGGCACATATTACAGTGTCTAAAAATGAGATGTTATTATTATTCAAGACTTTAAGATCATCACAATCTCTAGGCCCTAATGGCAATCCAGTAGCTATTTTAAAATCTCCTTCCAGGGAATGGTGGGGTATGCCTATGGTATACATGTATTTTTTGCTTAGGAACTATTGCTTTGTTAACGCGTCCCTTTATGATAATTTATTACACATCAGGACTCGTTTTAGGCCAATGAATCTTTTGACCCAGTTGAGAGACTCCTTAGGACGAGATAGCTAATCAATATGTCAATCAATACGTCAATAATGTCATCAATATTTATCATAGCAATACATTTCACTTTACTCTACCATGACCTTGCAGTCATGAATAACCACACAAGTTTAGTAGAATTTTATGAAGTTTTATTCCCTATTGATTACAATTCTAAAAGCAGATGCGTTAATCTCAAAACCAAGAAACATAATAGCATAGTCACGATATGGCAACTTTGATAAGATTTCATTAAGGCGAGAGTCACAAACATCAGAACATAACACGGTGTGAACATAGATCAATTTAGCAGAGTGTCAATAACGCGTCAGTTCAACAAAGCATAGTTTTGGTTGTTTGTCTATTTGCGTCAGTTTAATGAAAACCTGTCCTAACCACTGATTAGCATTAGCATGTTGTGCTTCATGCAAAACCAATTTGGAAAACATCTAACTATGGTCTCTGTCAAAAGTAAGCAGTTGGTACCTAGAAAGGAAAAGCAAACAGACAAATCACAAATGCATTGTCATAATTACCCTCCAAAGTTTAGGTCAGCACACAGGTTCAGCCTTGGTCTTCAGGACATCAGTCAAATCGCCATCTGTCAGAACTCAGCTCCGGGGCAATAATGGGGCACTTCCCTCATAAGGAGGTAAAGTGTAAAATGGGCAAATCTAAGGACGAGGATGGTTCTAAGCAAACCAATAAGTCACCAAACAGAGTGACTATGTTTCTAGATAAAATCAATAGCATTCCCTAACCCACCTAAATGGCTCCCCGTGTCATGGGTTTTTATCCCTTTTTCGTTGTACATTCCCCAAAACTTCTATTGGACATTTGTTATACCCCACTATCTTTAACCTATCAGAAAATGCATTAGGTCATTAATCTTTCACACCATATTATTTTACAGACACTTCATTGGTCCACATGATAGACGTCTTCAGAGGTAGCACGTCCGGTATGATTTCACCCTTCTGTAATTCTTTGCACATCCTTTTGGTCAGTAGCTCCATTGTCTTTACCGGTTTGAATGACCTTGTACATTACATTAATCTACACTGTTGCATTTTGTCTAATATCACTCTAAAAGCAATGAAGAATTTGTGAGAACGGATCTACTATGGTTACATTCATCTTCTAGTTTGAAGAAAACAAGGGGTCATGTCCTTTTGCGAGTCAGCACACTGCAAGATAGCTAAAATACATTTAATATGAGAGCCAGGCAGCTAAGCTTCGGCTCATGCTAACTTAAGGCCTACAAGGATTTCAGCACAAATTCAATAATACAATTATTAATAATTAGTATAAACGTATTCAGTATAATAATTCATAAACATTTTAGTTATCATTATTAGTCTATGTATACATTGGCGGCCACTCCTCGTGGTCACATTTCAAGTGCACGTTTAAGCAAAATTCACTATTACAGTTTCTATGCAGCATTATCACACATTAATTCATAAACATTGCATGTTAATATAGATTATATAAGCTACGCTCTCTCAGCTTTATCTTGGAAAGGCTCAGTCTCAGTGCCTTTTCTAATTATAAGAGTTCTGAACCCTTGAAACTAGGGTCTGATTTCTTTGCTTAGCTCTGATTGTAAACTATTTGCCAGATTGTTATTAAAAAACCTTTTACTCTGGGCACCTGAAAATAATCTATTACATTTTTCCAAAGCAGGCTTTAGGCAAAAGGTCCTGCAATTTATACCATATAAGCTTTGGCAGACATCAGTATTTTTTATTTGTTTATTGATTATTCCACTGCCTTTGACAAAAAAAACCAGAATTGTTTCTGGTGACAGTTACATTCATAGGGTATTGGCCAGACATTAAAAAATAAGCTAACTGAGTTACATACCGACACTTGGGCGCAAGTTAAATTGTATGACGGCAATAAACATACTCTTATAATAAAAATTGCTACTGATTTTAAGCGGGAATATCCTAGCTCATTTATTATTATTCACCCTAGAAGAGATCTGGGATGCCATTATGAAGTCTCAGTTTAATAAGGCCCCAGGTCTTGAAGAAGTCCCCATGGATTTGTACAAATTCTTTTGGGAATTCTAGGCCCCATTATTATGTAACTGTTTTGATGCTTTCTCCAGCACTGGGCTTCCTGATTCATGGCAAACAGCTACCAGAGTTCCTATCTTTAAAACGAGAGACCTTAAGTCTCCGAGCTGTTATCGGCCAATCTTCCTGCTGCACTTTGCAGTAAACATTGTAGGGAGGATTGTGCAGGAGCGCCTTTTGTTATGGGTTAGGGAGTCAAACACGTTGTTGTAGGTGTAGTAAGGTTTCTGGTAGAGGCTAGGCACGGTGGAGCAATGTCTGAACCTCTACCTGCTTATAAGCAAGTATACTATCTTTAGGCAGGGCTTCATCTGCCTAGCCTTCATGCACCTATCTAGTGCCTTCAACAACGTGGGAAGATCCAAATAAATGACCTTAAGGACTGATTTGGGGGTGGATCCAGGGCTTATTCAATTTGTGCGGGCTTTGCATCATGATCTTTTGGTACTTCTATCTTCATGCTGGGCAAGGGTGTACACCAGGACTTTGCCCTGGCCACAGTTTAATTGCTATTGAATATTAAAGGCCATGGCCCTTTCTGTTTGCTTTGTGCTTGTCCCCCAAGTCGGCAAGAAAAAGATTCCTGCATTTATGCAGATGACACATTTTTACTTGGGAGAACTTCTAAGAGTTTAAACATCCTGTTTCAGGAGATTGTCAGCTTTATGGGGCTTCTGGGTGTCACTAGCAGTCGCTCGAAAACGTATACTATGGTGTGTGGCCCTAAACTCCAGAAGATGAAGAGTGTATATTTTCAGGGTCCTCTTGTTGCCTCTACCCAGGTTTTTTCATATTTAGGCGTAATCT
This sequence comes from Pleurodeles waltl, assembly GCF_031143425.1. Classification (NCBI taxonomy): domain Eukaryota; kingdom Metazoa; phylum Chordata; class Amphibia; order Caudata; family Salamandridae; genus Pleurodeles; species Pleurodeles waltl. Next base: position 228,097,537 of record NC_090439.1, read on the forward strand.
TTGATGCCAGGGGAACTGGGGACTGCTAGTCTGGCTGGATATAGCCTGATCTATGGGGCTGGCATTTAGCGTTCTTGAATACTATTTCCCTCCAGATCGAAGACAATAGGGTTTTGCTGTGCCTTCTGGGAGTCCCCCGGCTTGTTCAGCCTATATTGTAAATCAAGAGGTTTGGTTGAGCATGTGGAGGACAGTTTTAAACTGGCTCCTCTGGTCCTGTAGTGTGCAATATGGGTGAACCCGCATGCAGGCTTGAACAGAAAGGTGATCCTTGGCTGTCTTGAATGTGATTTAAACTTGGAAATGGTTTCAATATATTAAGAAACAAATGTCTAATTTGGGGAGATCTGAACCTTTTTCTAATCCCTCTGCTAGGTCTAAGTCAAACTTAGGGCCTGATTTAGATCTTTGCAGAGGGGATACTCTGTCAAAAATGTTACGGATATCCTGTCTGCTGTAATACAATCACCATAGGATATAATGGGATTGTAATACGTTTGTGACAGAGTATTCCCCTTCACAAAGATCTAAATCAGGCCCTAAGTCTGGCTTAAGTATGTGTTTAAAATTATGAGACGTCAGTATAGAGGGTAAGGCGAGACGTTACAAGGGACTATGGGCCAGATGTAGCAATAATTTGCGAGTCGCAAATGGCCGAATCTCAATTTGCGACCCCGCAAAATCGGAAATGGGATGCAAGAACCCCATTTCCGAATCGCAAATTGCGACGCAAGCCATTACCAACTCACAAATTCTGCGACCCCATTGTGTGACTCGCAAATAGGGAGATGCAATTTGCGAGTCGCAAACCATATGAAAAAGCCACTCGCAAATTGCGACTAGTCGCAAAAAGCCCATTTTGCACACCCAAATTACCACTAACTCAGAGCAGGTGGTAACCATAACCAAAGTATAAAAGGAGACCCAGAAGGCATCTGGGTTACTCAAGATGGCTGAGATATATGTGATAGCAAGGAGGAGGAGAGTCCACGCCGCCCAGCAGAGGAGGAGGAGGAGCCAGAGACAGGGGAGGATATACAGAACCAGGCAGACACTTTTCCAACAAACTGAGGAGGAGATATATGATAAATACAGACTCAGCAGTGCAGCAATATTAGAATTAATAGATCTACTCAATCCGCAGCTTCAACGCCAGACTGTGCGCGGCAGCGCCATCCCCACAGATGTGCAAGTGCTATGCTGACTACACCTCTTGGCCTCGGGTAGCTATCAGGGGGTCATTGCTGTGGCCGGTGGGTTACCCCAAGTGCACTCTCACGTTTCTTCAGATGTTTCTTAGATGCCATACTCACACACATGTCCAGATACATATACCTACCCAGGAATGAGGCAGAAATCAACAGCACCAAGTTGGAATTCTACAGAATTGCCAACTTCCCACATGTGATAGGGTGTGTAGATGGGAAACATATACAAATATGCCCTCCTGCAAATCTGGAATATCTGTTCCGCAACCGGAAGTGTACCCACTCACTGAACATCCAGGTGGTATGTGACGCCCATTATGTCATCACTGACATGGTAGCCAAATTTCCAGGGAGTACACATGACTCTTACATTTTCAGGCACAGTGGGATACACCAACGGCTAGAACGTGGGGAGTTTGGAGACGGATATCTATTAGGTACTGCTGAAGACACCCTGAAGACATACACACAGGTCACTGTAGAAACCCTCCATGCCCTGCTAACATTGTTCATTTTTGACAAACAGGTGACAGTGCATATGCGCTACGACCATGGATACTTACCCCATACCTAACACCCAGCAATGATAATGAGAGGCGATATAACAGTGCACATAGGAGGACCAGAAATGTCATAGAGAGGACCTTTGGACTGTTGAAGGCAAGATTCTGATGCCTCCACAGAATGGAGGTGCACTCCAGTATGCCCCAATAACAGCATTCAAGATAGTTGGCCCATGGGCTATACTGCACAACATTGCCACCAGACGTGGGCTACATCTCACCCCTGAAGACCCAGATTCGGAGGATGAAGAGCAAGAGCTACCACATCGCCATCCTGGGGATAGAAGCATTGCAAATCAAGGCAGACAGAGACGGGACCACATTGCAAACCAATACTTTGGAAGGTACGTGGTAACTGTCACCACACACACTAATTTCACACACAAAGAGCCCAGTTGTGAAGTGGAACAAACAAGAAGTTTATTACGTGAACCTAATAAGTGAAGAACTGAAGTTTTGTGAAGGGGCTGTAAATGTTCACCTGCAATGAGGACACATTCACTTCATGTGCCTCATGTGTCCTGCAGTGCATGGGCCTAACACCTCCGCCTGGGACGCCCAGCATGGCTAGTGCTCGGTGTGTCAGCAGACACCTGACGTGCACTGCCACTCCTCAAGACACGTGTGTCTGTGGCAGATGCGCTGCTGATGGTGGACCCCTCCTCACTATCCTAAGGTGTCTCTGCCATGCCCCTAGCCACCTGTCTGGCCTCCAGCATGTCCACAACATGGCTAATGCGACCCAGTCCCCGAGCCACATCCCCTGCAAAGTGGCCCAAGTCCACCTGCAAACTCACAGTACGGCGTGACAGCCCTGTGGTGTTGACTGCGAGACGGACGATGGATGCAGCCATGCGTTCCAATCTGTGTACCAGTTGCCGCTCGCGGCGCCTTGCACTCTGTCTCTCTGACACTAGTTCTGTTACCAGTTGCCATATTGAGAGAGCAAGGTCACCAACATTATCGTTCAGACGTGTGAACTGTGTGTTCACTTGTGCCAGCCCATTGGTGAAATTATGCTCCATCCGTTGCATTGCCCCAGAAATGATTCTCATCTGCCTTGTTTGCAGGCGCTGACCAGATATGAGGGCTGCCTCAGCTGCGGACATGGATGAGTCACCTCCATCCTCCTGGGACACTGCTTGGACATGGAGTCTGCGTCTGCGACGCAGTGGTGCTTCAGGGTCCTGCTGTCTGACACTGTGGCTGGGACCAGGTGCTGTGTCTAATTCCACCATGTCTATTGGTTCAGCTGGAGGGAACTGTGGTGGTGTGGTGCTGGGCCCTGTAGTGGCTGCTTCAGACACCTGTGCGGCCTGTTGGCTGCTTTCTGCACCCTGGATGGTGTGGCTGGTGGGGGTGTCTTGTGGGAGACCTGTGGGACATAGGGAACACACTGTCAGTATCTAACATCTGTTGTATGCCTCCTAATAAACAGTTGCCTATAAGCTGACTTCTGTACTACATTGCCTATAATGCACCATTCTGGTGGTTGCAAGTCTGGAATGGAGCTAGTTTGGTTGTGCATGCTGCTGTGTACTGGGTGGGTGGGGGTATGGCAGTTATGGGTGTACATTCATGTTTCATGGTACTCACTTTTTGATGTCCCTGGTGCTGACGTGTCCAGTACTCCCATTCCTGCCACTGCCTCAGGCTTAAGGGTCTGTTCCACCAGTTCCTCCATGGGTGTGGGTGGTGGGACGGTGGATGGGCCTCCTCCTGTGCCCCTCATCTCCCTGAGGCGCTCTGCCACCCTCTCCTTTGTCCTGGAGCGCAGGTCATACCACCGTTTTTTTTTATCTCTTCTATGCTCCTGTGGCTCACCCCTATGGCGTTGAGCCTCTCCTGGATGTCTTGCCAGATCCTCCTCTTTTCCGTGCCTGGAACACTCAGGGCAGCCCTTCCAAACAGCTGGTCATGGTGCTGGCAGCATTCCTCTGTCAGAACCTCAAGTTCCTTTTCAGAGAACTTCAGTTTTCTCTTCCTGCCTGCACTGCCTGAGTCTTCCATTCTTGCTGCTGTTCCTCCAGGTGGTTGCTCAGCAGTTAGAAAAGGGTGGGGTCCTCCCTCCTCCCAGGTGTATTTGATAACTTCCTGGCTGTGATGTCATCAGCAAGAGCCAGGAAGTGTTTTTCATACTGTTTTGCTGCACCTGCATGCAATTTGCGGCACAGTCGCAATTTGCGACACCCACTCGCAATTTGCAAGTCCGTCTTTAGCGATGTCGCAAAAAGCGACCTCGCTAACAGCGGACTCTCAATCTGCGGTGCGACTTCATTTGCGAGTCACAAAAAAATGAAGTCTTTTTCTTGTTGGATACCATTTTGCGAGTCGGAAATTGCGAGTCACAACGACTCGCAATTTCCGACTCGCAATTTTTAGGCTTCCTACATCTGGCCCTATGTGAATCTTCAAACTACTTTTAAAATGGAGCCGTATTAAGTAATGGTAGACGATGCCTGGGATAGAGTCCTCTTAACTAGATTCATTAATTAGATTCAGGCTCTGCCTTGTGAGGTTGCATCTTGGTTTTCCTTTGGGCCAATTTGACCCTTGTAAAGTGTTAATTTGCCCGTATAATGAGTCCTCGCTCAGAGCCTGCTCCATTTTATTTTATTCTGCAAGTTTTATATTACTTACTCCAAGAGTTTTTTAGATCCTCTATTAAGAGACAGTGGTATTAGATGTTGTGCTGATGCCCTGTTTTATTTGCAACAGTTAAACTGCCACACTCTTTTTCAGTAGTGTTTGTTCCTTTTTAAAGAATGCTATTGCTAGAAGAAAACAGTTGTTATTTTAATCTCACGTACCTTTAATCGCACATGGTCACTTTATCAGATGTTAACGCAATCCTAGTTATTTGACCAAGGAATTTTAATTATTCAGTATTTCTTTTCATTTATTTTTATTATGCAATCACTTATTCTTATATGAGTTTTGTGAACATGTAGGAAGTAATAATGTTTTAATTATGTTTTAATATTTTGTATTGTTCTTTTATTGCTGCTTCTTGCAGCTGAAATAAAGCATTATTGTATTGTGTTCTCTTTATATATGACGTACCTACCAGGTTGCCTAAACCATTTGGATATTTTATCTCTAGGGCTAAGATTACAAATGATCACCTACCTAGAGTATGCTGATGGTGTTATTATCTTATAAGTGACACAAATGGTAGTTTAGAGACAGCTGAGTACCCTACATCACCATAATGTAGATACAAGCCTTCACATGAATCTAGCCAAAACTAAAATAATGGCAATTGGTACATATAAACCTGGCGTTATGAAGATTATTCATTCTCTTATCATTAAACAAGTTACTGAGTACCTTTATTTAAGTGTTATTGTTGATAATACTTTGGCATTCCCACATCCCTATTTTAATAACATGATGTTCAGATCTGTGCAGTGCTATCAAGGGATTTGCTTGCAAACATGATATCCAGGCCTTAGGTCCATCTCTGATAGTTACAAATGTGAAATCAACACATGTATTGATATATGGTTCATTTGTTTAGTTTGGTAAATTTATTGAAACATTATATGAATTTATCATCAATTTGTTTGTTGTATTTTTAACCCAAGATGTTCCACTCCTCATTGCAGAATACACCTTGAATTTGGATCGGCATCTCTCGTTTTTCTTGACACCATCCGGGTTATTCAATATGTGACCAATAGTTGTAAAGCTGAGGAGAACTCCCTTAAACATATTAGACAAAAGATTATTTTCAGCGACTGTTTGCTCTAAAACACCAATTTACAAATATCTTACTAACATCATTTCATCTTTCTTACTACCTACTGCAGAGACAAAATCTACTATGAAAACTGAAAAAAGGAAAGAATTTTTAAGGACAAGTATCAAAGCTGCTTTTTTTCCTGAATGACTTAAAATCATTCAAATGTACAAGAACTAAAATTATGTTCATAATTCTTACACTCCTAAATAACAGCCATATTTGGATAGTAACCTTAAAACAAAGGTCAAATGCAAATTCTTAGACTGAGGTTATTATATATTTAAATTATACAGTTTGATGGTCAGTAGCTTAATTAGAAAAGATTTGAGAGAAATTCTCATTTATACTGTAAAAGCAAAGAAACGATAAAACACATTGGCCCTCATTACAACCCTGGCGGTTGGTGATAAAGCGGCGGTAATACCGCCAACAGGCCGGTGGTAAAAAAAAATGGAATTATGACCACGGCGGAAACAGCTCACACCGACCGCCATGGCGGTAGGAACAAGCACCACAGCGGTAACTGCAAACAGCCAGGCGGAAGACAATGTACCGCCCACACTATTATAACAGGCATATCCACCACCTTTTCCTTGGCGGTACCAATGACATCAAAAGCACAGCGGAAACACTGCACAGAAGGGAGACGACTGGAGATTTAAGGAAGAACCACGCCACCTTGGAGTCCGAGTTGCAGGTGTTCCCCATGCTCATCCATCTCCTTCTTCACCATGAATAACAATGCCAGTGAAGACGTCCACAGTGAGTACTGCCGCCTAGCACACGTGGGAGGGGGAGGAAAAAGAGAGTGACACACACACGCAACACGCAATACCCCCACCACCATACACACAAACAGATGCAGTAACATTACATATCCACCCCATACCCCCCCCGGAATAATGCAAGGACAAAAGTAGTTGATTAAAGTGAGTGTAATAAGATAAAATACTAGAAATATGTCCTTCAAAATCAAAACAGTATATACATGTATACAAATGGAGGGACAGTGCCCAGTCCACAATGTCCGTGGGCCACAGGGCCACATCACATAGGCCAAGGCCCCACTTGACTCCTGCAACAACATGGAGAGAACGCTGCAGGGGCATCAGGTCGAAAATACACAGGCACCTCAGGGGGACAGGGAACGGGGGGCACCTCAGCTGGAAGATGGAACAACACCACTGGTCCTGGAGGGGGCTACATTACCATCACAGTGTCCTGGGGAGTACAAAGCCACAGCCTCTCAAGTGGGTGGTCTGCCCACTGCTTGGTCCTGGGGAGAGCAAAGCCACAGTCTCTCAAGTGGGTGGTCTGCCCACTGCTTGGTCCTGGGGGTGCAAGGCCACAGTCTCTCAAGTGGGTGGTCTGCCCACTGCTTGGTCCTGGGGAGTGCAAAGCCACGGTCTCTCAAGTGGGTGGTCTGCCCACTGCTTGGTCCTGGGGAGTGCAAAGCCACAATCTCTTTAGTGGGTGGTCTGCCCACTGCTGGGTCCTGGGGAGTGCAAAACCACAGTCTCTCAAGTGGGTGGTTTGCCCACTGCTTGGTCCTGGGGAGTGCAAGGCCACAGTCTCTCAAGTGGATGGCTTCTTCACTGGTTCTGATGGGGGCATTGTGCCCAGTGTGCTTCATCCTGGCAAGAAGGGGGTGAGTGGATTCCTTCTTCCACTGGTTCTGGAGGGGGCTTTGTGCCCAGTGTGCTTCATCCTGGCAAGGAGGTGTGAGTGGATGCCTTCTTCCACTGGTTCTGGAGGGGGCTTTGTGCCCTGTGATGCAGCACATGGGGAGTGCAAGGTCACAGTCTCTCACCTGGGTGTCACACCCACAGGATTTGCATGGGCCAGGATGCACTACAGTCCATGGAGGCAGGACTACACACTGCCTGCCGGTGGTGACGGCTGCTAAGTGGTGGTAGTGGCGGGCTGGTTTGGGGGATGCCAGTGGAGGGGTGAGGCTCCTGCCCGTCCCCTGCAGCCTCAGGCAGCTGCCTACTGGGGCTGCTGGCGGTGCTGGCAGTGGTGGGGGAGGCTCCTGCCCATCCCCTGCAGCCTCGGACGGCTGAACTGCCATGGTTGGTGGTGGGGGCTCAGATTCAGTCCCTGCACCAGGCCTCCTGACCTTCCTGCCTGCAAGGGCAAGCCCGTTGCCCTTGCCCTTCCCAGCTTGTGGCGCCTCTTTGTCCTTCACCTTGGCAGTCGGTGGTGCCTCCTTGCCCTTGTCCTCCACAGATGGTGGTGCCTCCTTGCCCTTCCCTTTCACAGCTGGTGGTACCTCCTTGCCCTTCACAGCTGGTGGTGCCTCCTTGCCCTTCACAGCTGGTGGTGCCTCCTTGTCCTTCCCTTTGGCAGCTGGTGCAGGCACACTGTCAGTGGTTATGGCTGGTTCCCTGGAGCCTCTCCCACCTGCAGTAGCTGCCGACACTACTGTGGCTGTGGACTGGGTGGCTGAGGTGCTAGTCTGGGTTCTGACCAACCAGGCCTGACGTGAAGGACAGGCAGGAAGGGGTAGGGAAGAGGTCAACGGTAGAGAGGAAAAGCTTCTGAGGGACACTGGGGCGGGAAGAGGGTAAAGGTCTGGGAGTGGAGGGTCTGTCTGCTCTGTTTGGGTGCTGGAGCATGGGCTGGATGCTGTTGTGAGGTGGATGGCTGTTGGGTGTCTGGTGCTTGCATTTGTGTACTTTGGGAGGAGGGGACACAGACACAGTGGGAGAGGACACAGGGGATGTGTGCATGGATGTAGGGGTGATGACTGCCAGTGAGGGGCGTGTAGTGATAGGCGTGATGGTGATGGAGGTAGTGGATGAGGATGTCGTGCATGCAGGAGTGAGTGGAGACGCTACTGGGAGGGTGGTGGGCGAGGAGGGAGACACAGTGGAGGCAGTAGATGTTGGTGTGTCTGATTCTGGATGGTGTTTGTGTGAGTGCCTATTGGATGATGTGTGGTGCTTGTCTTTGCCTGTGCCACACCTGTGTGTTGTCTTGGGTGCATGCTGGTCTGAATGTGTGCTTGGAATAGGTTGGGGTTCAGGGGAATGGGTCTGGGTGGAGGAAGTTGGATGGGGGGGGCTAGAGACAGGGACAGTGGCTGCCATCAGAGAGGAGGCCAGAGCCTGGATTGATCTCTGTTGGGCAACCATGCCAGAGTGAATGCCCTCCAGGAATGCATTTGTTTGTTGCAAATGGCCTGTCAGCCCCTGGATGACATTCACTATGGTTGACTGCCCAACATAGATGGATCACAGGAGGTCAATAGCCTCCTCCTCAGGGCAGCAGGGCTAACTAGGGCAGGGCCTGAGGTGCCTGGGGCGAAGGAGATGCCCCCCTCCTGGGTGATCGGGCATGGGAAACTCGCTGAGGGGCTGCTGGGAGGGCAGTGCTGGTACAGGGGTGGTGGCTGTACCTGTAGTTGGGTTAGGCACAGAGGTGCCTACCACCAGCAAGGAGCTTCCATTGGAGGAGGTATCACTGTCAGAACTGTCCCCTCCTGTCTCCGCTGTGGTGCTCCCCTCGCCCACCATCCCACTGGTGCCCTCACCGTTGGTGGATTCAGCCTCCTAGGCCATGTGGGATGCAGCTCCCTCCGTCGCCGGTGCCTCTGCTCCTCCGTCAGATGATGCTAATGCACAAAAGGACAGGGTGACTAAATAAAAAGGGGGGGCAAAGGATACACTTGGTCGATGGCTGCACCAACACCACGGTTGGCATACACAGCACACTCACACAGGGAACAGGCCTACGCACTGTGCAATGCACTACAAGTCCCAATGCGAGTCACCAGCTCTAGGACAGGCATTCGTAAGGTGATTAGCAGCATACCTGAAACCCACAGACCCCTGCCCAGTAGTGGAGGCCTACTAGTTTGGTTGGAGGACTTTCACATCAGAACCCTGCCCAACATGGGACCTACCATGCAATGTCCTGCCTGGCCTAGGGGCACCTACAGGGCCACATCCCCCACCTGGAGACCACCCCACAATGCGCAATTTACAGATTTGGAAACTGTACTCACCCCCTTGTGGCTGTTGTGATGGCCTCAAGCGCCCATCCAGCTCCAGATAGGCTGCCGCCAGTATACGGAACATAAGGGAGGTCAGGGTTCGACCGGCACCCCTTCCTCGATGGGAGGCCATCCCCAGCTGGGCCTCTGCCGTTTTCCGTACCCAATGTCTCAGGTCCTCCCACCGTTTGCAACAGTGGGTACTCCACCTACCATGGACCCCAAGGGTCCGCACCTCCTTGGCGATGGCATGCCATATACCCTTCTTTTGATGGGCGCTGAACTGCAGAGGCAATACACACAGGTAAATAGAATTAGACTAACAGTCCTGCCTGTTACACAAATGGCCCACCATACCCCTTCCCATCACCATTTACACAAACCTGGCCCAGCACACAACCTGTATGCCGCCCAGAGGCCATCCACCCACCCTCTTTACACGAGGCCTTCACACACACAACTCCATGAATTTATGCTACATGCATCATGCTCACAGTGAACTCACCTGTTGGTCTGGAGGCCCATACATCAGTCCGTACTGGGGTAGGACCCCATCCACTAGTCTCTTCAACTACTCTGAAGTGAAGGCTGGGGCCCTTTCCCCGGTCACACGGGCCAGTTTAGGTTTCAGATCACAGCAGCACATGCAGTGTAGGTCCTCTCCTATGGAAGATCAGGTAGCAAGTGAGGAATCAGATAGAAAATGGTGGTCACGTCCACGGCGGTGCATACCGTCACCGCTGGCATAGATCACCATTGGGCAGTGTACCCTATAGAGCCCAATTATAACCAATGAGGAGTTGCACGGCGGTTCCCGACCGCCTCCTGCAACGGTGCACAACGTCAGCAGAATTACCTCTCTTCCACCTGTCGCTCCACACAGGACAGGTGGATGCCATTTCGGGTGGGGAATAATGCTGCATCACAGGAGATATTAGGACATACTGGACAAATCACAGTGACCCATTACATGTTTACAGGATGCAAAGTTCTTTTGTAGCTCCATTGTTCAGTTTGTGACTAGATCCTCACTCTTGTGTCCCTTAGATTGCTACCTCTGCGGATGAATAGGAGATGTAGACATACCCCCGTATACAGACACCTGGTAGACTTGGCAACACTGGAGTACAGGCACATTATCCTCACCTGTAGACTGTACAGGGCCACAATTACAGAGCTGTGTGCCCAATTGGAGTCTGACCTGATATCTGCTATCCATCACCAACTGGGATCCCCCCTCTTGTGCAAGTGCTATCTGTTCTCCATTTCCTGGCAACTGGTTCTTTCCAAGTGACAGTCGGCTTGGCAGCAGGAATGTCTCAACCAATGTTCTCAAACGTGCTGACAAGAGTGTTGTCTGCCCTGATAAAGCACATGTGCAGCTACATTGTTTTCTCCCTGGTTGAAGATTTGGCCACAGTGAAGGCCGAGTTCTATGCAATGGTACATATCCCCAACATAATTGGGGCGACTGATGGAACACATATTGCATTCCCCCACCTCCCCTGCCAGAATGAATTGGTGTTCAGGAATCGGAAGAGTTTCCACTCTATGAATGTACAGATGGTGTGCCTTTCGGACCAGTACATCTCCCACGTCAACGCTAAGTATCCTGGGTCGGTGCATGATGCCTTTGTCCTTAGGAATAGCAGCATCCCAAATGTGATGGGCCATCTACAGAGGCACAGGGTGTGGCTAATGGGTGAGCCGTTGTTCCTACCCAGTATATGTTAGTGTATGGGTATGGTGTGGGCCAGATGGGATAGTGTGTGGCTAAATGTTGTCCCCCAATATTTCAGGTGACTTTGGTTATCCCAATCTATCGTGGCTGCTGACCCCTGTGAGGAATGCCTGGAAAAGGGCAGAAAAATGTTATGAGGCCCATGGGTGAACCAGAAGGATAATAAAAAAAACATTTGGCCCCCTGAAGGCCAGGTTCCGATGCCTCCATCTAACAGGTGGATCCCTGTGCTACTTACCAAAGAAGGTCTGCCAGATAGTGGTGGAATGCTGCCTGTTGCATAACGTGGGCCTCAGATGCCATGTCCCATCATGAAGGAGGAGGAGGATGGAGATGCCCGTGTGCCAGCAGTGAACCCTGTGGATATTGAGGATGAGAAGGCAGAGGATGAGGATGGGGAGAACAGAACATCGGTGATCAGACCATACTTCCAATGACACATAGGTAGGACAGTATTACTTCACATTTCAATGACATTTGTTAAAATTTGTGTGGCAATGGCATGCTGATATTTCCCACTTCTATGCCCCCTTACTGTTCCCTCTGGCAATTCATTTTGCAGATGTTGGTGACCTCACATATACTCCTGGTGTAATCACTGCAGCCAGCTACAGGTCATTAATCTATGCTCATTTTCTGTACAGTTGGTTTGCAATGTTTGTACCTGTTTCAATGAATACATATTTGATATACTTGAAGTACTCCAAAATTCTTTTTTTTCCAAGGGTGTTTATTGAGGTGCTAAAATATGGAGGGGCAAGTGCAATGGGATAGGGTGATGATGTAGGAAAGTCCAGGGTATTGTTCCAGTCTGTTTGTAGCACAGGAGCATTGTCCAAGGGGACATAGGAAGGGGAGCAATGACAATTCAAGGTGGACAGGGTGGGAAACAAGGGTGACAATCAGGAGAATCTAATTTCCTGGCGGTGGCCTTGGCAAGTATCTCTGGCTTCCGTCTGGATCACAGGGAATGTTTATGGGGTGGTTCACCTTCTGTAGGGGGAGGGGTACTGATGGCCTGTGAGTCCTGTGGTGGGGCCTCCTGGCCATTAGCGGCAGCAGAGGTGGAAGGCTGTTCAGATCTCTGGCTAGTGGCAGGGGCCCGCTGGTGTGAGACTGCCTCCCTCATAATATTGGGCATGTCTGCCAGCACCCCTGCTATGGAGATCAGTGTATTGTTGATGGCCTGCAAGTCCTCCCTGATCCCCTGGTACTGTACCTCCTGCCGCCACCAGTTCTCCTGCACCTTGTCCAGGATCTGGCCCATCATGTCCTGGGAATGTTGATAAGCTCCCAGGATCTCTGCAAGTGCCTCCTGGAGAGTCGGTTCCCTGGGCCTGTGCTTCCCATGGCGCACAGAAGTCCTCCCAGTGTCCCTGTTGGCCTGTGCCTCTGCCCCCTGAACCGTGTGCCCACTACCATTGACCCCAGGTCCCTGATTGTCTTGGGTATGAGGTGTGGCTTGGGGTCCCTGTAGAGGTGGACACATTGCTGATTGACGTGTCCTGGAGACAGAGGTATGGGTACGCCGGGTGGGTACTGCGGTCGTGTTTCCTGATGGGGGAGGCTCTGTGGTGATGTGTGACTGGGCCTGGGTAACCCGCTGTCCAGTGGTCCCTGATGGGCCAGGTAGGTCATCCAGATCCTGTCAGTTGCTGTCATCATTATGGGCCTCTTCAGTGGGGGATTGGATAGTGCTAGCACCTCCTCTCCGCTGACAATGCATGGGGTACCTGTGGGGATGTAAATTATGTGTTATGGTTTCTATGTCTGACATATTGTGCATCCATGGCTTGTCCTCTTTGGTTGGATTTGGCATGGCAGCTTTCACTTGTGTATATTGGTGTATGGTGGGATAGTTAGTTCCCTATAGTGTGCATGCTTTAGTAATGAGTGCCCATACAGGGCTCTGAGTGGTGTCCATGCATTGGTACAGCATGCAGGGCTTGGCATTGGGATGAGTGAGATGTGATGGTGGGGTGTGTGGGAAGTGGTGGAATGATGGGAGTGAGGGTCAGAGTGGGGGGATGTGATGGCATGCAGGTTAGGGGGTAGTAGTAGTAAATGTTGACTTACCAGTGTCCAGTCCTCCAACTACTCCAAGGAGTCCCTCAGGATGCAGTATTGCCAGTACTTGCTCCTCCCATGCTGTGAGTTGTGGGGGAGGAGGTGGGGTCCACTGCCAGTCCTCTGTACAGCGAGCTGGTGTCTTGCTGCAGTGGAACGTACCTTCCCCCTTAGGTCGTTACGCCTCTTCCTGATGTCATCCCTAGTTCTTCGGTGCTGTCCCACTGCGTTGACCCTGTCCACGATTCTCTGCCATAGCTCCATCTTCGTAGCTAACGATATCTGCTGCACCTGTGCTCCAAATAACTGTGGCTCTACCCTGATAATTCCCTCCACCATGACCCTTAGCTCCTCCTCTGTGAAACAGGGGTGTCTTTGTAGTGCCATGGGTGTTGTGTGGGGTGTGTTGGTGAGGGTGTGTTGGGTAATGTGTTGGGGTGTGTGATGTGAGGTTCGTGAGTGGTTTATAGGTGTGAATAGTGTGTGGTTCTAGTTGTGTCAGTGGTCTTGGTGTCTCTCTGCTGGCAATGGTTTGTAATGGTAAATGATTGTGGGTAATGTGGGTGGGTGTTATATAGTTGTGTGGGTGTGGTATGTGTATGGGTGTCAGGTGTGTGTTGTTTGAATTGTCCAATGTGGTGGTGTTTTGTTTGTGTGTGTTCATTTTGAGTGCAACGGTACCGCCATGGGTTATAATGGGATGGGCTTTGTTCTTTTGGCATAACGGTGTGGGTTTTGATACCGCCAGCTTTTTACTGACCTTTGGTCTGGCGGACTTGTGTATGTGGCTGGATACTGACGGATTGGTGTGTGTGTGTCATAAAATGGTGAATGGATATCCACCGCAGCGGCGGTAAGTTGGCACCCGTCACCGAGGCGGTAAGCAGGATTTACCGCCAGTGTCATAATGAGGGCCATAATGGCTGATTTCCAAGAACAGGTTTTTCTCCTTATGGAACTGAGCCTCAGACAAATCTTGAAATGTAACTATTGATTACTGCACACTAACCTGAGGATCAAGTACTTAGCCTAGTCTTTTATTCTTCAACTTGAATCTGGAGGAAGGCTGAGGATCAAGAAGCCCAAGAGGAGGTGGAATCATAGCTGCGGATACCAAGACACTGGAGGCGTTGACGGAGTCAGGATCACAGGATCAACAGGAAGGCTGGGAAGACTAGAGCGCTGTAGGTTCCAGGCGACTTAGATGCAGTGGCGTTACAAAGGTTCCTGCAGTGCGGAGGGAGGGGGCCCAAGCTTCAGGGGACCCCTTCAGATCAGCACCTGTCCTGAGTGAGTCTGGAGTGGGCCCCCCTCTAAGTTCTGTGCTGGGAGTCCCCTCCAGTTTCGTTACGCCACTGCTCAGAAGGAGAGTGTAGGGAAGATGCTTGTGCAATATTGGAACAAGGCGAAGCCAAGACTCAGGTTCAGATGAGGTATTTACACGCAATGGGAGAGACTATTCCAGAAGGGCACACGGCTCACATGGAAGGCCGGAAAGTTCCAATTCAAATGAGGGAGAAACCATGTGTTAACCTAATGGATGTGACCTTTGTTGAAGGCAGGTGCAAGTGACAGTTTGAATCAATAAACAAAACAGCCAGAATCAAACAGCATTAGCTCGTTAGAGTCACTAGGTCACACAAGTAGGCCCCAATAAAACCAAAGCAGGTGGAAAAATAAGCCTAAATGGTTACATACAATAGGTAATGGTGGATGGAGCTAATTAACTAGGAACCACGGGATACTCTTAGAAGAGTGCAAAGGGGGAGCAACGGTACAGGAGGTTCTAGGGGGTAAAGAGCTCTGGGAGGAGAACAATGGTTTGCAGGAGGTCTTGAGGTGTCACAGGGGAAAAACATGAGTCCTGTGTTCAAAACCCACAGGGAGCCAGTCTCCAAGCCAGAGAGGTGCTTCCTGGGTCTATTTGTGGTGCTATATAATCCTGTGGAGAGTGTTGTGCCATGTTGTCAATACTGTGCATGTGACCATAGGGAGGTGTGTAGGGGATTTTGTTTACTATAGATATTGTAGCAGGCTTGTCACATAGAAAGCCTTGTGTCCCAATCTGTGAGTGTAGTCATCCCTATAGCTGAATATCCAGTCATTGATGGTTGCGAGATGGGCCACCCAGTAGTAGGGACGCATGTCAACCATGCCAAGGCCCTCCTTGTATTGTTGGCTGTGCGCATTTGGCCTTAGAGATCCTAGACAGTCAACTTCCCTGTAAGAATGTGCAGAAGTAAACATTCAGAGTATTGAAGAAGGACTTCAAGATTATGTAGTGTTCAGTAGTGTGTAGAGGAACATGGAAAGTAGTTTAATTGTAATTAGTGCTATGTTCTCCAGAATTGATAACAGTAAGGTTTTCCACTTTCTTATGTAATCAGTGTTTTGGTTTAGAAGCAGAGGGATGTTAAAGTAAAATTGTATACTTAACAAGTTGGCTAAGTCTTGTACCCCTAGAATGCTGAACCCTATTTTTGTACTTAAAACTTCATAACTCTTTTCCACTAGAAGTATCCAGGCCAAATTAGTGTCCCTTTTCTCCCATATCCTGGGGATTCCAAAGGCACCAAGTGTTTGGGAATTCTCCCAGATGAAACCCAGAAAATAATCAATAAACAGCGATTTAAAAAAATGGGAAGAAAGTGCTGTACAAGAAATAGTTTTATAAACATGGCATCAATTAAGATTTGTTGTGCTAGGACCACCATCTTCCCAGATTTTAGGATCATGCAGATGTGTACCAAAAATAAACATATTTTTTATACAGTCTTTGCATTTTTCTAATTGTTACTCCATTTTTAGGGTCCAGCTTGCGTCGCATGCGCTTGCATATGCGTTTCGCTTGCGAGACGCTTTAGGAGTCAGAAATGGGCTAGGAGCCCCATTCACCTCACGTCAGTTGTCTTTCATTGGTTCATAGGCTTGCCTGTTAAAATCTGCTTGCTTTCATTTGCGGAAGGCATGTATACGTCATGCCTTTTCCGGTGGTTAGCCCTCCTCGAGCGCAGCGACCAAGTACTGAAAACATGCGAGGCTCGCTGTTTCCCGTCCTGTTTGTGGTCTACTTTTTTAATTTTGTTCGCAGCGCGATCTCTCTTGGCAGAAGTCGAGCGCTTTGCATAACATCGACGATGTTACATAGTTAATTGCACTTTTGCCAGTTACGTAGATAATTGCACTTTTGCCGATAGGTTTCATTACGAGGGAACTGCAGCAGTGCGATCGCGCTTTTTTTTATTTCAATGTGGAAAGAAAAATCTGGTGGAGGGTTTACAACTGCTAATAGCTGTAACACGGAGAAATGTGAGACCCTACTGTATTGCAAATGCTTGTACTGGCTGTGACCTTGTAGTTTGTGGTGAAAACAGCATAAAGCCAGTCAGTGATGCGAGAAAGCTATACATTTATGAAATCAAACAAAATATATTTTATGCCGAAAGGGGTAATTTGTCTTGATTTCTCATCGTTTACACCAAAAAACTAATCATTACAATAAAAAAAAAAAATGAACATAAATAAGGATAAAATAGCAACTGATGACAACTTCATCTGTAATTTTATTTTATTTTTTTTGCGCCAGAGGCTGATTCACAAAAATAGCAGTGTTGCGTCAATCAGACCTTTCTAGTTGCAGGTATATATAGTGATTGCTGGCTGTACAAAACATGCAATATACAGAGACAACAGCTGATCTGCAGCTTATAATGATTTTCCATTGTGTACTGACCATTCACCAATTCATGTGGTAAAATATAATGATTGAAAGATGGGCATGAAGTAAATCTGTGTATTTCTGAAATGTGCACAAGAGACTGAGGGCCCAATTCACAAAGAAATTCCACACTTTCTTGTCTACACTCTTGGCGATATCTCTGGACTGCGGTTTCTCATTGTGGAGATTCTGCCACAAGTGCAGAGACTAGGCCACAATTGTGGAGCCTCCACCACAACTGCAGTTGCTGTTTATGAATCAAGCCCTGAATTTAGGAACAGTGGCTATTTGTACACCCCTGCATTTGGATTTACCCATCTTGACCTGAGAAAAGTGTGTGAATGCTGGATGGTATGAATTTTATGGATCCCTTCAGCTTCGGATATTTTGCTTACAGAAATATGAAGAAAATAGGAGATTTCTGCCAAGGTTTGAGGCTCATGGGGCATGGGTGGTAAGGTTACCTTGGAGCTCACAGACACAGTGCCAAAAAGCATAGCCATCACTGAGAATAATTTAGCACAGACATTTGCAGTCATTCTGGCAAATGCTGAATTTTCATTACCATGTAGTGATCTCCAGCCTAGCTGTTGTGAAAACAACAACAGCACTATGCTTGTATGTCGAGCTGGCATCAGTGTGGGAACCTATATTATGACTGACATTTAAATGCATTTCTGTGTGTTGATTCTTCCTGTGCTAGTGACAGTGTGCTCTCTGCAGTGAAGGTAAAAAAAAAATATTGCACACTTCCCCACTACGCCTGTACAATTACTTAGTGGGTCAGGTTTGCACAGGGGTGTGTGAAACACCAAACTTGCAAATTCTTATAACAACTGATCCCACCTAATTTAAAACAACCAAACCACTCTTAATAAAATAATTTGAACATCAGAATACTGAACCTATGACTCACAGCTCATGAGCAGTAAAGCCATGTCCACCAACCAATTTACAGGCCACTCACACGCCTTTCGAGTACAGACCGCCAGTCACACTGTGAACCTCTGTCCCAACAAAACACTCACATCAACAAACTGTGCCATTCAAGGGCCCATCACTTTAAATGCCACTAAGATGCACACACCAATCACACCACAAATTCCTCAAGTCATCAGCAAGCTTACATATGAACATACCTTCAGCAAATCACTACACACGTACCACCAGTCAACGGCCTCCCAACTGCCATTACTCTCAGACCACCATCCAACAGTCATACACAAACTGCCAGCCAGCACCCTACACACACACGCCATAACCAACAGCCACACAGAGATAATCATCAAGCACTGGGCCACTTGAATTTTTATAAAACATTTCAATTAACATGTTGCACGCACACAAAACACATACAGAAAAACATTATTTTTAAAATGAAACATTCAACTAAATATAGCACATTATTTTTTTTTCAAATTCCTAAGAACTCACCTTTGGACAGAAGAGCCTAACCAACGATGATTGAATGCACAAAAAGGGTTACTAAAACTTGGCAAACTGGCAATTAGCAAAATGTATGTCATCATAAAGCATAGTCTTCAGTGTTTTTTTTACTTTAAATGCTGCTTCCAATATTTCGGTTGTGTACGGTATAGATTGAAACGTGGACACACGTAGACCATGATTAGAAGTACACTTGTATGTTTTACTCTCCCTTCGTGTTCCTCTTAGGACACAGACTCCACATCTCCGACAAAGAACGTCTTTTTTAGATGGAGTGTATTCAGGAAAGTGATGATCTTTCAATATAGCCCCATTCTCAACCACTCAGATTCCTGGTACAGTTGTTTGCTGCACTGAAACAAGGCTTCAGATCACAGACTACTGAAACTGTTCAAAGGTCAGCTGGAAAGCCATCTTAGAACATACGCATTAAAGTATGCCAAATGAAACAAATGCACAGCCAACTTCTTGTGTCGTATGTATGACTTTTGAGCGGAATTATAAAACTCGAAACTTTGATCTGATATAGCTAATCAAATCAAATCATTAACATTTATAAAGCGCGCTACTCACCCGAAAAGCCAGGTCTTGAGGAGTCTCCGGAATGCGGAGTGCTCCTGGGTGGTCCTGAGGCTGGTGGGGAGGGTGTTCCAGGTCTTGGCTGCCAGGTAGGAGAAGGACCTCCCACCCGCCGTGGAGCGGCGGATGCGAGGGACGGCAGCGAGCGCGAGGCCAGAGGAACGGAGGAGGCGGGTGGGGGCGTAGAAGCTGAGGCGACGGTTGAGGTATTCCGGTCCCTTGTTGTGGAGGGCTTTGTGTGCGTGGGTGAGAAGTCGGAAGGTGATCCTTTTGCTGACTGGGAGCCAATGCAGGTGTCTCAGGTGTGCGGAGATGTGGCTGTTGCGGGGTACGTCGAGGATGAGGCGGGCCGAGGCGTTTTGAATACGTTGCAGGCGTTTTTGGAGTTTAGCGGTGGTCCCAGCATAGAGGGTGTTGCCGTAGTCCAGGCGGCTCGTGACGAGGGCGTGGGTCACGGTTTTCTGGTGTTGGCGGGGATCCGGCAGAAGATCTTGCGGAGCATGCGGAGGGTGAGGAAGCAGGCGGAGGACACGGCATTGACTTGTTTGGTTATGGTGAGAAGAGGGTCCAAGATGAAGCCGAGGTTGCGGGCATGGTCTGAGGGGGTCGGTGCCTTGCCAAGGGCCACCAGGAATCGTCCCATGCGGTCGGGGTGTTGCCGAGGATGAGGACTTCCGTTTTGTCCGAGTTCAGCTGAGCCTCATCCAATCTGCGACGTCCTTCATGCCGTCTTGTAGGTTGGTCGTAGCGCTGGTGGGGTCCTTGGTGAGGGAGAGTATAAGTTGGGTGTCGTCGGCGTAGGAGGTGATGATGATGTTGTGCTTGCGTACGATGTCGGCGAGGGGGCTCATGTAGACATTGAAGAGTGTCGGGCTGAGCGAGGAGCCTTGAGGTACGCCGCAGATGATCTCGGTGGGGTCTGAGCGAAAAGGTGGGAGGTAAACTCTTTGAGAGCGGTTTGAGAGGAAGGAGGCGATCCAGGAAGGGCCTGGCCTTGGATCCCGGTGGAACGGAGGCGGGTTATTCGGGTGCGGTGACAGACGGTGTCGAAGGCAGCCGAGAGGTCGAGGAGGATGAGGGCGACTGTTTCACCGTTGTCCATCAGGGTTCTGATGTCGTCTGTGACTGAGATGAGGGCGGTTTCAGTGCTGTGGTTTGTTCGGAATCCGGTTTGTGAAGGGTCGAGAAGGTTGTTGTCTTCCAGGAAGTTGGTAAGCTGTTTGTTGACGGTCTTCTCTATTACCTTGGCAGGGAAGGGGAGGAGCGAGATGGGGCGGAAGTTTTTCAGATCGCTTGGGTCAGCCGCAGGTTTCTTTAGTAGGGCGTTGACTTCGGCGTGTTTCCAGCTTTCGGGGAAGGTAGCAGAAGAAAATGAAGAGTTGATGATGGCCTGGAGGTGCGGGGCGATGATGTCGTCGGCTTTATTGAAGATGAAGTGAGGGCAGGGGTCCAATGGGGCGCCAGAGTGGATAGAGTTCATGGTGGTTTTGGTTTCTTCAGTGTTGATGTGGGTCCAGGCGTTGAGGGTGATGGCCCGGGGTGTGGGTTCGGTAATGCTTGGTTGGGTCTGGTGTCCGAAGCTGTCGTGGAGGTCGGTGATCTTGCGATGGAAGAAGGTGGCGAGGGAGTTGCAGTGATGAAGGCGACGTCCGGTGCTGTGGAGTCCAGGAGGTCCCAGAGTTCAACGGCGTGCTTGTGGATGGATCGAGCGTTGACCAGGATGCACTTGAGGTGGTTGATGGCGCGTGGGCTGGTGGTCGTGGTAGTTGCGTGGTGGAAGATGCGTTTGCAGGAGTGGCAGGTGAAGGGTCCATGGGTGCGTTTGGGGTGCGCTTGGAAGCAGGTGTTGGAGCGCTCTGGGTTGAGGGCGTGGAGGGTGGTGGGGTCGTAGCGGAGCAGCGGGGTTTGGGAGAGCTGGGGACCAGGGGTCGTGGCGCTGGGCGCGGGCCAGGTGCGGTCGGGCGCAGACGGGCTTGCCTCTGGCGCGCCGCTGCGCGCGCCGCCGCCATAAGAGGGAGGAGGGGGGGGGAGGGGTCAGCAGGGGCCGAATGGGAGCTGGGGGGCGTGCAGGAGGTGGCGGCGGGAAAGCGGAAGGGAGGGGGGGACAGGTAGAGGGAGAAGAGCTGGGGGAGGGGGGTTTAAGGGTGGTGGGGGGTGAGTTTTAGGAAGTTTAGGAGTTTAGGGGGAGAGATAGGAGTAAGGTTGGGAAGATAGGGGAGGGGGGGTTGTAGAGGTGGGTGAGGGTGAGAGGTAGAGAGAAAGGATAGGAAGATAGGGGTGGTAACGGAGGGGGTGGCGAGTGGGGGGGAAGATAGAGAAATAGGTAGATAGGAGGAGGTGGTGAGTGAGGGAGATAGATAGTGAGATAGAGAGATAGGTAGATTGGTAGATAGGAGGAGTGAGGGAGGCAGATAGCGAACGGGGTAGATAGGGGTGATACAGAGGGGGAGGCGAGTGAGGGAGAGAGATGAGACAGGAGCAGGAGGGCAGGCGCGGGGAGAGCAGAAGACGGAGGACGAAGAAGCAGAAGAACAGAACACAGAAGATGAAGAGCAGAAGACAGAAGACGAAGAAGAGAAGACAGAAGACGAAGAACAGAAGAGAGAAGACCACAGAAGAAGGTACAGGAGACGAAGAGCAGAAGATAGAAGACTACAGAAGAAGATAAATAAGAAGAGGAGCGCAGAAGACAGAGAAATACAGATGAAGGTGAAGAAAAGGAGCACAGAAGAGTACAGATGAAGGTGAAGAAGAGGAGCGCAGAAGACAGAAGGATACAGATGAAGAAGGACAAGAGGGCCGGCGAGCGGCAGAGGAAGGAGCCAAGAAGAGGGACAGAGAAGAAGAGGCACACGTGTAGCTACACCACCTATTTGCTTTTCGTAGTATACACTGCATACTGATTTATTTACTTCTACTACCAGACCTCAAACAGTCAGAGGTAAAGTGCTTTCATCATGAATAGTAGTGAACATATGCACATCTCTTCTGTCTTCTGTCACAAGGGACTGCTCTACCCCAAAAAAGGTTTATTAAGCAATAGCTTTTTTTGTTAGAGGGTATTTTGCCACATGCACGTGAAGAAACTATCATTGCAAATCACACAGTGGAATTTCTACAACAACAAAACACATTGCACAAAATATTTATTTTTCCTTAACAAACTGTTAAGATACCTCCTTTTCCATAGGCGCAGTTGGAATGCTAACTCCCGGTGCCTCCCCCTTCTTTTGCAGATCTCCTCAAGGATCAACTGAAAAGAATAGAGGGAAAGGGGAATGGGACACATAATAGACTGCTGCTTGCCATTCTATGGCTTCTGTTTTTTGCGTGCTATGACTCATACTAGTTGTTTTGTACATAGGTGAGCGTACATATATCCTAAATTATATACATTTTGGTTGCCAATAACTCGAGTCAGTTTATCATATATATATGTATAAATAAATATGTCGTGCAGTAATTTTCACATACCCATTATCCTCTCTTCTGTTGTATATGTCATTGCTTCAGTAGTATTATTGCACTTTTTCATATAGGCATATATAAATTGATAATACAAGTCTTTTCAGTTCAAACGTTCACTGGTTCTGCTTTCGAGGAATCTGACGCTGAAGCGCTGCAGAACTTTTTCAGAACCATGTCAAGTAAGTGGCTCACCTCACAAATCACAGGTAATCCTCACCAGAAAAAAACAGGACAAGAGGAACTGACTCTCCCACCGCACATGTGCATTAAAAGACGAAGCAACACTTGAAATAGTCTCACCAGAGAAGACAGGAGGAATGACTTTTGCACATGCAGAGTGAAAGACCAAGGCCCATATTTATACTTTTTTTAGTGCCGCATTGTGTAATTTTTTGACGCAAAAGCGGCACAAACTTCCAAAATACAATTATATTTTGTATGTTTGCAACGCTTTTGCATCAAAAAATCACACAAATGTGGCACTAAAAAAAGTATAAATATGGGCCCAAGTGCGTGTAGTGTACCTGCATGAAAGGGAAAAGTGGGGAAGGGAAGAGAAATGGGGAAAAATTACTTAACTTCAAATTGGAGTTGTAAGCTCCTCAGCGACGCCCACTGTATATCAGCAAACATAATGCACTAATATGAAACTATCTCTTCAAAATTCAAAAAAGTGTATTTCTTTAACATACTGAAGCGTTCCACCTTCGTACAGCTTAAATCACTGTTAAAAGTGGTCTATTATTTGTTAAAAGTGGTCTATTTTACAAACATTCATTTATCACCCTCCCCAACAACAATGCCATTAGTGAAGTAAAAAGCAAGTCTGAACTCATGTAAACCCTAATCGTGTCCTGTATTCTTCTTATACATGGAGCACCATTACGGTCCATTAAATCAAATATGAAAGGTGCTTGTATTTCACTCATCCTGTATTCAAGTATTTAAAAGTGCACCTATAGGTGATAGTAAATAAAGAGGCTAGTTGAAATAAAATATTTGCCTAGGGTAATACAGTTTTGACAGGCAGAGAAGTCGGTATTGATTCCAGGTTATCTGGGTTTACATTTTGAAATTCATCCACAGCGCGCGCGCGCGTTCTCTCTCTATCTCTCCCCCTCCCCCCCCCCCCCCCCCCCCTCTTTTTTACATAAAGGTCACTGTTTTGTCTTTTATTCTTGCCTCGCAAGAAAAGCCAGTGCGGGGAGAGCAGAGATGACTCAGGGTTCCCAGACCCAAAGTGCTAAATCAAGAATGCATTTATTTTGGGGGTGACACACCCCAAACATCCCCTCCCCTAAAACTACTCCCCAGTTCACAAGTAACTCATCCACATTACAAAGTAGCTCCCTTCTGTGCCAATATGTCTATTTGATATAAAAAAAAGTTGTTTTTGTTTGCTTTATTGGCGAGATCCTGGCGTACAAAAGGCATGACTGAACTAAACAAGCATTGGCATACAAAAACGCTGGCAACCACCCCCAGGGCTATAGGCCTTGCCGGTGCTTGTTCTAATGATATACTTTCAAAAACTCTAAATCTCAGACAGCACTCAGCAACCAGGTGGGAGTGCCTGAAGACCCCCACGGTCAGGTAGGAGACTGAAAGGCGTATCGGGCACGGAGTTAGATTTATTTGTAGGTCTTCTCCACAGACTGCTTTGGCTGGACCTCAAATTAATCTGGAAGCTATTAGCTCGACATTATGCCAGTTAAGTATTACGCTAGTGCTGTGTTTTAACAAGCAGATTGAATCAAAAAGGAGAAGTGATCAAAGCCTTTTCTTTAGCATAATGCACTCTGATCCGAAACACCCGAGCACACTCCATAAAAACACCCAGTTCAGGGTGTCAAGCGCCTTATGAGTATGTCATAGATCAGCTAAAACTGTGGTTAGCTGAGTCATCGCATTAAACTATCAGTGTTGATTTAGGTGGATGGACCACCCAGGAGCAAACCCAGATTGGGCAGGATGAATAAGAGGGATGAAGTATTGAGGAAGCAGCATTGTAGCAAGTATTTTATTTTCTGTATTTAAAATAGAAAAAGAGGTTTCCCTAAATCGCAAGTCATATAGTTTTATTTAGTTATGCAGGAAGGGTATTACTCCCTTATGCATGGTCAGTGGGAGCATTCTTCTGGTTGTACTTTCAGTGAAAATCTCCAGCTGGCACAGACACCGACACAGTACACATACCTCAGACTTAGCCAATTTCTCCAAACAGCCGACACAAACTTTTGCATTAGAAATTTCTGCAGAGAGCATATACCACTCCTAAAGTCCTAGAATGCTCTTACCCTACTCGTCCACTGCAGTGCACCCACTGCCATGCTGATCATGTGGAGTTCAAACCCCTCATTAGGACTTGCAGTGTGGTCCGGACCTATTGGATAGCCATTTGTACTGCACTTTCCACCATGCTAGACCTCAGTATTGACCCACACCCGCTAATGGCGCTACTAGGAAACACTAAGGGGCATATTTATACTCTGTTTGCGCCGAATTTGCGTGGTTTTTTTCTGCGCAAATTCGGCGCAAAACTAACGCCATATTTATACTTTGGCGTTAGACGCGTCTAGCGCCAAAGTATGAGGAAAGAGCGTCATTTTTTTGCGTGAACGCCTTCCTTGCGTTAATGAGATGCAAGGTAGGCGTTCCCGTCTAAAAAAATGACTGCGACGCAAATGCGTCGTATTTATACTCCCGGGCAAAAATGATGCCCGGAAGTGGGCGGGGCAAAAAATCCCGCATTTGCGCCGGATTTTAGCGCCTGGGTCAGGGCAGGCGTTAAGGGACCTGTGGGCTCAAAATGAGCCCACAGCTGCCCTCCCATGCCCCCAGGGACCCCCCCGCCACCCTTGCCCACCCCAGGAGGACACCCAAGGATGGAGGGACCCACCCCAGGGACATTCAGGTAAGTTCAGGTAAGTATATATATATTTTTTTTATTTTATTTTTTGGCATAGGGGGGCCTGATTTGTGCCCCCCTACATGCCTCAATGCCCAATGACCATGCCCAGGGGACATAAGTCCCCTGGGCATGGCCATTGGGCAAGGGGGCATGACTCCTGTCTTTACTAAGACAGGAGTCATGTAAATGGCGTCTGGGCGTCGTTAAAAATGGCGCAAATCGGGTGGAGGCGATTTTTTGCGTCAACCTGACTTGCACCATTTTTAAGACGCCCTAGCGCCATTTTTCCCAACACCGGCGCTGCCTGGTGTACGTGGTTTTTTTCCACGCACACCAGGCAGCGCCGGTCTGCTTGCGCCGGCTAACGCCATTCAATAAATACGGCGCCCGCATGGTGCTTCAGAATGGCGTTAGCCGGCGCAAATTTTTTGACGCTAAACTGCGTTAGCGCAGTTTAGCGTCAAAAAGTATAAATACGGGCCTAAACCTCTGAGCCTTCACAGATTTGCCACCATGGCTCTGCTCCTTGCCAAATGCCGCATTGCCCTTAGATGGGGCAGCAGCACGCCACTCACCACTGCCGATTGGCTAGCTGACATGCAGTACCGTGACATGACTAGCAAACTTCATGCTTCACTTCAACCCCTCACCTCTAGACCTAAGCAGTGCTTAATTTGTGCTTGTTGAAACCGGTGCTAAGCATCTGCACTTATTTTTGAGGGCCGGCGCTTATTGTCCTGCCTCAAGCATTTACAGCGATCAAAAGACACATTTGTGAAAGACGGAGGAAGAGAAACACGAAAAAGCGTCCCAATGGGAAAAAGTAGAAAGCTGCAATAGTCAGTTGAGGGGGCAGGAAGGGGCTTTAAATGGATTGAAGAGGCACGAGATGGCTTCGGGATTACACTGCCTCAGTATTCCGTGTTAGCACATTTAATTGCAGCAGCCACATGTTTAAGTGGAGGGCTTTGAGCACCGACACGTTTTTATTTACAAATTAAGCACTGGACCTAAGGACATATGGGCGCCCTTGCAGGCGTACCTTCTGACTTTATAAAATGGCACCACTTAAAGCGCGACTACCTGCATCACTCAAGCTATACATCCATATCCCCCTCCTCTCTCCCAATCCCCACCCCCTGAACATGACCCGCTGATGCTTTTCCTGAATATTGACATTCTTATTTTACTGTGATGATTTCATTGTTCATGAATATACTTATCGCTTTCTCTCCATTATAATATTTGACTGTTCTATGGCAGCACTGTTTATGCTCTATATACCTTAATAAAAACATTTAAAAAAGAAAATCTCCAGCTGCCTAGGAGCCGGTAGGTCCACATAGGCTTCACAGAAATTCCTCCAGGCCCTGGTACCCTCCAGATAGCCACACTGGCGATTGCATTACAAACCTCCTTGATGAAATGGGCCCATCCATTTCTACCTCTTAGAGTAGCGCCTAGAAGAACTCCCAACAAATTACTGCTACACTGCCTAAATCAGCCTCAAAAACCTAGCAATCCACTCCAACCCACACCGAGGGCCTAGAATTTGCAATCAGTAGTGAATCCCAACAACCCAAGAAAGTATCATATAAGAGGGTAAACATAATAGGGCAAATTCTGCAGTTTCAATGATCGATAGAGCATGGCCATGTCAGGTGTACAAAGGGAATGAGCTGGAAATCCACCACCTTTTCTGAAAAAAAAGAACATTTCTCCCTAGACAGTTGGTATGCAGAAGCTACACCAGACCCAGAATCCATGGAAACAAGCAATGGTAAAATTAGTCGTCCTTCCCCTAGGCAGCCTTTTTTTTGTAAACATATTCTATACTGACTAAAAGTGTAAAAGTAATTATTAAAAAAAAGCTTAAAGTGGCTTGCATATGTTTGAAAAAAGAAAGTTGTAAAACATGACCCATTGCCAAAAAAAACATGAAGGCACTGACGTAGACTAGGTTGCAAATGGATGTACTCAAGCAAAATACTGTTGTTCGCAGTGAAGAGCGTCAGTTGTGACGGCAACAGGGATCTTTGTATCTCTGTCTTTGGGTGAAATCATTGAATAACCCCTGCCGCTGGTCTTATGGACATTTGATCGTGGGCAAGAAGATATTAAAAGGAGCAGTCTTATACATCAAACCCCATTAAGAGTGAAGAACATTTGAAGATCCACAGTAATCAAATTAGAGAGTTGATGTGAGGTAAGGGGTTTTATTAACAGTTCTAATATGATTTCTTTAGTTTCATTCAGAAAATATTCTTCTTTTGTCACCACCTTTACAAATTCAAATAATACCGTAGCTGATATTTCAAAACAAGGTTGTTACAAAAAAAGATGTATACTTCAATACTTCATAAAGTAGAGTTGATTTTTTATGCTTAAACAAAATACAACCTCCGTCTCACAGGCTCAACTGACTAAACATTCCTACAGTCATAACCACCTAATGAGAGCAGATGCCATGTTAATACAACATTATAGTACCAATAACGTACAGCTCATATTATAACTAAGGTGAAATACTATATTTGTAAAGGTTACAAATAATATAGAGATGATACAACAAGCTTGTTCCATAAAGGAATTTCCCTAGTCTGTATAATGATTAGAATGGCAGTTTAAGCCAGAGTAAAGGATTCGTTTCAGAAACCCAGTAAAGAACTCTTGCTTTGTCACAGTTTTTTCGTCATTACAATTTATGTGCTTTGCCCGCTTTTGCTCTCCTAAATATCCAATGCAGAAAAATAAGTGTCTGTTCCTAAAAATAATTGTAAGGGGACTAATGATTTATGGACCCTTTCAACTGAAAATACATTTGAGAGGCTCGGTTTATTAGAACCAGCAGACTCAATCGCACATTAGAATCCACCATTTTCCCAGTCTGTGCCTTTGCTTTAAACATACAGTGTGTAATTATAGTATGCAGAACCCTTTTTAATGTCCCTTTGCTCTTTCACTGTATGTGTACATCGAGTCAACAATATAGCAATTTCTAGCGCGCCTGGTCCTTAGTAAGTAAACTTACAAGGAGACGCGTATAGGTCGATGAACCTTTTGAATCGCATGGAGTATCCTAATTATGCAGTGATCCCAAGTCCAATAATCAACATTAATATATCAGTGTCAACACTCAATAATCAGGACTGAAACCCTTAACAATCAAAATAAATAACCTTCACTCACTATAAAAGGTTAATAATTTGTATTCCCTATAAATTACAATTCTAATCTAAATCTTCATTTACTTTTCTTTTATTGATTGATGCTTTATTAGTCATCACAAAATATTATTCACCAAAAGCATCACAGGCGATCAAAGCAATTAATTAATCAGCAATTATCAACTCTAATGGAGTATTTCAGCAATGCAATTTTGTCAGTCTATTGACACTGTCAACGTCTCCCCAGTCACTTACCTAACCAAGAGTAGCATCAGCATGTGGGTCTTCATGCAAACACAATTTTGTCAAAAACATTAATTTGGAAAAATCTATCTAAGAGAGATTCTGAATAACAGCGCAGTTGGTACCTAGAAGAAAAGGGACAATTAATCAGTCACATTTTCATAGCTACATATCCAAGATAGATCACAACGAGTCAGTCTTCGTCCCCAGGTCATCAGTAGTCAGCAAAGTATCAGGCTCACAGAGAGCAAGCCCAATTATCAGCACTTCGGACGGCGTCTCCTGACGTCATCAACTTTCTCCTCTCCGATCTGATTTTGCTCCCCTTGTCATGACTTTTTATTAGGGTCGCTCAGTCCATCCCACTAATTGCTTATTGGTCAACTTTATCAGAAGTTATGACTCTAACCTATAGTTTTTGTTTACTGAATCTACATTTCTGTTTAGGCTTCAAGTTCCATTAATTTGATTGGTCCTTCATGTGATGAGAACATCATCCGGCTCTTCAGGTAACAAAATTGTTGCATACGAGTCTTTGGTCAGTGCTTCCATTGTTCAAGTCCTGGGAAAGTACACTTAGCCTACTCTACACATAATTGTATCAAATTGTCTTCATCATCTCCTGTTCGCTGGTACATTTGCAGAATGTTCTAGCAGAGCCATCTGAACTCTACACAGTTCAAGGTTCTTCACTACGGTTACCAGTCCTCGCAAGCCTCGTCGAGTCTTCACGTTATAAGCAGGCAAGGCCCAGTGATATCAGGCCATTGGTTCGGCTAAGTTAAGAATGCGAATTAACACAAAACATAGGTTATACATCCAGTTATGATATACTAATACATTTTACATATAATTTTCTCATATTTTAGCATCTTGTTAATACACTTGGTGACCACTCCCCGTGGGCACATTTTGCTTACACTCTTTATTTTCGAATATATTTTTCACTTCTGAGATTTTCTTCATTAATAAACACACATTAGTCATTAGGAATTTCTCAAATTAACATATCTGCTCCATCAGTCCCTCCTCTGATGACTAAATATATCATCACACCTTTCCTTGTCAACATGTCATAGGTTAGTTTCAGATATATTTTGGCTTCTTCTTCTAGCATTTTCTCTATAAATTCTTCTCCTAGGTTGTTCTTCCCTCCTCTGATTATTTTTATCCCTCTTTAATTTCACTTTTTGCCACAATTTACACGTACCCCATAATCCTAATATAGATGATGGGGACGATTTTCCATAATACCCCATTCCAAATTTGACTAAACCAATTTCCCACAGAGACAAATCCATTTCCCACCTTCTCCCAAACTCCTGGTTCCTTCAATTCTTTCAAATCTTTGCTTGAATTAGTTAAATTAGTAAGTAATTATTTTATCTCTTTATCATTATCAGGGATGTATGAACAGAAGTGCCGGGCATTAATCATTGTACAGACTCCTCCGTTCTTCGCTAAAATTATATCTAAAGCAAGCCTATTTTGATGAGTCATAGCTCTATCCGCAGCTAGTTCAGTGTTTAACAAAAGTATTGCTCCTCTAAAGTTTGTCAGCATATTATCCACAATAGTAGACAATGTTCGTATCTTGTTTGCATTTAAAATAACTCCTACAGAAGGAATTATTGCCCCAAAAATATCCCCTACAGTTGCAAAGGCGGTTTCTCTCTTTTGTCGCATTTGATGTAATTCAGTCACTTTAGATATCTTCTTTAAATCATCTATCTGATAAATCTTAGGGAAAACTATCCCCAAATAGCATGTTCCATACCATCCTCTAGAAAGACGGTAATAGGCACTAAGTCCACAAATATAATAAATTCCAGGAATCACAGGGTCTGCACCATTCAGCATAAAGGTCCACTTACTCTGAAACAGAACCACATGTCTACATTCACTCGTTCCCACAAACAACATGTCAGTGCGTGATTTTGGCCTATATATGCAAAGCTTTCCTACATGTAATGCATCTAAAGCTAATCTCCCTTGTGCTTTAATAGCAGTGTAAGCATAATCATTTCTAGAAGTCCGTTTCTCTAGCCCTTTTTCTAATTTCTCCTTTAATGCTTTTCTCCTATCATCAGTATGCCCTATAAAGCTTTTTTCCATTGGTGTTAATAAGCAGGTTAAATTATTACGATGAGCATAAGCCGTTCCAATGGTTAGGGTTGGCTCAAAGAACCCTTTAACTAATACTATATCATGCTCCCTAGCTATTTTACTCAAATATCTAATAATAGGAACAAAGGAAAACACCAGATCGTGGTTCGAATAAAAATACTGTATATACTCTTGGTTATAGAATCTGGTTAAAGTTATGCCATATGTTAAGGGCAGACTATGGTACATAACCCCTTCTTCCACAAAGGAAGGAATTTGTGTACACACAAGACAATTCTTTGCATCCATCGTCTCTACATACTCATTCAGCAACCAATAGAAAACGTTAGACGAAAGCTCTTCTTGTGCATTAGTATAATCATGCAAATATTTTTCGTCTAACTTAAGCCTCTCTAAAGCTGTTAGTGTAGTAGTTTCATGAACAGGAGTAATAGCAGCTTCTTTCATCTCATGAATAGATATTCCCTCAATCATTATTATAAACATTATTCCACACATAATTGCAACTCCAACACTTAAATATCTACAATACCTAATGTTTCGAACGCTATTATTTAATTCAGCCATGATCTGTAAAGAATCAGAAAGCAGAAGTAACTCTTAAGTAAAGTGCAACAGGAAAAATCAAAAATGTATTTCTTTCTCACAATTCGGTTTCATACACAAGGACCCTTCTTCTTCCTTTGACAAAATCGGTTAGCAGCTTGTCACAGGTTTTCAAATGTCAAATCAGGTTATCAATGCCTTTTCTGGGTTTATTTCAACAGCCTTTTCTTTGTTTTCTCCTTCAGATTAGCTCAACAATTCAGTATATTGATTCCCTTCAGGTTGCATCAAAGTACTGACTCAGAACTTCTCTGTCAAAGCAAAAGGACATAAACTTGTTTTGCCATTCACTTGTCACTGCATATGCCAATTCAGAACCTGCGTATCTTCGACTTGCTACTCTCTTTCTTTTCAACTTTCGTTCTTCTGCTAACTCTCCTTCACTTAATTCGTCTTTTCTTGTAGTGTCCACTTCTTCCTCTATTGTTTCAGTTATAATTAATTCCTTTTTCTTGCCTATTTGTGACTCAGACCAACTGTCTCCTTTCCTTGTTCCTTCTGTCAATAATCTCTTTAAGATTGGCCTCTTCTCTTTCCCTTTATCTGTGGTGTTTTCTCTTGATGGACTTGCAACGGGTTCAGGAGGAGTCGGATCACCTTGGCTTTGATCCGTCTCAACTCTCCCCCCCACCCCTCCCCCCCTTGGTCTGGCACTTTGTCCGCTTGTGCTTCAGCACCGTCTGCTTCTGGGAGAACCTCCCCTGTGCTCGGTTCATTAGTCACCTTTGTTGGATTAGGCTCTTGCTCCATTTCTCGTGCTCCTGCATCTTCGTCTCTTACTGGTGTAATTGATCCATCTTCCACCAGCTCTGGGTCAACCTCAGGCTCAACTTGCTCTGGCTCTGGCTCAGGAAGTGCCACTTGTTTTGCTGCTGTTGGTGCTCTCAACGACACTTCTTCATGATCTTGTGGACTCACCACTCTCTTGGTATGGCTCGCATGTATCCAGTTAGGTAGTCGGCACACTTTACAGCTGTTGTGGTTGTCAGTACCACCTGGTATGGGCCCTTCCAACGCGGCTCTAGACAAGTCTTTCACACATGCTTTTTGATCCAATCTCCAGCTCTTAAGTTGTGACCTGGGTCATGGATGGGTGGCAGGGTAACAACCTGTACCTGCTGAGAGAAAGATCAAACCACATCAGCCAGACCATTGCAGTAGTCCAACACCATATCATCTGTAATATTGACAGGAGCATTTGCTGGTATTGCTGGTAATCTCATTGCTCTGCCCATGAGAATCTCAAGTGGAAATAATCCTGTCTTTCTGTCAGGTATATTTTGCATTGACATCAACACCAAGGGTAATGCATCTGGCCCTTTCAGGTTTGTTGCATCACACATTTTGGCAATCCTTGACTTCAATGTGTCATTCATTTGCTCTGCAAGTCCTGATGTTTCTGGACAATAACTGCAATGAAGCTTCTGTTCAATGTTTAATTGTAGCACATAAGAGTTTGATCACTTCTTTATTGAAGTGCGTTCCCCTATCTGATTCTAAAGAGATCGGAAATCCGAACGTGGTATCAATTCCCTAAGTAACAGCTTTGCAACTGTTGGACTTTCATACCTACGTGTGAGGTATGCTTCAATCCAATGACTAAACACGCACACAATCACCAACACATACTTCAGTCTACCACATGCAGGCATCTCAATGAAATCCAACTGCATTCTGCTGAGTGGTCCTCCTGCTCTTCCAATGTGGCTCAAATTCACCACTGTCCCTTTTCCCACATTTAGTTGCTGACAGGTTACACATCTGTTATATACTGCTTCTGCTGCTTGCCTGAATTTTGGATTAAACCAGTCAACTTTAAAGAGCCTGACCATGGCATCTCTTCCAATGTGTGCCTGGCCATGGTAGTATCGGGCTATCCGAGTCAATAAGCTATTTGACAGCACCATCTGACCCTCCTCAGCAACCGAAATTTCATCTGAACTTTGAACACATTTTAACTTCAACCAAAGTTTTTTCTCTTCCTTGTCTGCATTCTCGTGTAGCGTTTTTAACTCTTCTAAGGTGTCGTTTATTTTTAAAGCAAAATTTGCACAATTTTTTTCTTCCTCTGGCATTAGTTCCCACTTATCCTTGAACAATATACAGTTCAATGCTCAAAACCTTGCAACTTGACCTTCATATCCATTTCCCAAAGAAATTTAATCTTGTGTCTTTTGGTGTGCACTGCATTTTACCACAACAATTTCTTCAGGTAACTGAATGGCGTACAACAACTCTTTTATCTGTTCGCCATTTCTCACTAGTGTTCCAGTTGAGGTCATAAAACCTCGCTGCGGACACAATTGGCCAAAATCATGAACAATTCCAAATCCATATTGACTACCAGTATAGGTTGTTACTCTTAGCCTTGCAGAGACATAGCGAGCCCTGGTAAGAGCTACTAGTTCTGCCACTTGTGCAGAATACACACCCGGAAGCCATGAAGCTTCTAATGCACCTGTAATAGTGCACACAGCATATCCTGCTCTCAGTGTGCTGGTTCCATCTCTGAGACACGAACCATCAACAAAGACAATTAGATCATTTTCTTCTAAACAAGTGTCTCTAATGTCTGGCCTTGGTTTTGTGCACAATTCAGTCACTTCAAGACAATCATGTTCAATATCTTCTTCCTTTTCAATTTCAACAGTATCACTTGGAAGTAATGTTGCTGGATTCAGCACTGTACATCTTTTCAGTGTTACATTTGGAGCACCCAAGATGCTCGTTTCATGCCTTGTCAGCCAGGCCCCCGTCAAATATTGTGTTTTCGTCCTTGTCAGTAGAATCTCAACAGAATGTGGTACCATCACCGTTACAGGGTATTCCATGACTACCCCCTCAAATTGGGAAAGACTTTGACCAACTGCGGCTACTGCTCGCAGACAACCTGGTAAAGCTGCTGCAACCGGGTACAAGGTAGCTGAAAAATAAGCTAATGGGCGAAAAGCACCTCCATGGACCTGTGTCAAGACAGACAAAGAACAAGCATCATGTTCATGACAAAACAATGTGAAAGGTTTTGTGTAATCAGGCATTCCCAATGCTGAAGCTCTGCAAAGACTCTCTCAATTCTGTGAATGCTTTCATCTGGTCTTCATCCAAGATAATAGGATCTGTAACTCCTTTGTGTGTTAACTGCTGTAAGGGTTTGGCTATCTTGGCAAAATTTGGAATCCTCTGTCTACAGTACCC
The DNA here is from genome assembly GCF_031143425.1 of Pleurodeles waltl. NCBI lineage: Eukaryota > Metazoa > Chordata > Amphibia > Caudata > Salamandridae > Pleurodeles > Pleurodeles waltl. Next base: position 228,132,318 of record NC_090439.1, read on the forward strand.
CACCATTCCCAAAAACATTCTAACATCTCTTTGCGAAGTCGGGGGACTTCTCTGCAGAATCATAGTGATCCTTTCTCTGGAGATTCTTCTCAACCCTTTCTCAATCTGATGTCCCTGATATTTGACTGACTTTTGACAATACTGTAACTTCACAGGTGAAACTTTATGTCCAAATTCTCCCAAATGATTCAGCAGGGCAATCGAGTCATGCTTACACTCGTCCCTTGTTTTGGACGCAATTAACAAATCATCAATGTACTGTACAAGAGTTGATTGGCAGGGCAATTCCAATGACTCCAGATTTTATTTCAAGATCTGATTGAACAGTGATGGTGACTCCGTATACCCTTGTGGAAGCCTGCACCAGCTGTAGACTTTATCTAAGAATATGAAACTGAAAAGAAACTGACTATCCTCATGAAGTGGCACAGAAAAGAAAGCTTCTGACAGATCAACTACTGTGGACCACTCTGCATCGCAAGGAATCTGAAACAGTATCACTGATGGATTGGGCACAATTGGACAGCATTTAACCACCATGTCATTCACTTTTTGCAAATGCTGTACAACTCATACTTTCCCACATGGCTTTTTCAATTCCATTATCGGTGAATTACAAGGGCTGCGCAACACTTCCTTTAAAACTCCTTGTTTAAAAAAATCTCAGATTATTTGTGCCACCTTCATCAAAACATCCTGCGCCATGCTATACTGGGGAAGCTGCGGAAATTCAACATTCGATTTCAAAGTGATTTTAATCGGTTCTACTCCTTTAATCAGACCCACTTCTCTCCCTGTGAAGTCCCAGACTTCCTCCTTCATAGTTCCCTGTAAATCTGCATGCAACTCTTTTACAGTGAACATTGGGAACAATTCAGTCAATGGGTATTCTTCATAAGCATTGTTGAGCACCATTCCAGATGCCTGTTCTTCTTCATCATCACTGTTTGTCTGGACCTCTATCCCTCCATCTGTACAATTTATAGAACATTTGATTTTGCACAACAAGTCTCTACCCAGTAAGGATACGGGGCTTGAGTCACACACCACAAATCTATGCATACCCAAGAAATTTCTAATTTCGACCTGCACTGGTTCTGTGATTGGGTTTGTCAACTGTCTATTCTCCACTCCCACAACTTGAACTGTCCTGCCTGAAAGAGGTAAGTTTGGTACTTCTTTGCTCCTCACTGTAGATCGCGTAGCTACTGTATCAACCAAGAATGAAACCTTATAACCCATCACTTTTCCTTTTACAAAAGGCCCCCTCTGGTATACTTCTAGGGAAGCGGCAAGTATACAGGATCCTCCATCTGAATTATCACTCATACATTCATTGTTTATTTCATCCTCACTGTGAAACGGGAACTGGTGTACTGTGTTATTACTATTGTCTTGTCTTTGACCTGTGACCTGTTGAGTAAGCATCACCTGTTGCTGTTCCATCGGTGCTTGGGGTATTTGCATTTGCTGTCTAGGTACCATAGAAACCTGCTGCTGTACCAGTGATAATGGAGCGAATTGTGCACGAGGCACCTGCATTTGCTGCACTGGTAAGAAATTCTGTCCTCGATTCTGAGTATTGGAACTAAGCCCTTCATTCTCAGGACTTTCACAGTTTGAAATGTACTGACGTCACCTTGCTGAACAACTCCATCCTGCACCATCAGTGGAAACTCCCGCTTCCAGTGTCCCACTGTGAGAAAGTAGCCTCTTTCTAGCCTTGTTACCCCCACTTTTGGCCTGTTTTTGAGTGTATGTCAGGGTGTTTTCATTGTCTCACTGGGATCCTGCTAGCCAGGGCCCAGTGTTCATAGTGAAAACCCTATGTTTTCAGTATGTTTGTTATGTGTCACTGGGACCCTGCTAGCCAGGACCCCAGTGCTCATAAGTTTGTGGCCTATATGTATGTGTTCCCTGTGTGGTGCCTAACTGTCTCTCTGAGGCTCTGCTAACCAGAACCTCAGTGGTTATGCTCTCTCTGTACAAATTGTCACTAACAGGCTAGTGACCAATTTCACCAATTTACATTGGCATACTGGAACACCCTTATAATTCCCTAGTATATGGTACTGAGGTACCCAGGGTATTGGGGTTCCAGGAGATCCCTATGGGCTGCAGCATTTCTTTTGCCACCCATAGGGAGCTCTGACAATTCTTACACAGGTCTGCCACTGCAGCCTGAGTGAAATAACGTCCATGTTATTTCACAGCCATTTTACACTGCACTTAAGTAACTTATAAGTCACCTATATGTCTAACCTTTACCTGGTAAAGGTTGGGTGCCAAGTTACTTAGTGTGTGGGCACCCTGGCACTAGCAAGGTGCCCCCACATTGTTCAGGGCCAATTCCCCGGACTTTGTGAATGCGGGGACACCATTACACGCGTGCACTATACATAGGTCACTACCTATGTATGGCGTCACAATGGTAACTCCGAATATGGCCATGCAACATGTCTAAGAACATGGAATTGCCCCACCAATGCCAGCCTGGTATTGGGTAGACAATCCCATGATTCCCCGGGTCTCTAGCACAGACCCGGGTACTGCCAAACTGCCTTTCCCGGGGTTTCACTGCAGCTGCTGCTGCTGCCAACCCCTCAGACAGGTTTCTGCCCTCCTGGGGTCCAGCCAGGCTTGGCCCAGGAAGGCAGAACAAAGGACTTCCTCAGAGAGAGGGTGTTACACCCTCTCCCTTTGGAATAAGGTGTCAGGGCTGGGGAGGAGTAGCCTCCCCCAGCCTCTGGAAATGCTTTGATGGGCACAGATGGTGCCCATCTCTGCATAAGCCAGTCTACACCGGTTCAGGGATCCCTCAACCCTGCTCTGGCGCGAAACTGGACAAAGGAAAGGGGAGTGACCACTCCCCTGACCTGCACCTCCCCTGGGAGGTGCCCAGAGCTCCTCCAGTGTGCTCCAGACCTCTGCCATCTTGGAAACAGAGGTGCTGCTGGCACACTGGACTGCTCTGAGTGGCCAGGACCAGCAGGTGACATCAGAGACTCCTGATAGGCTCCTTCAGGTGTTGCTAGCCTATCCTCTCTCCTAAGTAGCCAAACCCTCTTTTCTGGCTATTTAGAGTCTCTGCTTTGGGGAATTCCTTAGATAACGAATGCAAGAGCTCATCAGAGTTCCTCTGCATCTCTCTCTTCACCTTCTGCCAAGGAATCGACTGCTGACCGCGCTGGAAGCCTGCAAAACTGCAACAAAGTAGCAACGACGACTACTGCGACACTGTAACGCTGATCCAGCCGCCTTCTCGACTGTTTTCCTGGTGGTGCATGCTGTGGGGGTAGTCTGCCTCCTCTCTGCACTAGAAGCTCTGAAGAAATCTCCTGTGGGTCGACTGAATCTTCCCCCTGCAACAGCAGGCACCAAAGAACTGCATCACCGGTCCTCTGGGTCTCCTCTCAGCACGACGAGCGAGGTCCCTTGAACTCAGCAACTCTGTCCAAGTGACTCCCACAGTCCAGTGACTCTTCAGTCCAATTTGGTAGAGGTAAGTCCTTGCCTCCCCACGCCAGACCGTATTGCTGGGAACCGCGTGTTTTGCAGCTACTCCGGCTCCTGTGCACTCACTGAGGATTTCCTTCATGCACAGCCAAGCCTGGGTCCCTGGCACTCTAACCTGCATTGCACGACCTCCTGAGTTGTCCTCTGGCGGCGTGGGACTCTCTTGTGCAACTTCGGGTGAGCACCGTTTCACTCCACTTCGTAGTGCCTGTTCCGGCACTTCTGCGGGTGCTGCCTGCTTCTGAGAGGGCTCCTTGTCTTGCTGGGTGCCCCCCCTGTCCCCTGACGCAATTGGTGACATCCTGGTCCCTCCTGGGCCACAGCAGCATCCAAAAACCCTAACCGCGACCCTTGCAGCTAGCAAGGCTTGTTTGCGGTCTTTCTGCGGGAAAACACTTCTGCACGACTCTTCACGACGTTGGATATCCATCCTCCAAAGGGGAAGTTTCTAGCCCTTGTCGTTCGTGCAGAATCCTCAGCTTCTACCATCCGGTGGCAGCTTCTTTGCACCCACAGCTGGCATTTCCTGGGCATCTGCCCACTCCCGACTTGATCGTGACTTTTGGACTTGGTCCCCTTGTTCCACAGGTACCCTTGTCTGGAAATCCATCGTTGTTGCATTGCTGGTGTTGGTCTTTCCTGCAGAATTCCCCTATCACGACTTCTGTGCTCTTTGGGGAACTTAGGTGCACTTTGCACCCACTTTTCAGGGTCTTGGGTTGGGCTATTTTTCTAACCCTCACTGTTTTCTTACAGTCCCAGCGGCCCTCTACAAGGTCACATAGGTTTGGGGTCCATTCGTGGTTCGCATTCCACTTCTAGAGTATATGGTTTGTGTTGCCCCTATCCCTATGTGCCCCCATTGCATTCTATTGTGACTATACATTGTTTGCACTGTTTTCTATTGCTATTACTGCATATTTTGGTATTGTGTACATATATCTTGTGTATATTTGCTATCCTCATACTGAGGGTACTCACTGAGATACTTTGGCATATTGTCATAAAAATAAAGTACCTTTATTTTTAGTATATCTGTGTATTGTGTTTTCTTATGATATTGTGCATATGACACTAGTGGTACTGTTGGAGCTTCACTCGTCTCCTAGTTCAGCCTAAGCTGCTCTGCTAAGCTACCTTTTCTATCAGCCTAAGCTGCTAGACACCCCTATACACTAATAAGGGATACCTGGGCCTGGTGCAAGGTGTAAGTACCCCTTGGTAGTCACTACAAGCCAGTCCAGCCTCCTACATTGGTTGTGCAGCGGTGGTATAAGTACTTTGCAACTACTTACCACTTTTGTCATAGTACTTTTCATAAGAGAAAAATATACAAAACAAGTTCAGTGTATGTACACCTAACCAAAAAGTTTTGCTTTTCTTCTCTCACTTCTTTCCTAAAGTGCTGAAAAGTACCTCTAAAACTTCCAAAAAGTTCTTAAAAAGTTTTAAAAGTTTTTTTCTGTCCTTTAAAAAGTTCTAAAAACTTTTTCTTTCTTTTTCTATCCCTTAAACACTTTCTATAATGTCTGGCACAGGCCAAACTGTTGATCTGTCCAAGACTGCTTATGGTCACCTTAGCTGGAAGGCAGCAAGGAGTCTCTGTGTAGAAAGAGGTTTAGGGGTAGGGAAGAACCCCTCTAGAGAACTACTGTATTAGTTAACATGCTAGTTGAACAAGAGAAGACTTTTGTTGGTACTTCTGGTAAGAATTAGCTGATGGTTCCCACTCTGATTCTGGGGCACCCCTAGCAAAAGAGATGGGAGGGAATCTTTCCAACCTGCCCCTTAGCAAGCCACCTAGCATAGCTGGTACTGATGTGAATTCACATCACAGTAAGAGTGTTGTCTCACATCACAGTAATAGTGTTGTTTCTCATCACAGTGGAAGTATCACTTCTGTAGGCCAGAATGTTAGTGTGACATCTGTTAGGGCCAGGTCTCCTTCTGTTCATTCTCACCATTCTTCTGTTTCAAGACATGCCCTACCCACCCACCCTGATGACAGAGTGTTAGAAAGGGAACTCAATAGATTGAGAGTGGAACAATCCAGGCTGAAGCTCAAGAAGCAACAGCTGGATTTAGATAGGCAGTCTTTAGAAATAGAAAGAGAAAGACAGAAATTGGGTTTAGAAACCCATGGTGGCAGCAGCAGTATTCCAAATAGTCATCCTGCAAAAGAGCATGATTCTAGGAATCTGCATAAGATAGTTCCCCCTTACAAGGAGGGGGATGACATTAACAAGTGGTTTGCTGCACTTGAGAGGGCCTGTGTTGTACAGGATGTGCCTCAAAGGCAGTGGGCTGCTATCCTATGGCCATCTTTCAGTGGAAAGGGTAGGGATAGGCTCCTTACTGTTAAAGAAAGTGATGCCAATAATTTTGCAGTTCTTAAGAATGCACTCCTAGATGGTTATGGCTTAACCACTGAACAGTAGAAGATGAAGTTCAGAGAAACCAAAAAGGAGTCTTCACAAGACTGGGTAGACTTTGTTGACCATTCAGTGAAGGCCTTGGAGGGGCGGTTACATGGCAGTAAAGTTTCTGACTATGAAAGCCTATATAACATAATCCTGAGAGAGCATATACTTAATATTGTGTGTCTGATTTGTTGCACCGGTATCTAGTGGACTCAGATCTGACCTCTCCCCAAGAATTGGGAAAGAAGGCAGACAAATGGGTCAGAACAAGAGTGAACAGAAAAGTTCATACAGGTGGTGACAAGGATGGCAAGAAGAAAGATGGTGAGAAATCTCAAGATAAGCATGGGGATAAGGGTAAAACCAAAGATCCCACTTCAAATCTTAAACACTCTTCAGGGGGTGGGGATAAAACAAATTCTTCCTGTTCTTCTCAACCTACACAATTTAAAAGCCTTGGTGCTTTGTGTGTAAAAACAGAGGCCATAGGCCAGGGGATAAGTCCTGTCCAGGTAAACCCCCTGAGCCTACCACCACTAATACATCAAGCTCTAGTGCCCCTAGCAGTAGTGGTACTAGTGGTGGGACTGCTGGCAACAGTCAAGCAAAGGGTGTAGTTGGGTTCACTTATGGGTCCATCATAGAAACTGGGATAGTCAGTCCCAAGACAGTTTCTGTCACACCTAGTGGCATTGGCCTTGCCACACTGGCGGCTTGTCCCCTTACAATGGATAAGTACAGGCAGACAGTTTCAATAAATGGTGTTGAGGCCTTGGCCTACAGGGACACAGGTGCCAGTATCACTTTGGTGACTGAAAACCTAGTGCATCCTGAACAACACATCATTGGACAACAGTATAAGATTATTGATGTCCATAACTCCACTAAGTTTCTTCCCTTAGCTATAATTCAGTTTAGTTGGGGTGGAGTCACTGGCCCTAAGCAGGTGGTAGTATCACCTAGCTTACCTGTAGACTGTCTCTTAGGTAATGACCTAGAGGCCTCAGGTTGGGCTGAGGTAGAGTTTTATACCCATGCAGCCATGCTGGGTATCCCAGAGGAATTGATCCCTCTCATTTCTACTGAAATGAAAAAGCAAAGGAGAGAAGGCCTGAAAACTCAGGATCCCTCTCCAACAACAGGTAAAAAGGGTATCACAGTATCCCCTAACCACCCTGCCAATCAGGATATCATTCCTGTGGTGGGAGAAACCTCTCCTGGGGTGGCACCTGTTCCAAGGCAATCATCAGCTGGCAAAGCTGTACTCCCTGAGGTAGAAGTACCTCTCTGTGGGATAACTAACATTGGTGAGAAAAAGAGCACCATTTTAGTTAACATGGAACATCCCTCCAACCCTCCGAGAGAAACTTTAGTGCAGAAACCCTGCACTGCCTCACAACACTTAGGACAGCATTCCTGCCCTAGTGTGGAGCTCATAGGACAGCATCCCTGCCCTGCTCCAAATCAAGAGAAACAGCTTCCCTGTTCTCTCTTCCAGCCATATGGACAAAGTATTTGCCCAGCTATGGCTTTATTGAGACAGCATCCCTGTCTGGCATTTTCATCACTACAAATAGGTTCAGTGGACAATTCCCACTGCTCTAAACTAAAACTTACTGATAGAAACTCTGAAAATACATCTTCACATTGTTGCTTAGCTAAAAAACTTCAAACAGGGTGGTTTACATCCCCACAGGGAAGTAACCATATAGTGAATGATAAAGGGAGTAACCAGTCTATTGCAGTGCTACTCTCTACTTATCACCACTTAGACAATAAAGTCTCAACTGGCCAAGGTTAGCCTTATTGTCCTTCCTTTTGGGGGGGGGGGGTTGTGTTAGAAAGTAGCCTCTTTCTAGCCTTGTTACCCCCACTTTTGGCCTGTTTTTGAGTGTATGTCAGGGTGTTTTAACTGTCTCACTGGGATCCTGCTAGCCAGGGCCCAGTGCTCATAGTGAAAACCCTATGTTTTCAGTATGTTTGTTATGTGTCACTGGGACCCTGCTAGCCAGGACCCCAGTGCTCATAAGTTTGTGACCTATATGTATGTGTTCCCTGTGTGGTGCCTAACTTTCTCACTGAGGCTCTGCTAACCAGAACCTCAGTGGTTATGCTCTCTCTGTACAAATTGTCACTAACAGGCTAGTGACCAATTTCACCAATTTACATTGGCATACTGGAACACCCTTATAATTCCCTAGTATATGGTACTGAGGTACCCAGGGTATTGGGGTTCCAGGAGATCCCTATGGGCTGCAGCATTTCTTTTGCCACCCATAGGGAGCTCTGACAATTCTTACACAGGTCTGCCACTGCAGCCTGAGTGAAATAACGTCCACGTTATTTCACAGCCATTTTACACTGCACTTAAGTAACTTATAAGTCACCTATATGTCTAACCTTTACCTGGTAAAGGTTGGGTGCCAAGTTACTTAGTGTGTGGGCACCCTGGCACTAGCCAAGGTGCCCTCACATTGTTCAGGGCCAATTCCCCGGACTTTGTGAGTGCGGGGACACCATTACACGCGTGCACTATACATAGGTCACTACCTATGTATAGCTTCACAATGGTAACTCCGAATATGGCCATGCAACATGTCTAAGATCATGGAATTGCCCCACCAATGCAATCCTGGTATTGGGTAGACAATCCCATGATTCCCCGGGTCTCTAGCACAGACCCGGGTACTGCCAAACTGCCTTTCCTGGGGTTTCACTGCAGCTGCTGCTGCTGCCAACCCCTCAGACAGGTTTCTGCCCTTCTGGGGTCCAGCCAGGCTTGGCCCAGGAAAGCAGAACAAAGGACTTCCTCAGAGAGAGGGTGTTACACCCTCTCCCTTTGGAATAAGGTGTCAGGGCTGGGGAGGAGTAGCCTCCCCCAGCCTCTGGAAATGCTTTGATGGGCACAGATGGTGCCCATCTCTGCATAAGCCAGTCTTCACCGGTTCAGGGATCCCTCAGCCCTGCTCTGGCGCGAAACTGGACAAAGGAAAGGGGAGTGACCACTCCCCTGACCTGCACCTCCCCTGGGAGGTGCCCAGAACTCCTCCAGTGTGCTCCAGACCTCTGCCATCTTGGAAACAGAGGTGCTGCTGGCACACTGGACTGCTCTGAGTGGCCAGGACCAGCAGGTGACATCAGAGACTCCTGATAGGCTCCTTCAGGTGTTGCTAGCCTATCCTCTCTCCTAAGTAGCCAAACCCTCTTTTCTGGCTATTTAGAGTCTCTGCTTTGGGGAATTCCTTAGATAACGAATGCAAGAGCTCATCAGAGTTCCTCTGCATCTCTCTCTTCACCTTCTGCCAAGGAATCGACTGCTGACCGCGCTGGAAGCCTGCAAAACTGCAACAAAGTAGCAACGACGACTACTGCGACACTGTAACGCTGATCCAGCCGCCTTCTCGACTGTTTTCCTGGTGGTGCATGCTGTGGGGGTAGTCTGCCTCCTCTCTGCACTAGAAGCTCTGAAGAAATCTCCTGTGGGTCGACTGAATCTTCCCCCTGCAACAGCAGGCACCAAAGAACTGCATCACCGGTCCTCTGGGTCTCCTCTCAGCACGACGAGCGAGGTCCCTTGAACTCAGCAACTCTGTCCAAGTGACTCCCACAGTCCAGTGACTCTTCAGTCCAATTTGGTAGAGGTAAGTCCTTGCCTCCCCACGCCAGACCGTATTGCTGGGAACCGCGTGTTTTGCAGCTACTCCGGCTCCTGTGCACTCACTGAGGATTTCCTTCATGCACAGCCAAGCCTGGGTCCCTGGCACTCTAACCTGCATTGCACGACCTCCTGAGTTGTCCTCTGGCGGCGTGGGACTCTCTTGTGCAACTTCGGGTGAGCACCGTTTCACTCCACTTCGTAGTGCCTGTTCCGGCACTTCTACGGGTGCTGCCTGCTTCTGAGAGGGCTCCTTGTCTTGCTGGGTGCCCCCCCTGTCCCCTGACGCAATTGGTGACATCCTGGTCCCTCCTGGGCCACAGCAGCATCCAAAAACCCTAACCGCGACCCTTGCAGCTAGCAAGGCTTGTTTGCGGTCTTTCTGCGGGAAAACACTTCTGCACGACTCTTCACGACGTTGGATATCCATCCTCCAAAGGGGAAGTTTCTAGCCCTTGTCGTTCGTGCAGAATCCTCAGCTTCTACCATCCGGTGGCAGCTTCTTTGCACCCACAGCTGGCATTTCCTGGGCATCTGCCCACTCCCGACTTGATCGTGACTTTTGGACTTGGTCCCCTTGTTCCACAGGTACCCTTGTCTGGAAATCCATCGTTGTTGCATTGCTGGTGTTGGTCTTTCCTGCAGAATTCCCCTATCACGACTTCTGTGCTCTTTGGGGAACTTAGGTGCACTTTGCACCCACTTTTCAGGGTCTTGGGTTGGGCTATTTTTCTAACCCTCACTGTTTTCTTACAGTCCCAGCGGCCCTCTACAAGGTCACATAGGTTTGGGGTCCATTCGTGGTTCGCATTCCACTTCTAGAGTATATGGTTTGTGTTGCCCCTATCCCTATGTGCCCCCATTGCATTCTATTGTGACTATACATTGTTTGCACTGTTTTCTATTGCTATTACTGCATATTTTGGTATTGTGTACATATATCTTGTGTATATTTGCTATCCTCATACTGAGGGTACTCACTGAGATACTTTGGCATATTGTCATAAAAATAAAGTACCTTTATTTTTAGTATATCTGTGTATTGTGTTTTCTTATGATATTGTGCATATGACACTAGTGGTACTGTTGGAGCTTCACTCGTCTCCTAGTTCAGCCTAAGCTGCTCTGCTAAGCTACCTTTTCTATCAGCCTAAGCTGCTAGACACCCCTATACACTAATAAGGGATACCTGGGCCTGGTGCAAGGTGTAAGTACCCCTTGGTAGTCACTACAAGCCAGTCCAGCCTCCTACATTGGTTGTGCAGCGGTGGTATAAGTACTTTGCAACTACTTACCACTTTTGTCATAGTACTTTTCATAAGAGAAAAATATACAAAACAAGTTCAGTGTATGTACACCTAACCAAAAAGTTTTGCTTTTCTTCTCTCACTTCTTTCCTAAAGTGCTGAAAAGTACCTCTAAAACTTCCAAAAAGTTCTTAAAAAGTTTAAAAAGTTTTTTTCTGTCCTTTAAAAAGTTCTAAAAACTTTTTCTTTCTTTTTCTATCCCTTAAACACTTTCTATAATGTCTGGCACAGGCCAAACTGTTGATCTGTCCAAGACTGCTTATGGTCACCTTAGCTGGAAGGCAGCAAGGAGTCTCTGTGTAGAAAGAGGTTTAGGGGTAGGGAAGAACCCCTCTAGAGAACTATTAGTTAACATGCTAGTTGAACAAGACAAGACTTTTGTTGGTACTTCTGGTGAGAAATTAGCTGATGGTTCCCACTCTGATTCTGGGGCACCCCTAGCAAAAGAGATGGGAGGGAATCTTTCCAACCTGCCCCTTAGCAAGCCACCTAGCATAGCTGGTACTGATGTGAATTCACATCACAGTAAGAGTGTTGTCTCACATCACAGTAATAGTGTTGTTTCTCATCACAGTGGAAGTATCACTTCTGTAGGCCAGAATGTTAGTGTGACATCTGTTAGGGCCAGGTCTCCTTCTGTTCATTCTCACCATTCTTCTGTTTCAAGACATGCCCTACCCACCCACCCTGATGACAGAGTGTTAGAAAGGGAACTCAATAGATTGAGAGTGGAACAATCCAGGCTGAAGCTCAAGAAGCAACAGCTGGATTTAGATTGGCAGTCTTTAGAAATAGAAAGAGAAAGACAGAAATTGGGTTTAGAAACCCATGGTGGCAGCAGCAGTATTCCAAATAGTCATCCTGCAAAAGAGCATGATTCTAGGAATCTGCATAAGATAGTTCCCCCTTACAAGGAGGGGGATGACATTAACAAGTGGCTTGCTGCACTTGAGAGGGCCTGTGTTGTACAGGATGTGCCTCAAAGGCAGTGGGCTGCTATCCTATGGCCATCTTTCAGTGGAAAGGGTAGGGATAGGCTCCTTACTGTTAAAGAAAGTGATGCCAATAATTTTGCAGTTCTTAAGAATGCACTCCTAGATGGTTATGGCTTAACCACTGAACAGTACAAGATGAAGTTCAGAGAAACCAAAAAGGAGTCTTCACAAGACTGGGTAGACTTTGTTGACCATTCAGTGAAGGCCTTGGAGGGGCGGTTACATGGCAGTAAAGTTTCTGACTATGAAAGCCTATATAACATAATCCTGAGAGAGCATATACTTAATATTGTGTGTCTGATTTGTTGCACCGGTATCTAGTGGACTCAGATCTGACCTCTCCCCAAGAATTGGGAAAGAAGGCAGACAAATGGGTCAGAACAAGAGTGAACAGAAAAGTTCATACAGGTGGTGACAAGGATGGCAAGAAGAAAGATGGTGAGAAATCTCAAGATAAGCATGGGGATAAGGGTAAAACCAAAGATCCCACTTCAAATCTTAAACACTCTTCAGGGGGTGGGGATAAAACAAATTCTTCCTGTTCTTCTCAACCTACACAATTTAAAAGCCTTGGTGCTTTGTGTGTAAAAACAGAGGCCATAGGCCAGGGGATAAGTCCTGTCCAGGTAAACCCCCTGAGCCTACCACCACTAATACATCAAGCTCTAGTGCCCCTAGCAGTAGTGGTACTAGTGGTGGGACTGCTGGCAACAGTCAAGCAAAGGGTGTAGTTGGGTTCACTTATGGGTCCATCATAGAAACTGGGGTAGTCAGTCCCAAGACAGTTTCTGTCACACCTAGTGGCATTGGCCTTGCCACACTGGCGGCTTGTCCCCTTACAATGGATAAGTACAGGCAGACAGTTTCAATAAATGGTGTTGAGGCCTTGGCCTACAGGGACACAGGTGCCAGTATCACTTTGGTGACTGAAAACCTAGTGCATCCTGAACAACACATCATTGGACAACAGTATAAGATTATTGATGTCCATAACTCCACTAAGTTTCTTCCCTTAGCTATAATTCAGTTTAGTTGGGGTGGAGTCACTGGCCCTAAGCAGGTGGTAGTATCACCTAGCTTACCTGTAGACTGTCTCTTAGGTAATGACCTAGAGGCCTCAGGTTGGGCTGAGGTAGAGTTTTATACCCATGCAGCCATGCTGGGTATCCCAGAGGAATTGTTCCCTCTCATTTCTACTGAAATGAAAAAGCAAAGGAGAGAAGGCCTGAAAACTCAGGATCCCTCTCCAACAACAGGTAAAAAGGGTATCACAGTATCCCCTAACCACCCTGCCAATCAGGATATCATTCCTGTGGTGGGAGAAACCTCTCCTGGGGTGGCACCTGTTCCAAGGGAATCATCAGCTGGCAAAGCTGTACTCCCTGAGGTAGAAGTACCTCTCGGTGGGATAACTAACATTGGTGAGAAAAAGAGCACCATTTTAGTTAACATGGAACATCCCTCCAACCCTCCGAGAGAAACTTTAGTGCAGAAACCCTGCACTGCCTCACAACACTTAGGACAGCATTCCTGCCCTAGTGTGGAGCTCATAGGACAGCATCCCTGCCCTGCTCCAAATCAAGAGAAACAGCTTCCCTGTTCTCTCTTCCAGCCATATGGACAAAGTATTTGCCCAGCTATGGCTTTATTGAGACAGCATCCCTGTCTGGCATTTTCATCACTACAAATAGGTTCAGTGGACAATTCCCACTGCTCTAAACTAAAACTTACTGATAGAAACTCTGAAAATACATCTTCACATTGTTGCTTAGCTAAAAAACTTCAAACAGGGTGGTTTACATCCCCACAGGGAAGTAACCATATAGTGAATGATAAAGGGAGTAACCAGTCTATTGCAGAGCTACTCTCTACTTATCACCACTTAGACAATAAAGTCTCAACTGGCCAAGGTTAGCCTTATTGTCCTTCCTTTGGGGGGGGGGGGGGGTTGTGTTAGAAAGTAGCCTCTTTCTAGCCTTGTTACCCCCACTTTTGGCCTGTTTTTGAGTGTATGTCAGGGTGTTTTCACTGTCTCACTGGGATCCTGCTAGCCAGGGCCCAGTGCTCATAGTGAAAACCCTATGTTTTCATTATGTTTGTTATGTGTCACTGGGACCCTGCTAGCCAGGACCCCAGTGCTCATAAGTTTGTGACCTATATGTATGTGTTCCCTGTGTGGTGCCTAACTTTCTCACTGAGGCTCTGCTAACCAGAACCTCAGTGGTTATGCTCTCTCTGTACAAATTGTCACTAACAGGCTAGTGACCAATTTCACCAATTTACATTGGCATACTGGAACACCCTTATAATTCCCTAGTATATGGTACTGAGGTACCCAGGGTATTGGGGTTCCAGGAGATCCCTATGGGCTGCAGCATTTCTTTTGCCACCCATAGGGAGCTCTGACAATTCTTACACAGGTCTGCCACTGCAGCCTGAGTGAAATAACGTCCACGTTATTTCACAGCCATTTTACACTGCACTTAAGTAACTTATAAGTCACCTATATGTCTAACCTTTACCTGGTAAAGGTTGGGTGCCAAGTTACTTAGTGTGTGGGCACCCTGGCACTAGCCAAGGTGCCCTCACATTGTTCAGGGCCAATTCCCCGGACTTTGTGAGTGCGGGGACACCATTACACGCGTGCACTATACATAGGTCACTACCTATGTATAGCTTCACAATGGTAACTCCGAATATGGCCATGCAACATATCTAAGATCATGGAATTGCCCCACCAATGCCATCCTGGTATTGGGTAGACAATCCCATGATTCCCCGGGTCTCTAGCACAGACCCGGGTACTGCCAAACTGCCTTTCCTGGGGTTTCACTGCAGCTGCTGCTGCTGCCAACCCCTCAGACAGGTTTCTGCCCTCCTGGGGTCCAGCCAGGCTTGGCCCAGGAAAGCAGAACAAAGGACTTCCTCAGAGAGAGGGTGTTACACCCTCTCCCTTTGGAATAAGGTGTCAGGGCTGGGGAGGAGTAGCCTCCCCCAGCCTCTGGAAATGCTTTGATGGGCACAGATGGTGCCCATCTCTGCATAAGCCAGTCTTCACCGGTTCAGGGATCCCTCAGCCCTGCTCTGGCGCGAAACTGGACAAAGGAAAGGGGAGTGACCACTCCCCTGACCTGCACCTCCCCTGGGAGGTGCCCAGAGCTCCTCCAGTGTGCTCCAGACCTCTGCCATCTTGGAAACAGAGGTGCTGCTGGCACACTGGACTGCTCTGAGTGGCCAGGGCCAGCAGGTGACGTCAGAGACTCCTTCTGATAGGCTCCTTCAGGTGTTGCTAGCCTATCCTCTCTCCTAAGTAGCTAAACCCTCTTTTCTGGCTATTTAGGGTCTCTGCTTTGGGCAATTCCTTAGATAACGAATGCAAGAGCTCATCAGAGTTCCTCTGCATCTCTCTCTTCACCTTCTGCCAAGGAATCGACTGCTGACCGCGCTGGAAGCCTGCAAAACTGCAACAAAGTAGCAACGATGACTACTGCGACACTGTAACGCTGATCCAGCCGCCTTCTCGACTGTTTTCCTGGTGGTGCATGCTGTGGGGGTAGTCTGCCTCCTCTCTGCACTAGAAGCTCTGAAGAAATCTCCTGTGGGTCGACTGAATCTTCCCCATGCAACAGCAGGCACCAAAGAACTGCATCACCGGTCCTCTGGGTCTCCTCTCAGCACGACGAGCGAGGTCCCTTGAACTCAGCAACTCTGTCCAAGTGACTCCCACAGTCCAGTGACTCTTCAGTCCAATTTGGTGGAGGTAAGTCCTTGCCTCCCCACGCCAGACTGCATTGCTGGGAACCGCGTGTTTTGCAGCTACTCCGGCTCCTGTGCACTCACCGAGGATTTCCTTCATGCACAGCCAAGCCTGGGTCCCCGGCACTCTAACCTGCATTGCACGACCTCCTGAGTTGTCCTCCGGTGGCATGGGACTCTCTTGTGCAACTTCGGGTGAGCACCATTTCACTCCACTTCGTAGTGCCTGTTCCGGCACTTCTGCGGGTGCTGCCTGCTTCTGAGAGGGCTCCTTGTCTTGCTGGGCGCCCCCTCTGTCCCCTGACGCAATTGGTGACATCCTGGTCCCTCCTGGGCCACAGCAGCATCCAAAAAGCCTAACCGCGACCCTTGCAGCTAGCAAGGCTTGTTTGCGGTCTTTCTGCGGGAAATCACTTCTGCACGACTCTTCACGATGTTGGACATCCATCCTCCAAAGGGGAAGTTTCTAGCCCTTGTCGTTCGTGTAGAATCCTCAGCTTCTACCATCCGGTGGCAGCTTCTTTGCACCCACAGCTGGCATTTCCTGGGCATCTGCCCACTCCCGACTTGATCGTGACTTTTGGACTTGGTCCCCTTGTTCCACAGGTACCCTTGTCTGGAAATCCATTGTTGTTGCATTGCTGGTGTTGGTCTTTCCTGCAGAATTCCCCTATCACGACTTCTGTGCTCTTTGGGGAACTAAGGTGCACTTTGCACCCACTTTTCAGGGTCTTGGGGTGGGCTATTTTTCTAACCCTCACTGTTTTCTTACAGTCCCAGCGACCCTCTACAAGGTCACATAGGTTTGGGGTCCATTCGTGGTTCGCATTCCACTTCTAGAGTATATGGTTTGTGTTGCCCCTATCCCTATGTGCCCCCATTGCATTCTATTGTGACTATACATTGTTTGCACTGTTTTCTATTGGTATTACTGCATATTTTGGTATTGTGTACATATATCTTGTGTATATTTGCTATCCTCATACTGAGGGTACTCACTGAGATACTTTGGCATATTGTCATAAAATTAAAGTACCTTTATTTTTAGTATATCTGTGTATTGTGTTTTCTTATGATATTGTGCATATGACACTAGTGGTACTGTTGGAGCTTCACTCGTCTCCTAGTTCAGCCTAAGCTGCTCTGCTAAGTTACCTTTTCTATCAGCCTAAGCTGCTAGACACCCCTATACACTAATAAGGGATAACTGGGCCTGGTGCAAGGTGTAAGTACCGCTTGGTAGTCACTACAAGCCAGTCCAGCCTCCTACATTGGTTGTGCAGCGGTGGGATAAGTACTTTGCAACTACTTACCACTTTTGTCATTGTACTTTTCATAAGAGAAAAATATACAAAACAAGTTCAGTGTATGTACACCTAACCAAAAAGTTTTGCTTTTCTTCTCTCACTTCTTTTCTAAAGTGCTGAAAAGTACCTCTAAAACTTCCAAAAAGTTCTTAAAAAGTTTTTAAAGTTTTTTTCTGTCCTTTAAAAAGTTCTAAAAACCTTTTCTTTCTTTTTCTATCCCTTAAACACTTTCTATAATGTCTGGCACAGGCCAAACTGTTGATCTGTCCAAGACTGCTTATGGTCACCTTAGCTGGAAGGCAGCAAGGAGTCTCTGTGTAGAAAGAGGTTTAGGGGTAGGGAAGAACCCCTCTAGAGAACTATTAGTTAACATGCTAGTTAAACAAGACAAGACTTTTGTTGGTACTTCTGGTGAGATATTAGCTGATGGTTCCCACTCTGATTCTGGGGCACCCCTAGCAAAAGAGATGGGAGGGAATCTTTCCAACCTGCCCCTTAGCAAGCCAGCTAGCATAGCTGGTACTGATGTGAATTCACATCACAGTAAGAGTGTTGTCTCACATCACAGTAATAGTGTTGTTTCTCATCACAGTGGAAGTATCACTTCTGTAGGCCAGAATGTTAGTGTGACATCTGTTAGGGCCAGGTCTCCTTCTGTTCATTCTCACCATTCTTCTGTTTCAAGACATGCCCTACCCACCAACCCTGATGACAGAGTGTTAGAAAGGGAACTCAATAGATTGAGAGTGGAACAATCCAGGCTGAAGCTCAAGAAGCAACAGCTGGATTTAGATAGGCAGTCTTTAGAAAGAGAAAGAGAAAGAGAAAGACAGAAATTGGGTTTAGAAACCCATGGTGGCAGCAGCAGTATTCCAAATAGTCATCCTGCAAAAGAGCATGATTCTAGGAATCTGCATAAGATAGTTCCCCCTTACAAGGAGGGGGATGACATTAACAAGTGGTTTGCTGCACTTGAGAGGGCCTGTGTTGTACAGGATGTGCCTCAAAGGCAGTGGGCTGCTATCCTATGGCCATCTTTCAGTGGAAAGGGTAGGGATAGGCTCCTTACTGTTAAAGAAAGTGATGCCAATAATTTTGCAGTTCTTAAGAATGCACTCCTAGATGGTTATGGCTTAACCACTGAACAGTACAGGATGAAGTTCAGAGAAACCAAAAAGGAGTCTTCACAAGACTGGGTAGACTTTGTTGACCATTCAGTGAAGGCCTTGGAGGGGTGGTTACATGGCAGTAAAGTTTCTGACTATGAAAGCCTATATAACATAATCCTGAGAGAGCATATACTTAATAATTGTGTGTCTGATTTGTTGCACCAGTATCTAGTGGACTCAGATCTGACCTCTCCCCAAGAATTGGGAAAGAAGGCAGACAAATGGGTCAGAACAAGAGTGTACAGAAAAGTTCATACAGGTGGTGACAAGGATGGCAAGAAGAAAGATTGTGAGAAATCTCAAGATAAGCATGGGGATAAGGGTAAAACCAAAGATCCCACTTCAAATCTTAAACACTCTTCAGGGGGTGGGGATAAAACAAATTCTTCCTCTTCTTCTCAACCTACACAATTTAAAAAGCCTTGGTGCTTTGTGTGTAAAAACAGAGGCCATATGCCAGGGTATAAGTCCTGTCCAGGTAAACCCCCTGAGCCTACCACCACTAATACATCAAGCTCTACTGCCCCTAGCAGTAGTGGTACTAGTGGTGGGACTGCTGGCAACAGTCAAGCAAAGGGTGTAGTTGGGTTCACTTATGGGTCCATCATAGAAACTGGGGTAGTCAGTCCCAAGACAGTTTCTGTCACACCTAGTGGCATTGGCCTTGCCACACTGGCTGCTTGTCCCCTTACAATGGATAAGCACAGGCAGACAGTTTCAATAAATGGTGTTGAGGCCTTGTCCTACAGGGACATAGGTGCCAGTATCACTTTGGTGACTGAAAACCTAGTGCATCCTGAACAACACATCATTGGACAACAGTATAAGATTATTGATGTCCATAACTCCACTAAGTTTCTTCCCTTAGCTATAATTCAGTTTAGTTGGGGTGGAGTCACTGGCCCTAAGCAGGTGGTAGTATCACCTAGCTTACCTGTAGACTGTCTCTTAGGTAATGACCTAGAGGCCTCAGGTTGGGCTGAGGTAGAGTTTTATACCCATGCAGCCATGCTGGGTATCCCAGAGGAATTGTTCCCTCTCATTTCTACTGAAATGAAAAAGCAAAGGAGAGAAGGCCTGAAAACTCAGGATCCCTCTCCAACAACAGGTAAAAAGGGTATCACAGTATCCCCTAACCACCCTGCCAATCAGGATAGCATTCCTGTGGTGGGAGAAACCTCTCCTGGGATGGCACCTGTTCCAAGGGAATCATCAGCTGGCAAAGCTGTACTCCCTGAGGTAGAAGTACCTCTCTGTGGGATAACTAACATTGGTGAGAAAAAGAGCACCATTTTAGTTAACGTGGAGCATCCCTCCAACCCTCCCAGATAAACTTTAGTGCAGAAACCCTGCACTGCCTCACAACACTTAGGACAGCATTCCTGCCCTAGTGTGGATCTCATAGGACAGCATCCCTGCCCTGCTCCAAATCAAGAGAAACAGCATCCCTGTTCTCTCTTCCAGCCATATGGACAAAGTTTTTGCCCAGCTATGGCTTTATTAAGACAGCATCCCTGTCTGGCATTTTCATCACTACAAATAGGTTCAGTGGACAATTCCCACTGCTCTAAACTAAAACTTACTGATAGAAACTCTGAAAATACATCTTCACATTGTTGCTTAGCTAAAAAACTTCAAACAGGGTGGTTTACATCCCCACAGGGAAGTAACCATATAGTGGATGATAATGGGAGTAACCAGTCTATTGCAGAGCTACTCTCTACTTATCACCACTTAGACAATAAAGTCTCAACTGGCCAAGGTTAGTCTTATTGTCCTTCGTTTGGGGGGGGGGGGTTGTGTGAGAAAGTAGCCTCTTTCTAGCCTTGTTACCCCCACTTTTGGCCTGTTTTTGAGTGTATGTTAGGGTGTTTTCACTGTCTCACTGGGATCCTGCTAGCCAAGGCCCAGTGCTCATAGTGAAAACCCTATGTTTTCAGTATGTTTGTTATGTGTCACTGGGACCCTGCTAGCCAGGACCCCAGTGCTCATAAGTTTGTGGCCTATATGTATGTGTTCCCTGTGTGGTGCCTAACTGTCTCACTGAGGCTCTGCTAACCAGAACCTCAGTGGTTATGCTCTCTCTGTACAAATTGTCACTAACAGGCTAGTGACCAATTTCAGCAATTTACATTGGCATACTGGAACAGCCTTATAATTCCCTAGTATATGGTACTGAGGTACCCAGGGTATTGGGGTTCCAGGAGATCCCTATGGGCTGCAGCATTTCTTTTGCCACCCATAGGGAGCTCTGACAATTCTTACACAGGTCTGCCACTGCAGCCTGAGTGAAATAACGTCCACGTTATTTCACAGCCATTTTACACTGCACTTAAGTAACTTAGAAGTCACCTATATGTCTAACCTTTACCTGGTAAAGGATGGGTGCCAAGTTACTTAGTGTGTGGGCACCCTGGTTCTAGCCAAGGTGCCCCCACATTGTTCAGGGCCAATTCCCCGGACTTTGCGAATGCGGGGACACCATTACACGCGTGCACTATACATAGGTCACTACCTTTGTATAGCTTCACAATGGTAACTCCGAATATGGCCATGTAACATGTCTAAGATCATGGAATTGCCCCACCAATGCCATCCTGGTATTGGGGAGACAATCCCATGATTCCCCGGGTCTCTAGCACAGACCCGGGTACTGCCAAACTGCCTTTCCCGAGGTTTCACTGCAGCTGCTGCTGCTGCCAACCCCTCAGACAGGTTTCTGCCCTCCTGGGGTCCAGCCAGGCTTGGCCCAGGAAGGAAGAACAAAGGACTTCCTCAGAGAGAGGGTGTTACACCCTCTCCCTTTGGAATAAGGTGTCAGGGCTGGGGAGGAGTAACCTCCCCCAGCCTCTGGAAATGCTTTGATGGGCACAGATGGTGCCCATCCCTGCATAAGCCAGTCTACACCGGTTCAGGGATCCCTCATCCCTGCTCTGGCGTGAAACTGGACACAGGAAAGGGGAGTGACCACTCCCCTGACCTGCACCTCCCCTGGGAGGTGCCCAGAGCTCCTCCAGTGTGCTCCAGCCCTCTGCCATCTTGGAAACAGAGGTGCTGCTGGCACACTGGACTGCTCTGAGTGGCCAGGGCCAGCAGGTGACGTCAGAGACTCCTTCTGATAGGCTCCTTCAGGTGTTGCTAGCCTATCCTCTCTCCTAAGTAGCCAAACCCTCTTTTCTGGCTATTTAGGGTCTCTGCTTTGGGGAATTCCTTAGATAACGAATGCAAGAGCTCATCAGAGTTCCTCTGCATCTCTCTCTTCACCTTCTGCCAAGGAATCGACTGCTGACCGCGCTGGAAGCCTGCAAAACTGCAACAAAGTAGCAACGACGACTACTGCGACACTGTAACGCTGATCCAGCCGCCTTCTCGACTGTTTTCCTGGTGGTGCATGCTGTGGGGGTAGTCTGCCTCCTCTCTGCACTAGAAGCTCCGAAGAAATCTCCCGTGGGTCGACGGAATCTTCCCCCTGCAACAGCAGGCACCAAAGAACTGCATCACCGGTCCTCTGGGTCTCCTCTCAGCACGACGAGCGAGGTCCCTTGAACTCAGCAACTCTGTCCAAGTGACTCCCACAGTCCAGTGACTCTTCAGTCCACGTTTGGTGGAGGTAAGTCCTTGCCTCCCCACGCCAGACTGCATTGCTAGGAACCGCGTGTTTTGCAGCTACTCCGGCTCCTGTGCACTCACCGAGGATTTCCTTCGTGCACAGCCAAGCCTGGGTCCCCGGCACTCTAACCTGCATTGCACGACCTCCTGAGTTGTCCTCCGGCGGCGTGGGACTCTCTTGTGCAACTTCGGGTAAGCACTGTTTCACTCCACTTCGTAGTGCCTGTTCCGGCACTTCTGCGGGTGCTGCCTGCTTCTGAGAGGGCTCCTTATCTTGCTGGGCGCCCCCTCTGGACCCTGACGCAATTGGTGACATTCTGGTCCCTCCTGGGCCACAGCAGCATCCAAAAACCCTAACCGCGACCCTTGCAGCTAGCAAGGCTTGTTTGCGGTCTTTCTGCGGGAAAACACTTCTGCACGACTCTTCACGACGTGGGACATCCGTCCTCCAAAGGGGAAGTTTCCAGCCCTTGTCGTTCATGCAGAATCCTCAGCTTCTACCATCCGGTGGCAGCTTCTTTGCACCCACAGCTGGCATTTCCTGGGCATCTGCCCACTCCCGACTTGATCGTGACTTTTGGACTTGGTCCCCTTGTTCCACAGGTACCCTCGTCTGGAAATCCATCATTGTTGCATTGCTGGTGTTGGTCTTTCCTGCAGAATTCCCCTATCACGACTTCTGTGCTCTTTGGGGAACTTAGGTGCACTTTGCACCCACTTTTCAGGGTCTTGGGGTGGGCTGTTTTTCTAACCCTCACTGTTTTCTTACAGTCCCAGCGACCCTCTACAAGGTCACATAGGTTTGGGGTCCATTCGTGGTTCGCATTCCACTTCTAGAGTATATGGTTTGTGTTGCCCCTATCCCTATGTGCCCACATTGCTTTCTATTGTGACTATACATTGTTTGCATTGTTTTCTATTGCTATTACTGCATATTTTGGTATTGTGTACATATATCTTGTGTATATTTGCTATCCTCATACTGAGGGTACTCACTGAGATACTTTGGCATATTGTCATAAAAATAAAGTACCTTTATTTTTAGTATATCTGTGTATTGTGTTTTCTTATGATATTGTGCATGTGACACTAGTGGTAGTGTAGGAGCTTCACTCGTCTCCTAGTTCAGCCTAAGCTGTTCTGCTAAGCTACCTTTTCTATCAGCCTAAGCTGCTAGACACCCCTATACACTAATAAGGGATACCTGGGCCTGGTGCAAGGTGTAAGTACCCCTTGGTACTCACTACAAGCCAGTCCAGCCTCCTACACCCACGTTTCCGCACAAATGATACAGCAACATCCTTTTCATACCTCGCACATCATTCTGAACAACCACAGTTCCCAAATCCGGACCACGCATCATATCCATTCCGCGCCCTCTACCCCTCACTTGAGGTTGAAACATGACAGCTCCCTGTTGCTGCGGCATCAGCGGCTCTAAAGCTCCTTGTGCTCCTGTTTGAGCTGCCTTGATTTGCATCACCATTTCCTTCTCCTTCAATTTATTTTGCTTCAATTCAATCTCATCAGTACAGTATTTAGCATATTGCAACACCTCATCAATCGGTTTTGCCTGCCAGCAAATTAAATGATTCTTAATCATCTGTCCCACTTCTGGTCTCAGACCTTCGACAAATCTGAATACAAAATGCAACATGTCTTTCTCCTCAATTGCTTCCTTACCACTGTACTCCTTGAAAGCTTTCAACAGTCTCTCATAGTAAGTATGTATTGACTCTTTAGTCTCTTGGACTGTTCTATCAATCCGTTGCCAATCAGTGTTTTTGGGAGAGATTCTAGTCTTCAGGAACTCAATCACCTTATAATAATTCTTCATTACTTCAGGTGAAGGTGCACCTGTTACTTTGTCCCTCTCTGGTTCACTCGTCGGCCAGTCACTGCCCTCTTACACTCGACCCACAAGTCAGCTGGAACAGCTATCTCCAAAAAGGTGTTCAAGTCTTCCCACAGACATTTGGAAAGCTTCACAAATCTCTCAGTCTGTTGATACCACTCAACTGGCTTCTCCCTCAGCTTAGGATAATAATTTGTGAAGGATAATAAGTCACTCCTGTGCCACAGGACCTGAACAAATTGCCCCGCTGGGATCTCCCTCATTGGAAGCATCTTAACCGATTCCCCTTTTTCAACACCTTCCGCCCCTTCTTGAGAATCCCGTTTCCATTTCTCTTTTTTCTTCGTCCATCTACCTTCCCATTTTTCTAATGCTCCCCAAATCTGTGCACTCTGCAATAATTCTCTTAAGTGTGCTTTCATCCCCGCTGATCTCATGTGCTCAAAATCTTTTGCCTCAAAATCTAGCCTGTAGCTTCTTTGCAGATGCTTCATCATCTTAAGGTCAATGTCATGTTTCTCTGCTAATTCCGCTAACTTCTGATGTATTTTACCCACTTCTTTTGTGATTCTTGGGCATAAGTATCTCAGCTCTTCCTCTGTGTAAGACTCTAATCGGTTCAGCCCCATTGTTCCCTCAACAAATTAATTAGCTTCTATATTTAACCCCACTCCATTTATCTGATCTTCACCTTTGGATACGTTCTGAGGAGTGTTTAGACTGTCAAGCCAATTGTTCAATTGTTGAGCTGTTAACATCTGTAATGAAATGTTACTTGCATTCGGTGCTGGTAACTGTTGTTCCACTGTTCCTGAAGCTTGCAGAGTCAGAAGTCTCAGACTCTGACTTGCATTTCAGCCATTCACTGCATCTGGAAATGCTACACAAGGACTAAGATCCATTGAGGGTCGAGGTCCATTGAAAGCTTGTCCTGCAGACGATATCAACTGTGCAGAATCTCCCACTCCCCTTCTCACAAGACTCTGTGAGATGTTATTCTGTTCTCCTGTTTCTGATTTCTTCTGTGCATATAGGGGTACCACTGGACTGACAGTAATCAGTAGCGACATTGCATCCGGGGCTGCTCTAGCACCTGCACCTTGAGTGGGTGCTACCCCCATTGCCTGGTTCATAACTGGTGTAAGATCTGACTGCTTTCCTGTCAGCGGTGTGAACTTTGGTAAACCCTGTGCTTGGGCTAAAGGAAATAACATTTTTGTCTGATCTGTCTGAATCAGCATTGGCTTCGAAAGCACCTGCTCCCTCGGCACCATGATATTCGAAACAGTCTCCAGAACTGGTACATCTGGATACATTTTCTGTACTGAAGGTGGATGTATCTGCGCCTGAACTACAGTATTAGTTTCTGCATTAGGTGTACTCTGTGTTACCCCTGGTAATTGTCTGTCTTCCACGTGTGCCCCTCCCTCAGATCCCGGGGCTTGTGCCGAAGCAGCTGTAGGGGCGGTAGCATTGGTACCTGGACCCCCTGCATAAGTCATTGAAGGTGGAAGTCTGCCTCTCAACAACTGTGTAATGAGATCCTCGACATGGGAATCATCACCATCTACATAGGACTTTCTCCTTTTCTTCCTTCCTCCACTCTCACCTTCCTTGGCACTGTCTTCCTTCTCTGCCTCATTGCCCTCTGTAATGGCAGGAAACATTTTAATCTTCTGTACTGTTGCCATGCTCCATCTCTTTTGCTCCCAATCCCCTCTAGCTTCCGCTAATGATTTTTCCACTTTCTTCACCCTTCTATTAATCATCAGCTCCTGTTGCTGTCTGGCCTCTAGCTCCCAGATGGCTAAAGTCTCAAACTGTGCTGGTCTCGGTAATGGCTTCATGTCATATAATGACATTCGCAATTGATCCAGAATTCTCAAATTAAATGTTCCGGGAATGCTAAAGACCCTTGGTTTTTCATCAATTTGCTCCATTGTTTTAACCAAAGACACTGTGCTACACCTCGCTCTGCCATTACAAAATAAGCCGGAGAATCCACTGGTGGGGTTGGCTCCCCACTGATGCTTTGTTGTAGGTATCACCCTTCATTGCACTCTTAAATGCCTAGAAAAAAATCATTTTGCCTTTTGTATTTACGTTTGATTCAATAATGAAATTACTTTTACTCCCAAGATCCCTTTCCCCTGCTTACTCAACCAGTTGGCTCTTACAGAAGGCTGCCAATCTGGTCGCGGCTCCTCTTACTAACCAACCTATCCCAGCGCGGCACACCCTGACGTCACACTCACACACAGCGGCTGACAAAGACTTGTGGCTCGTCCTCCTTATCTCAATCCACACAGCTAATGCAAATTATTGCGAGCACTTTAACCAAACAATACCAAAACAAAACCTGCTGGTTTACTACAGGAAGGGACACAATCGCTTTAGAGACCTTACGGATTTTCACTAATGGCCTTGTTTACTCATATAGCTATTCCTCTTTCTTGGTCCCCAGAACATCCGCAAGCAAAATTCGACCCGCAAATCCTACTCTCAATTGATCAATGGGTCTGTTCTGGTGCGCATAGAACTTGCCAAATCCCAGTCGAAATTCTCTTTTATTCAATTTTCATACAAACCGATTTTATTGACCACGCCCAATCAACCTACTAAAGCAGCTAGATTACAACATATAACAGAGCGCCTTCTACACTTGTCAATATACTCCGGAGTCTTAGATCACGCAGGGTCCATGCATCACCAACAACCACGTGGAAACTTTTTGAGCACAAAATGCCACAGGCATATGAAGTTCGCCGACTTCCCTACTCTCATACTGTGAAGTACGCACACTCCTACTAACCTCGGCTGGAATAAGCAGACTCCATACTTTACCTCACATATGTCACAAATCACCTGCAAAATTTGCTTAAGCCAGTGCAAGCGCAACCTACCACTTTCACACTACCTCAAAAATACGCCGAGAACATACCCATACTTTACTAGCAGGATCCAGGATCTGGGAAAATCATTTCTGGGCTTAAGGGGACATCATCTTTGCTACAATTGGCATTTCAGAAAAATAAAATTCAAACCTTATAAAATGCGAACAACTAATCCTAACTTTAAACTACCACCATAACCAAATATCACCACATAACTAGTTCTTGAAGGAAACTAACCATCAAGCTGCTACCAGAAACTGCTAGCGCGCCTGGTCCTTAGTAAGTAAACTTGCAAGGGGACACGTATAGGTTGATGAACCTTTTGAATCGCATGGAGTATCCTAATTATGCAGTGATCCCAAGTCCAATGATCAACATAAATATATCACTGTCAACACTCAGTAACCAAGACTGAAACCCTTAGTAATCAAAATAAATACCCATCACTCACTATAAAAGGTTAATAATTTGTATTCCCTATTGATTACAATTCTAATCAAAATCTTCATTTACTTTTCTTTTATTGATTAATGCTTTATTAGTCATCACAAAATATTATTCACCAAAAGAATCACGGGCAATCAAAGCAATTCATTAATCAGCAAATATCAACTCTAATGGAGTATTTCAGCAATGCAATTTCATCAGTCTGTTGTCACTGTCAACGTCTCCCCAGTCACCTACCTAACCAATATTAGCATCAGCATGTGGGTCTTCATGCAAAAACAATTTTGTCAAAAACATTAATTTGGAAAAATCTAAGAGAGATTCCGAATAACAGCGCAGTTGGTACCTAGAAGAAAAGGCACAATTAATCAGTCACATTTTCATAGCTAGATATCCAAGATGGATCAGCAACGAGTCAGTCTTCATCCCCAGGTCATCAGTAGTCAGCAAAGTATCAGACTCACAGAGAGCAAGCCAATTATCAGCACTTCGGACAGCGTCTCCTGACGTCATCAACTTTCTCCTCTCCGCACTGATTTCGCTCCCCGTCATGACTTTTAATTAGGGTCTTTCAGTCCGTCTCACTAATTGCTAATTGGTCAACTTTATCAGAATTTATGACTCTAACCTATAGTTTTTGTTTACCGAATCTACATGTCTGTTTAGGCTTCAAGTTCCATTAATTTGATTGGTCCTTCTAGTGATGAGAACATCATCCGGCTCTTCAGGTAACAAAATTGTTGCATACGAGTCTTTGGTCAGTGCTTCCATTGTTCAAGTCCTGGGAAAGTCCATTTAGCCTACTCTACACATAATTGTATAAAATCTTCTTCATCATCTCCTGTCCTCTGGTACATTTGCAGAATGTTCTAGCAGAGCCATCTGAACTCTGCACAGTTCAAGGTCCTTCACGCCGGTTACCAGTCTTTGCAAGCCTCGCCGAGTCTTCACGTTATAAGCAGGCAAGGCCCAGTGAAACCAGGCCTTTGGTTCGGCTAAGTTAAGAATGCGAATTAACACAAAACATAGGCTATACATCCAGTTATGATATACTAATACATTTTAGTATAATATACAGTAATATAATTTTCTCATATTTTAGCATCTTGTTAATACACATGGTGACCAATCCCCGTGGGCACATTTTGCTTACACGCGTTATTTTCGAATATCTGTTTCACTTATGAGATCTTCTTCATTAATATACACACATTAGTCATTAGGAATTTTTCAAATTAACATATCTGCTCCATCACAATCATATAACCACTCATCTCGGGTTCTACCTCTTTAAGTTGACCTGATATCACCTCCTGTCTTGTCTAAGTATGATCTTAAAGTGCATCATGGCCTTAAATTGAAGAGAAAAGCATCTTTGTTAATCGCTTACAATAGGCATTCCTGAATGGTCCTTTGTTTGATGATGTCTGCTTGGGTAATGAGATATTGTGTAGCATCATTTACTGGAATATCCCGGAAAGAGATCTCTGTAGGCCTGCCTTTTTAACTTCAAAGAGTATCATGCTATCCACTTAATACAGTGCTAAGACATGTTTTGAAATGAAACATAAGCATTCATGAGTTTTCTTTTTTTATACAGGTCAAAAGGTACAATGTGAATGAAAGGTGAAATAACATGTCCACCTCTAGCCCCAGTAATGCCTCAAATATTTGTAGTCATCAATGCGGTCTGTCATTTATGAATGTCAGGTTTTCACAATAAATCTTGATAATACAGATTACTCCATTGTCTTAGGGCCACATGTACCACCATTAAGAATAGCGATTTCCAAATGGCGATTTTTTTTCCGAATCAGTATTTTGTAATTGCTGTTTGTAATGTTTGAAACTTTTATTTTTTTAATTAGTATTCCTGGTGGGTCTCTAATTGACCTATGTTGCGAATATTAATGAGGTAAGCGCAAATTGTGGCCCACTAGAAATTGTAGCCATCACAGGGATGGTGGCTTGCTGAGATCAGCAGACCACCATGTTTTTGATTGCTTTTAAATAAAGCATTTATTTTTCTTTAGATCCAAACCAGTTTCCTTAAAGGAAAATTGGATGCTTTTAAACCAAAAGAATCTAAAGTGTATTTCAGATGTTTTTAAGTGTAGGCAGAGGTCTTTCTTAAAAAATATTTTTTTCACCATTCACAAAGGTGAATAGGTCTCTTGCGGACCCCTTCCCATTGGCAAATGATAAGGGGTGCCTTTGAGGAGGTAGTAAAAGATTATTGTTTTTCGGCTGGAATTCGGCCACAAAACATTAGTATCATTCCAATTCCGTATTTGGAAGGAAAACCATGACTATGCACCTTCCAACTACCATATCGGTATTTGGTCACAAACCTAAATTGCGATTTGGTAATGTGCTACTGAATCACAGTTTGGGTTTGATCAGAAAAAACAATTGTGCCCACAAATGGCCCAGTTTTGTGAATCGGCCCATGTGTGACTGCAAAAATGCTTCATACATATGGCTCTAAGTGCCTATGATGCTAAAGCTCCTTCCAGAAAACCTCTCTGTCCATTGTATCAAACCCTGTAAAGAAGTTCTCCTGCGCCCCCGCCTCAAATTATGTTTCACCATTGCAACAGGTGCTGCTGCATTATGCATCATGAATAACTCCTTTCTGAAAGACATCTCAGGACATCAGGATTTAATTATTATTTTTCGCCAAATATTGTATTTCTGCATGCAAAGTTTTCACAGACATTTTTAAAGAACGGCATTACATTGTCAAATGTTTATGTACATCTGGTTGATGTATCTAAACTACTTTTCTTGGGGTGGGCCCTAACAATATAGAGAAGTAGTAAAAACACCTAACAGAGAGACATCATATAGGTGGAGCCTCAGCATTTCTTTATTTCTACTGTCACACAGCTTCAAGAGCTTAGCTTCATATATCAGTCTGAACAAAGAGTTAATACCTTACAGGCCACTCAAATAGTTTGTCAGCACTTTTGCTGTTTTGGTGGATGTTTGCGCTATCACAGTGATGTCCTTGACAGGGCAGCCAAGTTTCCAGTCTGCTTATGTGTGACATTTCTTTGTTTTTAGTGTGTTAATGTGTGACATTCCCAGTGACAGGTGTGACACTTGAGCGATGCTGTATTGCTGCTGTAGTCGGTGACCCAAGCAGTGAAAACTCACCCAGCAGTAGCAGGATTTTCCCCTCCTGGTGTGATTGCTGCCCCTTAACAGAGGACTTGCCTTAGCAGGAGTAGGAATGATTCTAGTAATACAAATTTACTTCAGTGGGGGCTCTGCAGTAATCTCCTGGTTGTAACATTGTCCTGAGGAGCTCCTGGCACCATCACCTGCCTATCAAAATCAAGGGTCCACACATCCTGCATTGCTTTGGTGCCACTGATAACTCTTTTAAGAAATGAAGAGCAACTTCAGGTGCAAGCATTCATTAGTAGCTGACGAATTCCCTGCTGCTCCCTTTTATGTCGTGAATAAATCGGGATTTGTTTTTAACTAACAATGTTTATCTGGCAAGTGACCACTCAGAATGTGCGACATCACTTGCCAGTTCTGACTTTTCAATCCTTTTTTCTTTGCTTTCTTAGACTTGTAGTTTGACTTTTCCAATCAGAGATGTTAGTGTAGCTACTCAAAAGGCAAAATGGTATTAGCTAATAACCCTTGCTAGGGGCTGGTTAAAGGCATCTTGGCAACAATGATCAATGAAGTGACTAGAGATTTTCCCTGAGTACCTTTTCCCTGACTACTATCTATTACACTGAAGAGGCGCCTTTTGCCTGCCTTCTCAGATGAACTCAGTTTGCCAGCTGATCTCTCTGCTGCTCACACCCTCTTTGAGCTGACAGGAAGACAGGTGTAGAGGCATGGCATCCTGAGCCAGTAGAGAAGCCCTCTGCAGATCTGTCCAGCAGAGAGGGAGACTGCAAAGTAGGACTAAAGACTCAGCTCAACTGTTACAGTGCATGGTGCAGTCTCTTCCCCTTACACCCGCCCCCCTGTGGTGTCTGATGACGCACGCTAACCTCATCAGAGGCCCGCCCCTCCTTCAAGTGCCGATCGGAGGAGAAATGCTTTTTGCATTTCTTCTCCGACCACGTGGAGGAGCTGAGAAAGGCATCAAAAGAAAGGAAAGGCCTTTCCTTTCCTTTGATGTCTTTTTCAGCAGAAATGCCCACTAGACACCAAGGAGTTTTTTTAGGTTATTGTTATGAGGGGAGCGGCCCCTAAGGCCAAGGGCCGCTCCCAGGGGGCCAAATTATTTTTAGGCCATTTCTGCCCCCCCGGGGGCAGATCGCTCTAATATAATTAAGCCGATCTGCCCCCAGGCGGGGGCAGAAACCCCCTAGACACTGGGGATCATTTATTTTTTCTTCTTTTTATATGTGTGGAGCGACCCCTTAGGCAAGGGTCGCTCCTCTGGGGAGCAAATTGTATTAAGACCATTTGGGCAGATCGGCCTATTTTTATTAGGCCAAGAAACCAGGGATTTTTATTTTTGTGCGTCAGTTTCACGCAAGGGGAGCGACCCCTTAGGCAAGTGTCGTTCCCCTGGGGGTCAAATTTATTTTAGGCCTTTTCTGCTTCCCTTGGGGGCAGATCGGCCTATTTTTATTAGGCCGATCTGCCCCCCTTGGAGGCAGAAACCACTAGGCACTAGGGATTTTTTGTGCGCCACTTTCACGCAAGGGGAGCACCCGAGGGGGGGCAAATTTATTTTAGGCCATTTCGGGGGGGGGCAGAAACCACTTAGGCACCAGGGATTGGTGTGTGTGTATGTGTGTGCTTTGTTTGGGGGGGCCAGACTGTTGCCCATATCTGCCCCCCAAGGGAGGCAGAAAAGGCCTATTTTTGGAAAGGCCCATCTGCCCCCAAGGAGGGCAGAAAGCCCACCAGAGACCAGGGAAGATTTTTTTCAAAATACAAGGGTAAAAAGATAAATAAATGGGGCCAAAGTTTTTCTGTCCACCAATGGGCAGATGGGGCAATTACCCCCGATCCACACCCGGGAGGGGGCAGAAAGTCTACAAGATGCCAAGGAATAAAAAAAAAACATAAAATAGTGTGGTGGTGGCTACCAACCAGTATGGGCATGGTTATGCCCCCACCCCAACTGAAGGGGGTAACAGTCTTTCAGCTCTCCCCGTACACTAAATCATCTTATCACACTGCAAGCAAGAGGACATTTGATTATTTTTGGTTTTGGTTTTACATTCGGGCCATGAGAGCTTGGCTAACTTTCAAAATCGTTCCACTTGGAATGGTGAGGGCTGATCGTTTTGGACCTTGGGACGCTGCCATCTAGAAAAATCCACAAGACCTAGACACATCTGAAAACTAAACATCTGGGTAAGTCCAGGGTGGTGTGCTTCACATGCACCCCACACCATTTTCTTACCCACAATGCCCTGCAAACTTCCAACTTTGCTGGAAATCACACATTTTTTCCACATTTTTGTGATGGAACGTACTGGAATCTGCAGGAATTAACAAAATTCCTACCACCCAGCATTGTCTTATCTGTACCGATAAAAATTCTGCCCTATTTGTCAGCCTAAAAATGTTTTTTTTGCCCTTTTGGACCCGCTTTGGTTCTCCCTTAATTTCAATATATTTTTGGCTATTCCCTGTCACATGCACTTGGCCCACCTACACAAGTGAGGTATAATTTTTACCGGGAGACTGAGGGGAACCTTAGGTGGTAGGGAATTTGTACCGGTGCGGTGATCCCACACAGAAATGTGGGAAATGTTTTTTTTTTTTAAACTAAATTTGAGCTTTGCTGAGGATTCCAAGTAAGAAAACACTGGGGGATCCACGCAAGTCACATCTCCCTGGACTCCCTCGGTGTCTAGTTTCCAGAAATGTCTGGGTTGGGTAGGTTTCCCTGTATGGCTGCTGAGCCCAGAACCAAGAACGCAGGTCCCCCCGCAAAAACAGGTAGTTTTCTATTTGATAATTTTGATGTGTCCAGATAGTGTTTTGGGGGATTTCCTTTCACTGGCACAAGGCCTACTACACAAGTGAGGTACCATTTTTGTTTTTGGGGAGACTACGGGGAATGCTAGGTGGAAGGAAATTTGTGGCTCCTCTCAGATTCCAGAACTTTCTTTCACCAAAATGTGAGGAAAAAGTGTTTTTTTGGCCAAATGTTGAGGTTTGCAAAGGATTCTGGGTAACAGAACCTAGTGAGAGCCCCACAAGTCACCCCGTCCTGGATTCCCCTAGGTGTCTAGTTTATAAAACTGCACAGGTTTGGTAGGTTTCCCAAGGTGCTGGTTGAGGCCAAAATCCACAGCTTGGCACTTTGCAAAAAACAGCTCTGTTTCTTTGGGAAAATGTGACTTGTCCACATAGTGTTTTGGAGCATTTCCTGTTGCCGGCGCTAGGCCTGCCCACACAAGTGAGGTACCGTTTTTATCAGGAGACTTGGGGGAACACTGGGTGGAAGGAAATTTATGGCTCCTTTCAGATTCCAGAACTTTCTGTCACCAAAATGTGAGGAAAAAGTGTTTTTTTGGGCCAAATTTTGAAGTTTGCAAAGGATTCTGGGTAACAGAACCCGGTGAGAGCCCCAGTAACCACCCCATCCTGGATTCCCCCAGATGTCTATTTTTAAAAATGAACAGGTTTGGTAGGTTTCCTTAAGTACCGGCTGAGCTATTGGCCAAAATCTACAGCTAGGTACTTTGCAAAAAACACATCAGATTTCAATGTAAAAATGTGATGTGTCCATGCTGCGTTTCGTGTCGCTAGCATTAGGCCTACCCACGCAAGTGAGGTACCATTTTTATCGGGACACTTGGGGGAAAACAGAATAGCAAAACAAGTGTTATTGCCCCTTGTATTTCTCCATGTTTCTTCCTTCCAAATGTAAGACAGTGTATAAAAAAGATGTCTATTTGAGAAATGCTTTGTAATTCACATGCTAGTATGGGCACCCTGGAATTCAGAGATGTGCAAATAACCACTGCTTCTCAACACCTTATCATGTGCCCACTTTGGAAATACAAAGGTTTTCTTGATACCTATTTTTCACTCTCGATATTTCAGCAAATGAATTGCTGTATACCCAGTATAGAATGAAAACCCATTGCAAAGTGCAGCTCATTTATTGGCTCTGGGTACCTAGGGTTCTTGATGAACCTACAAGCCCTATATTCCCCGCAACCAGAAGAGTCCAGCAGACGTAACGGTATATTGCTTTAAAAAATCTGACATTGCAGGAAAAAGTTACAGAGTACTGTGGAGAAAAAGTGCTGTTTTTTTCACCTCAATTTCAATATTTTTTTATTTCAGGTGTTATTTTCTGTAGGAAAACCTTGTAGGATCTACACAAATTACCCCTTGCTGAATTCGGAATTTTGTCTACTTTTCGGAAATGTTTAGTTTTAACACCCATTTCTATCACTAACTAGAAGGAGGCAGAAAAATGGGGTATGTCCCAGTAAAATGCCAAAATTGTGTTGAAAAATGGGGTTTTCTGATTCAAGTCTGCCTGTTCCTGAAAGCTGGGAAGATGGTGATTTTAGCACTGCAAACCCCTTTTTGATGCCATTTTCAGGGGAAAAAAACACAACCGTTCTGCCGCCATTGTTTCCAATTTTTTTGAAAAAAACTACATTTTTGCTGTATTTTGGCTAATTTCTTGGTCTCTTTCAGGGAAACCCACAAAGTCTGAATCCATAGGATTCCAAAGGATGTTGGAAAAAAAGACGCAAATTTGGCATGGGTAGCTTATGTGGACAAAAAGTTATGACGGCCTAAGCACGAACTGCCCCAAACGGCCAAAAAAAGGCTTGGCACCTGAGGGGGAAAAGGCCTGGCAGCAAAGGGGTTAATGTGTTTTAGCTTTGGGGCTGTATGTGCCGAGAATCTAAACCTACTGGTCGTGCACAAATTAGAGCAGCAGTTCCCAACTGTGACAAATTCCCAGGGGGTCCGCAGGTGAAGGCCCTTCTCCAGCTGGGGCCTCTGACAGAAAAGTGTGTATTTTATACAGGGAGTGCAGAATTATTAGGCAAGTTGTATTTTTGAGGATTAATTTTATTATTGAACAACAACCATGTTCTCAATGAACCCAAAAAACTCATTAATATCAAAGGTGAATATTTATGGAAGTAGTTTTTAGTTTGTTTTTAGTTTTAGCTATGTTAGGGGGATATCTGTGTGTGCAGGTGACTATTACTGTGCATAATTATTAGGCAACTCAACAAAAAAAAATATATACCCATTTCAATTATTTATTATTACCAGTGAAACCAATATAACAAATATACATTTCTGACATTCAAAAACAAAACAAAAAAAAATCAGTGACCAATATAGCCACCTTTCTTTGCAAGGACACTCAAAAGCCTGCCATCCATGGATTCTGTCAGTGTTTTGATCTGTTCACCATCAACATTGCGTGCAGCAGCAACCACAGCCTCCCAGACACTGTTCAGAGAGGTGTACTGTTTTCCCTCCTTGTAAATCTCACATTTGATGATGGACCACAGGTTCTCAATGGGGTTCAGATCAGGTGAACAAGGAGGCCATGTCATTAGATTTCCTTCTTTTATACCCTTTCTTGCCAGCCACGCTGTGGAGTACTTGGACGCGTGTGATGGAGCATTGTCCTGCATGAAAATCATGTTTTTCTTGAAGGATGCAGACTTCTTCCTGTACCACTGCTTGAAGAAGGTGTCTTCCAGGAACTGGCAGTAGGACTGGGAGTTGAGCTTGACTCCATCCTCAACCCGAAAAGGCCCCACAAGCTCATCTTTGATGATACCAGCCCAAACCAGTACTCCACCTCCACCTTGGTCGTCTTTCAGCCTTTCTTACCTTGGCCATGTCTCTGAGTATTGCACACCTTGTGCCTTTGGGCACTCCAGTGATGTTGCAGCTCTGAAATATGGCCAAACTGGTGGCAAGTGGCATCGTGGCAGCTGCACGCTTGACTTACCAGTAAGAAGGTAAGTAATATACACAAGTTATATGTACACAAATCCAAAACAGGTAAGTAAGAGTCAGAAAAGTAATGCAAACAGTGTAGAGTTACAATAGGTTGCAATAGGCAAACATAGGTCTAGGGGCAACACAAACCATATACTCCAAAAGTGAAATGTGAATCACGAATAGACCCCAGACCTATGGGAACTTGTAGAGGGTCACTGGGACTGTAAGAAAACAGTCAGGGTGTCCAAGATACCCCACCCCAAGACCCTGAAAAGTAGGAGTAAAGTACACCTACTACCCCAAAAGGACACAATAGTTGTGATAGGGGGATTCTGCAAGAACAACGAACACCAGCAAGGCACTGAAGGTGGATTCTTGGACCTGAGGACCTGCAAGGCAAGGGGACCAATTTCAAGAGTCGTGATAGTGTCCAGGGGGGGCAGGAGCCCAGAAAACCCCAGATGAAGGTGCAAGGAAGCTGCCTCCGAGTGGAAGAAGCTTGGAGTTCTGCAACAACGAAGAGGACTAGGAACTTCTCCTTTGGATGGAAGATGTCCCACATCGCGATAAAGGTTGCAGAAGTGTTCCCATGCAGAAATACCGCAAACAAGCCTTGCTAGCTGCAAGGGTCGCAGTAGAGGTTTTTGGGTGCTGCTGGGGACCAGGAAGGACCAGGATGTCGCCCCTTGGAGGAGGAGACAGAAGGGATGCTCAGCAACTCAGGGAGCCCCCACAGAAGCAGGCAGAACCCGCAGAAGTACCCGAACAGGCACTTAGAGGATTTGAGAACTGGAGCTGACTCAGAGTCACAAAGGAGGGTCCCACGATGTTGGCGGTCAACTCAGAGGGTTGAGCACTGCAGGACGGAGTGCTGGAGACCCAGGCTAGGATGTGCACGAAGGAATCCTTGGAGGAGTGCACAGGAGCCGTAGCAGCTGCAAATCACGCAATACACAGGTTTGCAGTCTAGCTTGGGGAGACAAGGACTTACCTCCACCAAACTTGGACTGAAGGATCACTGGACTGTGGGAGTCACTTGGATAGAGTTCCTGTGTTCCAGGGACCACTCTTGTCAGGATGAGAGGGGACCCAGAGGACCGGTGATGCAGTCTTTTGGTGCCTGCGTTAGCAGGGGGAAGATTCCGTCGACCCACAGGAGATTTCTTCTTGGCTTCCAGTGCAGGGTGAAGGCAGATGGCCCCCAGAGCATGCACCATCAGGAAACAGTCGAGAAAGCCGGCAGGATCAGGTGCTACAATGTTGCTGGTAGTCGTCTTGCTACTTTGTTGCGGTTTTGCAGGCGTCATGGAGCAGTCAGCGGTCGATCCTTGGCAGAAGTCAAAGAGGGAAGTGCAGAGGAACTCTGGTGAGCTCTTGCATTAGTTATCTGAAGAATACCCCAGAGGAGAGACCCTAAATAGCCAGAAAAGGAGGTGTGGCTACCAAGAAAGGTAAGAGCCTATCAGAGGGGGGTCTCTGACGTCACCTCGTGGCACTGGCCACTCAGAGCAGTCCAGTGTGCCCCCAACACCTCTGTTTCCAAGATGGCAGAGGTCTGTGACACACTGGAGGAGCTCTGGGCACCTCCCCTGGGAGGTACTGGTCAGGGGAGTGGTCACTCCCCTTTCCTTTGTCCAGTTTCGCACCAGAGCAGGGCTGGCGGTTCCCTGAACCGGTGTAGACTGGCTTATGCAGAGATGGGCACCATCTGTGCCCATCAAAGCATTTCCAGAGGCTGGGGGAGGCTACTCCTCCCCAGCCCTTCACACCTATTTACAGAGGGAAAGGGTGTAACACCCTCTTTCAGAGTAAATCCTTTGTTCTGCCTTGCTGGGCCAGGGCTGCCTGGACCCCAGGAGGGCAGAAAACTGTCTGAGGGGTTGGCAGCAGCTGCAGTGGAAACTCCGGAAAGGCAGTTTGGCAGTACCTGGGTTCTGTGCTAGAGACCGGGGGGATCATGGAATTGTCCCCCCAATACCAGAATGGTATTGGATTAGGGTGTACAATTCCATGATCTTAGACATGCTACATGGCCATGTTCGGAGTTACCATTGTGACGTCATACATAGGTAGTGACCTATGTATAGTGCACGCGTGTAATGGTGTTCCTGCACTCACAAAGTCTGGGGATTTTGCCCTGAATGATGTGGGGGCACCGTGGCTAGTGCCAGGGTGCCCACATACTAAGTAACTTGGCATCCAACCT
Source organism: Pleurodeles waltl (assembly GCF_031143425.1). Classification (NCBI taxonomy): domain Eukaryota; kingdom Metazoa; phylum Chordata; class Amphibia; order Caudata; family Salamandridae; genus Pleurodeles; species Pleurodeles waltl. The sequence continues at coordinate 228,170,391 of NC_090439.1, forward strand.
TCACCAGGGGGAGGCTAGACAAATAGGTGGCTTATAAGTTACTTATGTGCAATGAAAAATGGCTGTGAAATAACGTGGACGTTATTTCACTCAGGCTGCAGTGGCAGGCCTGTGTAAGAATTGTCAGAGCTCCGTATGGGTGGCAAAAGAAATGCTGGAGCCCATAGGGATCTCCTGGAACCCTAATACCCTGGGTACTTAAGTACCATATATAAGGGAATTATATGGGTGTACCAGTGTACCATTGAGAATTGGTAAATTTAGTCACTAGCCTGCAGTGACAAATTTAGAAAGGAGAGAGAGCATAAACACTGAGGTTCTGGTTAGCAGAGCCTCAGTGATACAGTTAGGCACCACACAGGGAACACATACAGGGCACATATTATGAGAACTGAGGACCTGCCTAGCAGGATCCCAGCTACACAGGGGTTAAAACATACATATATACAGTGAAAATGGGGGTAACATGCCAGGCAAGATGGTACTTTCCTACAACCGCCTACGTCCGCGGCGATGGCCGCCAAAAGACCATCACCGTGGCTACCAGCCATCAGCCGGATTATGACCATAGCCAGATTTCCGCCATAAGGATAGTGGAAATCTGGCTGTGGCAATGATGGCGGTAGGCCACGCCAGTAGACTGCCGCAGACCGTATAATGACCCATGATACGGCCTGGCGGTGTTCTGCTGGCGGATGCTGCTGCTGGCAGCAGTGTCCCGTCCCGTCTCCTGCTGGAGGACCCCCTCACAAAAGGCAAGTCGGTGCTCTGACAGCAGGGGGTGTGGGGTGTTTTGTGTGTGTGGGGGTGTGTGTGTATATGTCTGTGCGTGAATGTGGGTGTGCCATGCGTGTTGTCTGTGTGTGTGTGTATGGATGCATGAGTGCCGCACGCCTCGTCCTTGGCCTCCCCCGCCACGAACGAATCCCACCACACCTCAAGTCCCTTCACTGGTTCCCCATAGACAAGAGAATCACATTCAAGATCCTCATCCACGCACACAAATCCCTCCACAACACCGGCCCAGCCTACCTCAACGAAAGAGTGAACTTCCACACTCCCACACGCTACCTCCGATCATCCGACCTCACCCTAGCCACAGTCCCCTGCATCCAATGCACCACCACAGGAGGCAGGTCCTTCTCCTACCTCGCCCCCAAAACCTGGAACTCCCTCCCAAACGACCTTTACAAAAACCAAAGACCTCCTGGTCTTCAGAAAGAACCTCAAGACATGGTTGTTCGATCAATGACCCTCCCTGCCCACACCTTTGATTTCCCCCCCAGCGCCGTGAGACCCTCACGGGTGAGTAGCACGCTCTACAAATTTTTTGATTGATTGATTGATTGAGTGCATGTATGTTGTGATGTGTGCATGCATGTTTGCATGTATGTATGTATGTCGGTGTGTGTGGATGTGTATGTGAATGGATGTATGCATGCATGGATGAATGTGGGTATGAGTGTGTGTATGCGGGTGTACTTTGGTGAGTGAAGGTGCGGGTATGTCGGTGGGGGGGTCTGGAGAGGGAAAGGTTGGGGATGGTGGCTGGGAAAACCCCCATCAGTGACAGGGATGGAATTCCCTAGCACTGATGGTGCTTACTGCCATGGTTTTCGTGGTGGTAAGGATGCCACCAAAACCATGGTGGTAGGCAGGGTCATAATCCCGCAGGTGGGCTAGTGACGGCCGCCTGGCTGGAGACTGAAGTTGGTGTGGTACATTGGCGGTTTGGCTTGGACCAAACCGCCAATGTCATAATATGGGGAAAAGTACAGCCAGCCTGTTGGCAGTACTTTTCTCCATTTTACTGTCGTCCATCGGGGTCATAATGACCCCCTAAGTCTTTTTGTAATTGTATCTTACATCCTATCCATATTAGATCAGATATAGCTGACCTAGACCCAGATTGGGTGAACGCTTACACAATGCTGTCCAGTGATACGCAAAGTAGCACAATGGGAGCAAAGACTTTTAACACAGTGTCAAAAGCACTTAATGCTGCGGAGCCCTAACTCCCTGATGGATGAAATATGCAAAGTGGGTATAATGGTATGGGAATACTGCAAATAGCCCTAGAATTGCATGCATAGCCCTATCTACTGAACTAATGTTCCCTGACTTTGTGTGAAATTCCAGTACCAAATTAAAACAAGCACAAACAGTGGCCAGCGGGACATTGTAAGATATTCTTAGGTGTAATGTGTCATTCCTGCAAGATAATATATTTGTTGTGGCTTGTAGCTTCCCCTTAGCCAGTTTTCATTATACTGAAATGTGTACTGCAGAATGTACCTTAAGTGCAAATGTCATAGAATACTCCTTGCTTGCTTTGAGACCATAGTACAATGCATAAGTTTGTACTAAAATGCCTATTTTGTGCATGGGCTTCCAGTGACACCATTGTCCTGCAACATTTAGTTAATATGTCACTTCACAATATTTGTTACCCTTTCTACACTACAGATTTTTGTACTGCAAGGTTTTCACTACTTCTAAGATGAAACTTAAACCCAGACCCTTCTTCTTATATATATTTAATCCTGTGAAAGTTAGACCAATGATACTGGCACAGTGTAGTCTAAAACCTAATATTTTCCAAACATTTTTATCAAAACCATCCTTGGGGCAGAACTTGGACCTCTCCTTTGTAGTTGTCCGTTCCACTCAACATCTTGATTACAATGCATGCATTTGACAACAATCTTCCATGTAATCCCTTGTTATTATATCTTTAAATTATAACATATTTCCACTGGTGCTAAGAGCCAAATTTGCTTGAAAAGGCACACTTTCCCTCTAATGGCTTCACTAAATCTTCTGATATTTCTGGCCACGTCTCAAACAACCCTGAAGCCTTTCCACACACAGTGCCTGCAACCTGAGGGATCACTGCCTGCACCTATGAAATATGTGTAATCTCTGGGGTGGGTTCATGTGTGACACTTGTGCCAATATTAGGCTTTGTGAAACGTGAAAATTTGCCCTGCTTTCTAAAGTGTACATCTGGATGATTTTTTAAAACACTGCTGATTTTGCTGTTCTATGAAGTCACATTGAGACATCTGTGTTGACCACAAATACCAAAATTCTTATAATCCCTAGCCAAAGTTGGAAACTTGGACCAATTCCCACTATGGTAATTTGGACTATCTGCCAGACTGTCTGATTCCACGTCTGTATTGGATGTCGGTCCTCCAGATAAATGGTGTGCTATTCTTTTTTTACTCTCTAAAATCAGGTAAATACTCTTAACAGAAAAATCGGAAGTAAAGAATATGCAAGTGTCCAGGTTCATGACTTCAAATGCTCTTGGTGCAGTTAGTGAATGGATAATTCAGAAGATATTGATATACATAAACATGCATTTGCAATGTAATGGGTCTCACGTTTTCTTTAGTTGAAGCTATTAGCATTGTAAGTTCCTAACTGGACTTTTTTTGCCACATAAATTGAAAATGAAAAGTAAAACAGTTGACAAAAGCGAGCCAATTCAAAGTTCTACGGCCACCATGAGCATGAGCCCGAAGGAGAGACAGAAAAGGTAAAATAAGTTCGCCCGTAGTCAAACGTATCGGCAAACGTGGCATTATTGGTGTAACAGTGTTGATGCACAAGGTGGTAACAAAACTGCCCCAAGGAGAGACAAACATAAAGCATTTACCAATAATAACAAAGGATTTTTGAAAGGCAAGCCCTTGAACAAGTGATAGTGATAGGCATGCAGTGGGTGTGGTTAAAAGCCCACAGATAGATTGCAACACGTCAGAGCGCTGGCGTGCATGATCTAAAAAGGAAAAATAATCATATAATGTTTTTTCCAGGAGTTCCACTTCTGCAGACTGGAGAATGATAGATTGAAAATGAAATGGAGTGGGTGGTAATACACTACCTGTTTCTCCTGCTTTGTTTGGGTACCATTGATATGGGTAACAGCTTGAGTCCCACCGGACTTAGATAAAGTGGTTACAAATGGGGAGGGTCAGTATGTGATTTTGTGGGGTGAATTAGATGGTGCATCTTTTACGTTGGTATGTGTTTATGCCTCAAACCTACTACCTGTGGATTCACAGCAAACTGTGAAGCAGCTGGTGTTGGACAACACTGGACCCTGTCTGATATGGGTCGGTGACTGTAAATGTATTGTTAATGGAGTTCTCAATAGGGCTTTTGCCAGCTGATGTAAAGCATGTTGAGATTAGTAAATCCGACAACAAATATGGAAAGCTGTTGTAAAGCAATATCAGACAGCAAATCATTATTAACAAAGATTCTTTGGGGAAGACACCCTTAGGACTATTCCCTCCTAGAAGTTTCTTACTGAAGCGCTGCAAGAAGTAAAAATTAGGGGAACTATAGATTTTGTCTTTGAAAATTAGGGGTTCAACGAGTACCCATGGTATAAAGTAGGAAGTTTTTGAAGTGGTAGCGTGAAGAGAACTATCAGAGACATTAGACATGTTACTGCAACATCTAATGCACCACACATTGTATTGAAACAACAGGAGGTAGTCCATTGAAATACCACAGAGTGAAGCTTGGCAAGGGTACTTTGTTCCAGTGAAATATTTGAAGGGGTTTGTCATTGAGATACGCACAATTAAAATGCTTTCAGAGGAAGACAAATAAGGCAGGCTGTTAGCCACCCAAATTGGCCTGCAGCGAGCCATGCAGGAACTGACTGCACTGAAGGACAGTAATAGGAATATGGGGCAAGCATAGGCTGATATTAGTGACATATTCTGTGAATTTTAAGCAGCGCTGTATACCCAGGGTCTGCATGTGCGCCTTTTAGCCATTCATTTACAACTGTCGAGTGTGATACTCAATAATATGAAACAATATATTCTGCACAATTGCCACTGGCAAATTGAGACTTGAAGCATTTTCAAGGGATATCCAAGAAGTGCCTCTGCTCCATAGTCACCCATGGATCAGAGAACTGAGGTAATTGAAAAAGTCTTGCATGATGCCCTGTTGATAACTTTGAAGTTGATGTGGGGGAATGGGAAGGGGGTACCAAAAGGAAGAGGTCATCGTGTAACTGTCTAATTGGTCTATTATTTAAAAAAAAAAAAGAAATCTGACCACGCCTGAGCCCCATAGCAACCAATGGATCAGAGAGCTGAGGCAATTGAAAAAATATTGTGTGGCCCTTTGTGGATAACTTTGAAGTTGTTATTGGGGAATCCCAATGAAAGAAGGAGACCCAAAGAAAGAGGTCATTGTGTAAATTTTCTAGTTAGTCTATCATGTTTGTTTTTTTGCCAGGCCTGAGCCTTCCAAGTCAGCTCTTAGGCAACAGAATCCTTCCCTGGCAGTTTTAAGATCGAGAGTCCACCGCAGGTCTTACTGTAGGGCTGATCACGTAAACCACTGATTTGGGCAGGTTGAGTTAAAGGCCTGAATACTCACTGAAGACTCTAAGCATCAATAGAGCTCAAGATCCGGCCATCTAGAGGTAGATATGCTGATCATATAAAGTGACACCCTCTCTGTGAGTCCGGATAGCCATTCTAATTCCTTCAGCAAGGCATTAGTACTAATCCACTTTGCTAATCATCCAAAAGCTAAAGCAAATAACAGAGGGGACAGGGAACACTCGTGCCTGGATGTGTCTGTGAGTCATGAGATAATATGCCACCATCTGACTCTCGTTATGAGATGTGTAAAAATGGGCCGCGTGCACCTAAGGAATTTGGGCCCATGTTCATTTTCTCCAGAAATGTAAAACAGGTAGTCTCACCCAACTGAGATGAGTGCCTTATCAAAGTCAACCATTGGAAGTGTCAGGGGGCCACCAAGATGGTCAGTTGAAGAAGGGGCATTGTGGAAGCATCTGATATCTCATAGTGGGCAAAAGGCCGTACTGATCTTGACGAACGAAAGACCTTGCTTCCCCTGTCAGTCAATTAGCGAGAACCTTCACTTTAATCTTGGCATCTACGTTAATGAGGGGTGGGGTACAATAGGAGGAGCATAACTGGTGGCCTGTCTGGTTTATGTATAATCGCTATTTCAGGAGCTCATGCTTCTTATGGGAGTTTCTCAGTAACCAGCATTGCTTCCAACATGACTTTGAATGGGAGTAAGATGTACGAGATGTGTTTTAAAAATTCAGTGGGGAAAGCATTGGATCCATTTTTTTCCTTTTCTACAGTTGGTTTAGATCCAACAATAGCTCCCCATGCGTGTCCTTCCCTTTTAAGAGGTCTCATTCTTGGTTCAATGCCATGTTGGGAGGTCACTGATAATGTCCCATAAGTCTGCTGGGTTTTGGGGAGTTCGGTCCAGTATATAATGGTTATCTTCCGTGGTGCGGTTGTCCTTTGCTATTCTTCCCTTACAAGCAAATATATAGCTGATATTGCTGTTTGACTCACTATGTTGGCCTCGCCGATGTAATGGTATGTTGGCTTTGTTACTTCGTTGATACACACTGCTCTGGGATGTGAGCCAGGCTGCCCTGGCTTCTTCTACCTGCAAATTCTGCCTCAGTATTTTTTTGTTATGATTAATATTCTGAAATATTTCTGGATCTCAGGTGCAAGGTATCATGACTTCAGATTAAGGAGAGCCACCAGTCGCGACACCTCATGTTGGTGTATGTTGGGTCCCGTTGTATAGCGCATGTCTTTGGCTCTAATAAATGCCTCAAAAGCTTCCAATAGCACTGTTGATGACACTACTTAGCACTGGTTTTGTTTGCGCTACATTTGCAGTATTAGATTGTAGAATCTACATTTGGTAGCTGCCATGCACTAAGAGCCAACCGTCCCTCCTCATCCTCTTTCCAGGTCAAAAGTGAATTCTACTGGTGAGTGGTCAGAAAAGCTGCCACAAATATATTCACTTGTTTAACCGCACCTAACTCTGTGTTTCAGAGCAAAAAATAGTCAAACCTGGAAAACAATGTTTGTGATATGTAAATTCCTTTTGACCTGGGTGGAGGTGGTGCCAGCACTACTGAGTCCCATAGAGTTTAGCAGTTTAGCCAAGGACGTGGGTCCATACTAGATGGATTAACTTGTGCTTGTTCTATCGGTTGGCCATTTCATCACCCCATTGAAGAATCCTTCTAGGACATTCTCCTTGGGACTTGTTATATGAGTAGGCCTATACATGCCAGATACATGGCGTTCAGTGGGATTGGGAGTACACTTTGACCAGTGACAGGGACTTTCCATGTAGAGTCTATGTGGTTTTCATTAAGCTTCCCTGCAGAGCTCTCCATATGTGCAGTGCTTGGAAGGACAGACAGTTTATAAATAATTGTGAAGCCCCACATGATGCCCTAGTTAACCCTCCTTGGAGAACCTTGGCTTGCCAGAAAGGGACATTTTATTCACATTAAAGTGTTTGTTGTAGGAGGAGAATGTCAGAATTATACTGCTTGGTGGCATTAAGGATTGCTTCATGTACGGTCTTATTAGATTGGCCATTTATATTCCACAAGCGGGTGCAGAGTACAGTACGATACATATGTTCTCTGTCACTGGATATTTTAGGTATGTACAATATGTTGGTACATACTGTACCATGAACATGCCCGTCTCTCATCTGTTCTGATCTTACAAAGCTTTAAAATCAAAAACATAACATCCCTTAATTTTCCAGTACCTCCCACCATCCTCCACATGAAGTATATATTTGCTGGTGCTCATACAAAATCTGCAAACCTGTTGAAGTAACTTGTGGGGTTGATGCATGCATATGAACAATCCCCATAACCAGAAAAAAACAAAAAATCTCCTCTGTGCTGTCTGGTCGGGGCCAGACCAAGTGAAGGAGATAGAAAGATAATGACAGAAGGGGGAGTAGTAAACAGATTCTAAAATAACCTATACACCAGCCCAGTCACCCTTAATGAACATGATTATAATTTTGCATAACTCTAGGGAAGGCTGTCATCTGTGTAAAGGCAGGGGACTACTGCAACCATCTTGCACAGGGTCCTGGAGGCAGACCCTGTGATTGCTCAAACCTGCAGGCTTGAAATTGCTATAAAGCGCAGTGCTTTATCCCGGGTGAAGCCCAGAACAAGGAAGGACCCCTCCTCCACCCGTAATCGACCAGAAGAGGCTGTGCTGGATAACACCCCCCTTCCCACCCCCAGCCTTATTCTGGGATATTTTTCTGGCCGAGGATACAAGGCACTAATACATCAAGTGCTGGTGAATAATTTGAACTTTCTTTTATTTTGCTGTTTTATTTATAAAATTACTGGACCTTAAAATGCCTGTTGGACTCACTTTATTCACTCATCTTTGTGTGTCAAGTTTGCTTTCTTGCTCAGGGTTCTTGTGGCCCTGTTTATTCTTTGATATTGTGAGTAGGTGGATAAAGTTGGTGATTCCTCAATTAAAGGCTTTGTGGTCTGTCTTGATAAATACCCCGGCCTTGAATTTTGTATTTTGTACTATAGTATAGTGTGGGGTCCCTCCCTAAAACATGTAGAAACCAATTCAATTTTAGTGGAACAACTCTGTCCAAAGCACAGGGAAGAGAAAGGAGGGTGCTGCCATACATTTTAAAAAAATATATATATTTTTTATTGATTTTATATTTCAAAATATAGTACAAATTGTTCAATTTGCAACCACAGGATAAACCAATACAATAACTAATATCTAGGTCATATAACAATCACACACCCCCCCCAATATGCACTTCACGGAATACTTCTAGTTTTACAGTAACATTTCTGGCTGCACCCTCCATGGGTTTATCCTATATTATTTATTTTATATAAGCATTCGCTCATGACCAGTGTGGGCTTTGTTTTGCGTGCATGGGTTCCCTGGCTGCCTGAGGAGGGCTCCATCCGGATTAGTATATGCAGATAGCTACCCTGGGTTTCTGCTCCTCGCGTGTCGCTGGTACTGTGGTGACGAAGGTTTGATGGACTATTATTACTAGAGAGATGGAAAGAAATGATGTGCGTGCGTTGTGGTGCCTAGGTGCCCTAAGGGTTTTGTTTCTGTGACCGGGGGTGTAGGGGGATTTATGTCGTGGTTATCGCGAGTATATGTACCCCAATTCAAGGAGGCATCTCATCATTTTTGGCCTCCAATTTTGTTACCAACTCCTCCCAAGTGGAGCATCCTGTGTGTTGTCGCCCTTCGCGCACCATTCTTTTTAGTACCTGATATTCAGTGCGAGCCCAACGTATTATTAGAGAGTACCAGGATTTCAAATCGGGAGCCTTGGGGGCTTTCCAATGCATTGCTATTAATCTTTTGTACATTAAAAAGGCCAAGTCTATAAATTTGTGCAGGTGTCTTTGTTTTTTTGGTCTCTTTCTCAGTCCCAGCAGGCAGGACCCAGGGTCTGCTATCAGTGCAAGTCCCGTTAGCTCAGATACCTCCCCTACCACCTCCGCCCAGGCCGTTTGTATATTAGGGCAATCCCATACCATATGGTAGAAGGGTGCTGACGGTGTTTTGCATCTGGGGCATATTGGTACTGAGTCAGGGAACATGCGCTTTATTCTAGCTGGGGAAAGATATGTTTGATGCGTGTAATTGAATTGGGTATATCTAAATCTGGGATTCCTTGACACACCTCGGATGTGGGACAAGGCCTTTGGCCAGTCTGCCAGTGGGATCGGGGTGGGGAGTACTGCATTCCATCTACCCCATGCTTTCCCCGCCTGCGTATCCGGAGTCTTGTTGAGGATTCTATATAGATTGGATATTATTTTTGTTTGGTCACTGTGTTGTAGAAGCTGGTGGAGCACTAGGGAGATCTCTGGTTCGGAAGTGCCTACTCCCCATATTTTTCTAATTTCGTGACATATGGCGTGATATGTCAGGAACTGACCCGGATTTATCTCCGTAAGGGCCTGGAGAGCCTCGAACGTCATTAATTTGCCGTCTTCAAAGCAATCTCCTACTGTCTGTATTCCTGCTTCACTCCACAGCTTTGCAGCTTGCATTCCAGCTGCAGTCCCCGCCAATAGATAATTTAGCGGTATGTGTGGAGAGTAGGGAAGCTTGTCCGCTTCTTTTTGCACATATTTAGCCCAACACGCATGCGCGGCTGTAAGCAAAGGGTTGACCAGTACCGCTTTGGGGGGCTTAGACGTCAGCCAGTTTATAAGGGGGGTCCCGTTCCGCCGAGGCTCTAAGCTCATGGGTTCCGCTTGCTCTGGTCTGTGGATCCAGTATTGGACCCACTGAAGTTGTGCGGCTGCATAGTATCTTTCAAAATTCGGAGTTCCCAGGCCACCATTATCCAGCGGACATTGCAATGTAGTTAGCGCCACTCGTGCTCTGCCACCTCCCCAAATGAGCTGCAGTAGTGCTGTGTTTAAATTGCCGAAGAAACTTTTGGGAATAGTTATCGGCAGGGCCGCAAAATAATATAGGAGCCTAGGTAGAATCAGCATATTGGCAATCGCCACCTTGCCGGGTGGCGAGAGCGGGAGCTTGTTCCAGAATTGTAGGGAGCCTTTTATGGAAGTTAGCGCCCTCCCCAGGTTCCCGTCTCTTAAGTCTTCTATGACATGATATATGTTTATCCCAAGATATTTAAATGTTGTCGGGCACCACTTTAGGTGCCCTACCTCTGGGGGATCTTGATTATTGGGAGCCCTTTTTGCCAGGGGGAACACACAGGACTTCTCCCAGTTTACCACAAGGCCAGACAGGCCTCCAAATTCAGCCAATAAAGATATTACAGGTGGGATAGTTGCACAGCCGTCCCTGATATATATCAAAGCATCATCTGCATATAATGAAATCGTATGATATAACCCATTCCTAATAATTCCCCATTCGTGTTCCATGAGGCGTACTTTTGCCGCTAACGGTTCCATTGCTATGGCAAACAATAGCGGGGATAGGGGACATCCCTGCCGTGTCCCCCTGGACATCGGGAAACTATCAGAAATCACCCCGCCCGACTTCACCCTCGCACTTGGGTTAGAATACAATGTCCGGACCCAGCCAATGTAATTAGGGCCTATTCCCATACGGGCCATCGTGGCTATCAGGAAGTCCCATTCCAGCGTATCAAAGGCCTTTTCTAAGTCTAGTGAAAGCACCATTTCCTCTTGTGCAATCTTGGGGGTGTCTCCTATTATACTCAGCAATCTGCGAATATTTAGAAAGGTGTTACGCTTTGGGATGAAGCCATTTTGATCTGCCTGAATCAATAGGTGCATGAGGGGAGCCAACCTATTAGCTAGTATTTTGCCTAGTATTTTGCAATCTGTATTTAACAGCGATAATGGTCTATAAGATTTAACATCCGTATGATCTCGGCCCTGTTTAGGAAGTACCACTATCATAGCTTCCCTTTGACATATAGGTAAGCTTTCTTTAGTCCACGCCTCTTGGAACACTCCTAGCAGATGGGATTTCAGGCTGGGTAGATAGGCTTTATAATATTCCGAGGGGAGGCCGTCTGCACCCGGCGCTTTGTTCCTGGGCAGCTGTGCAAGGGCTAGCTCTATTTCTTCTGTTGTTATGGGGGTTTCAATTCCATCTCTATCTGTTTGTGATAGTTGGGGTAGGAGGGAGTCCGCCAGAAAAGCCTCAAGTTGTGTAGCGGTGCACGAGGTACGTTTAGTGTATAAGTTTGAGTAGTAATTCCTAAACGTCTCGTTTATTTCTACTTGTGTAGTAGCCATCTCATGCGCGCCCACCCGGATGGCACCTATCGGAGCTTGCTGTCTATCTTCGCGGAGTAGCCATGCTAGCATTCTACTTGATCTATCACCTTCCGTTTGCAACCTAGTTAAGTGGTAGTTGTAGTCGTGACAGCGGAGCCTGCTATCTGCATCATTATATTTTGAGCGCTTTTCTTTGAGGACAGTGCTAGAGATTTCCCCCAGTGTTACCGCTTTTTCCGCAATCCTTAGCTCCTTCTCTAGTTTGCTAATTTCCGCTTGTAAAGAGCGTCTTACTCCCCACGTAGTGGACATACATACTCCGCGTGCTACTACCTTGTGGGCATCCCATTCTATCGCCCGAGTTGTTGCAGACATAGCGTTTATTTCCCAATATTGGCCTATAGATTTCCCCAATGTTGCGGCAAATGCTTGATCTTGTAGAGCCTCCGCCTGGAATCTCCAAGTGGGGATTGCCTGACGTGTCCTGCCCCAATTTAGTGTTACTCTCAGAGGCGCATGATCCGAGACTGTCTTTGCTAAGTATTCAGATTCAGTGATCAGCGCCCCTATTTCGCGGGTACCCCATACTATGTCTATTCTAGTGTGTGTGTTATGTGGGACCGAGTAGAATGAATATTCTTTTTGCTCTGGGTGGCCTAGACGCCATACGTCATGAAGTCCCATAACATTTGCCCATTCCTGCAGGGGACTCACGGGCTTACCACTAGTTGGTGCGCTCGAGTGGGCACTGGTTCTGTCCAATGCTGCTGATGGGGTACTATTGAAATCACCGCCCCAGATGGCTAAGGGCATGGGGTGGGACAGCAGCGTTGGGGTGAGAGTGGTAAGAAAGCCCGTGATGCCACTGTTTGGGGCATATACCCCGACCACCGCCATTTGTCTGCCGTCTAGTCTGCCCTCCACTACTACGTACCTCCCACCCTGGTCTATCTTGTGTGATGACATGAGGAATGGAACTCCTGCCGCTATCCAGATTAACACCCCCCTTGCAAAGGCCGAGTATGTTGTGCCTATCAACTGGCCTCCCCATTTCGTGCGCAGGTCGCGTAGATCCCCCTCTAGCATGTGTGTCTCTTGCAAGATAGCGATATGCACTCCTAGTCTTTTAAGTCGAGTGTACACTCTAGCCCGTTTGCTCAGCGCCCCAAGACCCCTGATATTCCATGTTAATATAATATACTGATTTTTAGTATTATTTCGGGAAGACATCATATGGGGTTCTGAGGATATGTTGCTGTGTTGTGAGTCTGGGCCTTAGTGTTGGCCCGCCTGGTCTTTGCCTTTCTGTAGCTGATATTTAAATATAGCGGGTGCAGGTATATATTTTGTGCATTAAGTAATTCCGGTCCTTGCATTTCTACTACACTATTAATCCCCACCTCCCTAATTAAACGCCCTATACTACTTACAACTTCAATGAAACTACAAAACTTAAAAATGTGTAAAATAACTCTTATCCGGTTGGATTTGCATAGTGGGATACTCATATCGTACAGATGTGGCTCTTGTAAGGGGCTCACATCTTGATGCAGACTTAGGGGGTGATTCTAACCCTGGCGGTCGGTGATAAAGCGGCGGCCAACCAGCCTACAGGCCGGCGGTCCAAAAAATGGAATTCTGATCCTGGCGGCAACCGCCAACACAGCCCGCCACATTAACACTCCGACCACCACCGCGGTACAGACAAACAGCGCGGCGGTCACCGCCAACAGGCAGGCGGCAGACAATGTACCGCCCACAGTATTACAACTCACCAATCCGCCACCTTTTCCGGGGCGGGAGCCCCGCCGATAAAAACACGGCGGAAACAGACTACGGATGGGAAAACGCTCACCAAAACACACTCCACGAGTACGGAGGACAGCATGGAACCCGAATTAAACATCCTACCTGCACTCGTCTACCTGCTCATCTACCACGAGTACGAACTCCGGCGCAGACGACAACGGTGAGTACTGCACCTACGACACACGGGAGGGGGGAGGAGGAAAGGTTACGGGCACACACATATGCGACCCCCACCCCCCCAAACTATGTACACACCAATGCAGAGCAACAATGCACAGTGACACCACCCAAACCCCCCTGAAAAATGCAAAGACATAATTAAATTGTGAACCAAAATTTTATATAAAATATAGACTCTGAGATGTATCGGCAACTATGCAAAATATCCATAACAAAATAATACTATACACACTGCCATGGAGAACCGAGGCAATTAGTCCGCTACATCAAAGTCAAATGGAACAGTCCGTGGGCTACAGTGTAGCGACACAAGGGCAAAGCCCACACAGGAGACCTGAGTCCTTTGGAGAGAACACTGCAGGGGCATCTGATGAAAATACTACAGGCACCTCAGGGGGAAGGGAAGTGGGGGGCACCACAGCCACATGAGTCCACGACGCAAGATCCACGAAGGGGCCACCATGCTCACTGTGCCATCCTGGGGAGTGCAAAGCCACAGTCTCTCAAGTCTCTACAGTGGGTGGCTTGCCCACTGTGCCATCCTGGGGAGTGCAAAGCCACAGTCTCTCAAGTCTCTACAGTGGGTGGGTTGCCCACTCTGCCATCCTGGGGAGTGCAAAGCCACAGTCTCTCAAGTCTCTACAGTGGGTGGCTTGCCCACTCTGCCATCCTGGGGAGTGCAAAGCCACAGTCTCTCAAGTCTCTACAGTGGGTGGCTTGCCCACTCTGCCATCCTGGGGAGTGCAAAGCCACAGTCTCTCAAGTCTCTACAGTGGGTGGGTTGGCCACTGTGCCATCCTGGGGAGTTCAAAGCCACAGTCTCTCAAGTGGATAACAGTCTCTACTGGTCAAGGAGGAGGCATGGTGGGCACAGTGAACCATAAACAGTGCTTGAGACGGCGGGGCCCAGCGGAGCGGTGCTTGAGACGGCGGGGCCCAGCGGAGCGGTGCTTGAGATGAAGGGGCCCAGCGGAGCGGTGCTTGAGACGGCGGGGCCCAGCGGAGCGGTGCTTGAGACGGCGGGGCCCAGTGGAGCGGTGCTTGAGATGAAGGGGCCCAGCGGAGCGGTGCTTGAGACGGCGGGGCCCAGCGGAGCGGTGCTTGAGATGAAGGGGCCCAGCGGAGCGGTGCTTGAGACGGCGGGGCCCAGCGGAGCGGTGCTTGAGATGAAGGGGCCCAGCGGAGCGGTGCTTGAGATGAAGGGGCCCAGCGGAGCGGTGCATGAGACGGCGGGGCCCAGCGGAGCGGTGCTTGAGACGGCGGGGCCCAGCGGAGCGGTGCTTGAGATGAAGGGGCCCAACGGAGCGGTGCTTGAGATGAAGGGGCCCAGCAGAGCGGTGCTTGAGACGGCGGGGCCCAGCGGAGCGGTGCTTGAGATGAAGGGGCCCAGCGGAGCGGTGCTTGAGATGAAGGGGCCCAGCGGAGCGGTGCTTGAGACGGCGGGGCCCAGCGGAGCGGTGCTTGAGATGAAGGGGCCCAGCGGAGCGGTGCTTGAGATGAAGGGGCCCAGCGGAGCGGTGCTTGAGACGGCGGGGCCCAGCGGAGCGGTGCTTGAGATGAAGGGGCCCAGCAGAGCGGTGCCTATCTTCACGGCGGGCCCTGTTCAGCGGTGCTCCTCTGCACGGCGGGCCCTGTTCAGCGGTGCTCTTCTGCACGGCGGGGCCCTGTTCAGCGGTGCTCCTCTGCACGGCGGGCCCTGTTCAGCGGTGCTCTTCTGCACGGCGGGCCCTGTTCAGCAGTGCCTATCTTCACGGCGGGCCCTGTTCAGCGGTGCTCTTCTGCACGGCGTGCCCTGTTCAGCGGTGCTCTTCTGCACGGCGGGCCCTGTTCAGCGGTGCTCCTCTGCACGGCGGGCCCTGTTCAGCGGTGCACATCCAGTAGGTTCAAGGGAGCCAGACCTGGCCTGGACTCCGTGCTCAGACGCCCTCCGGCCGTGATGTTCCTGGGCCCTTCGGTGACGGAGTCCTGGGCCCTTTGGTGTCCTCCTTTACAGCTGGGATGTGGCATGTGGGGCCCACCTGCTCCACGCTCCTGCTGGCTGACGTCTCCGCCCTGCTGCCCTTACGCTCCTTAGATGGGGCTCTCAGGCCCTTGCCTCCCCTAGACGTTGTGGCTGGTGAAGTGGGCGAACTCTGCTCCTTGGGGGCAGCCGTGTCAGTCTTCGCACGGCGGCCCTTGTGTTTCCTGGTCCTCTTGCCGGGGGGGGGAGCTGGATGTGTCCTTGCTGCTGATGGAGGTGTCACTGCTGGCAAACGGTGGGCTCCAGAACCCATGCACAACAGTGACACCCGAAGTTGGGCTGGTGGTGGCTGTGGTGCTCTTGGGACTCTTTGCTGATGGAGGGGGTAGGTCATCGGAGGGGAAGAGGTCAAGATTAGCCAGGAAAACTTTTTTAGGGCCAAGGTAAAAGGTAGGAGAAGTGGAGATGGAAGTGGAGGAAGAGGATGTGGTTGTAGGAGAGTCAGGTGTGCTGTCATTGGGTGAAGGTGCAGGTGCTGTAGGCTGTTGTGAGGTGGATGTCTGTTGGGTGGGTGTCTGCCTGCGTTTGTGTGTCTTGGAAGGGGTGGTGACAGACACAGTGGGAGAGGACACAGGGGACGTGTAAATGGCAGTGGGGGTGGTGACTGCACGCGTGCGGACTGTACAGGAGGGTGTGGTGGTGATGGAAGCATTGGCTGATGTTGGTGTGCATGCAGGTGTGAGTGGAGACGTCACAGGGAGGGAGGAGGGAGACGAGGAGGAGGGGGACACAGGGGTGGTAGTGACTGTTGGGATGTCTGCATCTGTGTGTTGCTTGGGTGAGTGTTTGTGGGATCTGTGGTGCTTGTGTCTGGATGAGCTGCCCTTGGGTGTTGAGGTGTGTGCAGGCTGGTCAGATGGTGTGGATGGGATAGGCTGAGGAACAGGAGACAGAGACAGGGTGGAGGCAGTCAGAAGAGGGAGGCTGGAAACAGGGACAATGGCTGCCGTCAGTGCTGAGGCCAGAGCATTGAACGATCGTTGATGGGCAGCCTGACCCGAATGAATGCCCTCCAGGTAGGCATTGCTCCGATGCACCTCCCTTTCTACCCCCTGGATGGCATTCAAAAGGATAGTCTGCCCAACAATGAGTGTCCTGAGGAGATCAATGACCTCCTCACTGAGGGCAGCAGGGGTAACAGGGGCAGGGGCTGAGGTGCCTGGGGCGAAGGAGACGCCCGCCTTCCTGGGTGAGCGGGCACGGAGCGTAGGCTGAGGGGCTGCTGGGAGGGCGGGGCTGGTGCGCTGGTTGGCGGCTGTACCTGTAGCGGCGGGGGGCCCGGATGTTGCCGCCACCGCTAGGGAGCTCCCATCCAAGGACGTGTCGCTGTCGCTGCTCTCACCAGCGGTCCCCGTCGTGGTGCTCCCCTGACCCTCCGGCTCACTTGGGCCCTCGGTGTCTGTTCCTGTGCCCACCGGGGCCTTGTGGCTTGCAGCTCCCTCGTGCTCCGATGCCAAATCTCCTCCGCCTGATGATGCTAATGCACACATGCACAAGAAGATGAAGAAGAAGGGTGGGGGGAGAAAGAGAAGACGTGGTTGAGTGCATGCAATGTCAACACCGTTGGCGGAGAGGACAGACACAGGAGCCGCATGCACTAAGCCGCGCATTCGGGGCACACTACTCAGTACTTCTGACTCGGACAACAGGTCAGGAGACGACAAACGCGCACATGTGTGAGGCTGGACCATCAATAGCTGGACTTGTCACCCTACGGAGGTGGGGGCCGGGAGTACAGGGCCATGCCTAAGGGAGAGGACTACACTACAGAAAGCGCCCTGGCCTAATGTCACCCCCAACCCTCCTCCCCACCCAGACGCCTCCACTGCGCAGAAAGATAGCTGAATGTGCTGATACTCACCCCCTTGTGTCTGCTGTGATGCTCTCAAGCGCCCATCCAAATCAGGGTAGGCCACCGCCAGGATCCGGGACATCAGGGGGGTCAGGGTACGACTGGCACCCCTCCTGGGTTGAGGGGCCATCCCCAGCAGTGACTCGGCGGTCTTCCTGGTTCCGCGGCGGATGTCCTCCCACCTCTTGCGGCAGTGGGTGCCCCGTCTGACGTGGACCCCCAGGGCCCGGACTTCCTTGGCGATGGCACGCCAAATCCCGACTTTCTGATGAGCGCTGACCTATGTGACATGTACAGGGTGGGAAGGAAACATTCATCAACTTACTGCATGTTAGATGTGATTGGCCCCCCCTCCCCAACCTTGCAATATAGCACATGCTCTCATCTGTCGTGCGTTGCACTCCTCATTCGCCCCCCACCCCACCAACTTACATCCACCCCACTCCACACAGGCATCGCCCATTCCATGTGCACCCGGTGTACTCACCTGTTGGTCTGGAGGACCGTAGAGTAAGGCATACTGGGGGAGGACCCCATCCACGAGCTTCTCCAACTCTTCAGACGTGAAGGCAGGGGCCCTTTCCCCAGTCGCAGCAGCCATTGTCACTTCCAGACCGAGTTCACAGCAGCACTTGCAGTATAGGTCCTCTCCTGTGGATGATCAGGTCTCGAGTGATTAAGCAGATAGAAAATGGCGGTCACGCCCGCGGCGGTGCGTACCGCGGCGGTGCGTACCGCGACCGCCGGCACACATCGTCATTGGCTCCTGAAACCCATAGGCTTCAATGTTATCCAATGCGGCTCCGTATAGCGGTCTTCGACCGCCTACCGCCACGGTGTGCTCCGCCAGCGCAGTGACCTCACATCCCATTGTCCCACTTCACAGGTCAGGCAGCCGCCATTTCAAGGGCCCACATGGCATAATCTCTACTGCGACACACAGGCCTAGGTCTGGCATTGCCACACATACACGCCTTTCAATACCTAGATAACCGTGTGCCATGCAAGCAGTGGTGAACGTACCAGTGATTATCTTGACTCTGTGCTCCATGTTGTCCTTCCTAGGCACCGTCCGCTGGGATTTGCGAGGAGAAGGATGAATCCTCGCGTGTACCGACCGCTGGTGGACCTGTCGACAATGGAAGAACGTCACATCATACTACGATACCGACTTGACCGTGCCACTATCCATGAACTGTGTGCCCAGCTGGAGCCAGCCCTGATGTCCCCCATCCGCCAACCCACAGGAATTCCCCCTCTGGTGCAGGTGCTGTCAGTCCTCCATTTTCTTGCAAGTGGCTCATTCCAGACAACAGTGGCCATGTCATCTGGAATGTCTCAGCCAATGTTTTCTAAGGTTTTGTCTAGAGTGTTGTCTGCCCTGACGAAACACATGCGGAGATACATCATATTCCCAGAGGAGGTTGATTTGCCCACTGTGAAGGGTGATTTTTATGCCCTTGGACATATTCCCAACATAATTGGTGCCATTGATGGGACCCATGTAGCCTTAGTCCCCCCAAAAGACGATGAGCAGGTGTACAGAAACAGGAAGAGTTACCATTCTATGAACGTCCAGGTGGTCTGTTTGGCTGACCAGTACATCTCCCATGTGAATGCAATGTTCCCTGGTTCAGTGCATGACGCGTATGTGATGTGTAATAGCAGCATCCCTTATGTGATGGAACAGCTACAGAGACACCGTGTGTGGCTAATTGGTGACTCTGGTTACCCCAACCTGCCTTGGCTATTGACCCCAGTGAGGAATCCCCGGACCAGGGCAGAGGAACGGTACAATGAGGCCCATGGGCGAACTAGGAGGATCATAGAAAGGACCTTTGGGGTTCTGAAGGCCAGGTTTAGGTGTCTGCATATGACAGGGGGATCCCTGATGTACTCACCAAAGAAGGTGTGCCAGATCATCGTGGCCTGCTGTATGCTTCACAATCTGGAATTGCGACGTCAGGTGCCTTTCCTGCAGGAGGATGGTCCAGATGGTGGTGTTGAAGCAGCTGTAGAGCCTGTGGAGAGTGAAGAGGAGGAAGACTCAGAGGACGACCCAGACAACAGGGACAGAGTTATCCAACAGTATTTTCAGTAGCACACAGGTAAGAATCACACACGCCATTTTAATTTTCCTGAATGCCTCGTTTTTCTCAACTTTGTCTATGACCCCCCAGTTATTTGAAACTGATGTTTGATTCTCCCTTCCCTTTTCAGTGCTGTATGACCCACTGCGTGACTGCTGCTTGGTTAGCCCATGGACTAATGCTTATTGATCTCGCTATGTGTTCAGCACAAAGTTTACAGAACATAATTGATCGGTAATGTGTTTTACATTTGTAAATAATACAGCCTGACTCCTGTTTGATTTCAGTGCATTGAGTGATTTATTTTTTGTGCTAGATAATGTTACATGATATAAACACGGTGATGGGTGGGGGTGGAGTAATGGCCATGGCAGAGTCCAGTTCTCAGTCTCACAGGTGCATTGTCCATATGCCTGTGGAAGGATGGAGCAGGGGCAGTTCAAGGTTGGACAGGGTGGCAATGTGGGACAGTGGGATGACTTCAGGGGGTGTCTCATGCTGGCGGGGGTCTTGACATCCTACTCTGTCGATTTTTTTGATCTCAGGCTCCTCTTGCGGGGTGGTTGTTCTTCAGCAGGAGGTGGGGTTCTGGTGGCCTGTCGTTGTGGTGGGGCCTCCTGTCCACTGGCGCCGGCGGCGGTGGTAGGCTGTTCCTGGCTAGGGACAGGGGCCCTGTGTGGTGCCACACGGTCCCGCAACGTGTCTTCTATACAGTTGAGGGCCTGGACTATGCTCCCCATAGCGGTAGAGATGTTGGTGAGTTGATTGGTGAACCCCATGTAGCGTTCCTCCTGCTGTGCCTGGATCTCCTGGAACCTGGCCAGTACTGTCACCATCGTCTCTTGGGAGTGGTGGTAGGCTGCCATGATGGTGGTGAGGGCCTCTTGGAGAGTCGGTTCCCTGGGCCTCTCCTCCCCCCCCTGTCGCACAGCAGCCCTCCGAGTTGCCCTGTTTCCCTGGGCCTCTGTCCCCTGGACGGTGTGCCCACTACCACTGCCCCCAGGTCCCTGTTGTTGTTGGGGTGGTGGGTTAGCCTGGGTGCCCTGTAGTGGCAGACACACTGCTGATTGACCTGTCCTAGAGACAGAGGTATGGGCCCGCTGGGTGGGAGCTGTGCTGTTGGTCCCAGAGGGGGTTGGGTCTGCTGTGGCCTGTGTGTGGGGAACCCACTGTCCAGAGGTCCCAGATGGTCCGGGCTGGTCATCAGGTTCCAGGTCGACAGAGCTGCTGTCATCACTGGGGGCCTCTTCCGGGGGGGGGATGGACATTTCTGGACCCTCCTGGCCGGTGTGTTGGCGTTCGGGTCCTGCATGGGGTAAGAGAGTATGGTTATTGTTTCTGTGTGTGCTATTGCGTGCCATTGATTGGTGCCCTTGTCCCCCAGTGCTGCCATTCCCTTGGGGGAGGTGTTGTGGGGGTGTTTGGGGGGGGGGGTATGTGCAGTGGTCATGCTTGGGTGATGGGTGTCCATAGTTTGTGGGGGCATGCAGGGGTTGGTGTTGGGTAGGTTGTGCTGGAGAGACATTCTCAGGGAGGATGTGTGATGGGGGGTTGGGGGTGAGGGTGGTGGTGGGGTTTAGCATGCTGGGGGGGGGGAAGTAGTTGAGATTGTACTTACCAGAGTCCATTCCTCCGTGTACTCCAGCGAGGCCATCAGGATGCAGGATGTTTAGTACCTCTTGCTCCCATGCTGTGAATTCGGGAGGAGTGGGTGGGGGTCCCCCGCCAGTCTTCTGCACTGCGATGTTGTGTCGCGAGACCATCGAGCGCACCTTTCCCCTTAAGTCGTTCCAGCGTTTGCGGATGTCGTCTCGATTTCTGGGATGCTGTCCCACCGCGTTGACCCTGTCCACGATCCGCTGCCATAGCTCCGCCTTCCTGGCTATGGTGGTGTGCTGCACCTGTGAGCCGAAGAGCTGCGGTTCAACTCTTATGATTTCCTCCACCATGACCCGGAGTTCTTGGTCCGAAAAGCGTGGGTGCCTTTGGGGTGCCATGGGGTGGTGTGGATGAGGTGTGGGGTGGTATATATGGTGATGAGTGTGTTGGTGTGTGGTGCTTTGTGCTTCTATGTGGTGTGTGTGATGGTGTAGTGTGCCTCTGTGTGATGTAGCTCTCTATTCTGTGATGTGTCTCTCTCTCCTTCGTCTCTGATCTTCGGTCGTAGGGGTTTGTGGGTGTGTGTTTTATACTTATATGGATGTGGGGGAGTGTTGTTGGTATGTGTGTCAGGTGTGTGTATTTCAAATTGCCCAATGTGGCAGTGTTTTGGAGCTGTGTGTGTATTTTGAGCGCGGCGGTGTGTACCGCCAATGGAATACCGCGGTTGAAAGACCGCCGCGTGGTTTGGTGGGTCAGAATGGCATGGGTGTGTTTGTGTTGGCGTGGCGGTGGAGGTTTGGTCGTCTCCAGTTTTCCGCGGCCCGCTGATGAGGCGGCCTTCCTTGGATGTCGGGTTTTTGGCGGATTCACAGTTGGTGGTCAGAATGACCGTGGCGGTTTACCGCGGCCGCGGTGGTAGTATGGCGGAGTTCTGACCGGCGGTATGGCCCTTTTACCGCCAAGGTCAGAATGACCCCCTTAGTCTGCCAATATCATCAGGCGCCCCCCCTTAGCATAAGTCTGTTCCCTCTGGCCCCGCCCATCCGTCATATACCACCTTCTTATGCCCCCCATCACTTAGCTTAGCGTTTATATCAAAGATGCATATTGTTGAAGGCACTTTGTCCCCACGTCTCGGCAGTGCCGCAAAGTCTCTGCAAATTTTCGAGTTACAAGCATCCTCCCTGGTAGTCTCTCTGGGCCTGTGCGAATAGTTTAAAGTTCGTCAGCAGTTCTTGGGGTGACCTTCGGCCCGCCTAGTTCTCCTGTTACCGTAGATACGGAGCTAGCCGTGTCTGAGTCCGATCCCAGCTCTGGAAGACCCCTTGCAATTGTACTGTGACTTTGCATGTGTAACGGCGTCTCTTTTAGCACTTTAGCTCTTTCCTCTGCTGCTTGCCAGTCATTAGGCTGGCCTCTGGTGCGCCTTTTGGATCGCTTCCTTGCAGCGGGTTCTTGCCATTTCTCGTCCCCCTCTTCGTCCTCCCGGGGATGTGCAAGGCCCTTGGCGTGGAGCCATGTCCAGGCATCTTCGGGATTGGTGAATATATGGGTACGGTCCTCCATCATTACCCTTAGCTTGGCTGGGAAGAGCAAGGCATATTTTATGTTATGTTCCCGTAAGCGTTGCTTGATTTTAACAAAAGAATTGCGTTGGTTCTGCACCTCTTGCGTAAAGTCTGGGTAAGCGTTAATGTTCGAGTCTTCATACTTGAACGGGCCCTTACTGCGGAATTGTTGCAATGTTGCGTCTCGATCTCTGTAGTTCAAAAACCTGGCAATCAATGGCCTGGGGGACTGGCCGGGGGCCGGAGGTCTGCCCGGGATTCTGTAAGCCCTTTCAACTGAGAAAAACTTGGATGGAGCCCCATTTAACACCTCCTTGATTAGCCACTGCTCTAGGGAGATTTCTGATTCCGGTTGACGCATACTTTCCGGAAAGCCCAGGAACCTCACGTTATTTCGGCGCGCCCTGCTCTCCATTTCCTCCGATCTTCTCCAAAGTATCTTCAGCTCCTCATCCATGCGCTGAATCTGTTTTTGGTTCCCTTGCGCTATTGGAGTTAGGTCGGCTATTTCAGCTTCAGTTGTTTTCACTTTTTCAGCTAGGCTTCGATGATCCACTCGTAATAGATTCAAGTCTTGCACGACTGCATCAATTCTGCCTTCCAAGGATGACTTAGTGTCCAGTATTGCCTGCAATACTTTCTCGAACTGAGCAGAGTGCGCAAGAAGTGTGCTTTCCAGTGACTGTAGGGATGGGCCAGATTGTTGGTCGGTGGGCGTTATCGCTTGGGTGGTTCAGTCTGGGTTCTTGGTTGATTTGGCTCTGCCGGCCATTTTGGCTGTTCTGAGATTACCTCCCGATCTGCAGTAATTTCGCACTTTTAATCTTCCTGATTCGTTGTTTTAGACTTTTACTGAGAGGCCTGGGCGTTGAGTGCACATCCGGCGTTGAGAGCGTGTGACTGGCCAGCAAAGCAAGGGGACAATTTAGCCTTATTCTAGCTTATTATGGCCTGGATATTCAATGACAAATGCTACAGTCATTAATGGATTCAATGTTTCAGCGTTGAGTTCTTGTGGGGCTGTCCTCCGGGCCCACCAAAGTATGCGAAGGGTGTAAAAGCTGGGGGGGAACACTCACTTCCTCCTGTGTAATGGAAGGGCTCGGTGCCAGAGGCTCCCTCAAATAGAGGGGAGAGGTACTTGTTGACCGGGAGAGGTGGCGACACGTGGGAGAGATCGCGGATCAGGGCGATCACCGGGTGCCGCAGATAGGCTTTATGCAACTAGGGGCAGTCGCAGCAGGGACCCACTGCAGGGGAGTCTAGGGCAGGCCACTCGCCCGTGGTCTAACCCAGCCATCCATTCTGTGCTGGTTGATTAGTCCGAACTCACAGGAGCACGCGGTCCACATCAATCTTGCCCTCTTGCGTTAATGGAGAGGTGAGGTGGGGGGGATGCCCGGCGTTCCAGGGGTTTTCCCCCACAGCTTAGTTTAGGTGTTCCCCCCCCTCGCATGCACCCTCCTCACCTCGTTCCTTAGACTCTGCACCCGCTGCTGAGCGTCTTCTTTGCCGGGCTGGAGTGCCCCTTCTTTGTTCCACTGCAGCTTGTACACGCGGCTACTGCCGCGGTTAAATTCAAAATGGTGCCTCTGCCCCTCTGGCCGACACTGCCTTCACGCGCCCTGGGGCGCCCAGCAAGATCCGCCGTGCGGTCCGCTCCCGGCTGCGGCTCTTCAGCCCCCCCGGCCACGAGCAGGCCGGGAGGCGGCCGCGCCAGGCAAGGGCACGATCGGGGCCGCAGTCGCAGCTCCTCCCTCTCGGCGCCGCAACCGGCGCGGACTCGCGAGTCACAGCCCCGCTTCGCCCGCGCACCGAGGGGCGCTTGCGGCTCAAGCCGGGCGCCCCAGTCTCCCCCGGACGAGCCGCCGTCCCGGTCGACGCAACCAGGCCGCGGGGGGGCGCCTTTCAGGATGTTACGAGCTAGCCGGGAACGGAGCGCTCTGATCAAGCGACCGTCCCGGCCGCCATTTTGGCTCCTCCCCCGTG
This sequence comes from Pleurodeles waltl, assembly GCF_031143425.1. Lineage (NCBI taxonomy): Eukaryota > Metazoa > Chordata > Amphibia > Caudata > Salamandridae > Pleurodeles > Pleurodeles waltl. The sequence goes on from NC_090439.1 coordinate 228,195,118, forward strand.
CTGCCATACATAAGTCACCCCAGAGTACCATGAAAGTTACCAGTATTGAGGGGTTCCTTTCCTGGGCAGTCTCTGTAGAATCAAAAGAGATTGAGCTGGCCGAAAGAAGACTTTCTCTATCAGTTGAGAACCTGCCTTCGTTTGAGTCACATGACATTAGTCCAATGAAGGACCTCATCTTAGTTTCTGCCGTGGGGTCCTCGCCTATTGTGAGCACAGGTGGCACAGACCATGATGAGCTCCAGGAGGTTTGTCCCCTTTTCTGAGGGAGGACACACAAGAGGGAGGCTCACAGGTGGCGGATAAAAAGCCTAGCCCCACTGAAGTTTTAGTAGCAAACGGAGGCAACACATGGTCACCCCAAAAAGGAAGAGCTGTTTTGTATGTTTGGGGGTACAGTCAGAGTATAGTGAATCCTATCTTTTTTTAATGGGAAGAAGAGTTAACTTAGCCCTTTGGCTTGTAGACTTGTGCCTCCGTCACCCAGCTGTAGGTACTAAACATCAATACTCAGCCACTTGCTCAGCCATAAGTGGAGTGATAAAGGATGATATATTCCATCCGCACAGTACCTACACGCAGACCCTGGGGGACTGCACAGCTCAGCTGGCTGAACTCAAAGCCCTTATACTAGCACTAGAACACACAGAGCCAGGACTACTAACTCTGATTATCTGTGACTGATACTACTGCGTCCAGTCCTACAATGATTATCTTAATCTTTGGAAGTTGAATGGATTTAGGGATTCCAAAGGGAACACCACAAAACACAGAATTCTGTGGGGGAAGGTGGCTAATCTTAAGGATAAGCTACCCTGTGTCCATGCAGTACGTACATTGGGCCACCAACATGTAGGAGTACACATTATTAGTAACACTTTGGCTGATGAAGCAGCCAAATCTGCAGTAGCTACGGCTTCTTTGGCTGCAGTGCCTCGTTCTCAGACGAGATTGGATAATGAAATTCTGACTGCCATGAAAGCTTCGGCTGAAGGCAAGCCTCTCCCAAAAGCATACCCTACAAAATATTCATAGCACATCAGTGCACAGAATGTTGCTTGTGCAACAATTCCTGGGGTTGGAGACCGATCAATCCCCAACCAAGACCAGAGATTAGATCTCATCAAAGCAGGGCTTGAGGGTGTTGCATCTGCTCATGCTGGCATCTCGGCCACAATATCACTCTAACACAAACGCTTCTGGTGGCCAGTTATATACAAACAGACAAAGCAATAAGTCTTTTGTTGTGACATTTGCCAGCAAATTAAGGCCTCCCACATCAAACATCCTCCGCAGACATCCCTCCAAGTGTCCAACAGGCCACTACAATGTGTGGACCTGGACCATTGTTGTCCCCTTCAACCTGATGGTACATTCACATACATATTGGTCGCTGTGGATTCATGTGGGTATGGCCACAGCGGTTGGCTGGCACTCAAACTGTTATAAAAGACTTGCTGATCTTTATCGGTACATATGTGGTTGCAGCATTCCACATGGACCAGGGCCCTGCCTTTGCCTCTAAGACATTCAAAGACACTATGGGGACGATGGGTGTTAAACTCCATTACTCCTCACCATACCATCCCAAGGGAAATTCCATCGTGGAGAGGAGGAATCGTGATCTAAAGCAGTCCTTAACAGCTAGAGTATTAGGTTCTGGCTACCGCTGGCTTCATCACTTTTACGGGATCCAGAAAGCACTGAATAATCGGCCAAGATGGTCTTTGGGGTGATGCACTCCTTATGAGGTTCTCTTAGGGATACCTATGTATGTCCCTGATTTTGATGGACCTGGTTTGGTGGCAACAGATACACCATTTGACATAAATGAATGTCTCACTGTCTTACAGGAGCTTCAGCAAATCCGTGATGATAACTCATTTGCCAGTGCTGCTACCTTTAGGAATAAGGGATTTACCAACAACTTCTACTAGCTGGATTCCTAAAGTTGGGGATCTAGTTTGTGAGAAAATTGCTGTGAAGAAGAAATGTGGCCCGTTTTAGAGAGCTCGGGTCCCAGTCCTGGGATTACAAGGTACCAGAGCTGTCATTTTACCACTGCTGCCAGACTACAGAGCTAACAGATTTATTTCCATTGATGACATCAAACGTCATCATGTGGCTGATCCTGCACAGTAGATCCAAAGGCCCATTGGGTAGTTCCTGGTCCCCTCTCACTACCCAACAGGGCATATCTCTTCAAAGAAGAACTAACAACACTTTGTAGTGAATCCTAGTTTGTTTTAATGGGATAACAGGAGTTAGCTTAGCTCTTGGCCTGCAGACTCGTGCCCACGTCACCTAGTGACTTTTAACCTACTTAGCTTGATCTGTCTTAGCCCTTTTAATTATTTAATTCTTCTAATATGGCTGCCTTGTTTATAGTTAGGCCACTTGTTATGATTTGCATTATCAGTGCCACCCCGTTAAGGTGTCAAGATTAAGTGACAAAGACAAACAAACAGTAGGTGTTCACACTTAGGGACTTTCCCTCTCCATGCTTTCGAGGGAATTTTTTATATTAATTGCCGCCCCAAGCATGCCTGTTATCTATTGTTTGGGAACACACCTATGTCAGGGGTCCAAGTAGATCTGTATAAATACATCCAAGGTAACGAGGGTTGGGGGCTCCTCTCATGGACATGGCATTGGCAGATTAGGTTTAACATACCCAGCTCTCCTTTAGGTAGGAGGTTAGGTCTATCATGATAGGGTATTAGGACATATTACACATTTTATGTCTTTTCATGTTATTGTAACAGGGGTGTGGAATTTATTAAAATATCTACTTGTCCAGTGGACAGGTTGCTTCTCAAATCTACTTGTCCTGTAAAAAGATCTACTTGTCCCTTTGGTGCCTTGTAGTGTAGCGACAAATTATAGCAGCAATCTCATTATGTAAGTGCTCTGATAATAGCCTCTCTGATTATGCCAGGGCTACTACCATAGTAGGGCTTGAATACTTGCAGTTTCAATCCCTACTGTAGCAATTTCCTTATTTTGCCACCTTTCTGCAGATCTGCATACTGGGGCTGGAGGAAGCAGTAAGCAATAGTTCTAGGGCTGGAATGCCTTTGAGTCTGCAAACCTACTAACCTGCATGTTTTAAAGATTTTTACCAGCTTCTCTCTAATATTTTCCCATAATAAGAAAGGTTGGACATTTACTCCCGACAATGGCAGAATTAGAACTTCTTCCAGGGTTGGGAAGAAAGTGGCTGGAGGGAAAATGAACTTGCAAATGCTCAATAGATTTTTACATGAGCAAATCTACACATCGTATTTACCCATGCTAAAATACAGTTCACAAATATTTTATAGGGTACGACATACCATGGGTGCATTTTTGTGACTTTCTTTAAGAATTTGGGGCCACATGTAGGTAGGTTCAGATTTGCGACCTGCAAATTGCGAGTCGCAAATCCGAATGTAGGATGGTGTCCCTGACACCATCTGTGATTCGCAAGGGCTTCGCAAATGCCCACCTCATGAATAATCATGAGGTGGGTCGCAATTTGCGACCCCCTCGCGAATGGCGGCCCTCACAGGGATGGTGGCCTGCTGGAGACAGCAGACCACCATGTCTGTGACTGCTTTTCAATAAAGCAGTTTTTTTTTTGTAATGCAGCCCGTTTTCCTTAAAGGAAAACGAGATGCATAACAAAAATGAAAAGTTTTTGTTTCATTTTTTCAGGGCAGGCAGTGGTCCACAGGACCACTGCCTGCTCTGAATTTTTTTTTACAGTGACATTCACAATGGGGAAGGGGTCCCATGGGGATCCCTTCCCTTTTGCGAAAGGGTTAGCACCCATTTGAAATGGGTGCAAACTGCGATTGGTTTGCGGTCACAAAACAATCCTACATTGCACTGCGAGTCGCAATTAGGAAGGGAACACCCCTTACTAATTGCGAGTCGCAAACCCGTTTTGCGATTCGGTAACCAGGTTACCGAATCGCAAAACTGGGTTTGTGCATCGCAGTGTGCTTTTTGCATGTCGCAAACAGCGAAAGTCGCTGTTTGCGACATGCAAAAAGCTACCTACATGTGGGTCATGGTCCCTAATTAGGTCTGGTGTTAACAAAGACATTTAGGGCCTGATTCTAACTTTGGAGGACGGTGTTAAACCGTCCCAAAAGTGGCGGATATACCACCTACCGTATTACGAGTCCATTATATCCTATGGAACTCGTAATACGGTAGGTGGTATATCCGCCACTTTTGGGACGGTTTAACACCGTCCTCCAAAGTTAGAATCAGGCCCTTTGTTTTTATTAAACTTCTATTTCTCTCTCTTTCGGTTGGCTTTACTGTGAGTGATCGCATTCTGCTCCTCCACAAGGAGCATATTGTCACACAAAGTAGTTTTGTTCAGTGTCAGGTACTACAGTGCCAATCAGTGACGTAACTAAACTGGAGGGTGCCCCTTTGTAAAGAACATGGAGGAGCCCCCTCTCCAGACTCACTCAGGGCAGGTGCTGTGCTGAAAGGGCCCCCTGGAGGGTGGCTGCGGGGCCTTTGTTATGCCGTTGGTGTGCTTTTAGAGAGTTCAAAAACTTTTTTTGGGGGGGGTTTGCCAGTGTTTGTTACAATGTTGAGGGCCTGGTAGATCCCACACCAATAAAGTGTTACAAAAGCCATGTCAAAACAAGACATGCATTGATGAAACTAAAAAAACTTATAAAAATATGTCAGATCAGTTGGCTTTGTCAGTGTTTGTTTATTTTCATGCTTCCCATAATCGTGTTGAAAATGGTTACACTGATTTTCCATTAGAAATATTTTTGGGAAATACTAGCATGCATCAACACATTTTACTAAATGACACTTCATTTGCATATAATCAGAGAGCATTCTGGGAGCATTATACTTAGCCTCATAGCCTAAACTTTTCAAACATGTATATACACGTTTTTTTTTTGGGTACTGGAACCAACGTCAGTAGTGAAGTGTGACCTTAAAACATTTATTTACAGCACTCACCCTAATAATGAAGGCTTTCAAATAATGAACCATAAATACAAGTTTGAACAGCATTATCTTTTGGAAACACATTACCTCAACTGCAGAGAGTTCCACTCTCTGTAATCAGGCAGCCAAAGGGTTTGTGCTGCAGGGGGTTGGGCCTTCTTGTCCCAAGGACAAAGTAAACATAAAACTTGTTGCCCTTGACCCCAAACAAGATGTCCCGGGCGTCGGGCGATAGGAATTCCACATCCCTGTTGTAAGATGGTCGGGTCTTTGTAATAATGACTCTTGTCTTTACAATTCTGTTTCTTGCACTGTTCATTATCCTAATCATTGCAGCCCATGCAACGTATCACAGATTGCAGTTGTGTTTAATAAAAACCATTGAAACTTTACTGCATCTTTGTTATTGCCTGTGTTTGGATGAGACATGGTATATCTGTGAGAAAGGGGTCATCTCCGTTTAACCACGACACTCCCTGAGATGCCATACTTTCAAGTCCATGCGTAAAGGCTGCCACAAATCCCCTTTTACTGTTTGTTTTTTTGGTGAGGTGCTGCTAGTGAGCCGGAACGGTTGGGACGACCGTTGCGGCTTGTTGTAGGATAGGCATAGTTGCCTACAAACATAAGTACTGTCATCCTGAAACCAGCAGTCTTGCCTAGAGCAAGAGTCCAAACTACAACAACTTCTGAATAGACAAGCATGTCCAATGATGCTACAGATACCTCTTCGACCCTGGGGAGGGAAGAAAATTAACTTTTGCTGATTCCTGTTATCACTTCAACATAACGATTTAATTCATCCATGGAACTATCTATGGTTATCCTTGACATTGTTTGCATTCTTTCTATGGATTGGTTTTGTGACTGTTTTCTGCCTGCTTATAAATAGTCATTACCTTCCTGTACGCTCCTCTGTTGAGCCTGTAGCTGAAGTCTTAACTCCATATCATTCCTCGCATAAGGTCCGAAGAGACTTGTCCCTTCTGAACATTTCATCAGTACCTATTCCTGATGTGATAGTGTGGGATAAAGTTCCATTTGATATATATGGGCCTACCAAGGTCATCCAATTCCTTATTTTTTCAAAATTTTTATGACTGATGTAATTACACATGGTGTTGTATCTGATGATTGGGATGTCCAGACAGTTGCTTCTACGTTAACTGAAATGACAGGCTACGCTGTATTTGAAAATTATGATGTGTATACCAACTCAAAGAATTATGGGGAAATTGTAGGAAGGTGGCTCTGTATATACTATCTCAAAGTGAGAGATAGTGTGCAAAGAGTCCAGGGGTTCCCCTTAGAGGTTGATAGTGGCAATAATAGATAATACTAATGCTCTAATTGTAGTAGGGTAGTCGGGCAGTTAGGCTTATCAAAGGGTAGTGTTAAGCCTTTGTTGTACACACACAGGAAATAAATGAGTACACACACTCAAGGACTTAACTCTAGGCCAAAAAGTTTTTATATAGAAAAATATTATTTTCTTAATTTATTTTATAAACACAAGTTTCGGAATTCAAGTAAGTACATAAATTGTAAGGTACTTGGCATAGGTAAATATGGAACTTTGAATTAAAACAGTAATGTATACAGTTTTGGCAAAAATAGCAATAAGCTATTTTAAAAGTGGACACTGGGGAGGTAAGTACAAGTTAGTTTAGCAGGTAAGTAAAGCACTTAGAAGTTCAGTCTTTGGGGCATAGGTAGCCCACCGTTGGGGGTTCAAATCAACCCCAAACACCCAGCGCCAGCAACACAGGGCAGGTTAGGTGCAGAGGTCAAACTAGGGCCCAAATAACATAGACGCCTATAGAGACTAGGGGTGCTCCGGTTCCAGTCTGCTGGCAGGTAAGTACCTGCGTCCTTGGGGAGCAGACCAGGGGGGTTTTGTAGAGCACTGGGGGGTCACAAAGAGGCACACAAAATACACCCTCAGCGGCACAGGGGCGGCCGGGTGCACTGTGCAAAGTAGGTGTCAGGTTTTAGATAGAAATCAATGGAGAGACCCGGTGGTCACTCTGGCGATGCAGGCAGGGCACCGGGGGTCTTCTCGGGCCAGCCACCGACTGGGCAACTATGAGGGCCACCTGCCAGTCACTTCTGCACTGGTAGTTGTTTTCTCTCGGGCCTCGGGGCTGCGTGTGCGGTGCTTCTTCCAGGTATCGGGTTTTTTGCTACTGGGAATTCGCAGTCCGAGGGAGCCTCTGGATTCTATCTGCAGGCGTCGTTGTTGGGGTGCAGGGAGGTTGTCTCAGGGTGTTCACATCGTTGGAGTCGCCTGGGGGTCCTCACGGCAGTGTTGCTTCTTCTGGAATCGAGCCAGGGGTGTCAGGTGCAGAGTGTTGGGGACTCACGCTTCCGGAGTGAGGCTGGAGTCCCTTTAAAGTTGTTTTCTTCTTGGTTGTTTAGACAGAGTCACTGTCCTCTTGGTCCTTTTGGTTGCAGTGCAGTCCTCTGAGTCGGTAGAGGTCGCTGGTCGCGCTTGATGCATCGCTGTTGCAGGTCCTTTGAGTCTGGAGACAGGCCGGTAGGGCTGGGGCCAAGTCAGTTGTTGTCTCCATCGTCTCTGCAGGGCTTTCAGGTCAGCAGTCCTTCTTGTTTCAGGTTGTCAGTAATCTGTTTTCCCGGGTTCAGGGTCACCCCTAAATACTCAATTTAGGGGGGTGTTTAGGGCTGGAGGGCAGTAGCCAATGGCTACTGTCCTTGAGGGTGGCTACACCCTCCTTATGCTTCCTCTCGTGGGGACGGGGGAACATCCCTAATCCTATTGGTGGAAATCCTCCAAAGGAAGATGGAGGATTTTCGAAGGCAGGAGTCATCTCAGCTCAGGACACCTTGGGGGCTGTCCTGGCTGGAGTGTGACTCCTCCTTGTTTTCTTCATTATCTCCTCCGGACTCCCCACCAAAAGTGGGGGCTGTGTCCGGAGGGTGGGCATCTCCACTAGTTGGAGTTCCCTGGGGTGCTGTAGCACCAGGCTTGAGTCTTTGAGGGTCACCGCCAGGTGTTACAGTTCTTGCAGGGGGAGGTGTGAAGCACCTCCACCCAGTAAAGGATTTGTTCCTGGTCACAGAGTGCACAAAGGCACTCACCCCATGTGGCCAGAAACCCGTCTGGATGTGGCAGGCTGGCAGAAACCGGTCAGCCTAGCACTAGTAGCTGGGCTTGTATACAGGGGGCATCTCTAAGATGCCCTCTGTGTGCATTTCTCAATAAATCCCACACTGTCATCAGGATTTATTGTGCAGATAAGCTTGATACCAAACTTCCCAGTATTCAGTGTAGCCATTATGGAACTGTGGATTTCGTGTTTGACAAACTCCCAGACCATATACTCTTTACGGCTACCCTGCACTTACAATGTCAAAGAATTGGCTGAGACACTGTAGGGGAATAGTGCTCATGCAGCTATGCCCTCACCTGTGGTATAGTGCACCCTGCCTTAGGGCTGTAAGGCCTGCTAGAAGGGTGACTTACCTATGCCACAGGCAGTGAGTTGTGGGCATGGCTCTCTGAGGGGAGTGCCATGTCGACTTAGTCTTTTGCTCCCCACCAGCACACACAAGCTGTGAGGCAGTGTGCATGTGCCGAGTGAGGAGTCCCCAGGGTGGCATAATACATGTTGCAGCCCTTAGAGACATTCCCTGGCCACAGGGCCCTTGGTACCAGGGGTACCATTTACAAGGGGCTTATCTGTGTGCCAGGGCTGTGCTAATTGTGGAGACAAAGGTACAGTTTAGGGAAAGACCACTGGTGCTGGGGCCTGGTTAGCAGGGTCCCAGCACACTTTCAATCATAATTAGCATCAACACAAGGCAAAAAGTTAGGGGATAACCATGCCAACACTGGCATTTTCCTACAGAAATGCTCTGCTATAATAATTGGGGACATTACTATCTGCACCATGCAACTAGACGTAGATCAGTATTCAATTACACACAGTGGGAACACTGTTCAACTCCACCTGTGGGGAGCCCAAAATATTATTTGGGTGAATTCACTTATTTTTCTGGGCACGATATCAAAAAAGCAGAGTCATATTATTTCAAGTTACCACCTTCCAAAATTAGGAACATTTTGCTAACTAACACAAAATTGATCTATTCAGATTCCTTTGTTTTCCGTCTTGCAGTTGAAGGTTACAAATACTGGAAGAACACTGTTGATTAAATCAAATCAAATCAAATCATTAACATTTATAAAGCGCGCTACTCACCCGTGCGGGTCTCAAGGCGCTAGGGGGGAAAAAAGGGGGGGTTATCGCTGCTCGAACAGCCAAGTCTTTAGGAGTCTCCGGAAAGCGGAGTGGTCCTGGGTGGTCCTGAGGCTGGTGGGGAGGGAGTTCCAGGTCTTGGCCGCCAGGAAGGAGAAAGATCTCCCACCCGCCGTGGAGCGGCGGGTGCGAGGGACGGCAGCAAGTGCGAGGCCAGCGGAGCGGAGGGGGCGGGTGGGGACGTAGAAGCTGAGGCGTCTGTTGAGGTATTCCGGTCCCTTGTTGTGGAGGGCTTTGTGTGCGTGGGTGAGAAGACGGAAGGTGATCCTTTTGCTGACTGGGAGCCAATGCAGGTGTCTCAGGTGTGCGGAGATGTGGCTGTTGCGCGGGGTACGTCGAGGATGAGGCGGGCCGAGGCGTTTTGGATGCGTTGCAGGCGGTTTTGGAGTTTGGCGGTGGTCCCGGCGTAGAGGGTGTTGCCGTAGTCCAGGCGACTCGTGACAAGGGCGTGGGTCACGGTTTTTCTGGTGTCGGCGGGGATCCAGCGGAAGATCTTGCGGAGCATGCGGAGAGTGAGGAAGCAGGCGGAGGACACGGCGTTGACTTGCTTGGTCATGGTGAGAAGAGGGTCCAAGATGAAGCCGAGGTTGCGGGCGTGGTCTGCGGGGGTCGGTGCGGTGCCGAGGGCCGTGGGCCACCAGGAGTCGTCCCAGGCGGACGGGGTGTTGCCGAGGATGAGGACTTCCGTTTTTTCAGAGTTCAGCTTTAGGCGGCTGAGCCTCATCCAATCTGCGACGTCCTTCATACCCTCTTGTAGGTTGGTCTTGGCGCTGGCCGGGTCCTTGGTGAGGGAGAGTACAAGTTGGGTGTCGTCGGCGTAGGAGGTGATGATGATGTCGTGCTTGCGTACGATGTCGGCGAGGGGGCTCATGTAGACATTGAAGAGTGTCGGGCTGAGCGATGAGCCTTGAGGTACGCCGCAGATGATCTTGGTGGGTTCTGAGCGAAACGGAGGGAGGTAAACTCTTTGGGAGCGGTTAGCGAGGAAGGTGGCGATCCAGTCCAGGGCCTGGCCTTGGATCCCGGTGGAGCGTAGGCGGGTGATTAGGGTGCGGTGACAGACGGTGTCAAAGGCAGCCGAGAGGTCGAGGAGAATGAGGGCGACTGTTTCACCGTTGTCCATCAGGGTTCTGAGTCTATGGGGAAAACAAGATTGACAAAAACAGGCTAAGAAAGCTTTATTTAGAGCATGCCTTATTCCTATACAAATGATCTTTTTAAGTGATACTATTCAGCAGACATCGTGTCTGGGGTTAGCAAAAATGAAGGAAATAAATGCACCCAGTATCCCCACAAAGGCCAAATTTATTAATTTGCAATCCTTCCTGAATGTCACTGAGGAAGAACTAGATGCAAAGGTTTAGGCTAGTACCTATAACTCTTCACTTTCCAGTCCCGGCGGTTGGTTATTATGACCTACAGACACAAATGGGTTCTCAGGCAAGTTTTATGAATTCCACAGGGGGTTTCAAGTTTAGCCAGCCAGACCCTTGCTTTGTCTGAGGTCAACACATGGGTATAGTTTCAACATACAGTGTGGATAAACTGTGCCGACAATGGTTAGAGACTATGGGGGTCATTCTGACCCCGGCGGTCATGGACCGCCGGGGCCAGGGTTGGCGGGAGCACCGCCAACAGGCTGGCGGTGCCCCGCAGGGCATTCTGACCGCGGCGGTTTGGCCGCGGTCAGATGCGGAAAACCGGCGGTCTCCCGCCGGTTTTCCGCTGCCCATTAGAATCCTCCATGGCGGCGCAGCTCGCTGCGCCGCCATGGGGATTCTGACAGCCCATACCGCCATCCTGTTCCTGGCGGTTCTCCCACCAGGAACAGGATGGCGGTATGGGTTGTCATGGGGCCCCTGGGGGCCCCTGCAGTGCCAATGGCATGGGCACTGCAGGGGCCCCCGTAAGAGGGCCCCACTTTGTATTTCAGTGTCTGCTTTGCAGACACTGAAATACGCGACGGGTGCCACTGCACCCGTCGCACCTTCCCACTCCGCCGGCTCAATTCTGAGCCGGCGTCCTCGTGGGAGGGGTCTTTTGCACTGGGCTGGCGGGCGGCCTTTTGGCGGTCGCCCGCCAGCCCAGTGCAAAAGCCAAAATACCCTCAGCGGTCTTTCGACCGCGGAGCGGTATTTTGGAGGGGGGAACTCTGGCGGGCGGCCTCCGCCGCCCGCCAGGGTGAGAATCACCCCCTAAGATCTTAGCAGCAGTTAAGGAACATCTAAACGCTCTTTCTGTAGATATAGACTTACAGGACTTCGTGTTAGGTCCAAAGAAGCCACGCTCTAAAAGATTCATATATGCCATATATAATGAGATCTGGAAGCTTTCTCAAATAGAAGCTGCTGCGCGTTTAAGGCAGATAGATAAAGAAAATTTAGAAAAGACTTTAGCTGTTGTCGATAACAGCATGAACACTCTGTCCAACAGAATGTACTCCCTTAACAACATAGGCCCTCATTCAAACCCTGGCGGTCTATGACCGCCAGGGTGGATGTCGTCTGAAGCACCGCCAACAGGCTGGCGGTGCTTCATTTTGCATTCCGACCGCAGCTGTAAAGCCGCGGTCGCCCAGCCGGGTCCGGCGGTTTCCCGCCGGATTAGCCCCGGCTGGGAGAATCCTCCATGGCGGCGCTGCAAGCAGCGCCGCCATGGGGATTCCGACCCCCTTCCCGCCAGCCTGTTTCTGGCGGTACTGGCATGGGCAGTGCAGGGGCCCCCTAACAGGGCCCCAGCATGATTTTCACTGTCTGCATAGCAGACAGTGAAAATCGCGACGGGTGCAACTGCACCCGTCGCACCCCTGCAACACCGCCGGCTCCATTCGGAGCCGGCTTCTGTGTTGCAGGGCCTTTCCCGCCGGATTAGCCCCGGCTGGGAGAATCCTCCATGGCGGCATGGGGATTCCGACTCCCTTCCCGCCAGCCTGTTTCTGGCGGTACTGGCATGGCCAGTGCAGGGGCCCCCTAACAGGGCCCCAGCATGATTTTCACTGTCTGCATAGCAGACAGTGAAAATCGCGACGGGTGCAACTGCACCCGTCGCACCCCTGCAACACCGCCGGCTCCATTCGGAGCCGGCTTCTGTGTTGCAGGGCCTTTCCCGCTGGGCCGGCGGGCGCTCCCTTGGCGGGCGCCCGCCGGCCCAGCGGGAAAGTCTGAATGGCCCCCGCGGTCATTTGGCGGCGTAAGTTTGGCGGGCGGCAACTGCCGCCCGCCAAACTTAGAAGGACCCCCATAGTGTCGTCTGCTATTGACATTATTCGGACAGACATGTTCCTTTTATACCACGCACAAAGTAAGCTGCGTTTCCACCATGCAGTTAAGTTGGACACTACAGATTCTGAAAAACTGCCACGTTTGATGGAAGTATATTAACAGTAGTGACTTGTTTGCTGCTTTTACTTTGTCCAGGGAACAACAGACAAAGGCTAAAAGGGAAGCGAGTTTCACCATGCTTCGGATGGAAAAGCTAGGGAAATTGCCTTTCTCAGTTGCAGAGAGTCCATCGACAGTATGGCTCTTACATGGCATTATAAATATACCCATTTCTACCTTTCGTTTCTTGAAATGCTTGAAACATCTTGCCGTGGGCAGATACGAGCAACTAGGCGATAGCTATATTAAAGAACAGTGTGAGTTACCCTTTGAATACAAGTTTCTAAACGGCAAAGCAGAGGTCTTTCTTAGCGGAAGCAAATGTGAGACTACTGTTAGTCATTCAGTGATCTGCAAACAGGTGTCCCTTCATCACCTTTGCAATGCAGGGGGTTGGGAGCTTGGTCTGTTTTCTGAAGGGTACTCCCGTCCCTTTGATTCAACTAGCATTTCATGTACTTTCCAATGAAAGTTATGTGGTTCTGAGTGACCAAAGCTGTTGCGGTATGCGACCAGGAATTGCCTGCACAGTTTCAGTCTCTAAGGTTGTAACATGTTTTTTTTTATTCAGAATTTTGACGAGACAGTTTATACAAATGTAAGTGACTGTTACTCTTTCCCATATATATTATAAATAATGTCATATAGTCAGGAGAAGCTCAGTTGATTATAGGTCCTGATGAAGCGTTAAAGGATCTTTCATGACCACACTACGCGAAACATGTTGACCAGACCCTAGGGTTTCCCAGATCTCCAAGCTTTTTTAAAGTGGTTGAGCATTATCCTCATCCTCCACTTTCTTATATGTTTTTAATCTTGATCGTAACTCCTTGAGATAACCAGTAAAGTAGATTACTTAGGGGTTCCTAATCAATTTTAATATTCACTCTCCTGCCATAATAAGCGTCTGACCTGCATAAACTTAACGGCAGCCACATAATAAAAAGATCTCCGGTAAAGAGCCCCCGAAAGGGGAGCCCGTCAGATATTGCACCGCCGGTCTGACGAGGAGCTTCCTGATGATGAAGCATGACACCCTTCTGTCCCGGCCTCTGTGGATTCCCGTACGAGGCAGATGGACCCATAGAGACCATGTTAGCCCGGCCCACAGGTGTCACTGCATTTGGGAAACAGGTTCAACCCCTCCTCGCCCCCCGAATGACCTTGGGTCGTGTGATTGACTCATTGACTCAGAAGCCACCTCCCCTTTAGATGTAACAACAGCTGCACCCCTGGTGATAGAACAGATGTGCTCTGATACCAAAAAGGAAGATTCCATGATCTTGCCTACCCCTCAGTGCACTTATTCTTTGAGCCCAAAGAGTAGAGATAAGAGACATACTGCGAAAGTACTGAGCTGGAATATCACCGGTCTACAATCTAAAATACTTTTCCCAGACTGGTTATCCTTGATACATGGCTACAACTTAATTGCTTGATGGGTATTCCGATTTTTATACACCAGCAATTCCATCCTGTTTGGGCCATACATCAGGGGGTTTACCACTTGGACAAATCTTTCCCTAGGAGGCAACACCGAAGCAATAGACACAATGGACAATAACTTCCAGGCTGTGCTTTATAAAGGGAATCCTCAGTTGTATTTTGCCAATGTTCACAACAGGGATTTCTTAAATTGCCCATACCGCAGGTTCCCAGAACTGTTTAGCTGATTTTTTTTTATTGTGGGGTTAGTAACAGGGGAGGGGTGACCAGTGTATTTATGCTTGGAAGGGAACTTCAATGCCATACTAGTAAGCCTAGATCGAAGTAACTGGATGCTGCCCGCTGAGGGGCTGAACCAGAGGGGGCAAACAATTAGAGGTCTTTCTAGCATCCCTTGACGTGCACAATACTTTTGAGATGGCAGGTGTAGGTGAAGCCGGTTTGCCTTCTTTCAGGGACAGGAACTGTCATTCTATAATAGATTATATTTTTGTGTCTGACAGTTTATCTGAGCGGCTGCAGTCAGTATCTATTTAGCAAATAGAATTTGGTGATCATAACTATTGAAATTGATTTCACTATGATTTTGAGTGGACCCTAAAAGCCTGCAAGAACTTTGTGATTTAAAGGTGTCTAGAAACAATTTGAAAGTCTGTTAGAAACTCCTTAGCCCCCCACAAATGCTGGCCAAAATTATCCAGAGGAATATGGATCCAGTTTTAGGTTGTTGATGGGAGGGGAGCATTTGCATCTCTCTCCTCAGGCATCAAAATTCAGCTCTCTAAGTCAATAAAGACATCAAATGATACTTACCCAACTCCAAGATGGTTCAATCACGAGTGTTCGATTGCTAACCAGGCTCTCCAGAAGTCCTTCAATGCCTGCCCCATGGATCCCACTGCAGTGACTAGCCATGTAAAAGGTATAAAATTGCAACTAAACAGAGGAAGGTGGAGGTGATTATCAATCAGTGGGTTAGCCTGCCGAACTCAAATGGCAAACCATTTTGGGACTCTGTTTCAGCTTTGAGGTAAGCCAACAGAACGGGGACTGTGATTAACTGCCACATCAGCAGTGAGGTATGGGATGACGCATATTTCCCAAATCTATTCTGCAGGGAATCTGGTCACGTGCGGGCAAGACAGTAGAGTCAAATCCTGCTGTGGATGTGACCCTACATGACATTTTAGTTGCAATACAGCAAAGCACAGGGGGAAAAGCACCTAGTCCAAATGGTATACGCATCAACCGCATAAAAGGGTAACGCCAGCTTCTGGGTGCCCTGTTGACCAATGTTTTCAATAACTTAAATTGTGCATCCTTACCAGGCTCATGGGCATTATCGACACTAGTACCAGTATTCAAGAAGGGCGATTGATTTCCCAGCTGCTTTCGCCCAATTTCCCTTATAGACATACCAGCCAAAATTTTCAGAAGGTTCCTATATAATAAAATTATTGAGTGGGTGGAAGACAATAAGATTTTGGTTCAATGGCAAAATGGCTTTTGAAAACACATTGTAACGCAAGAGCAGTGCCTGAACCTTAGCTTAATTCTGGGCAAATATACCATTGCAAAACGCACCCCTGTGTAGTTAGCATTTATGGACCTCACCATGGCATTTGACTGCGCAAATTTTATTGGGGATGGAGGAGCCACTTGTACACCCTTTGGCATCCATGCACATGAATATGCTGGCCAGAGTGAGGTTCGGACAGAGGGGAGAGCTCACAAGGTAGATCCATTTTGGGCGAGGGGTGTGACAAGGGTGCGTGCTGGCTCCTTTGCTGTTCATCCTGTACATAAATAAGCTTGGCACAGCTCGGCACACCATGCCCAGTTTTGTTATACGCAGATGATGCAGTTTTATTCGCATGCAAGCCCAGAGCTCTGTGTTTATTGGTTCACTCTTTTTAGTCCTGGCCCCTTAATATTTATCTGTGAAAAAATAGTTGTCCAGAGATTGTAATTCTTTATTTGTGTTTTGTATCAGAAGTAATTTAGCTTGGGTAGACATTGCTAATCTGGGTAAATTTTTTGTTTTCTGGATGACATTTTTGAAAATGACAGATGTGTTGCAGTGATGATGTGATATTTCAGAAACCATGAGACCTATATACTTCATTTTGGTGTCATAACATAGGTGTTGGAGGTTAAATAGTCTCACAGAGACAGACAATAACTCCTCAGAGCAACCCTTCATTCATTTTCCAAAATGGTGGCTCTCTAATGATGTGTTTTAGCCATCATATTGGTAATTTATTTTAATATTGTTTTTGTTTCAGGTTTTTCGTTGAGTCAAATTCGTAAACATGAGCGAAGCAGGTGGTAGCAGAGGATCTTTACCTCCTGAAAGAGTGTTGCAAACTACAAAAACTGAGGACTTCTTCAACAAAGGAAAATGTGTCATACTAATCCAGAAGAAAAGCTAATATCAACTGTGGCTTAACAGAAGAGAGTTTGAGATACTGCAGAAATACGGCAAGACAAAGTTCACAAAAGATTGAAACTGATGGGTGAAGAGGATCAAATATTTTATCATTTTAACAACAAGGGCAACAAGTCATAGAATGGAAAAAGGCTGGAAAAAAATTGTCAAAAAATAGCAGAAACCAGTGAATCACAACAAGAATCCAAGTCTTCTGACTAAGCGACGACAAACAGGCCCAATGCCCATCCACTTATAAGAACGATGGCTACCTCTCGTCCACTTTCAACAACTAATCAGAAAGCATAGGATCTTCAATGTGTAATCTGTGGTTTAGCCAGAACAAGGGCCAAAGGGATTGACGAAAGAACAAAGGGCCATATATACGAACACATTTTCCCATTGACACAGAATGGGAAAAACCCTTTGATACATCTGGCCCAAAGTGTGAGTCTCAAAGGGTAAATATGTTTTTATCTGCAGCTAGTTTCTTCCAAGATAAGAATTTCAGCCGTGTAGCTCATCTAAACAGTGATGCAAATGTATTTGCAGCAGATTTGTATGCTCACCCTGCATGTGTGCATACATTAAAAAATATGAAAGTGATATGAGCTCCCAGCAGCAATGTAACTGCCGGCCTTCAGTTAAGTTTGCACTCTTTGAAAATGCAAATTAGGTTTCAGAGCCACTCTTGAGTTCTAGCTACGGGTTCACACTCATTGAGATCACATACATAATGGTCAACATTGATGAAACTATAGTGATCCATAATAATGAAATTAAGATTTTTCTGGTGAGAATGTACAATGATAGAATATGTTTTTGTCAGTCTAGCAAAAAGAATGAGCCGCTTATGGTGTTCCCAACTGATTTGACTCCTGAAGTTCCTACTGCTAAAATAAGATCACATGATGCAGTGAAATCAGCAGGAACCATTTTAAGAACTATAATGAAAGATTTAGATTTTTAACTTGATAACAGATTTTTTGATGCCCCAGATCTCCGTAAAGCATTGTAGTCAACAAGCATGTTTGATGCTGTCTTAACATTTTTTACATCATTGTTTAATATAAGCAAATCAAAACTGTTACAAACTAAAGTTCTTGAGGTCGGAACAGAAGTCAACAACATTGATGATGGCTTTGAAGATATAAGCAAAGAAGTGGAAACATTCCCATGAACCAACAGGATTATGCTGGGCAAATGTACTGTCTTTTCTAAATCATGTTTTATGAATTACATCACTGCAAAAAGAAAACTCTGCTACACATGAGGACTGCCCACACAATCTATGACAAGTGCAAAAGTAGAGAGTTAGGGGCTCATTCTGACCGCGGCGGACGGCGGTCGCCGCCCGCCACGCGGTTCCCGCCGAAAGACCGCTCCGCGTTCAAAAGACCGCGGCGGTCATTCTGGCTTTCCCACTGGGCTGGCGGGCGACCGCCGAAAGTCCGCCCGCCAGCCCAGCGGGAAACACCCTTCCCACGAGGACGCCGGCTCAGAATAGAGCCGGCGGAGTGGGAAGGTGCGACGGGTGCAGTTGCACCCGTCGCGAATTTCAGTGTCTGCTAGGCAGACACTGAAATTCTTTTTTGGGCCCTCTTACGGGGGCTCCTGCAGTGCCCATGCCATTGGCATGGGCACTGCAGGGTCCCCCAGGGGCCCCGCGGCACCCCCTACCGCCATCCTGTTCCCGGCGGGAGAACCGCCAGGAACTGGATGGCGGTAGGGGGTGTCAGAATCCCCATGTCGGCGGAGCGCGCTCCGCCGCCATGGAGGATTCTCAAGGGCAGCGGAAAGTCGGCGGGACACCGGCGACTTTCCGTTTCTGGCCGCGGCTGAACCGCCGCGGTCAGAATGCCCAGCGGTGCACCGCCAGCCTATTGGCGGTGCTACCGCCGACCTCCGCCATGGCGGTAATTACCGCCAGGGTCAGAATGACCCCCTTAATCTCTTCAATGAATAGGATTGGTGTATCAACAGGTTATAATGACATAGTACAGAGCAGGAACTTGTTAGCAGTTCATGCTGTAAAATCTTGTGAATCCGACAGCACACCACTTCCAAGTCACTTTACTAGGAAATGATTACAATTGCTGCTCTTGATAATTCGAATTTGAAGACAGCTCTTCAAGCTTTCTCAAGACTGTACCAATGAAGTAGCTGCTGGAAAACAAGCTCTGTCAGCTGTAGGCATAACCAAACGAAGCTACAAACGTGTAACCCATCTGCCTTGCCAACGTGTGCAAAATCACTTCAAGCCATCAATACGTCCCAGTCTAACAGAAAGTTTCAAAGTGGCAGAGGACATGGATCTTCTTCTACCTGATGCTGCGGTCCGCAAAGCGGATTTAAATGAATTTATCATATTGCTTATTCAGTGTGGACTGAAGGATGAAGAAAAGCCAGTTCCTCCATGGGCTGGAATTCATGCTCTGATCTCCCAGAATACTGTCCCACTGAAGAAGGTTGGGTTTTTACCAGTAATACCATCTCCAGTCACAAGCTACGCAACAATATACACAGCTCTAAAAAATGTCCAAAATGTGCGTGCTAAGCTTGAAGACCAGTCTATCCTGCCAATTTTCTGCGATGAAGGTGTTTTCCGTTGTGTAGCTGACATTTGTATGAGCAATCCAGTAGAATTTAATGATCTTTATCCAATGATGGGCGTTTTCCAAATGACAAAAGTTGTGTTGCCGTGTGCACGAAGTCATCTCAGTGGATGTGGCATAGACGATGCACCTATTGAGGCTGAAATCTTTGGAAGCAAAACTGTCCAGTCAGGATTGAACGGAATCCATTATGTTAGTTTTTTACAAGGTATACTCATCACGTCTGAGGCTATAGAAACATTGCATTGGAATGCTTTCTGGAACAAGAGTAATACATTTTGCATATCTTATCTCAAAAGTGGACAAGGCACAGGGTGCACTTCATTCAAATGACATAATGCAAAGCCAGGCAATGTTCAATACACTCAGTTCAAAATCAGAAAACGTGACTACCATGTTCATAGAGTTTATCAAAGAATGTGAAGAAAAATCAGACTTTTGCAAGTACTGGGGAAATGTTTTACATATGATATCTCTAGTAGACAACTTGGTACATGCTGATCGGGAAGGTGATTGGGAGCTGCACGGAACGACTGTGGTGTCACTGATTACTGTGTTTCGCAAATTTGATTGCTTACATTACCTGAGAGAAGGGTCCTACTGTTTGAGAAAGTGAAAGAAGCTAGAGGTGGAAAAACCATACCTTTACAAAACCTTCATCCAAAGACATTTTGTGGTGAAAGACAGAGAGAGAAGGTTCAATGCTGCGGCTCCAGATATGCAACTTGGACAGATGATCCATACATCACAAAAACGCTCCAAGGGAATTGTTGGCCAGACATGTAAAAGTGAATATGTTGCTTAATGGCAGCCAGCTTACTATGAAGTCCTTTCTATTTGCAATGTTTTTAGGGAGATGACAAATTAAAAATTAATCGACCATCATGAAGCTGTTCCTCACCACGAACTTGTGGGAAAGAGAGGGGAACATTTTAATAAACATGTTTACAGACTTCTTCATTTCATGCAGCAGCAGGGAAACCCTTTGAAATGACTGAGCCTGTGCAACTACACAACTTTGTGGCCAAACAATATGTGGATAACATTATAAAGACAAGTCTACTAATGTTCTTGAACATGGATCTAAACTATACGCAGAACTGAAGCAGGAGAGATTTGTATTGAAAGAGAAACAGCTGTTAGACTTAATCACTCAAGCTAAACTTTGATGCTTTAATTGTCATAGTAAGAGTTTCATCCAACCAGCCACTACAAAACAGGTTACAAAAAACAACTTTCCCAAGCACATAAAGAGATGGATGTAACAAAAAGAAAGGGGTTTCTTAAGGACATTCTGTTGCATGATCTTCTTCCAACAAGCACATTATTTGATGGAAATGCTGTAATCAAACCAGTGATGCACAAACTCGTACAAGAGCTCAAAAAAACCTTTAGACTGTTCTACAGATATTAAAGTCAGTGTGCACCTTGCAAGAACTGCACATTGTCTTTGACAGTTATCTTGAACTATCTGTCAAAGAATGTGAGAGAATCAGACGAATGTCTACAAGTAGAACAATTGAGCTTGCGTGCATCAAAAATTTGACACATATACTTGTGCAACTTGATAAATTCTGGTAATCAACACCAAACAAGATGAACTTGGAGATGTTAACTTGCCAAAACATTGCTGATGCTTCAGTGAACACTGAATTTCCAATTATTCCATTGGAATTATTGTCAATGAGGAGTTGGTTCCTGCAGATATATATTCAAAAGCTGTGGGCCATACTGTTCAAGAACTTAACAGCAAATTAGAGGAAGCTGACCTTCGTGCTGTGCCACATGTTGAGTGGGCTGTTCGAAATAGTTCCAATCGAGTCATTGTACTTTTAAACAACACAGATGTTATTATTGTGCTACTTAGATCTGTTGCAATGCTCATAAGTCAAGGATTGTCAGAGTTATAGATACATTATGGAACAGCAAATTGGAGGAAGCTGAAATTCATGTTGTGCTGCATGCTGAGTGGGCTGTGCAAAATGGTTCAAATAGAGTCAGTGTACTGTCAAATGATACAGATGTTATTATTGTGCTACTTATATTTGTTGCAATGTTTATAAGTCAAGGATTGTCAGAGTTATGGATATGTTGTGAAACAGGCAAGAAAAGACACTTAATCCTACTTCATATTCTTTACAAGAAATTTAACCCAGAGATGCCGAGTGTTCTTCTTAAGACACATATGCTTACGGGTGATGACACTATGAGCAAAATTGGAACAAAGCTTGGCGCGTTGACTGCTGAACCTGTGAAGTTTCTAAAAGGATTTGCTGAGGCAGAAGAAGAATGTCACTTCAAAGACGTAGAAAAATGCCTTGTGCATGTGTGAAAAAAAGGTATTGACTGACACACATTTGACGATCTTCAGTACAGTGAGTTCAAGAGATCAGTCCAGCTAAGTGGCCTTCCACTGATGCCATATTCTGTGCGTGGACACTTTAAAAGGGCATTCTACTTGAGCAGAAGATGTATAAATGTTATAAACAATGCATATGTAGAGAAAGATCTGTGTGAATTTGGTTGGGAAGATATTGATGGCTTGCTAAAACCTACAAAATTTCTGAAGTCTCTACCCACAGAACTTAGACGTACATGAACTTGTAAAACATGTGCTACAAAAAGATGTCCCTGTCAGTATGCTCTCCTCAAATGTTCAACATTCTGCAAATGTACCACAAGCGATTGCCAAAACAAATAAATAAAGTGAACTATGACAATGTGTCTAAAACAGGTGTGATAAATTTTTTTTTGTCATATTCAGATCATCAACATTGTTTGGTGTATACATAAAATTATTAAAAACCATTATTATTTGTTTCATTTCTTTATTTGTCTCTTCCTCTATTATAGCTGGCATTTTGGAACATGGTAGAAGGGTTGGTCTGAGGAGTTATTTTCTGTCTCTGTAAGACTACCTGACCCCCAAAACCTATGTTTTGATACCAAAATTAAGTATGTAAGGCTCATGGTTCCTGAAATATTACATCATCACTGCAACATATCTGCTATTGTTAAAAATGGCGTCAAGAAAAATTCAGCCTGTATCAGCAATGTCTACCCAAGCTAAATTACTTCTCTAATGATCCAAAAACATCAATCAAAAATGAAAATCTCTGGACAACAATTGTTTTTTTCAGAGGTATATCAGGGGGCCGGAATAATTAGTGGAATTTATGGGCACACTTGAGCTGCTGACTAATTGTTCTAAATCTTTTATCAGGCTTGTGGCCCCCAACAGTATTCCATTAACAAGTATCTTGGTAGGAACAAACCCCCTCTCCAACACTAACATATTCTCTTATTTGGGGGTTGTTAGAAATGGGGTCTTTGGTTGGCAGTCAGGTTACCCCCTGTCCAAGCAAGGACCCTCATACTAGTCAGGGTAAAAGAGAATCACCCTCAGCTGACCCCTGCTTACCCCCTTGGTAGCTAGGCACAAGCAGTAGGCTTAACTTCAGAGTGCTAGGTGTAAAGTATTTGTACCAACACACACAGTAACTTAGTGAAAACACCACAAAATGACACAACACAGGTTTAGAAAAATAGGAAATATTTATCTAAACAAAACAAGACCAAAATGGCAAAAATCCACAATACACAAGTCAAGGTATCAATTAAAAAGCAAAAAGAGTCTTCATGTAGTTTTAAACACACACTAACACTGTTAGCGTGAAAGTGTACCTTGGGTGCGTCAAAAATAACTCTGCACGGGCAAGTGTGCATCAAAAAGGGCTTGCGATGCATTGATTTCACTCACGAGCGAGACCTTGCATTGTTTCTCCTTTTGTTGGGTCCGGCGCTTCGTTTCTTCTCTCCACAGGAGACTGATGTGTTGATCCGGTCAGCACTCTCGGGTCCGGGCAGGCCTTGCGTTGTTTTTACATGCCCAGTGGTGTTTGCGTCGGAAATCCAGCTGCACGATGATCCAAAAACCATGCAGCGCTGGTTGCGATCTCACCAGCCTCCGTCATCGATGCTGCACTTCGTTTCTCCAGCTCCGTGCGTCGATTCTTCGTTGCGTTACAAGCGAGTGTCGATTTTCAGCCGCGAAGCCGGCGGTGTGGTGATTTTTCAGCCTCAGATCAGAGTTGCGTCAATCTTTTCCCCGCAAGGCGTTCTGTGCGTGGATTTCTTCCCCTTACGCTGCCAGCTTCTCCTTTCAGGGTCCCAGGAACTGCTTAGGCACCACAGGGCAGAGTAGGAGTGTCTCCGGAGGCTCAAGGTGCTGGCAGAGAGAGGTCTTTGCTGTCCCTGAGACTTCAGAACAACAGGAGGCAAGCTCTAAATCAAGCCCTTGGCAGAAGCAGCAACTGCAGAATAGCTCCACAAAGCACGGTCACAGGCAGGGCAGCTCTTCTTCCTCAGCTCTTCAGCTCTTCTCTAGGCAGAGGTTCCTCTTGATGTCCAGAAGTGATCTAAAGTCTGTGGTTTTGGGTGCCCTTCTTATACCCAATTTCTCCTTTGAAGTAGACCTACTTCAAAGCAAAGTCTCTCTTGAATGTGAAATCCTGCCTTGCCCAGGCCAGGCCCCAGACACTCACCAGGGGGCTGGAGACTGCATTGTGTGAGGGCAGGCACAGCTTTTTCAGGTGCGAGTGACCACTCCTCCCCTCCCTCCTAGCACAGATGGCTCATCAGGATATACAGGCTACACCCCAGCTCCCTTTGTGTCACTGTCTAGTGTGAGGTGCAACCAGCCCAACTGTCAAACTGGCCCAGACAGGGAATCCACAAGCAGAGTCACAGAAATGGTATAAGCAAGACAATGCTCACTTTCTAAAAGTGGCATTTTCAAACACACAATCTTAAAATCAACTTTACTAAAATATGTATTTTTAAATTGTGAGCTCAGAGACCCCAAACTCCAAATGTCCATCTGCTCCCAAAGGGAATCTACACTTTAATCAGATTTAAAGGTAGCCCCTATGTTAACCTATGAGAGGGATAGGCCTTGCAACAGTGAAAAACAAATTTAGCAATATTTCACTGTCAGGACATATAAAACACATTACTATGGTGGTCATTCTGACCCTGGCGGTCTTTGACCGCCAGGGCGGAGGACCGCGGGAGCACCGCCGACAGGCCGGCGGTGCTCCAATGGGGATTCCGACCGCGGCGGTAAAGCCGCGGTCGGACCGGCACCACTGGCGGGGTCCCGCCAGTGTACCGCGGCCCCATTGAATCCTCCGCGGCGGCGCAGCTTGCTGCACCGCCGTGGGGATTCCGACCCCCCCTACCACCATCCAGATCCCGGCGGTCGGACCGCCGAGATCCGGATGGCGGTAGGGGGGGGTCGCGGGGCCCCTGGGGGCCCCTGCAGTGCCCATGCCACTGGCATGGGCATTGCAGGGGCCCCCGTAAGAGGGCCCCTACATGTATTTCACTGTCTGCTGCGCAGACAGTGAAATACGCGACGGGTGCAACTGCACCCGTCGCACAGCTTCCACTCCGCCGGCTCGATTCCGAGCCGGCTTCATCGTGGAAGCCTCTTTCCCGCTGGGCTGGCTGGCGGTCTGAAGGCGACCGCCCGCCAGCCCAGCGGGAAAGTCAGAATTACCGCCGCGGTCTTTCGACCGCGGAACGGTAACCTGACGGCGGGACTTTGGCGGGCGGCCTCCGCCGCCCGCCAAGGTCAGAATGAGGGCCTATATGTCCTACCTTAACCATACACTGCACCCTGCCCTTGGGGCTACCGACGGCCTACATTAGGGGTGTCTTACATGTAAGAAAAGGGAAGGTTTAGGCCTGGCAAGTGGATATACTTGACAAGTTGAATTTACAATTCAAACTTCACACACAGACACTGCAGTGGCAGGTCTGAGACATGATTACAGAGCTACTTATGTGGGTGGCACAACCAGTGCTGCAGGCCCACTAGTAGCATTTGATTTACAGGCCCTGGGCACCTCTAGTGCACTGTACTAGGGACTTACTAATAAATCAAATATGCCAACCATGGATACGCCAATTACATACGCATTTTGTAAAGGAGCAATTGCACTTTAGCACTGGTTAGCAGTGGTAAAGTGCCCAGAGTAACAAAAAACAGCATATTCAGAGTCCAGCACACATCAACAACCTGGGAAACATAGGCAAAAACTTAAAGGAGACCACGCCAAGGATGAAAAGTCTAACAGGGGTGTTTTTTAGCTCAACTGGTTCTGAAGACCCAACATAGTGGAGCAGAGGACGTTCACTTTGTTACAAAGTTATTCCATGCAATGTGTACCTCTTTCTATCTTTAGGATGGGAGTTTGGGGTATTGGGGACCCCTCAGCTATTCAAATAGAAGAAAATCGCTTTTGTTGTAAGCTTTTGTCTGTATCTATTTCCACCTCACACTTTATCTGCCACAGTGAGTTGGGGCTAGGCTATATAAATGAACGGGTTCAATTCAACCCCCCTTCCCCACCCCAGTTGTGGCTCTCGATTTGAAAAGATGAGGAGGCATCACTAACACGAAGCATCATAAAAGATTGCTTAGCTTGTGATAAAGGCATTGCTGTTCCATGGCTAGCATTCTTAAAGAAATCCTTTGATGCTTCCAGTCTTCCCCAAGTTTTCATTAATACTGAAACTTGCACTACAATGGGCAGAAATTAAGTTCAAGCATTACTGCTAGCTCGCACCCAGGAAACAATGTAAAGCACAAAAAAAAAAAAACTTCCATTTCAACATATTTGTCAGTGAAACATGAAAGTGCTCTTAGCAATTATTTATGTGATGGGAGAGGAATAGGTGAATGCTCCTTAATATTTTTCTTCTGGGCAGATACAATTAAATACCTACTCTGCTTTCTGTTAGGTTTCGAGCATATCTTAGAATCGCTTGTATTCCTGTGTAACAATGTTCCTAAACAGTCTGTGTTACATTTGACTTGTTTTGTGGTTTTTATCAGAAATATTAAAAAATGTTTTTAATGCCTCTTATTAAGTCCAGAAAATGTATGCTTTGCATGCAGTCATTGCTTTTTCTGAAACAACTTCAGGATGATGAAACATGCTTTTATGTAAGTCTGGTTTTGCGGGTGGCTGTATGTTCTCAACATTTAATACACCCTGATTAAGCTGCTGTATATGATTTGCAGGGTTTGCATGTTCGGAATAATGTACTGCATTAACGTTTTAGAAGCACTTAGCATTTTATATATGTTTGTATATATGATTATTGTAATCAGTTGGTGTATGAGATATTTTTTCTTATGATGGAACTGTAATTGCACGACATTCAAATAAAGTTTTCTGCTTCTGATTCTTAAGTCATAGTAAAATTTAGGATTTTATCTGCAGGGTTGCAATCATGTAGGGTCTAGCAGCACATATCGGACGTACGGCAGACAGCACCCACTCTCACAGGTCAGCCTTGCTTATAGGCAGAGCCATAGTCACTGACATGGTCAATCGCTAGCCCGCTCATTTATTTGTCTAAAGGAGTCTTATGTTTTCAGCATCGGTCAGTCAGGTGGGGGTTTTCTTGTCTGCATTATCCAGACTCGAGTCTGAGTTGCAGTGCAACTGCTTTATGGTTCTGCCTCCCACAGACCTGGACCTCATGAGGCATCTGTTGTTTCTCTCTTTCTATCTTGGCCTGCTTATCATTGCTCCTACCAGCTCTGCAGGTTCTCCCTTGGGTCGAGGATCTGTCCCCAGTAACTTTTGTTGGGCCGTCCAGTGATGGGCCACCTCTGAAGTGTCAAGAAAGTATGCCTTAGACTGTAGGAGGACTTTGAGTTATGCTGGGCATATCAGTCTATAGTCAGGATGCAATGCTCTTAGCTTTTGTAGGAGTTCCTCCGATGATTTTCTGCACTAGTGCTCAAGTTTTGTGCAGTTTGGAAATACAAGTATTCAAGTTGAACTGAAAATGATGGTGCTTTTCTTGCATACCACTTGTTGGATGAAATCTTGGTCTTTGTGTTTGAGAATCCTGGTAATTAGCAGCCATGGCAGTGCCTGGGGTTGGTATCAGTGTCAAGCCTGGCTGGCTTTTTCAGTGATGAAGCAAGAGGAGAGCTCCAACTCCAGCATCCAGGATTGGAACTAGTCATGCAAGTGTTCTGGCTGGGTTTTCTCTGTCCCTTCCAGGAAGCCCCCTATGCATAGGTTGTTATGGTGAGTTATACCCTCCACATCCTTCACTCATTCCAAAAGGGGTTTTGGTTTGCCCAACTCGGTTTTCAGGTCTTGTACTAGATCTTCCAGTTCCTATATTCTCTCAACAGCATTTCTTAAGTGCTGCCTGAGCAGGATCACCTCTGATCCTAATTCGCCATTCATGTTTCAAGTACTTGGTGAGTGCGCTCAGTTGTTTGAATAATTGCTACAGTGTCTGTAGTCTGTGCAGTGCTGTCACCAGTACCTTGGCTTTTTCCCCCATTGTCTTTGAAAGCTTGGTCACCTGCAGCTGTTGATTTTGAAAATTTACCAATTTTAGATTGCTGCAGTGTCTAGTCTAGTTTATCTTTCGCTATCAGATGGCATGGGCCTACAGTTTATCACACTGGCAAGTGGGTCATTAAGGGTATTTCTGCACTGTTACTTTTAATAGGTGGCAAGTTCTCTGAGTACCTTTTTCACTCAAGGTTCACCTTAGAGGGTCAGTCTGGGCCACTCCTGTACTACGAAAAGGGGACCCAGCACCTCAAAAAAGTCTTCACTTTCTTATGGCTTCCAATTTCACCAGGCCTTGGTTGATTAGGTCTTCCAAGACAATTGTGCCTCATACTTGGCAATTTCTTTGCCACCTTTGGCGCCAAGATTAGTGAACCCTGTGTTGAGCCCCCCCCCCCCCCCAAAAAAAGGAAGAGGAGGTGGGGGTTAAAAACAGACAGGAGAGAACCCTAGGTCTCTTTAGGATCCATGGATAATCCACTGATCACCTTGTGTTAAAGATGATGCCCTAAGGAATGCCTTTCATCCACTCCGGTCGCAGGAGTTCTTGGTTGAGGCACGGTGTCTTTAAGCAGCAATAGTATGGGCAATTGTGTCCCACCAACGTGGACTGAAAAAGTTGTTCTCTCTCAGTGGTGTTTTAGTGTTCATCTATGGGGCTGCTTGGCAATATGTCTTCCTTAAAGCAGGCTGTACTTCTCTTCTGAGAGGCCCACGTTTTGCTCTTTCAGATCTAGGTCCAGTGTAGCTGTTATGTTTTATAAATGAAATGCAAGAAACTATTTGCTCACATTTCATGTTATTTATACTTCAGTTCTACTTCCTAACCACTGTTTTACCAGAGGTACCATACAAGGGTATTTTATCTAGGGCCACATGTAGAGTAAGTGTGTGATTGCTATTTAGATCTGTACTCCCACAGAAATCTCAACCAAATACTTTAATCTGTTACTTTAGTAATCTTCAATAAATCAGCCTTTGTTAACAAAAACTGTCTAGAGCTCACATTATATCACCTTTTTGACATCATCAGAGGAAAAATGTCATTTTTTAAGTCGAGCGTGCAAGCGCTTTGACCTGTTGTAAGTATTGTGGGCTTTTAACCGTGCCCATCCTTCACCCATCACTTTAATTCGTTCCTGGGCTCACCTTTCAAAAATTGCTTGCTGTCCACTGGTAAATGCTTTACGTTTGTCCCTCATTTAGGCTGTTTTTGTCACACCTTACAGACTGCCCCTGTTACATGGATTATTGCATGATTGCCGGTATACTTCCACGGGGGCAAAATATTTTTTGTCTATCTCCTCCCCGCTGCATGGTGGCCATTGCACTCAGTGTGAACAAGCACAACAGTGTGAACTCAATCAGTGGTATTGGAGCACTGGTTACATTATTCACAGTTACCTAATCAGAGTCATTTCTTATTACTCTTACCTTAAAACACTTATAATTGGTAACTGCTTTAAGTAAAACAGAAATCCTTAAAGTGAAAGTGGCTCTCCCGGCACAGCAGGAGAGCAGATACTACAATATTCACTGCACTCTGGAAAAGCGCCCCATAATGCTTTGCTGGGGATTACTTTTACAAAACAATTTTGTTCATAACTCAGCCTGTGTTGGTCCTAGGACAATGGGACCACCACCAAAACATGCACCACGATATACTTTTTCTGTCTAGTTCATCTCTGTGTCCCCACACTAGGTTAATGGGGACACCAAAATAATAATCCCTCCCATCAGTCAGTGACTTTTTAAACTCATGGCTGGAGCTTTTGTTTTACAGCTGAGAGTAGTTAATGTTATAAGGGCATTGGTTATTATATTGTTGCAGTGGTTGTGCCCTCTTGGGGCTAACTATATGGTTACATAACAGTGTTTCTTACAAATGCTATTTTCATTGTGGTATCCGTGTAGGGCAGTGGTTTTCAACTTATTGACTCCTGCGGACCCCCACTGAGTCATTACTGGAAGCCGGGAACCCACAAGCAATTTGTACGATTTAAATAGTAATTCACAAAAAATACACAAGCAAGTACACACCAAACAAATACTCGAATTACTAAAGATAGAATTATTTTATATTGAAAAACTATACAAGGTTTGAAACATTTTAATGGGAAGGTTGGCGATGTATCCCGGCGACTAATTGTTCAATGTTTGGTTTTATTTATGAAATATGAATCCTCAGCTCAGATGTAATACTTTACAAGCGATTTCTCTTTTTAATTCTTAGTTTCACAAGATCTGAGAAAACCTTTTCACATAAATATGTGATGGGGAAATGAAGTAAAACCATAAAGGCCTCTCTCCTCTCCAAAACTTTTCCGTCATTTGTAATTAATTTGTTTTATAGCACCTCTCATACCAGTATAGGGTATCAGAGAACTTTACATGGACTAAAAGGTGTAGGATTCACATGTCATCCACACTAGTAGTAATTTTCTAAGAGTGCTTAGTCTTGAGAAGCAAAACTCAGGATCCAGAACATAACACAGTGGTTAGCATTGACTTTAATAATAAGAATGCATTTGTACGCAAGCAAACCTTTTTTAGTAGCAAAAGGAAAAAGAAAGAGGTAACTTTCAGATTTGTGCCATCCAGTTTGCATGCAGCTCTTTGAAGGCAGTTTGTTGCTCACTGTGCTAGATTAAGATTGTCACTTATGAACCGCTCAGTAACAAAATAATCTCTATGACAAAAGCAGTAACCCAGTGACATGCACATAAAATGCTGTTCTTTGCATGATACACATTCTTTGCAGCAGGCATATTAACCATCTGCGCTACCTTAGATGAGTCAAAACTGCCACTAGACAAAACTCCCATCTCTCTCCAGCAGGTACATTAATCACCAGAGTTATCTGGATGCTTTTATTTTGGCCAGGATGATGGCTTTGCAGTGCTTTCAAAACAGCTGCACAAAGGAAGTAAGAAATATAAAAAACACACTTTTCTGTCAGAGGTCCCAGCTGGAGAAGGGCCTTCCTGATGGCCCAGGCCTGTGGACCCTCTGGCAATTTGTCACAGACCCCAATGGAGCAGCGGACCCCAGGTTAGGAACTGCTGCTCCAGGGGGTGTTCTAAGCCTTGCACTCATATCAACATACTAAAACATTTGGGCACGGAAACTTGCCCCATAATGCTTTGCAGGTAATTACTTTTACAAAACATGTTTGCTTATAACTCAGCCTGTGGGGGTCCTAGGACAATGGGACCACCTTCCAAACATTGACCACAATGTGCTCTTTCTGTCTACATCATCTTGGGGTCCCCACACACTGTTAGTGGGGACTACAAAATAATAACCCCTGCTACCATTCATTATCTTTTTAACCTCTCTTATGGCTGATACTTTTGTTTTACAGCTTGGGAGAAGTTGTGTTTTATGGGCTTTGTTTATAATATCATTGCAATAGGTTTGTTAGTCTTGAAAATATGTAATGCACTATGCTATTTAGGGGCTATATATATGGTTGCACTGCATTACTTTCTCACATTCTTTTTTTCATGTGGTTATGCTCTCTAAGGGCTGACTGTGTGGTTGCATGACCATGTTTCTTCCAAATGCTGTTTTTAGTGTGGTGTCCTCTAGGAGCTGTTCTGAGCATTGCTGTCAACATAATATAATATTTGTGGCACAAAAACTCGTTCCATAATGCTTTGCAGGGTGTTACTTTAAAAAAAAACGTTTTTGCTCATAACTCAGCGTGTGGTGGTCCTAGGATAAGGGGACCACCTTCAAAACACTCTTTCTGTTGACTTCACCTCTGGGTCCCCACACTAGGTTACTGGGGACCCCAAACTAATAACCCCTCCCTCCATTCAGTGTTTTTTAAGCTTTCTCATGGCTAGAGGGGCTGTTTTGAGCATTACAGTCTAATGCCAAAAGTTTATTTCTAATAAAGGTTTATATGCTAATTGTATTTGTTTTAATAATCTCTCCTTATTACGATTATGACCATAAATCGGGCCAACTTAACATCCTTACTACACGATTACAGTTTGAACACTCTTGATATGTTTGGGTAACCCTTCTAGTTTATTTCTCCTCTGTGGCTGTCTTGTGTCTTTTTTTGAGGAATTGTGTTTGCCAGCCAACAACTCTGAATGTGGGGTGGTGAAAGTGGTATTCCAATGAAATTAGCATGGGAGATTTAAATTAGAATGCTCTGCAGATAGAGGAAGAAGGTACATGGAAGTGCCTTAGTTATATGCAGGGCCACTGGAATTATATTGCAGGAAAAGAAGATATTGTGAGGCCGGGTTGACCAATTTATGTGGCAAGAAAAGTCCGGTTATGAATTTACAATGCCAATAGCTCTAGCTCAAGCAAATGCGAGACCTATTGCATTGCAAATGCTTGTTGTATGATATCATTGTAGGGACAAAAGGTGTTGTGATATCATTTCTGCTAACCGTAGCATTTTGGTGAACCATCAGTCGTGGCTCGAGCAAATTGAAAGGGGCGAGGGGGCAGAGGGGGGAGAAATTAAATACCAAATAATAAATGTAAAAAAAAATCTCTTACCTGCACTCCCGCGCTGCATCACTCCTCTGCCTCATCCGTTGTCTGCTGCAAGGCACAGGCTCCCAGCCAGCCCTGCGCCAATCCTGATGCTGCTTAGAGCAGCATCAGGATTGGCTGGGAGCGCCTAGTCAGGGCGCTCCCAGGCAGACTGGGAGCCTGTGCAGGCTCTCTCCAGCCCAGCACGTGTGTTGCTGGGCTGGAGAGAGCCCTATGCCGGCCAAACATACATGCGCTCTGACGGGGAGTGCTGAGCACTCCCCCTCAGTGCATGTCACCCCCGTGGCCCCGCCCCTTTCCCCCAAAAACTATCATAAACACAGTTTATGATCGTTTTTGGGAAAAGGTTTGCATCTGCCGCTGCTGGCAGGGGGAGGGGGAGGCAATGCTGCTCCGGCCCTGTGGAGGAGCCACCCCTGTGAACCAGTGTAATTCTCTACTGGATCTGATGAAAATTGTATTTTGATAAATTAGACAATTCTTATTTTTGCATATTATCTATATTTTACAGGAATAATCCGTGATTCTGATGATCGATGTGCATTGAAAAAACCCACTTTGTTTATTTTTGGTGAAAATGACAGTGTCATTCCTCTTGAGCAAGTAAGTTGTAATATTCATTGTCAATTTAACAGTGCCACGGGGACCAATATATATGCTGTAATCTTTTCATATGCATTGTAACTGATGTTTTTGTTTTGATGGATATTTGTCCTTTGCATTTCATTCTGTCTCTAACAAATTAAACATCTCTACTTGGAGTTAGGGAGGATGTGTTGTCTCCTTATTTAGAAGTAATTTGAATTAGGGTGAGGTGAGGGCTTGAGTTGCCGAGGTGAAACCTTCTTACCTTTGAGGTGGTGTGAAGACCGCCAGATCATCAGTCCCTTTGATACTTGAGACAAAGCCAAATATAGGCCATAAAAGCAAAAGAGTGCTGAGCTTCAGGCAGGGTAGGGGGAAACTCTAGGTCAGACCACAAAGTTACAGAAGGAAGTAAAATAGGACCCCAGTGCATTAACCCTCTTCATCCGAAATTGGGAACCAGGCTTAGTGGAGTGAAACCCCAAAAGAGGCAGACCAGGTAAAAGGAGGGCCAGCGAAAGCCATGGTACATGAGCAAGGGCTGACAGTGGGCTATTAATGGGAGCTCCGTGAGTGAGGAGTAGGCTGAAACATGGAGGACCTCAGTAAAAAGTTGTTGTTCAGGGGACATATATTGAGGACAAAGCATTATGCAAGGATGAATCAAATTAAGGAGTTAAAAAAGAAGATCAAACTTCTATAAATCCTGGGAGGAACTACAACTGACTACCACATAAAATCTCAGAAGGTAACCTGCTAGAAGCAGCTAGATGCCACTGTTCTGACACTGAAGGAAGTGTGCTGGCATGCAAGATTACAAACCTGGCAATTGAAAGTGGGCAAGAGTTTGCTCCACACAATTAGCATCTAGAAGTACCAAGTAAAAAGGTGAAAGAATAAAGACACTTAGGAGCCTTGTCAGGTTGAGTCTTGGAGATCCAAACTAATCTCTGGACACACGTGTTACTTGTAACTCAGTAACAATGAACAAACCAAGTGTGCAGATTCAGAGACATGTGATGTATTGCAGGCTAAAGATAACCATGAGTAGACAGTCTGCTGAAGGTTAAAAGTTCTGAAAGCATCAAAACAAGGATGCTTGATGCTCAATACGGCACATTAAGACTGAAAGGCAGTTATACTGGTGCTTGTCCCCAACTCAACCACTTCTGCAGCAACAATAGGAGCTGGTAAAGTGTTGTGATGTAGTCAAAACAGCATACTAGGCACAGGTGGCTGAAGGAAAATGATTGAGAGAAGTAAATTAGAACATATCAACATGTTTTACCATGTGAACCAGACAATGGAGAAATAAGGAACCAATCACACACCTAGCACTGGGACAATGCCGGGCCTTCTGGCATATTCAGATGTCTATAAACAGATCTGAAGTAACGATGGAGAATATGAAGAATGTTTTAAGACAGGCAATTAAGGAAGCTAAGAGAGATACTCTCTGCTATTGAGAGAACGCGGCATCAATAAACAAGAAAATTGAGGGTTTAATACAAAAATCAGCAAGAACTGCAGAGTTGATTGAAGTCCTAGAGAAGAAGGCACAATTACGAGGAGACAAATGTGAGGACTTAGAAGATAGAATTAGTAGAGACAATGTGATGGTATGCAAAATGGAGGAGGAGATTGTGACATATGCTCTGGAGGACTGTGTCTACGCTCTCTTATGAGCTGGCCTATAAGGTGAAATGTCAGTTAAAATCAAAAGAGAATGGCTGCCTGGAATGAAAAAGAAGAGCAGCAGAATTACATTAAAAATTCATTTGCTTTTTCTCAACCAAATGTATTACAAAAAATTAGCTTTTTCATATCGACCAACAAATGTGTTTTATCCAGAATATTGACTACCAATATCATCTGAAAAGGGAAAATATATGTGATAAAAATTGATTTACTATTATTAACCCCTTAGCTGCCAGGTCTTTTCTCCCTCAGGTGCCAGGCATTGTTTTGGCTATTTGGGGCAGTTTGCGCTTAGGCCCTCATAACTTTATGTTCACATAAGCTACCCACGCCAAATTTGTGTCCTTTTTTTCCAACATCCTAGGGATTCTAGAGGTACCCAGAGTTTGTGGGTTCCCCTGAAGTAGACCAAGGAATTAGCAAAAATACTGTGAACATTTTGTTTTTTTGTTTAAATGGGAAAGAAGGGCTGCAGAAGAAGGCTTGTGGTTTTTTAGCTGAAAGGATTTGCAGTGCTGAAATCACCATCTTCCCAGCTTTCAGGAACAGGTGGACATGAATCAGAAAACCACAATTTTAATCATAATTTTGGCACTTCCCTGGAAGTTTTCCCATTTTTAGTATTTTTTGTGCTTTTAGCCACCTTCCAGTAAGTGACAGGAATGGGTGTGAAACCAATGCTGGATCCCGGAAAGCTAAACATTTCTGAAAAGTAGACAACATTCTGAATTCACCAAGGGGTCATTTGTGTAGATCCTACAAGGTTTTCTACAGAAAAAAAACAGCTAAAATAAAAAATATTAAAAACGAGGTGAAAAAAACAACAATTTTTCTCGATGGTTTGCTCTGTAACTTTTTCCTGCGATGTAAGATTTTTTTAAAGCAGTATTTCGTTATGTCTGCTGGACTCTTCTGGTTGTCGGGATATATAGGGCTTGTAGGTTCATCAAGAACCCTTGGTACCCAGAGCCAGTAAATGAGCTGCACCGTGTAATGGGTTTTCATTGTATACCGGGTATACAGCAATTCAGTTGGTGAAATATTAAGACTGAAAAATAGGTATTAAGGAAACCTTTGTATTTCCAAAATGGGCACAAGATAAGGTGTTAAGAACCAGTGGTTATTTGCACATCTCTGAATTCCGGGGTCTCCATACTAGCACGTGAATTACAGGGCATTTCTCAAATAGACATCTTTTTTACACACTGTCTTACATTTGGAAGGGAAAAAATGCAGAGAAAGATAAGAGGCAATAGCAATTGTTCTGCTATTCTGTGTTCCCCCAAGTCTCCCGATAAAAAGGTACCTCACTTGCGTGGGTAGGCCTAATGTCTGCGACAGGAAACGCAACATGGACACATCACATTTTCACATTGAAAACGGATGTGTTTTTTGGAAAGTGCCTAGCTGTGAATTTTGATCTCTAGCTCAGTCGGCACCTAGGGAAACCTACTAAACCTGTGCATTTTTTAAAACTAGACACCTAGGGGAATCTAAAATGGGTTGACTTGTGGTGCTCTTACCGGGGTTCTGTTACCCAAAATCCTTTGCAAACCTCAAAATGTGGCTAAAAAACACTTTTTCCTCACATTTCAGTGTCAAAAAGTTTTGGAATCTGTTAGGAGCCACAAATTTCTTTCCACCCAGCATTTCCCCAAGTCTCTTGATAAAAATTGTACCTCACTTGTGTGGGTAGGCTTAGTGCCTGCGAAAGGAAATGTCCCAAAACACTATGAGGACACATCAAAATGATCAAATACAAAACTGCCTGTTTTTGCGGGGGTTGGTGGGCACCTGCATTTTTGGTTCTGGGCTCAGCAGCCATATAGGGAAACCTACCAAGCCCAAACATTTCTGAAAACCAGACACCCGAGGGAGTCCAGGGAGGTGTGACTTGCGTGGATCCCCCAGTGTTTTCTTACCCAGAATCCTCAACAAACCTCACAATTTGGCCAAAAAACCCTACTTTTCCTCACATTTCGGTGACACAAAGTTCCGGAACCTGAGAGGAGCCACAAATTTGCTTCCACCCTTCGTTCCCCCAAGTCTCCCGATAAAAATGATACCTCACTTGCGTGGGTGGCCTAGGTGCCTGCAACAGAAAAAGGCCAAAAACCTGTAGAAATTGAGGGCATAGCACAGCGAGTTGATAAGCACATATTTTTCTTTTATACATCTTTAGGCTGGCTCTTCTTTGGGGACCCACACAAGTGAGGTATCATTTTTATTGGGAGACTCGTGGGACTGAGGGGAACGCTGGTAGGAGCAGTGATCATACTAAGAAAGTGAGGAAAATATGCTTTTTTAAGCAAATTTTGAGGTTTGCAGAGGAGTCTGGGTAAGAAAATGTTGGGGGATCCATGCAAGCCATGCCTCCCTGGACTCCTTGGGGTGTAGGTTTTGTCATTTTTACCACACATATTGGTTTGATTTGGCACGATGGTGAGTGATGGTTCAGTAGATCAAATTTTATTAACAGATTTCACAAAAATGAAATGCACTGTTAATAACTGAAAGGCCAAAAACTGAACCAATGACTCACAACTTGTGAGCTGTAAATCCACAACAAGGCACCAACCGCTTTACAGTTCATTCACACACCTTTCATACGTGACATGCACAAGACCATTCACGCCGCCAGCCACGGGTCCAGCACATTACAACACTTGCATCGACAGACAGCACCACTCAAGGGCCCATCACTTACAAAAGCCAACATGCATGATACAGCAATTACACCAGCTGATGGGAGTGTGTGGCCAGCCGTGCGCCACTCCACGCACACCGCCAACCAAGTGCCACCCCATGCACACCACTAGCCAAGTGCCACCCAATGCACACTGCCAGCCAAGCGCCACTCCACGCACACTGCCAGCCAAGCACCACCCCATGCACACTGCCAGCCAAGCGCCACACCATGCACACCGCCAGCCAAGCACCACCCCATGCACATCACCAACCAAACGGCACCCCAGGCACACCGCCATTCAAGCACCACCCTACGCACACCGCCAGCCAAGCGCCACTCCACGCACACCGCCAGCCAAGATCCACCCCATGCACACTGCCAGCCAAGCACCACTTCATGCACACCGCCATCACTTTTTTTTGTTTTTAAACAACAAAGAAGCCACTAATTATAAATAAGTACAAAACTACAAACACAAAAGCTCTAACTGAATACATGACAGATATGCCAACCTTGAAACTGAACAAGGTAGTTTACACTCATGGTATTTCCCAGAATTTTTTTGGGGTGTGGTAACTCTTAGTGGGCAAGTCTTTTTTGGGAGTGGGAGGAATGTGATCAGGAAAGTGGCGCTCTTTCAATCTAGCCACATCCTCCACCACTGCTAATCTAGGAACTCTTGCCTGTTCCACCACAATAAGGCTCTCTATCACTGACTCCTGAAATTTAACAAATTTCCTCCTTGACTCAGGGGAACAATCCTTGAACACAATAAAAGCATTAGAAGTTGCCAAATGAAATAAATAAATGGTCACCTTTTTATACCACACGTAAGACTTACGAAGAGCAGAGTAAGGTTCCAACCTCTGATCTACTCTATCAACACCACCCATATGCTTATTGTAGTCCAAAATGCGTGCAGGTTTGCGCACTTTGGCAACCTGACCCCGGTCACAGGGGTATTACTCTCATCATGGATGGTAGTTAGCATGTTACATCCCTCCTGTCTGAAAATTTCAGAGCTAGCAGCTCATCATTCCACAAGGCACTGCACTGTCCCCTCTCAAGTTTTTTTACAGACAAGCTCCCTTGGCTAGCCTTTCCGGTTCAAACGGATTGTGCCAGAAGCAACAGTGTCCACTCTGAACAATTCCTTGAACAACTGCACAGTGTAGAAATGATCTACATACAAATGGTGACCTTTGTTAAACAGTCGTCTACCAAGTTCCCACACAATTTTCTCGCTAACTCCAAAAGTGGGCAGACAACCCGGAGGGATAATACTGGAATCCCTACCATTGTAGACCCGAAAATTACACACGTATCCTGTACTACTTTCTGACAGCATATACAATTTAATTCCATACCGTGCCCTCTTGCTAGGAATGTACTGCTCAAAAACCAAACTCCCCTTGAATAGGACCAAAGACTCGTCCACACTTATTTCTTTGCCTGGAACATACACCTCTGAAAAACGATCTACAAAATGATCAAGGACAGGCCTAACCTTAAAAAGACGGTTACAATCAGAGTGATTGCGTGGCAAGGCTAAAGCATTGTCAGCAAATTGCAGCATCCGAAGAAGAAGCAAATAGCGATTACGAGTAATGTTTGCAGGAAATATAGCCTTTGCCATCCAGAAACTAGTAGACCAATAAGAAGCCAGTGATGGCTTCCTTATCAACCCCGTCAAAAAAGTCATACCTAAGAACTTTTTCATCTCTTCCAGATTTGTGGGAACCCACTGGGTAGCTCTAGACCGAGGCCTAAGTCTGGCAGCGTTGTCCCTCAAATACTGCTCCGCATACAAATTAGTCTGCTCAACAATCTCTTCCAAAAATACATTGTCCATAAACAGCTCAAAGAAATTGACAGGCAAAAAGTATCCTGTATTTACTCTACACCCTGGGAGACCAGTAAAGGCAGGCAACTATGGCTGCTCCATGTTTGGGGCAACCCAGGTGTCAGGTCTTCTAAATGGAAACCTTTCAGCCCCAGGCTGCTGCACTATTGGCACACCAGTGTCCTCCTCTAAAACAGGCCCTTCATCTGCACTCAGAGTGGCCTCCTCATCAGAAGATTCCTCTCAGACCGGAAATTCACTGCCAAAATCTCTCACTTCCTCCTCTGCCTCAGATGCAGAGTCAGTCTCATAATCATGGGCAGAAAACGACTCAAAAAGCATGCCAGCAACCTGCTAAGCAGTCACTTTGCGGCTAGCCATGATCCTTTCTAACAACAAATGGATTGCCAACAACAACCAATAAGTAATAAACAAAGTGTGGCTTTATCACAAAGAGTTATGTACTAAAAAACTATACCACTGACTTGCCTGAAAAAGCTAGACTCACCAGAAACTACTCTGCACAGATACAGCAATCACCAATGATATCCCACTAAAAAGAAAAAAAGAAAAGCAAATTAGACTTAAGACAACACAAATATAATTGTGCACAAATCTAGGGACAATTTCACACACAATACTACATTTAGTACACCACCTACAAACATGTCAGTCATGCATGTCAACAATACTCCTTTGGAGTAAATTGCTTTTACTTACCTAAAACATGCAACAAAGCAAACCACAGGTCAACTACTGCCAAAACCGCAAGGATCCACAGCAAAAGAAGCAAAAGCTTCGAACTAGAACAAAAAGAAGAAATAAACTGTTATAATCACAAATACTTCGCCAGTTGACAAACACCACGCCAACAAGAATTTACAGATTTGCCCTGGTGCCTAAGTGGATGGGCCCAAAATAAAAAAAGGCAGATCTGCCCCCAAGAAGGGCAGAAATGGCCAACAGTTCTGTGCCCCCTTTTGGGGGTGACCGTTGCCAAAGGGGGTGCCCCCAGCATAAAAAAAAACCAAAGGGGAACAAAAAAATAAAATTCCCTGGCTTCTTGGTGGCTTCTGTCCCCCTTGGGGGAAGATGGGCCTAAAAGGCCGATCTGCCCCCAAGGGGGGCGGAAATGGCCATCAGTAATGTGCCCCCTTTGGGGTGACCCTTGCCAAAGGGGCCACCCCCCACACACAAAACACACACACACAAGATCCCTGGTGCCTAAGTGATTCAGATGGGCCTAATAAAATAGGCCGATCTGCCCCCAAGGGGGGCAGAAATGGGCAACAGTTCTGTGCCCCCTTCGGGGGGCAACCCTTGCCAAAGGGGGCACCCCCAACACACAAAAAAACAAAGAGGAACAAAAACAAAACATTCTCTGGCATCTTGGTAGCTTCTGCCCCCCTTGGGGGCTGATGGGCCTAAAACAAAATAGGCGAATGGCCAACAGTTCTGTGCCCACAGCACAAAAAAACAAAGGGGAACAAAAAAAAAAAATCCCTGGCGTCTTGGGGGCAGATGGGCCTAAAATAAAATAGGCCAACTCTAATGTCCCCCCTTTTGGGGGGCGTCCCTTGCCCAAGGGGTGCCCCTGAGACACAAAACACACACACAACACAATCCCTGGCCCAGATCTTCCAAAAACATGATCATCTAGCCCGGGGGGTGGGGGGGGCTGAAACATATAAAAACAATATTGCCCCAGGGGCAGTGACCTTGCCTAAGGGGTTGCTGCCCTAAAACATTATTTAAAACTGAATCGCTGGTGTCTAGTGGGTTTCGACCCCCCCGGGGGCAGATCGGCCGAAAAAAAC
Organism: Pleurodeles waltl; assembly: GCF_031143425.1. Classification (NCBI taxonomy): domain Eukaryota; kingdom Metazoa; phylum Chordata; class Amphibia; order Caudata; family Salamandridae; genus Pleurodeles; species Pleurodeles waltl. The sequence continues at coordinate 228,235,787 of NC_090439.1, forward strand.
AGCTGATCTTCCCCCGGGGTGGCCAAAACACAGATATACTTATGCCCCCAGGGGAGGGACCCTTGCCCAAGTGGTCGCTCCCCAAAATAAACAGAAAATAATCCCCGGTGTTTAGAGGGTAGATTCCTGCTGAACGATCACAGGCCTCGCAGAGCAGGAATCCAGTCAAAACAGGCATGGGGAAAGGAAAAACTCTTTCCTTTCCCCTTGTGTCTGTTTTCCATCCCCAACCACCCCCCAGGAGAAGGACTCACCTTTGCTGCGTCCTCTCTCCTAACGCGCTGGAAGCAAATGGCTTCCAGCGCATCCCCGGCAGCATTTGATGATGTTGGCGCGCTGTGAGTGCACTAACGTCATCAGATTGCCGAGGGGGAGTGGAAGGGGAAGCGATTCCCCTTCCATCCCCGACTGGGGGGTGTGGGAGGGAGGCCCACGGGAGCGCTAGCACTCCCCCCGTGGGCCTGGTGCAGGATGAGCTAGTCTCCTCCAAGGCACACGGGAACCGTGTGCGAGGACGAGACAAGTTCGCCCTAGACGAGCTGGTCAAATACAATTTTTCCCCCTGTTGGTAGGAAAAAACAAAATGCTAATGTTTTTCTGCATCAGTAACGTGATGAATTCCCACTCACCTGTGTTATTCCCTGTCACTCAATATGATTCCAAATCTTTGTTCGGCATAGTCAAAATAGGTCATAAAAGAACAGAAAATTAAATACAGAATAAATTGCATTAAAAACAATTAAAACAAGAATACAACCAAACAGTGTTAAAAACAGTGCGGCTACAAAGACCCAAACTACAGCTTCAATGCTAGGAATACTTTTCCTAGTTTGGATTGCTCCTCAAATGTATGTAGCAATGCTAAAATATAGCAAGCATTGGCAAAGCTAATAGGTTTTGGCAATGCATGACCTATTGCCTTTGACATTGGGGTGTTGTTGTTGAACAGGAGGACAGGCAGGGTGTGAGAAACTGGTGGCCCAGGTCCTTTGCTTCTGCAGCACTGAGGGCGGAGCACGGATGGGGGAGAGCTGTATATATTTTACACAGTGGTAATTGTTAACGTTGCTGTAAAGTTTGAAAGTAGACTGTGCAAGGAATAGCATGCGCATTTAAGTTGGCTATGAAAAAAAATTGGAGTCCTTTGCCCTCAAAAGGCAACACCATGTTTTTAGATTAAAATAGAAGGTGACGGCGGACCAGAGGGGTGCGTTATCCAGGCCTGTCCATTTTGCCAAATTTTCTACTTAACAAAATGTATAAATAAAACAACCATTAGAATTTCTAACAAAATGTAGCCAGTGCTCCTAACCTGTGGAAGGACCGTCACTCATTTGCAAAACAAATAGTCCCAAAGCAGTGGAGAAAAATGGCACTGCATTTAACCAGTAGCTGGGCAGTGCGCTCGGAGAGGGCTAAACCCCGAAGGAGGCATGACATGTATGCCCTTGCCAAATGGGGAGAACGCAAATGGAGTGACAATAGTGCCAGCAAATAGAAAGTTTGTGGGCGGGCTGAAGCCCAGGATGTAGATATAGCATGTCTTAGTTTGAGGCAGTGCATGCGCACCATGTAGAGCTGAGACCTTAAAAGGGGTCCTCCAATGCACATGGAAAACGTAAAGTAGCATTATTAGGTACAAGAATAATCGGTTTCCGAAAATATTTCCTTACACCATCACAGAAACTGCAAAACTGCAAAACAAAATAAAGTGCTGAGTGCTCTGTTTCAAAATACCATCATGTAGGCATGGTACCATGCCCCTGGACTGCTGATTCCTAGTGCCCAACTGCAAACTTGTTACACCGAAGCAGTGTTGGGTATTGTTCACCAGGGACAGGTACAATTGAAAACCGTCCGGGAAAGCATTCGACGTAGTCTATGAGCCTGATTACGACCTTGACGGACGGAATACTCTGTCACAAACTTGACGGATATCCTGTCTGTTGTATTGCAAGTTCCATGATATCCTATGGAACTTGTAAAATGAAGGGCGGGATGTCTGTCACGTTTGTGATGGAGTATCCTATCTGCCAAGGTCGTAATCAGGCCCTAAGTCACACAATTAGCTGCAGACCTCCTTTGGCTCATCTGCTTCCCATCTATTTTGCGTCACCTAATGGATCTAGTCTCTTTCCTCAATGGCCTTGATTTCTGTATATGCCTGCAAGGATCCCTTGCTCTGCCTTCTAGGCTGCCTGCTCATTTCTCAGCATCCTGCAAGTAAGTAAAATAACGCTTTTTCAACACCAGCCAGGTGAGGTTTAAACAGAAATAACAGTGTTATTAAAATGTGATCTCACAGGTGCATTTTTTCGCTACCTTAAACAATTGTTTCTCAGTTTTTGTACATGTTGAGTGAAATGGTAAAACAGAAGAATCCTGGACCATTCTTGCACAATGTCCTCCGTTCTCCTCTCTACCACCGAACAACCGTTGATCTGGGCAAATGTGTGACAGCTGCTCTGTGCAGGAATAAGGAGATATTTGTGTTGATTTATATGAACCTTTTCAAAAAGATATGGGAGAGAGCCATTGGATTCAGAATCTCCTCAGTCTTTTGGTCCGAGTAAAGCCTATGCTGGGATCTTCCGTTTTTCTCTGGCAGGCCAGTCACCCTGATATTCTCTTACTCATATAGCCCTCTCTTATGAGCAGTGTCCTCAGCTACCCATATAATTCACCTCCTCAAGAGGTGCTCTTTGAATGCTAGTGTAGCTGTTGCAGTTTCACTTAGATCCATCTACATAACACATTATGCGGTCCCATTCGACTTCATTCCTTTACATTCAGGTATCCCCCTTTTCTGCAATCTATGCATTTCTGAAGCCTTCATATTTTGGAGCGTCTTAGCCTGATTCCCAAAACCATTCTCATTATTAGTCTATTATGTCCTGCTCTCTTAAAGTGCAATTCTGGCTTGTAATGCGACATAAACCATATTTAAACAAGTAAGCTGTCCTGTCTTAGGTGTGGGAGCCACTATCAGTAACATTGAGTTTATGAGGATATTAATAGCTAACCACTCTGGTTCATGAAGACTTCTATTTCACACAAATCCCACTTTCATCTTGTTTTTTTTTTATTTCTGTGCCATTTCATTATATGCCATTCTTTTCACCAAGCCACTTCCTTCTCTATACTGCAAACACATTGAGGCACATTGGACACACATGCCAGACGTATTTAAATAGATTAAAACTTCATGGCCTGGTTTTGATGAGAAATGTGTTAATCTTAAGTAGTTCTTTTCGAACGGTATGCTGATTTATCCACCGCCAGCCTACATCGCAACCACTTCAACATAAGAACTGCATTCTCGACTCATGACCTCCGCCTGCCTATCTTGTTAAAGCACAAGGTTATGCCAAACCCATGAAGACACCTGTATTATGTTCCATGGTATATTCGGTCTAGCCTTTCTGTTGCATGTTGGGAGCTAACAATTTTTCTGAGCCAAACCTGTATTGACAGATGGCTGAATAGTGATCTGTACATGGCCAATCCATGGTGAACCTCCTGCTCCACCATACCTAAATCAGTGGTGTGGGTGGGGCCAGGTCAGGGGATGCCCACACATCCCGCTAGGAAAACATAATGGTACCAAAGAAAAACATGCACCATCCCGCCCAGTTCAATATTGCCTCTGCAGCACACAATTATTTACCCATCCATCAGATTTGTTACAAATGCTGGTCTCAGTCCAAAATTCCTTAATGACTAAGGGGGTTATTACAACTTTGGAGGAGGTGTTAATCCGTCCCAAAAGTGACGGTAAAGTGACGGATATACCACCAGCCGTATTACGAGTCCATTATATCCTATGGAACTCGTAATACGGCTGGTGGTATATCAGTCACTTTACCGTCACTTTTGGGACGGATTAACACCCCCTCCAAAGTTGTAATAACCCCCTAAGTATGTAAAAACATTATTCATCGTCCACTCTATGTTTGTTCGTACTCTAAGGCACAGCCAATCTTAGGAGCTTCGGAGAACTGTAACTGTTGATGGAAAAGGTCACAAACTTAATTTGAAAGTAGAGTGGAGAGGAAATACTTTACATGATTATGTATAATAGGAGGGTGAGTTCTTTTATTGCTGCGCTGGCACAGAAGGAGCTTGGTTAGGTGTAATTTTGTTTTTTATAATCTTTATGCATTTCACCATTGTCCTATGTGCTTGTAATAAATTGATACGGTGCTGCTAGAGGAGACGGGTCTTTAGTTCCTTGCAGAACTTCAGGAATGATGTAGCAATATCAATATGTGAGGCCTTGTTACTCCGTGTGTTACTCCAAGGCTTCTCTTCCTGCACTTTCAGTATATTTCATGTGATCCAAGCACACTCTTGAGTATGTCAGTACAGTCTTGACTGTTCTATGCTACTTTCTTACTGTTTGCATAGCACGGGAAGACAGGAAAATAACTGACGATGTTTTCTTATGCTGAATATGCCCAACTTCTGTGGCTTATCTGAATGTGGAGTTTCGAATGTATGTCGGAACAACGCATGCTGGAACAACGAGGTCGGAAAAACGACCACGTTGTTATCACTAATGCCTTTACCACGAATGCCTTAACAACGATTTTTCATTGTAAAGGCATTCCTGGTAAAGGCATTAGTGATAGGCATGCATGGTTCCAGCATGCGTCCCCCCACCCCTAAAAATTACCGCAACCCCCCCACCCCCTCCCCTAAAACCACTCCAACCCCCCACCCTTGCCCCTAAAACTACCCCAACCCCCACCTCGTCCCTAAAATTACTGCGACCCCCACCCTGCCCCTAAAACAACTCCAACCCCCACCCCATCCCTGAAACCTAAAGTACCCCAACCCCCACCCCTTAAACCTAAAACCACCCGCCCCTTAAACTACCCCAAGCCCCCCACCTCCCCCTAAAACCTAAATCCCCCAACCCCCCACCCGCCCCTAAAATTACCCGACCCGCCAACCCACACCTAAAACCACCCCAACCCCACCCCTAAAACAACCCCACCCGATCCCTAAAACCTAAACTACCCCAACCCCCACCCCTAAAACCTAAAAACACCCCGCCCCTAAAACTACCCCCAACCCCCCACCCGACCCCTAAAATTACCCGACCCCCAACCCACCCCTAAAACCTAAAACCACCCCAACCCCACCGCTAAAATTACCGCAACCCCTCACCCCGCCCCTAAAACCTAAAACTCCCCCATCCCTAAAAAGCTAAACCACCCCGACCCCCCACCCCCAAATACTAAAAATACCCGACCCCCCCACCCTCGCCCCTAAAACCTCAAACTCCCCCACCGCACCCCTAAAAAGCTAAACCACCCTGACCCCCCACCCCCAAATACTAAAAATTACCGCAACCCCCCCACCCCCTCCCCTAAAACCACTCCAACCCCCCACCCTTGCCCCTAAAACTACCCCAACCCCCACCTCGTCCCTAAAATTACTGCGACCCCCACCCTGCCCCTAAAACAACTCCAACCCCCACCCCATCCCTGAAACCTAAAGTATCCCAACCCCCACCCCTTAAACCTAAAACCACCCGCCCCTTAAACTACCCCAAGCCCCCCACCTCCCCCTAAAACCTAAATCCCCAAACCCCCCACCCGCCCCTAAAATTACCCGACCCGCCAACTCACACCTAAAACCACCCCAACCCCACCCCTAAAACAACCCCACCCGATCCCTAAAACCTAAACTACCCCAACCCCCACCCCTAAAACCTAAAACCACCCAACACCCCGCCCCTAAAACTACCCCCAACCCCCACCCGACCCCTAAAATTACCCGACCCCCAACCCACCCCTAAAACCTAAAACCACCCCAACCCCACAGCTAAAATTACCGCAACCCCTCACCCCGCCCCTAAAACCTAAAACTCCCCCACCCCACCCTTAAAAAGCTAAACCACCCCGACCCCCTACCCCCAAATACTAAAAATACCCGACCCCCCACCCTCGCCCCTAAAACTAAAAATACCCCTGCCCTCCCTCCCCGCCCCTAAACCTAAACCGCCCGACGCCCCCTCCCCTAAAGCTAAAACCCCAACCCCCCCCACCTCGCCCCTAAAACTAAAACCCCAACCCCCACCCCTAAAACTAAAAATGGCCCTCCTCTCCCTCTCCACCCCTAAACCTAAACCGCCCGACGTCCCCTACCCTAAAGCTAAAACCCCACCCCGCCCCTAAAACTAAAACTCCAACCCCCACCCCGAAAACTAAAACCTCCCACCCCGCCCCTAAAACTAAAAATACCCCAACCCCCACCCCTAAAACAGCCCCACTTCCCTGACTCATCGCGTCGTCCTACTCAGCTGACTCCCTTGTTCTGTGCCTTAACCACGCATGTGCATGTTTCAGCACATGCGTGGTTAAGGCACAAAATAACAAAGTTGTGGTTAACGAAAGCGTTGTTACGCTTTCGTTGTCCACGACTTCGTTGTTACGAAGTCGGCGTTCAGGGCGTTTGCCAGTTGAACATCCATCTTATTTTTCCACATGGGTTTTTAAAATACAAGTAAGATTATACTTTGGGAATCTCTTCTACTCCTTTATTATAGGCAGAGTTTTTTTTTAGATTAGAATTAAAATAGTTTGCCATTTTCTCCATTGTCCTGTAAACATCTATAATAATCCCTGTCAGATATGTTGCCCACGAAACCTGTTTCACTGTAGCTTTGGTCCTTGAATACTTCTAATCATATCTGATAATCAAAGCAACTGCTTGATAGTTAACACCAAAGTCCTGGGGTGTGTTAAGGCGCCACAAGAAAAGTGGCGCTACATGTAATCTAGCGCCACTTTTCTTAAATCTGGCCCATTGTCTTATAACTCTGACACTTTAGATTTGTTCTTACATCTCCAAGGCATCCTCCTTTTCGACATGGGAGATAGACAGCACTCAAGGTTTACAAATGGGTCTAGGTTGACAAGTATATTGGGCAAGTATATTTTATGTGCAATTCCAAGGACAAAAATTGTACATGTAAATTTAAATTGTATCCACATTGCGCCATACAAGTGAAAGTCATTACTCTGGAGTTTGTCCTTTTCTAAGTAGAGTATGTTAGAAGATTTGGTAAGGATTCTAAGTAAGTAAATCTCACACACTTCAGCCTACATGTTTCCAGCTTTCGCTTAAAATTAATTGTTCTGTGATTTGCTACCTTGGACCCATGGAAGATTATAATATTTTGAGAGGGGGTCTGGATAGCCTGTTAGCTCTTATGTAATGCCAGAACTGTCTGAGACAAATCATTTCATAAATAGCAATATCAAACCCATAAATATGTTAAGGATTGGGCTCTAAGCATTTCTGTGGAATCCCCTGCTTGATTACTCAAAAAAAGAGCAACTGCTCCCAGTAGCCACTGTGCCATATGTCATAAGATAGTACATGACAATCGTCATATTCTAGAAAAGAGGGGGAAGAATCCTGACACCCATACTCACAAGCCACCACTGATGAACACTTGATTCATTGTAAGAAGGAGTTTAAGGTAGCCCAATGGACTTACATGCCTCAAGATATTTATACTATTGAAAACAGTTATTCTAGTGTATTGTCTCTCATAGTGATCTCAAATAAACCAATAGTACCTTTATTTTGTATTGTCATCCTTGAGATTCAGAAAAGCCAGCTAGAGGGCCATGTTTTGCTTCTGATAAATGGAATAGTATTCCATAATTCTTGATCTTCACCTACTAGAAGATATTATAAGCTCTTTATAGTAAGTTTCAAAGTTAGGCCCAGGCATGGCTGCTTCTTTTTGTAGATTGTATCCAGCAATTTATCTTTTATAGATTTTCCCATCCTTCCATGTAGTAGTGTAGGAGACCCTGTTGTCCCTGCCATGTCTGGGAGTTACAATTGTCTTTGTTTTTTTAAAAAAGGTTGTTGAAATGATTCTATAAACTGTTATTCCACAAGTCTTATTTATCCTGTCAAAAAGATTAATAATAAAATAATGCTTGTACAGCTTGAAGAATGGACTGAAACAAACAGTATTTGTACCTATTACCAAATTGACTTCTGGAAAAATAGGTTTCATTGATGAAATCTCTATGTTAAGGATTAATATAACAAAATATATTTTCCTAAGGAAGGTGTCCTTGTATGTGGCCCTAGTAGAATAGGGATTCTAAATTATCTTTTGTTTTCTAGTCTCAATGTAGTAAGCTATGTGATGGGGACGTAGGGTGAGACAACAGTTATTTTTATTTTTGTCTTTCAAGGCTGTATCATGACCCAATCTCTACTGTCTGTTTATTGAATAACTTGTTTACACACTTAGGTGGTCATTCCGAGTTTGGCGGTCATTACCGAAGACCAAATGGCTGCCGAAACTGCCCCAGCGATGGCAGAGTGAAGACCGCTGCATTACGAGTAACCCACACAACACCGCCAAAAATAGACCGAAAAAAAACAAACTATTGGCCCAAACTACGGTGTGTAGGAGGCGGCTGCACCACCACCACCGCCATGCGGAGACTATACTGCCCGCCAAATTACAAGTCACAAATCAGCACCGCAGATCACAACATCGCAGCAATCCATTGGCGGCCCAAACCAACACTGGAAAAAAAGAAGGCACCACCGCATTAACACTGCACCAGAGTGGACAACACCAATACCCAACACCTGAGACACATACACATACACATACCTGTCCACATCACTACAAAACACACACCCACATATACCCAGAACCCATTGCAACTATAAACTGTGACAGAGCAAGAGAAGAGCACACTGAAAGGAGGCACTACACCTAGATACCACAGGCACCATCGTACTGAGCACGCATCACACAACACACCACTGCACACAAACACCACAGAGCACACGAACATCCCACCACATAAATTCACAACTACAAACAGCACACCCAGAAATCCCGCACACCATACACCCCCACTAACAACACAACCAGCATGGCACCACCAAAAAAAAAAAAAATTCACAGAAGAGGAGCTCAGGGTAATGGTGGAAGAAATCGTCAAAGTGGACCCGCAACTGTTTGGAGCACAGGTCCAGCACACATCCATAGCCCGGAAGTTTGACTTATGGAAAAGGATAGTCAACAGGGAGGAACCATCCAAGCTCAAGGGAGGACATAAGGAAGAGGTGGAACGCCCTTAGGGGGAAGGTACCGGGCATGGCTTCCAGGCATCAAGTAGCCGCCATGAGGACTGGTGGAGGACCCCCACCACATCCCCCAGAAATGTCACAGTTGGAGGAGATGGTCCTGGCCATACTACACCCAGAAGGGCTGACGGGAATAGCTACCAGACTGGACACTAGTAAGTCCACTGGACTCACCAGCCAACATGTCCCCTTGTACAGCATGTACCCCCACCACCCTGTCACCCCCTCACACCACCCTAACGTGCATCAACCCACCATGGACCCTATACCCACCCCTTCATGCCACAGCTCCTCACTGACACCATTCCCTCACAGCCCCACCTAATGCATGTATGCCTCCCACAGCAGCAAGTACCACAACTACCACAATGCAACACTCCCTACCCTTTTCCTGACTGCTACATCCAGATCCCTTCTCTGCAATTGCACGTCAACCCATGTCACTTCCCATCATCAATAAGTAGTAGGAATGCACATCAGTACATGGCAATGAAAGTAGCAAGACAGATAATAAATGTACTTCAAAATAGGCCCATTGCAACTTTCCACTGCTGGTAACAAAAACAGTGGGCTGGTAACTGTCAGTGCCATTACTGATCTGCAAATACAGTTAATGACCGCATACAACCATGTGTGCCACTGCAACAATAACATCATCTGATACAATACCTCTCATTACACAGGTCTCCCAAGTACTGATACAGAAAGCCCAGGCCTCGAAGCAGGTCCAATAGAGGAGGACTCCCCAAGAAGTCTGATTCGGATGACGAACGTGGCCCATCAGGCATGAGTGGTCAGTCCACCACCACCAGCCTCACCCTGCTCACAACTCAAACCACCTCCCCTGTGGCAGCCAGTGCACAGCAGAGCCCACCTTCCCATACCTGTGTCCCAAGGTCACATCAATCATCAGTGTGCCCCACAGGACATGGGCAGGAGTCAGCGGTGCAAACACAAGACAATTATGGTCCTGATGTCATTCGGAGGGGGCACACTGCACCAGGGGCACAGGCACAGAGGGCAAGGGCTAGTGAGAGGGCAATTTTGGGCCAAGGGACGAGGCAGGTACAGGACATGACTGGCCACAAGGCTGTCTCCAGAGTCCTGGGAGCCCACCAGCAAACCCACGACAAGATGGGCCAGATACTCACAACCTTGCAGGACACACAAAGGCTGCAGGGGGAATACCACCAGGAGGCCAGGCAGCAGTGGCAGGCACTTAATGCCACCACGGTCTCCATATTAGTGGAGTTTAAGGGACTCAATAACATCCTGTGGACATTCCCCACCCAAAAGCAGGCCCCATCCAGTAGTCAGTCAACACCACTGCCCTCATTATCAGCACCTGCTACTGGAATGGAGGCCCAGCAGGAGGACCCACAGGCCACCAGCACCCCTACCCCTGCAGCTGAGGAACCCCCCGCAAAAGAGGTCGCCTCCTCCTGCAGGACCCCAGCCCAAGACCAATCCTCCCACCAGGAAGTGATTCCCCCTTCTGAACTGTCACCCTTGTGTGCCACTGTTAAACCCTGTTGGCTGTCCAATACCAAGGTCACATCTTTCTGAGGCAAATGGATAAAGGAGCTGTGAACCAAACAGCTTTACCACCCACTGTGATCATCACATAGAGCATTACCCCACTCCTCAGGACTGTGATAGTCAACACTTAATGAACACCAATTATCACAAGTCATGGTGCATGTCTCTTCATTGTTTGTATGGGCAATTTTGTCACAGGAGAACAAAATAATACACATGTCTACACAACAATAATGTCAAAGTCACAGATATAGTAGGATACTCCAGGAGATGTGTAAGTACACCCATATTGTTGTAACATCCACTGTCAACTATGCCAACTGGCAACTCAGCAAGCAGATTGCAAACAGAGATTTCACCTGAAGAGAGGAAAATAAATGGAATGAGGTACAATGTTGTAAGGAATGTAATCCACAGTCATACATTAATAGCAGTTGCACACAAACACAGGATGAGTGTCCCAGCAGCTATGATACACCATATGTAAGGGCTTGCATAGGCATTCACACAGATGTGGGACAGGAAAGATGTAACATAGGTAACATCCTCTATTGTACGCCTCCCTGAGTAGTCAGGAACATGTACTTGGCACACAGCAGCTGACCATGCAGAATGACATGCCTACGCAGCAGGACAAGACTGATAAGTACCCATAACATATCCCCACACAGGCAGTCTGAGGATCCCAAACCTTTAGTACAACTATAAGGCTGTATCTCAATAGCACCAGCATTCCACATATGTACTTAGCTGTGCATTTCAACTCATGGTAAGTCACCTACCCTTCAAGGTTGTTAACAAACATGTAAGGCTCTAGTCCCGACACATACCTTGATGCATGCAAATACTGGCTACAGATTGGCTTCAGCAATACATCTCCCATGTGCAGATGATATGCAATGCAGATACTACATCAATGAAAGTAGTAAAAAATCTTGTCAGTCCTGTTGTCATATGCCTCATCCTCGTCAGCCTCCCACTCAGCATCAGAGTCACTGGCCACAAACACGGCTCCAGCATTAATATCCCACTCCTCCAACAGTGGGATGTTCCTTCTGAGGGCCAGATTACGGAGCATGCAGCATGCAACAATGGTCTTGCAGACTTTCCCTGGTCAGTACTGTAGGGCACCACCAGACACATGAAGACAATAAAATTTAGCTTTCAAGAGTTTCGAAGGTCCGCTCAGTCAAACGCCTCGTACGGCCATGTGCCTTATTGTACCTGTTCTCCCCTAGTGCAGGTGGATATCTCACAGGTGTCAGGAGCCATGGCAGGTTGAGGTATCTGGAGTCACCTGTATGGAAAAAGAACCATGACCATAGGTAGCAATGCTAGGCAGAGAGCTGACTGTGTTGTGAGGGGCAAAAACGTCTGACATGGAGAGCAGAACACATACCTATGAGCAAGGCCCTTTCTCCCTGTAGTTGTGACATCATTGCATGGACACTGCTGTTTCTCAGGATGTAGGAATCATGTACTGATCCATGGAATTTAGCGTTCACCTGTGTAATGTATTCGTCTGCAAGACACACCACTTGTACAGTGAGTGAATATGTACTCTTCTGGTTTCTGTAGACCTGTTCATTGATCCTCGGCGGTACCAAGGCAATGTGAGTCCCATTAATGGCCCCAATTACATGTGGGACATTTGATATGTTGTAGAAGGCTGCTTTTATAGTGGGAAATTCTGGAGGTAGTGGGAACCTAATGTACCTGTGCATATGCTTGAATAGGGATATTCATCGCTCCATAGTGGCGATATCTGTGCGGGGGCACACTCAACACTCTGTGAACCTCCCACAATGTAGGCAATGTATGACACATGACAGTCATGAGGTTTTAGTCATGCAAGTTGCCTGTCATGTTTTGGGAATACACATTACTCCACCCTCAATTCCTAACCAGACGATGTCACATAATTCCTGTGGGAATGGACATATACAGGACTTGTACACGTACACCTTTCATGTGTTCATATATGCTGACAAATGTTGTGACAAGTGTGGTAATATCAACAGACACCCACTACATGTGTCAATATCCACAATGTGTGACCTAAAGTATGTATTTGTGAGGTCGTGCAGGTAGTTACGCTGTGTGAATTTAGGACAGTAATTTCACAGACTAATATGGCATCCGCGTGTCTGGCATGCATTGGACAGCTGGAAGTGACTTCGTTCTGCCGGCAGAAGTCGTCATGGCAGAGGGCGGTCTGAACTGCCGTGCAACTCCTCATTGGCTAACATTGATGTCTATGGGAGTCTGGGACTAATGACGCCGGCGGTGACGGTCATGACCTCTGTGGTCGTAACCGCCATTAGTGTGGGCCAGCTCACTTGACTCCTGGCATTCGGACAGAACAGACCCCCACTTTGTGTACTGCTGTGTCCTGTCTCTTGGAGCAATGATGTCACGCATTTCTGTGGAAAGAGCCCCAGCCTTCTCAATGGAGAAACTAGAGAAACTGGTGGAAGGGGTCCTACCCCAGTATGGGCGGTTGTACAGTGCTCCAGGGCAACAGGTCAGTACAACATCCTTTGTCGGACATGTTGGGTTGTGTATGACGATGTATGTGTGTGCACATTGACATGTCATGACTGTTCAGGCGTGTAGCATGCACATGATATATGTGGGATATTGGCAGTGTGCATGGTCCATGTTTGTTGTGTGTCGCCACAGCTTACTGCTGCATTGGTATTGTTTACATCATGTCTCCCTTTTTTCACTGTTTCCCATTCAGGTCAGCACCCACCAGAAGAAAGGGTTATGGCGAGCCATAGCCAAGGAAGTGTGGACCATAGGGGTCCATTGCCGGCGGAGCACCCACTACAGGAAGCGGTGGGAGGACCTGCGATGCTGGGCCTGGAAGACCGCAGAGGCCCAGCTGGGGACGGCCTCCCAACGTGGGAAGGGTGTATGTCAGACCCTGACCCCCCCTAATGCCCGCATACTGGCGGTGACGTACCCTGAGTTGGATGGGCGCTTGAAGGCAGCACAGCAGCCACAAGGGGTTAAGTCAGGTGACTACTGCATGGTTGTGCACTGTCACCCTCCTTGGACTTAGAAATAACATAGTCACATGTGATTTAGGGAATGTACAGTCCTGGTTGTTACACCCATCAAGTAGGAGTGTGTGACGGTCGCTATGTTGAGCCATGTAGGATAAGAAGTGGTAGTACTGTGACACACGTTCACATGTAGGTATGGGTCTCTCAAGTATGCTATCATGTCACTGGCTGCATCCTCCATCTCTGCGTGTACTGTAGTAGTACGAGGTGGTCATTTTGGCACTGTATAAGGGTAATGACAGGCATGTTACATGAAGATTAAAATTGCTTCACTTCCTACATCAATGGACCTCTGTACCACATGTACTCCACTCATTCCTGTCAGTTAGTTAGTGTTCTCAGTCCCTCTCTGCTAAGATTTGTATCATCCTGTAATGGATGACATGTGTTTGGGTATGTTCCTGGGCTAGATTTTAGGATTAGTCATTTTGGCAGTTGATAGGCATATAGGTGTCTTCATTCAGGTGTTTAGGCTGCAGGGTTGAGATGAGTTTGGACATCGCTTACATGACTTTATTTGGAAATTAATGCTAAATGGTCTATTTTTCACAGGCAGGGACAGTTATCTGCATTGTTTGTTCGTGAAGTGGATGTGTGGGTCCTCATCATTTCCTCCCTTTCTGTTTCTCCCACCCTCCTTTTCTCTCTCCTCCTATGTCCATGTGTGCATTAGCATCACCTGGTGAAGGAGGAAGGGCACCGGCGAGTGGGGATACATCTGCCCATGGGACCCAGGAGGCTGGCACCAGCGAAGCTGAGAAGACCAGTGGGACGGAGGGCGAGGGGAGCCTGGAGCTACCAACACATCTGATTCAGATTCCTCCTCCAATGGCTGCACCCTTCTGGGACCACACCCACACCAACGTTGTCCACCACCCCCCTTACCAGCCCCGCCCTCCCTGCAGCACCCCACCCAGTTGCCCGTGACCGCTCACCCAGGAGAATGGGCGTCTCCTTCACCGCAGGCACCTCTGCCCCTGCCCCAGTCATCCCGGCTTCCCTCAGTGATGAGGCTATTGACCTCCTGAGGTCCATCTCTCTGGGGCAGACAACAATCGTGAATGCCATCCAGGGACTGGCATCCCAGATGCAGCAGACAACTGCGTTCCTGGAAGGCACTCATGGTGCCTTGTATGGCCTCCAGAGATAATTTCAGGCTCTGGCCGCCTCGTTGACAGCAGCCATTGTCCCTTCTTCTTCTGTCCCCCCCTCCAGCTACCTGTTCCCAATCCACAACTCCTCATCCCGAAACCCGTCCAAAGCACACCTACAGAGCACCATACACTCACTACAACACCCATTGTGCGCAAAAACAGTCGTAGGCATCACAAACGTTCACACAGGCATGCACGCATACAACACACATCTGCGGACACAACAACAGACACTTCCCCCACCTCTTCCCTTGCAGACACATCTCCACTCACACTTGCCAGCACTGCATCATCACCCACTAGTCCTACTACCATTCCTGTAATACCCTCAATGACCACAACAGCAGACTCACAGACTCACACCCCATACACCACATCTGCACTCACCACGACTAACGTCCCTGCCACCTGCAGCACATCCACCTCACTTGCACACACCACCACAGCATTCACTCACACATTTCCCACTCCCTCTCCCTGCATCTCTGCCCCCTCCTCCCAAAAAAATGCATACGTACACTCTCACCCACCCAACATTCAGCCACCACACACACACAGACATTGCACACACCAGCATCCACGTGCAGCACACAAACACGTCAGACAAGCACTCCCTATACTTCCACTCCTAACACTCAATCATGTGACCGCCCCCATGTACCTAGGAAAGTTTTCCTTGCCGACCTTAACCTCTTCCCTACTCCTCTCCAACCCCATCATCCCCATAAACTGCATGTCGCCCTGCCCCTCTCAGGCCCTTTCACCTCCCATTCCTTGGCTGCCCCCTCTGGTGTTTCCCCTACTCCTCCAACCAGCAAGGATTCCAGCTCTCCCAGTGCCAAAGTCCCCCTCCCAAGCCCAAACCTAAACGTGCCCCTTCCACATTCAAGCCTCCCATACCACCCACACACCCAAGGTGCCTGCCTGTTCCATTGCTGCCCCTATGACGTGGAGGCCTATTTGCAGTCAGAAGTCAAGTTGGGCCCATGTTTGATGGACAATGTGTCCTGCAGTCGTGGACTTGCCACTGGCCTATTTTGTATATAGTTTCTTTCTTTTGTATATGAATAAATCTGCCCACATTGCTGTGGTTGGCAAGATGAGATGCCTGTCCTGGTTTCCTTCTACATGGTGGTGTGACATCTGTGTGTGAGGTCTGTGTGCGGATTGTGTCTGTGTTGTTGCATGCGCGGGATAGATGGTTTGGGCCATGGGGATGTTGGGATGTGTGTGACTGCTTGCTTGTGTGATTGTATGGGGTTTTGTGTGCGTACGTGGGTATAGTGCTGCCTGTGTGTATTTCCTTGTATGTTGGTTGTACGTGTTGTGTCACTTGTATGATCGTTTGGATGTGTGTTCACAGCTATTGATTGTGTGTCAATCTACATGGAGTTCATGGTGTGTGTGCATGTGTGGTGTTGCACAACGTGCCTGTCTATGCCAACCTTGAGGTGTTTGTGGTCTAGTTGTCATTGTGTGGTTATGGGGTGTGTTGGTGTGCATTGTGCTGTATGTGTGGCACATATCTGCTTGGCTTTGTGTGTGTATTGGGTACTTAGCAGTGACGTATGTTTTATGTTGCCTTCGCTGTTTGTGTGAGGTATGTGTGTTCTGTGTATCACTGCCATTTCCTCCCCTCTGTGCTAGGTATACTTAAGGTTGTCGTCTTTGTCATTGTCGGTGGCCCTGAAGATTTATGGCGAGATACAACGCTGGGAAGACTAGTAGGGTGTTTGCCATGGAGGCCGCGGAAGCATCTCTTTGCCTGGAGGTGGGTGTTTTCTTTTATACTTTCTTTTTTCGCCAGGTTTTTCATGGCGGCAATGCCGCACAGGATTTTCTGGCGGAGTGGCTACTCATAATATGGAGGGCGGGACATTGGCTTCCACCTTCATGGAGTTGGTTTCTGCCGCTGGATGCTGCTCATTGGCGGTGGCAGTGCTGGAGGTGGGTTGTCTGTGATGCGTTGGGTTCACCACCTTACTCGTTATATGACGGACTGCACTGCCACCCTGGCGGCGGTCAAAAGACCGCCGCCGGCGTGGCGGTTCAGTTACCACCAAACTCGGAATGACCACCTTAATCTCTACGGCTGCAGATTCATCTTACTTGAGAAAAGAACCAATAACTGCATTGTTATATGCAGATAACAAAATACAAATTTCTAAGATTTCCATGGGATTTCAATCTATGGTTTAATTGTTAATAACAACAAGCGGAACTATATGGTGTACAGTGGCATCTGTAATCTCCTAGTCTGCCAGCTAAAGACGAGGTATCCTTTGGGTTAACTGTGCTAGCTGGTGCAATTTAGACTTTCTGGGCAACACTAAACTTTTGAAATGTTCTTTATAGGCTCTCAAATTTGATCGGAATCTGTAGATCTGCAGAGGGAAGTTCATTACTAACACTGTAAAGCAATGCACAGGAGAGTTGAGGAGTGTTGATCAGCGATGCCAAAAGATGCAAACCGAGAGAGAAAGAAGCAAAAAAAATAACAACGGTAAGGGAAAAAAGAACAGGCAAGCAAACTGAAAAACTTGGTGCATGAAAGGAAAGAAAAAAAATGTATGAAAAAGAAGGCCTTGGACGAAGTGAGAAAGAGGAGTAGAAAAGAAGAAAAAGAAAGAGAAAGAATGAAAGGCAGTTGGAAGGACCAATATGAAAGAAATGGAAGAAGAAATACAGCAAGAAAGGAAGAAGAGAAAAAAGGGGAGAAGGAAAGGAAAAAAATAAGTAAATAAGCATATAAAGAAAATAAGCATAAGTGAAATGAAGAAGAGATAAGAAAGAAGGTAAACATATTAACAGAGAATGAAGGAATGAGAAATAAGGGCGAAGTTTGAGGAAATGAAGAATGTGAAGAAAGGAATTGAGAAAAAGAATGAATGATTTGGAACAGTTGAAGTCCAAAGGAAAAAAAGCTAGATTAAAGGGTGATATGAAATAATGAAACATGACAGAATTAAACAGTAAGAACAAAACCAAAAAAGGAAAGGGAGAGTAGAAAGAGAAGAAAGAAAGAATGAATGCGAGTCCGTCAAAGAAAGAGCGTGAAGTAAGGATGAAAATTGAATGAAAGAAAGGGCACTGACAAGGGCTGCCAGATCTACATACACTGATCACGGCGGGGCGGTCGCTCTGATACTCCCATGGTTGCTGCAGTGAGGTGACTGCCTTGAAACCCTAGATATCTGGGGCACAGCCGGAGTCCATACTTTTGGGAATTCCTGCCTTGCAACAGCACAATCAGTGCCCTGCCTGCACTGTTGTGGTGCGCCCGCATTATTGTTTCCCCGCAAACCCCTGTGTGTAATTATCTCCTTCCCCGCTTGGGGGTGGCGCTGTGCCGGTTTGGAGAGTGCCCGCTGCACTATGGGCGATGCTGGGCGTAATCCTTGCCTCCTCTTTGACATGGGTTATGGCGACCCGAAACATTGAAAAGTTACTGTTGAAAAACAGGGTTTGCCTGACATTACCGCTGTGCACTGCCTGCCCCCCCACGGGAGCAATCACTGGGTGCGGAGGACATAATGGCAGAACTTCACGCTGGGTTCTATGCCATTGACACTAGATTTGATTCCTTGACTGCCATGCTTGACAGTATGGGGAGCAGGCTGGATAAGCAGCAGATCTGTTTGGAGGAGGAAGAGTGCCGCATCTCTACACTAGAAAACGGAACAGCCAAGCTTCTTAAGCGTCTTGAGAAAGTGGAGGGCAGATTAAAAACAGTAGCTGTGAAAATGAGGGCTTAGAAGCAAGGGGGCACCGAAACAACATGCATATTTCTGGAATTGGTGAGTCCACTAACACCGGCCGGCTAGACCGGTTTGTTGAGGGCCTACTGGCGGAGCTGCTGCGCCGCCAGAGCTCACCTCGACGTTTGTGGTGGAGAGAGCGCACCCCACATTGGGGACGTGGCCTGCCCCTGGGGCACCTGCCCGTCTCCTCATTGTGCGTCTACTAAATTATAGGGATCGTGACACTGTCCCTCTTTCCTGACTTTGCACCTGCAACCGAGGACACGAGACAGAAGTTCTCGGAGGTCAAGCGGGCACTTCGAAACCTTGACCTTCCCTTTGGCATGCAATGTCTGGCCAGACTACGAGTAGAGGTGAATGGTAAGCTACGCTATTTTGACAACACCTGTGATGCCATGGCCTTCTGCAAACAACAATCCAGACATGGTCCGTCGCCTCGTGGAACGATCCCGGAACACAAAAATCAGGATGCGAGCCCCGCTTCTAGCATGGATCTGTTTCCATCAGACTAAAATTGTTTGATCTGCCTCTGAAATTAAACATTGCACAGTTCTGGCATGCCTTCCCTATGCTAATATGACGAAAACAGGGTCTGCTGCTCTGTGTCCTTTTTCACTGTTCTTCCCTTTTACAGACTGCCCATTCTCATTCCAATGAGCAATCTTTCCTGTTTGATGTCTGGGAGCACCTCACAGTTGCGTTGCTGCACCCACATGGTTGATACCAAGTTATGTTTTGTTCTGTTGGGTTATATGGGATTTGTTTGGCAGTTCGCTTGGCAGTTTGAGGCTGGGTGTTATCTTTGATTGGAATGTATGTTTAAGTGTTCCTATGTTAATGCAATGCTGGTTACATACTTATCTTTTTAACTTACTATGACAACACGCTTATTATGCAGGGTGAACTGCGCTCATGTCAAGAGTCAGTCTCTGGACATTTCTCTCATGTCATGGAACATACCCGGCCTCACTAACCCCCGCAAGGGCACACAAGTACTGCAATACCTAAAATAGACAAACATGCAGGTGGCTTTTTTCAGGAGACCCACCTTCCTGCTGGCATTACGTCCTCCTTTGCATCCACTATAGGCCCACATCGTTAATGCTAATTGTACCACTTAAACTCGGAGGTATGCATTTTGGTACACAAGAGTGTTCCGTTCCGCCTCCTGCCATCCTATTCTGATAGAGATGGTAGATAAGTTTTGGTGGCGGGACTGTTTGAGAAACTCAACTTTTTATTGGTTAATATTTACACCCCAGATGTTGACGCACCTGATTTTTTTCATGACCTCCACTCCCATATTGATCACTTTGAGGTCGACCATATTCTCCCGCTGGGCGATCTTAATATGGTGATGGATCCTTCTAGAGATACCACTTCCAATGCCCTGGCATCTAAACCTCTATCCCTCCACACCCTAAGAGCTATCTGCGAGACATATGCCTTGCCCGACCCTTGGAGATTACATGGCACCGGTGCACAGGCCTATACTTTCCACTCAGCACCCTATGGCACCTGACCGCATATTGCATATTGGTTCTTAACCAGCATGGTCATCCAGTGGGTCACTACTATCAAGGACCTCCGCCGTACATTGTCGGATCACTTACCAGTGCAAACTACATTCGCTCGTTCCTCGACATGGCACTTCAAGATGCGCTGTTTCGCCCTGAACTAAAGGAGGCAATTATAGAGTTTTTCCAACTAAATGAAGGTTCAGTGGCCACTTGGGTGGTGCTGTGGAATGTGTTCAAGGCATACATCAGGGGCATTTGCATATCAAAGCACTCTGGGGTGTTGCGTGACATCTGCCGCAGCCTTGCGCAGGTTGAAGCACAGCTTTCAGATCTTGTCCGTGTGCGCATGGAGCTAGGCTTCGAGTCCCAGTTACACCAGTGTAAAATACTATTGAATGAATTCAATGACCTATCCGAGAGACAAATTATATGGGCGAATACTCAAGAGCACGTAAATATGTGGAAGGTGAAAGGCCGGGGAGTATACTGGAATGACTCATCCATTCATCATATTCAGCAGAACACATACTCAAAATCAGGAAATCGGACAGCAGCGGTACCGTTTGTACCGCAGAGGTATGGTCTGAATTCTTCACATACTATTCACGGCTTTGCAAGGCCCACCCACCTCCACCACACCCTGCATTACACAAATACTTAGATGACATGACATGATGGTGTGGTTGACCACTGTGCAACACCAATTCCTTAGCTAACCTTTTACTGTGGAGGAGATCATACAGGCAATAGATTCTTTGGAGGGGACGCGTGCCCCAGACTCAATGGGTTCACTGGAATGTTCTATAAGACATATAAGAATATTTTGGGCCCATGCCTCGTGTCTGTGTACGCGGAGGCATTGGATGCCAGAGTTCTCCTCTCAATCTCAATTTTATCTCTTAAGCTCAATCTGGATTTATCCCACACCGCTCCACATCCCTTAATCTCTGCACTGTCTTTGCAGTGCTTAAAAGAAGAGTGTCCCCAGAGATACTGGCAGCCATTGCACTGCTAGATGCCAAAAAGGGATTTGACTCTCTTGCGTGAACTTTCTTACAAGCCATCCTTCACAAACTTGAGTTTCCACAAGAATATACTGCTTTGATCTTTGTTATACATGCTACCTACAGCTACTAATGACTGAACTGGACGCTCTCCCCCTTTTTCCCTATAGAGCGTAGTACCCAACAGGGATATTCAACAGCCCCCCCTTCTCATTATAATACCAGTGGATCCCCTGGTACGTCACTTGCAGGAGGGGCACATCCACAGGTGTTTACAGTTTACCAGCGGGCTGCTCCTGGTTTCGCTCTATGCAGATGATATATTGTTATTCATCCGCCACCCTGAAACTAATCTCAAAACCATATTAGATTAAATAGTCAGTTTTGGCAAATTTTCAGGGCTGCATATTAATTTGGGTAAGTCAAAGCTCTTCCCGCCTACTGATTTTACCATACTGCGTGCAATGGAATACCCCATGAGATGGTGTAATTACTCCACAAAGTACCTCTGTATTCATGTTCACAGAGACAAGCACCAGGTCATACACTTAAACTATGGGCCTGCCATTGAGGGGGTTACCACTCAGGTGGATAGATGGGTGAAAATTCTACTGTCTGTAGCAGACCGCATCTCCCTCATTAAAATTGTTCTTCCACAATTCCTATATATTTTTCTAAACATCCCTGTACTACTCACAGACTCTTTTTTGCCACACTCCGCAGTTTGCTTATCAAGTTTGTGTGGGCAGACAGGCATCCCCGCATTTGTTGCGAGATTCTCATCCTCCCATAGGAGCTGTGGCTTCAGTGTTCCTCATCTTCCAACACTATTACTTTGCAGTACAGTGCCATTATTCGTACCATTTGTTCCATCCCGATATATGCATTCCCTATGTTATCCCGTAACTTTACATGTACCTAGAGCTAATGACGATTGAAATGACATTGTCTTTTACCCTTGTGTTTTGCTTTGGAGTGGATATATGTATGTGGTGTAGAGTGGAATTATGTGGGTTGGTTTGGAATTGTGAGTTGTGGAATTGTGTGTGGTGGAACTGTGTGGTGTGGAGTAGATTTGTGTAACGGAAGCATGTGGCATGGTGTGCAGTGAAATGATGTGGACAGTACTTATGTGGTATTGAGTGTACTGGAATTATGTGTAGTGGGACTGTGTGCCATGGAGTGTAATTATGTGGAATGGTAATTTGTGTTGTGCAGTGGTATGTAGTGTAGTTTAATTATGTGGTGTGCTGTTGAATGTTGTGGCATGAGGTGGAATTCTGTGATTTGGATTGGATGTATGTGGTGTGTTGTGTAATTGTACTGTTTGATAGCTATACTGTTTAGAATGGAGTAAGGGTAAAGTGGCAATTAGGACGAAACAAATGCACACTAACACAGAGGACGGAGAGCCCCAGCTCCAAAAGTAGAGATGTGAAGGTTGAAAGAAACTCTAAACACTAGTAAAAAGAAACAGTTTACTTTCACTATGAAGTTAATTTAGTAACTGCATCTGGAGATTTGCAGACAGATGGCTGAAATGAAACAACACCGAAATATGAGTTAAAGAAATAAAAGTTATCAAAAGGCTACAGTGCCATGAATAGATGTTAAATAAATGCTTTATTTGTTATAAAAGGCGTGGTCTGCATTTTGTTAATGTGCGTACGCCACGAAACACTACAGGTCAGACATAAAAAACCAATGTAAATGTGTTGCTCCATTCCAAGATACACAAGATGCTATTTTATAAGACATCTGTAGGAAAACAGCAATAGGGATTTGCCCCCCTCCCCTCAGAGAGGAGGAGCAAGGAGGGTGTAGCCACCCCCAAGGACAGTAGCCATTGGCTACTGCCCCCCAGACCTAAACAACCCCCTAAATTCAGTATTTAGGGGTGACCCTGAACCCAGGAAATCAAATTCCTGCAACCTGAAGAAACAAGAAGGACTGCTGACCTACAAGCCTGCAGAGAAGACGGAAGACAACAACTGCTTTGGCCCCAGCCCTACCGGCCTGACTCTTGACTCGAAAACCTGCAACCAGCGATGCATCCAACAGGGACCAGCGACCTTTGAAGGCTCAGAGGACTGCCCTGGACAAAAGGACCAAGAAACTCACATGAGTAGCAGCTCTGCTCAATTTCAACAACTTTGCAACTTTCTTGCAACTTTAAAGAGCTTCACTCTTCCTGCCAGAAGCGTGAGACTTCAAACTTTGCACCCGATGCCCCCGGCTCGAGATCCAGAGAACCAACACCACAGGGAGGACTCCCAGGCCATTGCGACCCCGTGAGTAGCCCAATACGACCCCCCTGGACCACCACAGTGACACCTGCAGAGAGAATCCTGAGGCTCCCCCTGACCGTGACTGCCTGTAACAAGGGACCCGACACCTGGACAAAGCACTGCACTCTCAGCCCCCAGGACGTGATGGAACCGAACCTCAGTGCAAGAGTGACCCCCAGGCGACCCTCTGCCTAGCCCAGGTGGTGGCTGGCCCAAGAAGCCCCCCTGTGCCTGCCTGCACCGCTAGAGTGATCCCCGGGTCCCTCCATTGAAACCAATCCAAAACTCGACGCCTGCTTTGCACACTGCACCTGGCCGCCCCTGTGCCTCTGAGGGTGTTTTGTGTGCCTACTTGTGCCCCCCTCCCCCGGTGCTCTACACTTACCTGCTGGCAGACTGGAACCGGAGCACCCCTGTTCTCCATAGGCGCCTATGTATTTTGGGCACCTCTTTGACCTCTGCACCTGCCTTGAACCCCCAACGGTGGGCTGCCTATCCCCAGGAACTGAGACTTGTGTCTTACTTACCTCACAATCTAAACAATACTTCCCTCCCCCAGGAACTGTTGATTTTTGCACTGTCTACTTTTAAAATAGCTTATTGCCATTTTAACAAAAACTGTATATGTTATTGCTCTAATTCAAAGTTCCTAACTTACATGTGTGGAGCACCTTGCATTTTATGTATTTACTTCAAATCTTGAACCTGTGGTTCTAAAAATAAATTAAGAAAAGATGTTCTTCTATATAAAAACTTTTGGCATGGAGTAAAGCCTTTGAGTGTGTGTTCCTCATTTATTGCCTGTGTGTGTACAGCAAATGCTTAACACTACCCTCTGATAAGCCTACTGCTCGACCACACTACCACAAAATAGAGCATTAGAATTATCTAATTCTGCCACTATCTTACCTGTAAGGTGAACCCTTGGACTCTGTGCACACTATCTCTAACTTTGAGATAGTATATACAGAGCCAACTTCCTACAACATCCAAAATCAAACTTTACATTTCCATTTCTGTCTGAAATGCTTTCTTATAAAAGCAGCTTCTACAGCTAAACCAGAGTACTGACCTGTGAATAACTTGTGGCAGTAATGTCCTTCCATCTCACCAGACGGAGTTGCAATGTAATAAGATAGCGACATAAGAACCCACTATGTTCTACATTTGGTTCATGGTTTTTCAACAAGTTTACACATGGCGGAAACAGTTATCGAGGTAAAGTGACATCCTTCCTTTATTTCTGATAAAAAAGGGCTCGGAACTGAGCAACAGATTTTATGTCAGGACCAGAGGCGAGGATTATGCATATCTTTCTTCACTCTTTATTTAACAGCAAGTTCAAAGTTCAACAACTCAAAGAAAAACTACAACACCCATGAAGGCTACGCCTCCATGGTAACCAGTGTCCAGTCGTCTCTCTCTCCAACGCTACGTATAAATATCCATTGCTGTCATCGTCCGTCCTCTTTCTTCACTGCTCGAGCGTCAGTTAAGTCTTGTTGCCCTTGCTGCCTCTTGAGTATTTTGGTATATTGCATTGTCTGTTGAGTTATTCTTGTGCCGGCATTGTGTATTCTCAGTCTTTCTGCTTTTAAAAAAGGGACGCTCACCGCTTGCAGTAGGCTTTTATGCCTGAGCGCCGATTCCACACTCTGTGACGTGTCAGCTCCACCAGAGGGCGCTCTTTCATGCCGCTTGGTGTTCAGTAGCGCATTTCCTAGCGTTTGGAGTCGCGGTGAGCGCTCGATGGCTAGTAACTCAGCGCAACAGGGGTTTTGAGCCTAAGGCAAATTTTTAACTCCCACAGGATACGGCTTTGCGGTCAGAGGAACACGGCTTCGCAGTAAGGTAGATTCCCGTCTGGGGAACGGCGCGCAAGTTCAGGAACGTGCTCAAAGGCCGTTAAGTCCTTTTTTTGCCTATTGGCGACAGGAGCGTGGGGGGCTGCCCTAAATATATTTACAGGGTGTTTCTCCTGTCCAACATATTCCTCTCGGGTCCTACTATGCAATCCGTTCAGGACCATGATTTCTTCCCCAACCTGTCCACAGCACACTTTACCCCCTGGGGAAAATATTTTGCTTTCTCAGGCCATAGTCCAGGCCCTGGTCCCTATTTAAGAAAATGTTGCACAACTGGCAGAACAGGTGTCCAAGGGGACAGGCATGGTTGGGGGGACGGGAGCTGGGCTAAAAACTGCGAATGTGACAGGATCCCAAGAAATCGCGCAAGCCCAACGCGGGGCACCTCGAGGGCTTCAAATGCCTCCCTGAAGCCTTTTGCAAGAGTGCGCATGCTAAAGTGCCCACCCTTCCGGGAGGGGTCTCACCCAAGCGGGTTGAAGGGAACTCAGAGGAAGATTCCTCCTCTGATGAGGAACAAGACTCTTGTTGCCCCTGGCGCCCGGTGGCCACCACACCAGATCCACAGGAGGCAGAAGACTCCAGTTCAGACATGTTTGATCTGGCGATCGGAGCAGAAGTTGGCCGAATATGTGGCAAGCAAGATTCGGCAACCTCTTGACAAGGAGGTTCGGGTCCGCCTAAAGGCCGAATGTTCGCGTCCTACATTGCCAGGCAAAGTAGCGGCGACTCCGGACATAGAACCAAAAATGTGTACCTTCTTTGCAAAGTACAATAAGGATCCCAAGAAGGG
This sequence comes from Pleurodeles waltl, assembly GCF_031143425.1. Taxonomy (NCBI): domain Eukaryota; kingdom Metazoa; phylum Chordata; class Amphibia; order Caudata; family Salamandridae; genus Pleurodeles; species Pleurodeles waltl. Next base: position 228,261,926 of record NC_090439.1, read on the forward strand.
TATCGACCAGTCCTGGAGGGCATGCCAGGACAAGCTGCTAGCCGTGTTAGGGTAACATAAATAATTGAATTGGCCGAGCACGCAAGACAGATGGACACCGCCCTGCCAACGGATGTCGTGGCCGGGTGGGCCCAGAAGGCAGTTTGCCTCCTGGGCAACGCTAACTGCGCCATCTCGGCAGAGAGGCGCTGTTCCTTACTAATTAAAATAGACCCCAATCTAGGGGAATTATCTAAATCAGAGGCAGGGGCAGTCGCCCAGGGTAACTTATTTGGCAACCAGTTTGTCAAAGAACTGGGCAAGTTTGTCGCCTCCTTTTCAGCGCTTGACAAGGCACAGTCTTCCATACAGAAAGTTTTCGATGGGAAGGTTTTTGGTAGGGCCGGACGAGTCAGGGGTCGCTCCTCTGGCCGCCTCTATCAACAAGGCCTCAACTCCTACAGCTACAGGAATAATTGATGGTGCGACGGTCGTCAAGGTGCCTTCTTCCCCAATTGGGCAGAGGGAAAAGCAGAGGAAGTAGGAACGCTCGGGTGTAGCGAACTCTCCAGGAGGCCCTAATGGTAAGGATTGTGTTTGTTCAGGCACAAATGGGCACTTATAACTTCCGATGCCTGGGTGTTACAGACAGTGACGGGTTTTCAAATAGAGTTCTGGGGAACACCGGTCCAGTAGTGTCTCCCGAGACACTTGATATTTACGGAAGCGGATTCCGCACTGATAGACTTGGAAGTTCAGGACCTTCTTTGAAAGTGGGCCATACGCAAGTCTGTCCTTCATACCAGGGGCTTTGTGAGCAATCTCTTCCTGGTAGAGAAAAAGGACAGGGGCTTTCACCCAGTTATCAACCTCAGAGCATTTAACGAGTGGGTGGTCTTCAGACACTCCAAACTGGAGGGCATTCTTATGCTCAGGGATCTCCTGTTACAGGGTGACTGGATGATTCGTCTGGACCTCAAGGATGCTTACCTGACCGTCCCAATTTTTTCCCCTCATCGCAGATTTCTACAGTTTCTTTGGAGGGAACAGGTGTTTGAGTTCACGTCCCTCCCTTTCGGCCTATCTTCGGCACCATGGTTCTTCACCAAACTGCTCGAACCAGTGGTGGAATACTTTCGGTCCCGGGGTGTTCGTGTAATCATTTACCTCGACGATATCCTCCTGATGGATCAATCCCGGGCACAACTTCTGTCCAATGCGACCACGACTATTGCACTCCTGCAGGATTTGGGGTTTGTGATAAACCAGCAGAAATCGGATCTCCTGCCTTTTCTGGGTTTTCTCATAGACTCCCAATCAGCCTCCCTCAGCCTCCCTAGCTCGAAGATATCCAAGATCAAGAAGGAACTGACGAAGGTCATGAGACGCAACAGAATCTCACTCAGACAATTAGCCAGAGTGGGGGGACTTCTCATTTTCCCGGGCCCTCTTCACTGCCGGGCCCTTCAACGCCTGAAGGCGAATCATCTTCGGCGCAGGTTAACTTATTCCAAGCTCATTTCTCTTACTCAAGAGGCAAGACCGGAACTCCAATGGTGGCTGGACCACATGGAGGCTTGGAACGGCAGGGCCATTTTCAGAGCCTTGCCGGATCTCATCATAGAATCGGACGCCAGTCGCCAGGGTTGGGGAGCCAGATGCGGGGACGTCTCGTTCAGTGGACCCCCACAGGAACTCAGTCTACACATCAATAGTCTAGAGCTCCTGGCGGGATCATTTGCGGTCAGGTCTCTGACTCGGGACAAGGTCTCCTGCGTTGTCCTTCTGAGGATGGACAATGTGTCCGCAGTGCAGTACATAAATCGTCTAGGGGGCACTCGCTCGAGAGCCCTAGCAGAGTTGGCAAAAGACTTGTGGCATTTTGGTCTCCAGCACCAGATTTCGGTGATGGCGGAGTACCTTCCGGGTTCCCAGAACACTCTGGCAGACTGGAACTCCAGATTTCTGGGGGACTCCAGCGATTGGCAGCTGGACAGAAGAGTTTTTCATGCACTCATGGAATGCTGGGGTCCGTGTTCAGTGGATCTCTTTGCGTCCAGATGGAACGCCCAATTACCGAAATACTTCAACTGGCGCCCGGACCCGGGGGAGGCAGCAGTGGATGCGTTCTTACAGAATTGGGGGGGGGGGGAACCAGGGGTGTGCGTTCCCCCCTTTCCTTCTGATCCCGAGGGTGTCAGCCCAGGTATGTTGTCAGGGGGCTACAGTGGTGCTGATAACCCCACTTTGGAGGTCACAGGTGTGGTTTCTGTCCCTACTGGAGCTCTCTTGTGACTTCCCAATTCTTCTCCCGGACTGTCAATTCTCCTTGCTACCCCGCGGGCACTTTCACCCTCTCGTCCTTCAGGGCGATCTCTCCTTGGTGGCTTGGAAGATTTCTGGACTCACTGGGAGGACAGCCGACTTTCAAAGGGTGCTGAAAAATTCATTAGACAAGCATGGGGTCCGGGAACATTCAAGCGGTACAGGTCCGCCTGGAATCACTGGACTTGTTGGTGTTTGGAAAAACCCGTCGATCCCATGGGGGGGCCCAAGTTATGGATGTCATACATTTTCTCGTGGAACTAGCAGAGACTGGTTTATCTTAATGCTCGATAAACTCTTTTAGATCGGCGATTTCGGCGGGACATCCCCCGCTGAATAATCGTCCAGTGGAAGAGCACCGTTGGGTATGCAAATTGCTTAAAGGTATCAGAATATCCAGACCTCCTGAGCCCAGGTATTCGGAATTATGGGACATCAGTCAGGTTCTGCATTTATTATACTCGTGGCAGGACAACCAATACCTCTCTCGGAAGGAGTTGTCAGCTAAACTAGCTATATTACTGTTTCATCTTGTGCAAAAGGGTGTCGGATGTCAGAGCCCTGGATGTTTCGGCAAGGGTTTTTTCCCCAGAGGGGGTGACCTTCACTGTATCCAGACGGACCAAGTGTAATACCAGGTCGGTAACCTATCCAGCTTTCCCACATGCACCGGCATTGTGCGTGGTAAGATGTCTCAAAACTTACGAAGAGGTGACGGCTGAACTTCGGCCTCCTGGAGAAAGGCAACTGTTGATTTCGATAAAGAAACCTTTTAAGGTAGTTTCCTCACTTTCGATAGCTAGGTGGATCAGATGGATTTTGGCAGAAGCGGGCATTGATGTGCAGTTATTTAGGGCACATTCCACTCGAGGTGCTATGGCCTCCAAGGCCATCCAGGTAGGCAGCACGTTGGAAGACATTGTGAATGCCACTGATTGGTCGTCAGAGTCTACCTTCAAAAAGTTCTATTTTAAACCTATTCATGAAGCAGCCTCTTTGGTGGTAAGTAAGCTTTAAACTTGCATAATCCTCGCCCCCGGTCCTGACATAGAATGAGATATTTCCTAGCTAACGTGAAGGAAAGTTTCAATTCTGTTAAGGACACAGAGGCGAGGATTATCCCGCCCTACACAAGGAATGTCTCTCCCACCCGGGAGCTGTTTGGACGCAACATCTTTGGAGGTGGTATCTATGTTTACAGTGGCTGTATGAGGAGTCTTGGTTTGATTTGTTACCAGCTTGGTGGTGGATTTTATATATTTAATGTGGTTTGAAGGGTAACTGCATACTAATCAATGTATGGTTATTTTAACTGTTCAGTTTCTTTGAGGAAGATTCATTAATTTGCTTAATATGTGATGTTGATCTAGTAGGATCGGAGGCAGCAGCAACCTGAGCATACCTTAACTTTACCGCAGTGAAGTAGAGGGTGGACGTTAACAGCCATGGATATTTATACATACCGCCAGAGAGAGCGACGATTGAACACTGGTTACCATGGAGAGGTTGCCTTCATGAGTGTTGTAGTTTTTCTTGGAGTTGTTGAACTTTGAACTTGCTGTTAAATAAAGAGTGAAGAAAGATATGCATAATCCTCGCCTCCGTGTCCTTAATAGAATTGAAACTTTCCTTCACGTTAGCTAGGAAATTTCTCATTGTCTCCTAGCAAGACGTCATAGCCATAGACATTGAAAAGAGACAACAATAACAGGCCTGTCTTGCCTGGATGTCACTACTTACATAATGGAAAGTCCGACTGTAAGGGGAGCATTTTCCAAGTTTGTTAACAGTGAGAAAGCAGTTAGATGCCATTGTCAATGACAGATTTATCATCATGAACATTAAATTAGTACTGCCACCAAACAAAGGGAAACATCAATAGTAAGAAGTTTTTCTACAAAAAGCAGTGTTTTTGTGTATGATGATCTATAATTCAATAGAGGATCCTCATTTGAGATGTAGATGCAGGACGGTATGCAAAGTGCCGAGGGAGTGGGCATGACATAGGGCCACGAGCCGTACAATAGACATTTTGAAAACAAGAAAGTAGGCGCCATGGTAAAACATGAAGCCTGGCGCCGTGTAGCTAAGAGTTAGGTGCGCAGCCACCATACTGAAACCTGAATTGCAGCGGTTGGAAAGTGGGTGCTGTGTTGATAAGCTGTGATAAAATAGCAATCAAATATGGGGCACTAAACAAAGGCAATTATCAATGTTAAGCAACTGCCAACAAATCGTGCACAAAGGCAAGTCGTGCAGAAAGATAAAAAAAAAGTCCCAAAAACAAACATATAAAAACAAGAGCGGAAAGATACCAAGAAGTTAGGCGCTGCTCCGTGGGAGGAAACAAAAGCAAAACTTTTTGAAAGACAATCATAGTAACAAATAAAAAGGGAATGGGCGGAATCTTACCCCACAAACTGTATACAGCAGATCTTGAAGACTATGCTCGACCTAAAAATGGATTAACAATTGAGAAAAATGAAAGAAGGGAATTTAGAATAATGAAGTATGAATGAAAAAAAGAAAAGTAAGGATTGAAAGTAAAAAAGGGGAGGAATAGTGCTTAAATGGAGCCAGTGGGGGCCCCAGCACTCATTTTTGGGTCTGGCACTAATTGTTCCTTTGCAGATGTTTAACTAGAGTAAAAAGTGGGAAAAACACTTTACCTATTGACTTATAGGCTTAAATCTATGTTTTAGTGAAGGTTGCAACTGTATAATTTTCACAAAGATGTCTGAGAGAACTGATGAAAAGATGAACAGTTGCATATTTCTAGGAGTGTTCCTAAAAAGTATGTTTTCTATGGCGAAACCCGTGCACTTAAGGCCATTAAGTTTTGAAAATTAGCACTGCCATTGCCAACTGCCTTCACCCCTTCAAAAAGATTTACTCCAGCTGTAGACACAAGTGAATATTTGACCATTTCCAGGGTGAGAATAAGTCATGGAAGAGTTTATCAGTACCACAAATAGGGCTTGATGAGTTTCTGTTGTTTTTTATTTTGAGTAAGCAGAAGGAATCTCAAAAAAATCCAGGGATCTCTACGGTAATAAACATACTTCTGAAGGTCAGCCAGCCCACCCATTATTTCGAAGTCAATCCATTAGGGAATGGGCAGACAAGACAAGGAAAAAGCTATTGGAAATAGATCCTCAGCAGGCTTTCAGAAAGGTCTCACTAGAGACTTAGGGCCAGATGTACGAAAGGATTTTACCCATTCTGTGTCTATGGGAAAAAGCTTTCGTACATATGGCCCTTGGTCTCATTGATAGAGGGCAACCAATGAGAACTACTGGACAGTTGCAGCAACTGTTGTTGTAACACGAACTTTAGTTTATTATTTATAATTCTGTTCTGCATGCACTTGTTTTAAGGCACTTTTATGGTTAACTTATTTTAACTGAATAATTTATTTTGATTGATTGATTGTTCTTGACCTATCAGAATTGTCCTTTGTCGATAGAGTCTTCTGATTTGCTGTTGGGAATCAATTTAGATTCATTGTGGGGAGTCCATTTCACCACAGACTTATTTTGTGGTGCAGTGATGTGTGAGCGTCTTGAACGCCAACGTTATCGTCAGGTTTGGGTAAGGAATCCGACTTTTTCAAGTCAATCTATGAAGCAGATTGTGGTGTGTTTTTAGCTGCAATTGACTCCACAGTTTATAAAAGACGGATTTCACCATTTTCCATTTCAAACAAAATGCTCACCCAGCTTTACCCCCAATGTAAGTAAAAGAATACTGTTATGTGACAAAAGAAGGTGCCTCACTGTGGAGGCTTGTGTCTTGCTACCTTACATTGTCTAAACATTGGCATTGATTCACAAATAAAACGTAAAACCTTGGCTGTACTGCACCACATTATTGCGATTTAGTGAGTTGATTCTTTTTATGTAACTGGACCATATTCTACTGTCATAATACTGTCCACTTTCAACCTCAATTGTAATGTTTTGCTATCTGTTTTTTCAAAATTATTTTTTAATGTTACTATATTGGGTAGATTACGTACCTGTCCAGGTTTAGACGCTTACCTGCAATCCAGTCTGGGTCGTCCACGGTTGGATAAATAGGTGACTGTATTCACCTTATATCTCGATGGACTGCATTAGTACTTTTTTCACTTCTCACATATGGCGCACCTTATTGAATAATTTTGTGAGCTGATATCATCAGATCATTATATACATATACTTTTCAGACTTTTCAGACGTACGTGCTTTCTTTCTTTTTATTTTATATGATTGAATCATGTTTCGTGAGGAATTGTGAATCTGCTTACTTGGTAACTAATGCATATGTGTCAGGTTTATCCGACAGAAAAGTTTTGTTTGTGCAGTGGATGATTCCCTGGTTCTCAGGAATGCAGGGTTACCCCAAAGACATTTAATGCTGTTGTGTGTTCTTCATGAGTTTGCACTTTAAACCTAGACCTATTTGCTTTGCCGTTGAGCTGATTCAGATACCTGTCGCTATATCTCACAAAATCCCGCCTTGGTACAGAATGCTGAGAAAAACATGATTGAGGTTTACTTATACGTCAAAACGTTTATTCTGTATGGGAAAAAAATCCCCATGACCTCATTGTCAAATTCTCCGACAACTTTGGACAGTATGCAAGAATAATATTCAAGTATTAATTGAAGTGGTTTTAAAAGTTTCCCTTGTTTTTCCTAGCTCCGCAGAAAATTGTGGTAAAATACTTTCTTTGTGGAGAAACGTTAACTGCTGTCAAGGTGATGTCAGCGTTTGGATGAGCCACCAAACAAGTGCCTGCATTTTGGTGTTTCTAATCCGCAGGACCAGACCCGTTCTCCTAGGAGGTAGATACTGTTAGGGTCTACACCTATAAAACGCTGTTGAATCTGCAGCTTCCATGCTGCCTGGGTGCTTGAGAACAGCAGTACTTTGTGGGGTTCTATGGTTCCTGAGCTTCAGAAGATGGTGTACAAAACCCGCTGCTGCGGGCTAGGCAGTCTCTCACCTGGTCCTGTTTTCTCTAATGCTCCTGGGCTCGTAGCTGCTGCTCCTTCTAACTCATACATAACACAAACCTAAAGCAGTAATACAGGTATAGGGAATGAAAAAAGAGGGCACAGGAAGCACAAACATAAGATTTACAGAAAGAGACAGTTAAAACAAAAAGAGGGCGCAAAAAGTCTGCACATTTGTGAATGCCTGTATTTGCATGTGTAAGGACATTAAAGCCAGATCTTTTTGAGTTTGCCGTTTGTTGGAACTGGACTGTCCCCTCCATTATACATGGGCATATACCCTTGCCCTGAGTACATGCAAACCTGGTATTGTTGACCATATTGCGCTGGGAGCCCAAACCCCAATATTCTGGTCATCCCAAAGTTTACCTCTGGCAGTTCAGTGCCAGCACCTATGATCTAGTGATAAGAGGCAGCACCCTCCACAACATCAGGCTCAACAAAATTAGCAGAGTGTAGGAAGGTAGCCTCTTTCTAGCCTTGTTACCCCTACTTTTGGCCTGTTTGTGAGTATATGTCAGGGTGTTTTTACTGTCTCACTGGGATCCTGCTAGCCAGGGCCCAGTGCTCATAGTGAAAACCCTATGTTGTCAGTATGTTTGATATGTGCTCATAAGTTTGTGGCCTGTATGTGTTTCCTGTGTGGTGCCTAACTGTATCACTCAGGCTCTGCTAACCAGAACCTCAGTGTTTATGCTCTCTCTCGGCTTTAAAATTGTCACTGCAGGCTAGTGACTAATTTTACCAATTCTCATTGGCACACTGGAACACTCATATAATTCCCTTGTATATGGTACCTAGGTACCCAGGGTATTGGGGTTCCAGGAGATCCCTATGGTCTGCAGCATTTCTTTTGCCACCCATAGGGAGCTCAGACAATTCTTACACAGGACTGCCATTGCAGCCTGAGTGAAATAACGTCCACGTTATTTCACAGCCATTTTCACTGCACATAAGTAACTTATAAGTCACCTAAATGTCTAACCCTCACTTGGTGAAGGTTAGGTGCCAAGTTACTTAGTGTGTGGGCACCCTGGCACTAGCCAAGGTGCCCCCACATTGTTCAGGGCAAATTCCCCGGACTTTGTGAGTGCGGGGACACCATTACACGCGTACACTGCATATAGGTCACTACCTATATGTGGCGTCACAATGGTAACTCCGAACATGGCCATGTAACATGTCTAGGATCATGGAATTGTCACCCCAATACCATTCTGGTATTGCGGGGACAATTCCATGCATCCCCGGGTCTCTAGCTCAGAACCCGGGTACTGCCAAACTGCCTTTCCGGGGTCTCCACTGCAGCTGCTGCCAACCCCTCAGACAGGTTTCTGCCCCCCTGGGGCCTGGGCAGCCCAGTCCCAGGAAGGCAGAACAAATAATTTCCTCTGAGAGAGGGTGTTACTCCCTCTCCCTTTGGAAATAGGTGTGAAGGGCTGGGGAGGAGTAGCTTCCCCCAGCCTCTGGAAATACTTTGATGGGCACAGATGGTGCCCATCTCTGCATAAGCCAGTCTACAGTGGTTCAGGGATCGCCAGCCCTGCTCTGGCACAAAACTGGACAAAAGAAAGGGGAAAGACCACTCCCCTGACCTGCCCAGAGCTCCTCCAGTGTGTCCCAGACCTCTGCCATCTTGGATTCAGAGGTGTTGGGGCACAATGGACAGCTCTGAATGGCCAGTGCCAGTAGGTGATGTCAGAGAACCCTCCTGATAGGTGCTTACCTCTTTCAGTAGCCAACCCTCCTTTCTCAGTAGCCAAACCTCCTTTTTGGGCTATTTAGGGTCTCTCCTCTGGGCTATTCCTCAGATAACGAATACAAGAGCTCACAAGAGTTCCTCTGCACTTCCCTCTTCGACTTCTGCCGAGGATCGACCGCTGACTGCTCCAGGACGGCTGCAAAACTGCAACAAAGTAGCAAGACGACTACCAGCAACATTGTAGCGCCTCATCATGCCGGCTTTCTCTACTGTTTCCTGGTGGTGCATGCACTGAGGGCTGTCTGCCTTCACCCTGCACTGGAAGCCAAGAAGAAATCTCCAGTGGGTCGACGGAATCTTTCCCCTGCCAATGCAGGCACCAAACTTCTGCATCACCGGTCCTCTGGGTCCCCTCTCATCCTGACGAGCATGGTCCCTGGAACACAGGAGCTGGGTCCACGTGTCTCCCACAGTCCAGTGGCCCTTCTGTCCAAATTTGGTGGAGGTAAGTCCTTGCCTCCCCACGCCGGACCGCAAACCTGTGTACTGCGTGATTTGCAGCTGCTCCGAATGCTGCGCACTTTTCCAGGACTTCCATTGTGCACAGCCTAGCCTGTGTCCCCAGCACTCCGTCCTGTATTGCCCAACTCGCTGAGTTGGACTCCGAGGTCGTGGGGACACTCCTTTGTGACTCTGAGTCGACCGCTGTCCTCAGATCTTGTAAGTGCCTGTTCCGGTACTTCTGCAGGTGCTGCCTGCTTCTGTGGGGGCCCTCTGAGTTGCTAAATGCCCCCTCTGTCTCCTCCTCCATGGGGCGACATCCTGGCCCTTCCTGGCCCCAGCAGCACCCAAAATCCTCAACCGCGACTCTTGCAGCTAGCAAGGCTTGTTTGCGGTATTTCTGCGTGGGAACACTTCTACAACCGCCAGCACGGCGTGTGACATCTTCTCACTATAGGGGAAGTTCCTGGCACCATCCGTTGTTGCAGAATCTTCGGCTTCTTCCCCCGGAGGCAGCCCTTTTGCACCTTCATCTGGGGTTTAGTGGGCTCCTGCCCCCCCCTGGACACTTGCGTGACTCTTGGACTTGGTCCCCTTCTTTTACAGGTCCTCAGGCCCAGGAATCAGTTTTCAGTGCTTTGGTAGCAGTTGTGGTTCTTGCAGAATCCTCGATCACGACAATACTATCTTTCTGGGGTAGAAGGGTAACTTTAATCCTACTTTTCAGGGTCTTGGGGTGAGGTATTTTGGACACCCTTACTGTTTTCTCACAGTGCCAGCGACCCTCTACAATCTCCCATAGGACTGGGGTCCATTCGTGATTCGCATTCCACTTTTGGAGTATATGGTTTGTGTTGCCCCTAGGCCTATGTCTACCTATTGCATCCTATTGTGATTCTACATTGTTTGCACTACTTTTCTAACTGTTACTTACCTGATTTGGGTTTGTGTACATATAATTTGTGTATATTACTTACCTCCTAAGTGAGGGTATTCTATGAGGTACTTTTGGCATATTGTCACTAAAATAAAGTACCTTTATTTTTAGTGACTCTGAGTATTGTGTTTTCTTGTGATATAGTACTATATGATTTAAGTGGTATAGTAGGAGCTTTGCATGTCTCCTAGTTCAGTCTAAGCTGCTTTGCCATAGATACCTCTAACAGCCTAAGCTGCTAGAAACACCTTTATTCTACTAATAAGGGATAACTGGACCTGGCACAAGGTGTAAGTACCACAAGGTACCCACTATAAGCCAGGCCAGCCTCCTACATTGGTGGTGCAGCGGTGGGATAAGTACTTGTAACTGCTTTACCACTTTGTCATTTGGTGCTTTTCATAAGAAAATCTTATACCAAATAGTTCAGAATATGTACATTGAACCAAAACAGTATACTTTTCTGCTCTTAATCTTTCTACTAAGTTTCTGAAAAGTTCTGGAAACTTGTAAAAGTTTTCTAAAAGTTTGAAAAAGTTTTTTCTCTGTACTTTAAAACTTTTAAAACGTTTTCTCTCTCTGTCTTAAACCTTTTCTATCATGTCTGCAGTAGAGCCCACTCCTAAAATTGTTCAAGCAACCTATGAGAGTTTAAACTATAAACGTTTGAGTGGTCTCTGCCTGGAAAGAGGTTTAAGTATTGGTAAGAATCCTACAAAATAATTTCTCTTTAACCTGCTCTTAGAGAGTGAACAGAACCAGCCTGGCCCATCTCAGGAAAAAGAGGTAGGAGGGGAGGCTGCCAGTCAGACTCAGAAGAATTCCCTGAAGAGGCTGGGGAGGGTTCTTACAAAGACCTGCCATCTAGCAGGCCACCTAGTGACACTGGTAGTGCTAGAGGCCAGGTTACTAGGATCCAGCCAGTTAGGGACAGGTCTCTCTCTACCAATTCCCAAATCTCCTCTGTGTCCAAACATTCCCAAGCCATCCACCCTGAGGATAACTTAATGGAAAGGGAACTCAGAAAGCTGAGGTTGGAAGAGACCAGACTGAAGCTTAAACAGCAGCAGCTGGCCTTAGACAGGGAATCCCTGGATATAGAGAGGGAAAGACAGAGATTGGGGTTAGTTCCCCATGATGGCAGCAGAAGTGTTTCAGATAGTAATCCTTTTAGAGAGCAAGATTCCAGAAACCCACATAAGATAGTCCCCCCTTACAAGGAGGGGGATGACATTAACAAGTGGTTTGCTGCACTTGAGAGGGCCTGTATGGTACAGTTGGTCCCTCAAAGTCAGTGGGCTGCTATCTTGTGGCTATCTTTCACTGGAAAGGGCAGGGATAGGCTGCTTACTGTCAGAGAAAGTGATGCCAATAATTACAAAGTTTTGAAGGATGCACTCTTGGATGGATTTGGATTAACCACTGAACAATACAGGATTACATTCAGAGACATCAGAAAAGAGTCCTCTCAAGACTGGACAGATTTTGTTGACTGTTCAGTGAAGGCCTTGGAGGGTTGATTACATGGCAGTAAAGTATCTGAGTATGAAAGTCTGTATAATCTGATCCTGAGAGAGCATATTCTTAACAATTGTGTGTCTGTTTTGTTGTACCAGTACTTGGTAGACTCAGATCTGACCTCTCCCCAAGAATTGGGAAGGAAGGCAGACAAATGGGTCAGAACAAGAGTGAACAGAAAAGTTCATACAGGAGGTGACAAGGATGGCAAGAAGGAAGATGGTGAGAACTCTCAGGATAAGCATGGGGATAAGAGTAAAACTAAAGATCCTTCTTAAAATCCTAAGCACTCTTCAGGGGGTGGGGATAAATCAACTTCTTCCTCTTCTTCACAATCCACACACATTAAAATGCCTTTGTGCTATGTGTGTAAAAATACAGGCCATAGGCCATGGGATAAGTCCTGCCCAGGTAAACCCCCTGAGCCTACCACCACTAATACATCAAACTCTAGTGCCCCTAGCAGTAGTGGTAATAGTGGTGGGACTGCTTGCAACAGTCAAAATAAGGGTGTAGTTGGGTTCACTTATAGATCCATCATAGAAACTGGGGTAGTCAGTCCCAAGACAGTTTCTGTCAGACCTGGTGGCATTGGCCTTGCCACACTGGCTGCTTGTCCCCTTACAATGGATAAGTAGAGGCAGACAGTTTCAATAAATGGTGTTGAGGCTCAGGCCTACAGGGAACACAGGTGCCAGTATCACTTTGGTGACTGAAAACCTAGTGTCTCCTGAACAACACATCATTGGACATCAGTACAAGATTATTGATGTCCATAACTCCACTAACTTCCTGCCCTTAGCTATAATTCAGTTTAGTTGGGGTGGAGTTGCTGGCCCTAAGCAGGTGGTAGTATCACCTAGCTTACCTGTAGACTGTCTCTTAGGTAATGACCTAGAGGCCTCAGGTTGGGCTGAGGTAGAGTTTAATACCCATGCAGCCATGCTGGGTATCCCTGGGGAATTGCTGCCTCTCATTTCAGCTGAAATGAAAAAGCAAAGGAGAGAAAAAGGCCTGAAATCTCAGGATCCTTCTCTAACAACAGGTAAAAAGGGTATCAAAGTATCCCCTACCCACCCTGCCATTCAGGAAACCATTCCTGTGGTAGGAGAAACCTCTCCTCGGGTGGCACCTGTACCAAGGGAGCCATCCGCTAACACAGCTGTACTACCTGAGGTAGAAGTACCTCTCTGTGGGATGACTAATATTTGTGAGAAAAAGTGCACCATTTTAGTTGACATGGAGCATCCCTCCAACCCTCCCAGAGAAACTTTAGTGCAGCAACCCTGCACTGCCTCACAACACTTAAGACAACAGCCCTACCCTAGTGTGGAGCTTATAGGACAGCATCCCTGCCCTGCTCCAACTCAAGAGAAACAGCAAACCTGTTCTCTCTTACAGTCACATGGACAAAGGTTTTGCCCAGCTATGGCTTTGCTGAGACAGTATCCCTGTCTGGCATTCTCATCTAATAGGAACTCTGAGAATATGACTTCACATTGTTGGCTAGCTAGAAACCCTCAAACAGGGTGGTGTACATCCCCACAGGGAAGTAACCATATAGTGGATGATAAAGGGAGTAACCATTCTATTGCAGAGCTACACTCTACTTATCACCACTTAAACAATAAAGACTCAACTGGCCAAGGTTAGCTTTTTTGTCCTTAGTTTGGGGGAAGGGGTTGTGTAGGAAGGTAGCCTCTTTCTAGCCTTGTTACCACCACTTTTGGCCTGTTTGTGTGTATATGTCAGGGTGTCTTTACTGTCTCACTGGGATCCTGCTAGCCAGGGCCCAGTGCTCATAGTGAAAACCCTATGTTGTCAGTATGTTTGATATGTGTCACTGGGATCCTGCTAGCCAGGACCCTAGTGCTCATATGTTTGTGGCCTGTATGTGTTCCCTGTGTGGTGCCTAACTGTATCACTGAGGCTCTGCTAACCAGAACCTCAGTGTTTATGCTCTCTCTCTGCTTTAAAATTGTCACTGCAGGGTAGTGACTAATTTTACCAATTTTCATTGGCACACTGGAACACCCTTATAATTCCCTTGTATATGGTACCTAGGTACCCAGGGTATTGGGGTTCTAGGAGATCCCTATGGGCTGCAGCGTTTCTTTTGCCATCCATAGGGAGCTCAGACAATTCTTACACAGGACTGCCACTGCAGCCTGGGTGAAATAATGTCCACTTTATTTCACTTCCATTTTCACTGCACATAAGTAACTTATAAGTCACCTATATATCTAACCCTCACTTGGTGAAGGTTAGGTGCCAAGTTACTTAGTGTGTGGGCTAGCCATGGTGCCTCCACATTGTTCAGGGCAAATTCCTCAGACTTTGTGAGTGCGGGGACACCATTACACGCTTGCACTACATATAGGTCAATACCTATATGTGGTGTCACAATGGTACCTCCGAACATGGCCTTGTAACATGTCTAGGATCATTCTGGTATTGGGGGGATAATTCCATGCATCCCCAGGTCTCTAGCACAGAACCCGGGTACTGCCAAACTGCCTTTCCGGGGTCTCCACTGCAGCTGCCAACCCCTCAGACAGGTTTCTGCCCCCCTGGGTATTTTGGACACCCTTACTGTTTGCTCGCAGTCCCAGCAACCCTCTACAATCTCTTATAGGCCTGGGGTCAATTCGTGATTCGCATTCCACTTTTGCAGTATATGGTTTGTGTTGCACCTAGGCCTATGTCTACCTATTGCACCCTATTGTGATTCTACATTGTTTGCACTACTTTTCTAACTGTTACTTACCTGTTTTGGGTTTGTGTACATATAATTTGTGTACATTACTTACCTCCTAAGTGAGGGTATCCTCTGAGATACTTTTGGCATATTGTCACTAAAATAAAGTACCTTTATTTTTAGTAACTCTGAGTATTGTGTTTTCTTATGATATTGTGCTATATGATATAAGTGGTATAGTAGGAGCTTTGCATGTCTCCTAGTTCAGCCTAAGCTGCTAGAAACACCTCTATTCTACTAATAAGGGATAACTGGACCTGGCACAAGGTGTAAGTACCACAAGGTACCCACTATAAGCCAGGCCAGCCTCCTACTCAGAGTACATGACATAGGGGGTCATTCCGACCCTGGCGGTCCATGACCCTCCAGGGCCGGGGACCGCGGAAGCACCGCCAACAGGCTGGCGGTGCTTCCAGGGCCAATCTGACCGCGGCGGTAAAGCCGCGATCAGAAAAGGGCAACCGGCGGTTTCCCGCCGGTTTACCCCTGGCCCAAGGAATCCGCCATGGCGGCGCTGCTTGCAGCACCGCCATGGGGATTCCGACCCCCTTCCAGCCATCCTGGTCCTGGCGGTAAATACTGCCAGGAACAGTATGGCGGGAACGGGTGTCGTGGGGCCCCTGGGGGCCCCATAATGATTTTCAGTGTCTGCAAAGCAGACACTGAAAATCGCGACGGGTGCCACTGCACCCGTCGCACACCAGCAACTCCGCCGGCTCCATTCGGAGCCGGCTTCATCGTTGCTGGGGCTTTCCCGCTGGGCCTTTTGGCGGTCGCCCGCCGGCCCAGCGGGAAAGCCAGAATGGCCGCCGCGGTCTTTTGACCGCGGTGCGGTCATTCGGCGGTAACCGCATGGCAGGCGGCTACCGCCGCCCTCCGCGGTTGGAATGACCGCCATAGTGGCTAGGACAGCTTAATATATGAGTTCTAAAATAATAAAAGTTAGATAATTTTATTACAGAAATCTCAAAATAGGCAATAAGTGCTGTGAAGGCTCAGATATAGAATACAAAATCAGAAATAAGAAATTAAATCAAATACCAAAAAACAGCAAACATCCTAAATAGAACAGTCAGCATCCCTTAAGGGAAAAGGGAAAGGCCCTTTAATTTACCTGTCAGAATCATAAAGAAAGCAACAACATCTCTAGTACAAAAGGGAAGTCTCTGATAATCTGACAGAGTCCTTTGGGGAAAAGCAAAATCTTCTTCAGCTTCCTCAAAACCTGGGGTTTTATACATATTTTACACATAAAAATTAGCAAAATTGCAGATTCAGCATAGCATGACTAACCAATGTGTCACAGTGTTCTGTACTCTGTGAAAACAGCGAGGAGAGAAAACTCGCAGGGGGTCATTGGTAGGGATGGAGGAATGAGCAAAACACCAGAAATTGCTTCCATCTTAATTAAATGGTGTCTTTATGAATACATGGCATAACTAAACTGCGGTAATAATCGCACTTCTAAATATAATAATTAATTTGTTTGAAGTGCAACATCATTCATTTATTGGTCACAACTGTATTTATTTAAAAAAACATTAGTGTGCACAAATATTTATTACCTGAAATTGCATAATTGAAACAGCTTTAACACTACAACACTAATCTAACCTATGTGGAGAAATCTGGCACCGGCCATGGTAATGCAAGACCCAGAGCCTTTTCTGTGACCTGGATGGGTGCACCAAGTGTGCCTTCATGACTGACATCGGGCTATACTGTCCATTCTCTAGACTGATCAGATAAAGCCATGTTGTATTTTGTGAATTATTAGTCTTGACAAGAACTTTTTGTGTGTCAGAGAGTGTGGCCTTCTGAACCCACTCTTGTAAAGTTCTGCTTTAGTGTGACCCCCAGAGATTCTTGTGCAGACATTCTTCGTGCATGTCTAGTACCCTATGTGCTGTGAATGTTCAGCACATATGGGACAGTTGGACTCTGTATGGTGAGATTTTGATAACTGGGAAGAATGGGATTCATTTTGGATCAATCAGTCAGGATTTATATAGCACTGCTAATCACCTGGTAGGGTGTCCACGTGCTTTCAGGTCCGGGTGGACCTACTCAACCAGCCTAGTCTTGAGGTTCCCTCAGAATTCAGGAAGTGAGGTGATGGTCTGAAGCTGCATAGGGGAGGCCGCTCCAGGTCTTTGCTGAGATGCAGGAGAAGTAGAATCCTCAGCTTCTGCTCCATGTTAGGCATGGCACAAGATGGAGAGTGAACCGAGCTTCTGCAGACAATGGAAGTGAATTGAACTGTATTCCTGTAGCTAGATGGTGGGGGCCCAAATACTGAAGTGAGCGAGTATTGGGTCAGAACTACTCTGTGCCTGTGCTACAGCTACAGTACGAAAATAGCATTTGAAAAATGCTCCCATAACCGCAGACAGTGGCTCCTCAGCACCTGTCTCGAGAATTAGCAAAAAAATGAAACGCAAACCACCCAACTTTGTTTCACTTCCAAGTTCTTCTTGAAAAATGTAGTGAGTGCTCCTTAGAGTCCTCAAAGAACTTTTGTGTGACCAGGGCTGGTGTCCGCATGACAGCCAGTCTCCCATATGTCAGGGGACATCACCTGAAGTGTGAAACGTCCTGTAGAAGTTGAGGGCCTGCCTAGCACCTAGACACTTTGCCTGCCTGCTCAGTCAAAGAAGGACAGTGCACAACCCTGCCGGAAGAGAGACTCCCCAAGAAGAGAAATACAACCTATACACAAAAGGAGCCAGTTGCCTTCAGGGATTAAAACCAGTGTCGACCAGAGCAAATAGGGGACCCTTGGTCTCCCAGTCAGTTCCTCTGGTGAACCGCAAGAAGAAGCTAACTATCAGAATGCCATGCTTTCTGGCATTCCTTGCGCAGGACCCTAATGACTGTTGTTGCCGCTACCTCCCTGTTGTGTTTACCTGTGAACAACTGTCAACACCAGCCTACTGGCCACAACTGTTAAAGACCAGCACCTGTTGACACCCAGCTGAGGTCCACAGCTGCTGCAGATGCACTTCTACTTGGTGGCAAAGAGAGATCGCCATCTGTGGTTCCCCAATACCAACAATGGCCCTGAAGGTTCGAGTTCGCTGACTACGTTAGCCAGCGCCATTCATCCACATCTCCACTGAGCAATTAATGCACGATTTAGTTCACTTGAACAAGAGACTTTAAACAATTCACACAAAGATGAAACTTGCTGCTGGAACACTAATGTTGGGCAATTATAATTCTAATGGCATAAAGTCTATTTAACTGACCTACAAACTATCTATAAGGGTAATTGGTAGCAATCTGTACTTGTGCCTAATCAGTGGCTATACCTGTATCTTTACCGACATTTCTGCAGACATTCGGTACTTCCTGGGAAAGGGAAGTGCACCATAGAGGATATAGAAGTTCAGCAGAACTTGTAAGAACTTGTAACTGAACCATCCTTATTTTTTTGTGGGATTAAGGTACTTTCTTTTTAACTAAAGGTAAGCAGTAAACTGGACAGTACATAATTTTGTTTGTGTACCTCTGTGAGAAGTAAACTGGACAGTACATAATTTTGTTTGTGTACCTCTGTGAGAAGCCTTTAACAGCTTGACCTTGAAAGTCAAGGGCAGAAGGGTGTACTTGGCCCAGTTTGCAGAGCCATAGTGGGATGGACCCAAGGACACCATTAGCAAACAACCACCATGGTTGTGACCTAGTAGCCTCTGTTTGCCGTTACTCCCACTGCCCCTGACTCCCCTTCCTGAGACCGAATGAGGTCTGGCACTATTGCTTATTTTTTATGCATCCTGCTAACTAAGCTTTTCTGGCTACTAAATTAGGCGTCTTTTGGTGTTCTTCCTGACTAAGGTTTGGAGCTAAATCCCTTTTATCAACAGCCTGTACTTATGTATACATATGGTATTACCATAGTGCAAATCTAGCCAAAAGGCAGCGGAGCACTGTACATGGTCAAAGAGAAGCTTAAAGTAGTGAGAATGGAAGCTGAGTTGTGGACCTTTAATGCATTATGATATAGTGATCTGTAAAGAGGTGATTCCCGATGGTTATGGGGTGTTGTTCCACATCCTGGGTGCATTGATGGAAAAGGCTTGTGTCCTGTTTTTTCTGTTTTTTTTGCACTTCTTAGTCTGTCGTCTGATGGTGTCCTGGCTGTGGGTGTGCTGAGTACCTCCAGAGATGATGACCTTGTCTGCAAGATAAACAAGGGTGCTGGTTGTGATGGCTTTGTAAATCATGCGGCTGGTTTTGATGATAATGCAGGCTGGCAAGGGTATTCAGTGGAGTTCTATCACGGTGGGGGTAATATGATAATATTTCTAAATGCATACCTGCTCTGGTGGGTAGGATGCCTCTAGTGGATGCCTGTGTGGAGTATGGCATGCCTTGGAGTAGGGCATTACCGCCATCCAGATGCAAGAGTACAAGAGCTTGAACACCAATTCTGAAGTCACTTTTTAGAAGGAAACGTTTGACTTTTTTTTTTAGAAGAGCGAGCTGGTGTCACTCTGTCTTGGGGGTTTTGGCAGTGTGTTCCTTGATGGAGAGGTTGTTGTCCAGGGAGATTCTCAGTGAGTTAGCATTCAGTGAGTGTTCAAAGCCATCAAGGTTTATGTCATTGAGACAGGTTTGTACTGTAACTTGTTTGTTGTTCTAGACATTGAATAGGAATTCAGTCTGGGTTAGGTTGAGGTTCAGATAGGCTCCGTACATCCAAGTGTGGATAATGTGCAAGCAGTGTTTGAGGCACTCGACGCTGGAAGCAGAGGAGACTTTCATCAGCATATTAGTAACTCTTGCTGCATTTATCTGTATTTAGAACTCCAACTGGCTCCATTTAAAGGTTTAAGATGAGAAGAGATAGTATGGACCCCTGGGGGACTCCACATGAGAGGGTTTTTTTGTGATTTGAATATGTAACTGTGAACTAACTAGTGTCAGTTGGAAAGGTAGGAGGAGAACCATTGAAGGACATTGCTAGTAAATGTAAAATGTCCTAGCTATCGCAGAGGAAAGTTTCAGTTCTAATAAGGACACAGAGGCAAGGATTATGTTTTTCTCTTTCATTTTATTCTCTCAGTAGCCTAAACAAAACACTTTATTGAAAGACTACAAATACTAAGAGTCTTTGAAACAGTAAAGTAACAACCATAGAGTGAGTCTTGTATATCCAACATCAAGGAAAATCACTTCCTCTTTCTTCAAACAAAACATCTGTGATTCCACTTTCCTGTCAAAATTCTTGCTCCTGGTCTGAACCTAAAGGGAACAAGCAGATACAGAAACATGAATTCCCACTAACAGAAATCCTCTCTCAACCACTCATCAATTGCAAAAACATTGTCCCAGACAAGCATGTGCAATAATATCAACAAGTTCTAGGAAATAAACAACAGAATGAGTCATGCTTTTTGATTAACATTATATTAAAATAGTTTTTAGACCCCTCAAGGTACATTAACATTACTATATACACTTATTCAACACCAAAGACTTCTTAAGATACAGGGAGGGTGATGGATACATGAGGGATAATCCTTACTTCTGTGTCTTTAATAGAATTGAAACTTTCCTTCACAATAGCTAGGAAGTTTTATGTTCGATGTCGGGACCAGATACTCGGATAATACTAGTTTAAGCTGGTCAACAACCAGAGAAGCCATCCAATGATTGGTTAAAATAAAAGGTCTTAAAGGTAGAGTTTGAAAACCAATTGGCAGCTCTAAGTATACCCTCCATGTGGCCTCCAAGGAAGAAGGCCTTCAACGCCATTGCTCCTCTAGTTAAGTGGGCCCCAAATGAGTACGTATCAATATCTGCCTCTTGTAAGACCCATCTCACCCATCGGGCGATAGTCATCACCGAAACTAGATTATAAGTCTTCTTGAGGGTGATATAAAGTTATGCTGTTCCCTAGAGTCTATATTCGTCCGTCATAGCTTTGCACACCCTGAGGCAAGAGGCCACACATAACTCAGGATGTGCAGGATAGGCAGGTGCACTACTCTGGTATTTGGTTTTGTGCAATGAGAAATAGTAAATAACACCCCTTCTGGAGTAAACATATGTGCTGTAATATCCAGTACTCACACAACAGGCACCCTTTTGCACGAAATGAGGAATAACAAAATTGGCAACTTAACTGTTAATGACTTGCGTGACAAATTTTGATTGTCCTGCCATGAACTCTGTATACAGAGTACTACATTAACATCCCAGCGGGGAGAATATTTGGGCTCAGACGGAAAAGACAATCAAATGCCCTTCAAAATGCCAGCAGACTAGCGGGTGTTCATCTACCGATATGTCATGAATAGGCATATGACCCACAGAAATTGCTGATTGGCATGTGTTGATTGTATGATATGCCAAGCCTTTGTCTGTCAATTCAGACAAAACATGTATCACATGGACTACATCTGCCCCCACAGGATCAAGATCCAGTCAAAGATACCAGCATGCCCATCTCCTCCAGGCTGAGCCGTATCTCTTGACAGTAGAATCCACCCATGCTCAACTGATGAGGGAGGAGGCCGAAGTTGAAAGGTCCTGGGACTGCCCAGTGTCACTTGTAATCTTCCAAACCATGAGTAGAAGAATTCTGTCCTTAACAAGTGGATATACGTTGCCATCAGGAGCCGTCAGTAGATGAAGACTCTGGAAGTAGTTCCATGTAAAGCTCCAGAAGAACTGGATACCAAACTTGTGATATCCAAAGCAGTGTCACCAGGATTACCTCCACTTTCTGTAGTCAGATCAGCACTGTGAGTGGCTATTATTGATAAAGGAGAAAAAGTGTACCCATGAAACTGACTCCAGTGCTGGAGGAAAGCATCTGTCGCCTGTGCTACAGGGTCTGGGTGCTGGCTGCAGAATTGTGAAAGTTGATGGTTGAGCCTTGATGCAAATAGATCCACCTGGCATGGGCCCCATTGATCCATGACCTTCTGAAACAGAAGAGGATCCACTTTCCATGCATTGTTATCCTTCAGGTGTCTGGATTTTCAGTTCGCCAAGTGGTTGAGTTTCCCCAGTAGGTATTCTGCTGTTGACGACAGAGTTTCAGACAGTCGTCCCAAAATTCCCTCGCCAGGTCCGCCAGCCCCTTGAACTGTGTACCCCCCAACCGATTGATATACCATACTGCGGAGATGTTGTCCATTTCAAGAGGATGGAATAAGACACCTTGTTGGCTGCTAAGCTCCTCACTGCAAAGGATCCTGCGAGGTTCACCACAAAGTTGATGTGGAGGGTCCCCTTTTATTCTGACCACTGCCTTCCCGTGGTAATATCCCCACAATGTGTGCCCCACCCCTGACAACTGGCACTGGACTTGATAATCAGTTCTGGGACTGATCCGAAAATGGCTCTACTGTTCCATGCCTGCATGTGGTTGAGTCACCAACGGAGTTCTGTCCGAGCCTTTGGGAGAGAGGGATATCTTGTGCATACATAAGTCTCTTCCTGAAGTGTTGAGCCTTCAGGTGCTGTAGAGCTTGATAATGCAATGGACCCAGGAAGATCGCCTGGATAGACAAAGACAGGAGGCCTGCTGTCCTGGCCAGATGACGGAGGGAGAATTATTCCCTGTCCAGCATCTTGCGCAGCTCCTGTCGAATCAGAAACATCCTTTTCTGTGGTAATCGAAGGGATTGTCGTACAGTATCTACTTCGAACCCCAAGGAGGTCATTTGCTGAGCCAGAACAAAGGGCCTGATTACAACTTTGGAGGGGGGTGTTAATCCGTCCCAAATGTGACGGATATCCTGCCCACCGTATTACGAGTTCCATAGGACATAATGGACTCGTAATACGCCGGTGGTATATCTGTCACATTTGGGATGGATTAACACCCTCCTCCAAAGTTGTAATCAGGCCCAAAGTCTGATTTCTAAACTTTCATTATAAACCTCAGATTTTGTAGGATATTTTTTGTTTTCTGGAGTCAGTAGGCTAGAGTAGACCTGTCCTGGTGCATTAGAAGAATGTCATCCAGGTACAGTATTAGCCTGATCCCCCCATACCCGGAGTTATTCCATGATAGGCCTCAATACCTTGGTGAAGCACCAAGGCGCTGAGGACAGACCAAACAGCAGGCATGTGCACTCAAAAATGTGGCCGTCCCACTCAAACTTTAGGTAATGTCTGTGTGGTGGAGAGATCAGGATGGTGAGATTGGAGTCCTTTAGGTCAAGCCTTACCAACCAATCGTTGGGTAGCAGAATATCCTTGAGAAGGTGAATGCCCTCTATTTTGAAGTTGTAGTACACTACCCATCAGGTGAAGTCTTTCAAGTTTATAACTGGTCTGTAACTTTTGTCCTTTTTTCTCACCAGAAATGTGGCTTAGGAATCCCCTGGGGTGAAGGAGGGAGTGGGTAATTGCTTCTTTATGTAGAAGCTTTCTTACTTCCTGGTTTACCACCTGCGTTCCTTCTTGCGAGAAAACTGAGGAACAGGGATGGCAGTGTTGTTGGGGCGTGCCATAGAATTCTATATGAAAGCCCCTCACCAACTGGAATTCCATGTTATGGACGTCCAATTCTGAGTGAACTATTGCAACCTGCCTCCTGCCCCTGATAAGGAAGAAGGGATATCGCTTACCGGTTGTACCACCTGGTGCGTAGCTGGTCCCTCGGAAGACTCCTTTGCCTCCACATCCTCTGCCATGACATATAGATTGATAGACCCCTCCAAGTTTCTTGTGGTCTTGCCACAAGATGGATCGCCTGGTTTGTGTCTGGACGTTTGAGTTATTTGCATGGCTGGAGGAGCGCACTTTATTTCTTCCGGCCCCTCGAAAAGCCTGTTGGCTAAAGACCTTCTTGATGGACTGCTAGACTTTATCCAAGGATGAAAAGTGTTCACAAAAGTGTGACAAATCTTTAATAAATGGCTCTCCAAAGAAGCCTCCATTTGCCACCAGGCCATTTTCTGTGGTAGCCAACTCACTCAATCTGGGTGCGATCTTAATGAGTAAGGATCGTCTGCACTCCATTGACAAGGGACAGTTGGCATTGCCTAGAAAACATAGGGTCCGTTGGACCCATCCTGATAAGATGGTGAGGTCAGTCATATGCCTGGACCCCTTGGTGTCTTCTGCCATATCCAAGATGTTGGTATGTCGCCCTAGAACAGGGATCTCCAACCTTTTCTGTACTGAGAGCTTCTTCTGCTGATTGAAAACCATTGTGATCTACCGCCTATGCAGTGATGTCAATTCCAGTGCAGATGGATGATGGGAAATTAAGTTCTCTTGCTTGTTTTGGAAAAGCTTCTGAACACATTTTGCCTTTCTCCATTTTAGTGATATCTTTGTAAATGATAAAAAAGGAAACTTTGTGGCTAGTGCCCTTTTGCTATTACTTTAACAGAAATAGGATGAGGATCTGCAGTTTTCTGCCCTTTAATATAGTCTAATAGATCAGCATTGCTGTCAAGACAATCTACTTTTCAAAGAATGGCAGTGCAGTGCCACTGTACACATATTCAGGGTTTATTCACAACGCAAAACGAACATGATCTTGGCTTGGTATAAAGGATATAGAGCATATTTTAATACAGCAGCATAAACCTCAGACCGTATCAGGTGAAATAATGATAAACTTTAATATATGCACAATAACTTGGGTGTATATAATATGGCACGATAGACATACAACCCAGATAGAGGTAGTAACACATCTTGCACAGTTTGACATAACAAAATTACAAATGAAAAATCCATTAACAGTTTGACACAGCTTCATTTTCTAACATCATTGTCAAATAATAAGTGTAAATAATTGGGTTAGTTGTGACCGATGTGTATTGTATCCTGTTTTTTGTCCTGGGCAGTTAATAGGAATTCTGTCTGGGTTGGGTTGAGGTTTAGGTAAGCTCTGGGCATCCAGGTCTGAATAATTTGTAAGCATTCTTGAGGTGTTGGATGTTGAAAGCAGATAAGACCTTCAAGTAGAGTTGTCTATCATCAGCATATTATTGAATCTTGATGCTATTGTCTGTGAGTCCTTCACAAGTACTAAGGCCACAATTTCCTTTCTACTAGGAACCAAAAGCCGGATGTATTAACAATTTTACAGTTGCATAGGTCAAATGTGAGCCTCTGCGGCTGCACAATGTTTTTTTAAAATGTACAAAATACAATTTGGTATTCAGTAACACGTTACTGAATTACAATTTGGGTTTTAGAATAATACAGAATCAGTATTTAGAAGAGGCGTGTAAAAGGCGTCCTTTCCAAATACTGATCATTTCGCTTATGTATTATTATTTTGCAACTAAAATCTGGTTGCAAAACATTAATATTTTACCACCAAATCAAAATTGGTGGTAACTATTAACAAACAGGAAGGGGTCCGCAAGGGATCCCTTTCCCCTTGTGGATGTCAACAAAAAGCTTTTTAAGGAGCAGGGAGTGGTCCCTGGGACCACTACCTCCTCCTAAAAAAATTTTTTTAAGTATTTATTTTCTTTTTTAAACATATCTTGTTTTCCTTTCAGAAAAATGGACTACATTTAAAAGCAATCAAGGACATGGTGGTCTGCTGACCCCCGCAGGTCATCCTGCTTTTGAATCTAACCAGTCATAGAGTGTCTCATTTTGCGACCTACCTCATGCATTTTAATGAGGTAGGTCGAATTGTGACCCACTATGAATTTGTATTTTGTGAACCAACCTATTAAAACATAGGTTGGTTCACAAAATTCTAATTAATTCGGTAGAAGCAGGTGTACAATTTACACCCACTTATACCAAATCTATTTTAATAGATTCCTAATAAGAAATCACAAATTGCAAATCATTATTTCATGCAATTCACAATTTCCTAATTGGAATCATAGTACACCAGGCTCTAAGTACTTAATTGTAGCACTTGACTCTCTCAGGTTAGCTAGGGAGAGTTGTCCAAGGCCTGCTCAGGGGAGGTGGTGTGGGCTAGTAATCCCAACATGCTGGTACCCACCGACACTCAGTAAATTATTGTCCAGGCATTTTCAATGCTATGCATTAAATTAAAAATATATACATTCAGGTAGATGGAAGTACCTTTGGTTGCATCCTCACTTCACATTTCTTTTGTGGTAGGGACCCCGGTTCCCTTAGGTGCACTCACTGGCTGGGGGGAAGTTGTCCCTTCCTGCACAAAAACAATCCTGCCCATAATGCAGGGAGGGGGCTGAAGAGTGCCATATCTTTGTAATATGGCACTGTTCTTTTCACTTCCATTCACACAGTGCAGTGCAGCAACTTGCCTTTCTGCCCTGTGTAATGTGAAATATTAGTAAATATGCTACATGGCCTTTCTGAGTGCCCCCAAACTCCCATCTTGTTTGCCTGTCTATTCTAGTGCCCTGAAACTATACTGTTGCCAACATACTTTACTTACATACAGAGCCACTTTTTTTCTCAGTTACTTTAGTAAAAGATTTTGTCCAATATAGTGCTTTGAATAAGTCTTCTAATGTTTGCCGGCACAATAAATAAAATACATTATTATACTAACTGTAACTGTAATAATAAATGCTATTGAGCTTGAAAGGACAGAGGACTGAGTTGTTCAGTCTTTATTGCACAAGAACGATCGAGGGTTGAGCTGGTCATAGCAGGATTAGAATCTATACGGTTATTTAATTTATTGAGACTTTCAGTATTTTGCCTCTTAACACAGTCCTTCAGGAGCACTACAGTAAAATATTCCTGCCCCTTCCCTTTTCTCACATCTGTTAGCCTTAATCTCCAGATCACACCAGCACCCTTAGAATGTCTTGGCCTTGTCCAGGAACATCCATATTGCTGGAGGACAACATACCCACCCAGATATCCAATTGCATTGCAGCAAAACAATACTTTTGCTGAAGCTAAAATGGGCAAGCTAAATGTCCTAACATCTGCTGGAATAAAGTGTAATGCAACCCTTGGTTGAACTTGGAGCTATCACCTGATAATTACTTTAACTATGAAATCTCTTTCACATGTGTGCTCCTTTTAAATGCAGCTGTTTCCCATATATATATTTATGTATTTAACCTACTGGCAGTCACCAGTAGGTAGTTATAGTTAGGACCCAGTATCCGTAAGAAAGAGTTTTTTGACTTGGCTATATCTTTGGCACCATTTGACAAATCTTCATGAAACTGTCCAAAAAAAGTGTCTTGTTGGGTATTGTTGCACATGGAAAGTTTAGGGGTGATCCGTCAAGTGGGTAGCTGTGAAAAAAAGGGATTAAAAAGTGTGTTTTCCATGTTAATTCTCATATGGATTTTGAACACGACTACACCCCGAACCGCTGGACGGAATCACACCAAATTTGGCAGAAAGATAGCTCTTGGTCCAGAGAGCATACCTTTTGTTATTTGGTGTAAATCAGTTCATTAGTTTTTGAGATATTACAGAAAAGAGAAATTTGTATATCTGGACGGAGCCTAGGAACAGACCTCATTGTGAGATCTGATTGGTTACCAGCACTTCAACCAGGAAGTGCTGGCAGCCATCTTGGGACCAATATACATTATAGCACCCCGTTAAAATGCATTGTAGTGAATAGGACACTTTGAGGGTCACCAAAAGGAGACCGTATAAAGGCTGATAACAAATTTTAGTTACAATATAAATAATTTGTCGTACCATACTAATTTAAGGAATTGTGGTGTGTCCTAAGGTGATTTTACCTTGCTGTGATTTCATAGATTATATTTGAGAGAAAACAGGAGCAGCCTGTCAGTTGATTCCCTTGTGTTCTACTGCAGCCTGTCAGAACAGCGCTAACAGTCCTACTTATGACATAAGTGTGGCAAAACTGAAACGATCCTGATTGAATCAAACTGGTCAAATTTAACACATTTAATTTAGAAAGGAACAAAATGAGGGGGTTCACTTTGTCATAGAAATTATAGTTGTTGCTGTAAAAAGAAAAATTCGGACGCGTTTTAAGTGAGTTCCCAAATATCTTCCTGTTCTATTTCATTAAAACATTCTGACAGGGGGGCGTGGCCAAGATGGCGGCGTGAGCAGACGCATTTGTCTGAGCTCCGCCGCCCAGGTCCCAATAAAAGCTTTGTCGCCCGTCTTTGAGATCCCCAGACCCTCCTGGATAGGTGAGAAGACCCGAGAGACAGCGGACGCTTCTGGGGAAGGGCGGGTTGCCCTCCGAGGAGAGCACCAGCGGTGTAGGGCCTTGCGGTTGTCGGCCGCGGCGTGTGGCAGCTGTGCCGCGTGGAGTGGCTGGGTGCGTGGTGACAGGCCGACACACTGGAGCGACGCAGAGGGTACCTGGGCCTGCATCGGAGCGACAGAGGGTGCTGGCCCTCGCATCGGAGGCCCGACGCGGAGTGGAGGTGTGGCAGGTCTACACGGCCCACGGCGGCCATTACTGCGGGCTGGAGGTCCCAGATGCGATACGGCACATCACTGCACATTTACGCCCCTGCTCCAGGTTGGTGGAGCTTGGATGGGCGCTAAGGGGTTGGGCCACACATCGGCGGTACGGTCGGCCCGCGGTGGCCCAGCCCGAGTTCAGAAGGAGCTTGGGGCCTGCTACTGGCCTATGAACTTTGGGCAGCGTTAGATGCAGAAACTGGTGCCCAGAGCTTCAAGGGCATAAAGTGAAGGATCTGGCAGCTCGTCTCGCGCCAGGCAGTACGAAGAGGCTCTAGACGTGACGAAAGAGACACCCGGGGCTATGACGTCCTCCAAGCCAAAACGAGATCAGTCGGTGAGAGATATGCTGACCAGATCCCACCCGGTGCAAGGCAAATCGGGTGAAGGCCTGGCGGTGGGTCGGTCTCCTGAGGTACGTGGAGAGATGTAGGAGGACGGGGAGGCCCCGGTCACAAAGTGTTTCCTTACCTCACTGTTTGACTCGCTTCAGAGTGACCTGCAGGAACTTCGTAAAGACATTTTTCAAGAGGTGAAAGAGCTACGAGTGGAGGTTACGTCCCTGGGCTAGCGTGTGGCCCAGGTCGAGGATGGCGAGATCTCTCGGGCGAGGAGTTAGCGGGCATGCAACAAGAGGTCATACGCCTTCGTGACCAGCAGGAACTCCTCCAGTCTGCGGTTGAAGACTTGGAAAATAGATCTCAACGACATAACATTTGCATCCGAGGTATGCAACTCTGAGCAGAAAAGGATGATATTAGTGAATTTGTGGTGGCGTTGTTTGACTCTGTGCTTGGCCTGGAGGGTGCTCGGGAGATTACACTAGATAGGGTCCATTGTGCGGGTCGCGGCAGCGGACCCGGAGAGCGACCGCCTGATATCCTGGCATGTGTTCATAATTATGGGCTTAAAGAAAGCATCTTGCAGAGGGCCCGTAATCTCCCACAGATTCAGTTTCGAGGGCACACGCTCCAATTATTTCAAGACCTCTCGCTGCGGACTCTACAGAGGCTACGCAAATTTAAGCCCATCACGGAGAACCTGCGGGCGAACTCGGTGTCATACATTTGGGGACATCCTTTCCGCCTCATCTTTCGTTGGGAAGAGCAGTTCCGCCAGGTGAAATCAGTCCCAGAAGTGAGAAAGATTCTTCATTTGGAGGGAGACACCCAGGAAGAGGGCGCTTCTACGGTCATGGATGATGGGGATCGACCGCGATGGCGACGTAAGGAGAGGAAGAGGAAACAGCGGCGACCTACAACATCGGAGCAAGCTCAGGAGCAGCAATCAGTACTTAGTAGCGTGGCCGCTGGGACACATGCTTAATGGCCGGAGGGCTGGCATGGTAACTGGGAGTGGGCCGCAACAATTCAGGTCATGTGACTGTTGCGACGGGACCTGGGCGGCGGAGTCGGTAGATGATATACGACGAGCTTGAGTGATTGTGCTACCCCTGTTGAGACTTTGCCTCTTAGGAGATGAGTGATAGAGGACTTTACAGTGATGAGCACCTGTTGTGCGTTATGGTTGTAAGTTGGTGTGCTTCCCCTGGATCTTGCATACAGATTGCCTTGGCTGCCGGGCCCCCTGGTTCAGAGCGGCCTTGGGTCTGGTCCGAGCTCGGGCTCCCCCGGTGGACCCTCCCCTGAGTGCTTGTGATACTGGGTCATGTGTCTCTTAAGTGTCTAAGCTTGAATGTCCGATGTCTTAACAGTCCGGCTAAGAGATTAGCGATCCTGTCGATGCTTGAGCACTCTGGTAGTCACATTTGCCTCTTACAGGAAACGCATCTGCTGGCCAGGGACCCATATCGTATGTGCTCAAAGTGGTTTCCTAGACAGTTCTGGTCCTCGTCCCCCATGAAACACGCCGGGGTGGCAATAGTACTCTCGAAGACCTTCTCTGGGGAAGTGATAGCAAAGATACATGAGGTGCAGGGCAGACTCCTGGCCCTTAGACTACGGGTGGGGGCTTTCTGCTTTACCATTGCCTCTCTGTATGCCGCCAATACGCAGCAAGAATACTTCCTGAAACAGGCACTTGCTCCGGCGCTTGCAACACCCGATAGTGCTGTTTTAGTGGGAGGTGATTTTAATTTGGTAATGGTCAATGAGTTGGACAGATCTGGGCACCGCTTTGGGCAGACGGGTGCGTTGACGACGGCAGGGCGACAGTGGTTGGCTGAGTGTGGACTAGAGGATGTTTGGCGGAGATCACATCCTTCGCTTAGGGACTACTCTTTTTATTCGTCAGCTACCAAGACGTACGCACGGATTGACCTCTTTCTGGCTTCACAAGAGTTTGCTTCTCGAGTTCGAGAGACCACAATAGAACCCAGGGCCCCTACAGATCATGCGCCTATCACGGTGGAGGTCGGGTGGATGTGGGTCGGGTGGGCAGCTCGAGCTGGCGTTTCAGGGATGCGATCTTGCAGAATAGAGAAACGGAGGAGTCGCTACAGCGCGTGATTTCGGATTACCTTAACCACAATGATGATGGGACAACCAGTTTGGAGGCTCTATGGGAGGCTCTGAAGGCAGTGCTGCGGGGGGAGGTAATGTCGCTATCAGCAAGGGATAATAGGGCAAAGAGGGAGAAGTGGGCGGCGCTAGAACAAAGGGTGACAGCATTGGAGCGATCCCATAAGTCCCCGGGTGCACCAAGAACTTGGCGGGAACTGGAGAAAACGAGGCAGCAGCTGAAACGGTTGGACTGGGATAGAGCGGAGTATGCGATAGCGCGGCTTAAGCATAAATATTACATTGGGAGTAATAAGTGTGGCAGGCTCCTGGCGCATAGGTTGAGAGCACAGCGTGGGGCAGCAGCGATAAAAATGGTCCGCTCACCTTCGGGGAGGGAGGCCCACACAGACGACCACATTGCAGAAGCGTTCGCCGAATATTATCGGGTGTTGTATACAGCCGATACCCAGAGCGATGCGAATCCAGCCGCATTCCTCGCGGGATAGCAATTACTCCGCTTGCTGAGAGGGAAGCGTCTTCCTTGGGTCAGGCTATCAGAGTGTAGGAGGTTATCTCGGCAATATCAAGGCTCAAGGTGGGGAAGTCTCCCGGTCCTGATGGCTTTACGGCGCTCTTTTATAAGACTTTCTACGCGGAACTTGCACCGCTTTTGGCGCGTCTTTTTAACTCCTTTCAGGAGTCAGGGGCGCTTGTGCTCAGTATGTCCGAAGCTACCATTGCGGTGATACACAAGCAAGGGAAAGACCCAGA
This sequence comes from Pleurodeles waltl, assembly GCF_031143425.1. Lineage (NCBI taxonomy): Eukaryota > Metazoa > Chordata > Amphibia > Caudata > Salamandridae > Pleurodeles > Pleurodeles waltl. The sequence goes on from NC_090439.1 coordinate 228,293,244, forward strand.
GGAGTGTGCTTCGTACAGACCAATCTCGCTTCTGAACATAGAAGCTAAGCTCTTTACTGGAATATTGGCCCACCGCCTTAATCCCTATATGACGGGTCTTATAGATCCAGACCAGGCGGGCTTTATACCCCATCGTCAGTGCAGTGATAATAGGAAGCGACTGTTACATTTGATAGATAAAACTAATAGATGTCGTAGGGAGACGCTGCTCCTCTCTATTGACGCGGAGAAGGCGTTTGATAGGTTCCACTGGCCTTACTTATTTCGTGCTTTGGAGTGTTATGGTTTGGACCCGGCCTTCAGGAGGTGGGTGCAGTGCATTTATCGCTCGCCTAGGGCTGCGGTTCGGGTTAATGGTATAGTTTCTTTGCCGTTCCCGATTGGATGGGGGACTCGGCAGGGGTGCCCTCTTTCCCCCCTTTTTTTGAGCTTTACATGGAGCCCTTCGCTCAGCGTCTACGCGATAGCCCCTTGGTCTCTGGGGTGAAGTGGAGGGTATCACCACCTTATCACGCTGTACACAGATGATGTGATTCTTACCCTCTCTGAGCCCGCGACCTCTCTGCCTGAACTAATGGCGATAATGGAAGAGTTTGGCCAGATCTCGGGGTTTCGGGTAAATATGCAGAAATCCCAAGTCCTTAGTTTGTCCATGAACCCAGACCGTGAGCAAGACTTGAAGACTCAATATCTGTTTCTTTGGTCCTCATCACGGCTCCCTTATTTGATCTGGCGTCTTCAGTTACGAGGAGGGTGTGCTTGAATTATGCGACGTTGGTCTGAGAGGTGCAGCGTGATTTGGAGAGCTGGGCGAAACATAAACTTTCTTGGCTGGGCAGGGTGGTGGCGGTGAAGATGACCACATTGCCGCGCATATTGTACGTCTTCCAGGCGCTGCCTCTGGCTCCCCCGCCTCGTGCATTAGCGACTCTTCAGTCGACAATCCTTACGTTTATCTGGGATGGGCGCCCTGCACGGCTCCCTAGAAGACTTTTATATCGCCCTAGAGCGGAGGGGGGGTTGGCGGTCCCCTGCCTTATACGATATTATCAGGCCGCACAGTTACGCTTTCTCTTGGAGTGGAGCTGTCCACTTACTGAGAAACACTGGTGTTTCATGGATAAGCGGTAGCGGGATCGCACATTTGGAAGGAACCTTGGCTTCGACGTCAACAAATGGCGCGGGGCCTGTACTCCTCCCCGATTACGGGAGCGACGCTACGTGTCTGGGACACTATGGCATGTCGAGCAGGGCTTATGTCGTTCCCGTCCCCTATGACCCCGATAGGGACGAACCCTGATTTTGAGCCTGGGCTGTGTCTGGATGGTCTGCGCCGATGGTATGATGGAGGCTGTAAAAGGGTGGGGAGTCTGTTTGATGCACAGGGAGTGGTCTCTTTTGATCAGGTGAGGGAAACATATGGCCTGACAGAGGCAGATAGGTTAATGTACTACCAGGTGAGGCATTGGGCTCTTCTGCTGGCGAACAGAGCTCTGATAGATAGGCCACTCACACCGATTGAAAAATGGCTGTTGACAAAGAAGGATGACAAGCGAGTCCTCTCAGAACTGTATAGACTCTTACAAGGAAGGGAACGCCTGGCTAAGTCTAAGGGGCAACTTAGATGGGAGAGAGAGCTGGAGAGGGAGTTCTCGGACGAAGAATGGGGAAATATATACAATAGAGCACATCATACAGCTTTCAATGCAGCAGGGACAGAGACGCGTATAAAGTGGCTTCCTATTGGTACTACACTCCAGCCAGGATACACTCATGGGACCCTACCAAGCCCGGCCTTTGCTGGAGGGGGTGTGGCAATACAGGTACGCTGGTACATCTGCTCTGGCACTGCCCCAAACTTCAGAGATATTGGATGAGCATCTTAGATGATATTGATAAAGTGTTCCAGACCGAGCTTCCTAGGTTTCCATCGTATATACTTCTCGGCTTGCCCAACCCCCTCACCTTCCCGCTACGATCCCTGAAAGGGCGACAGATGGCGCTGGCACTCAGTGCGGCTGTGCAGTCGATACTGGCCTTATGGGGGACGGACAGGGTACTGACGTATGCGACCTAGCTTCAGAAGCTGTGGTTTATTCTGGCAATGGAGAAGCTTACTCTGGTTTCTCAGCAGAGAGTGGGTGACATAAATATGTTATGGAAGCCGTTTCTTAAGATCCTATCAACAGAGTTCACGGAGCTGACATGCCCGGCTTACTTGAGGGTTCTGGGGCTGACAGATGCTTCTTAGAAGATGCTTAGCTGTCGGCTGGGGGTGACCTAGCAGGATGTTAGCTTGTAAAGTTGGGAGGTATCCTGGGGGGAGGAGTGATTTATTTGACGGGGGAGGCACAGTTTTTCTGCTGTTAATTTTTCTATGTTTTTTTTTGTTTATGCACGAAGCACTGAGGTCATTAGGCCACTGTCTTTACCTACCTTGCTCTTCTAAATGTTTTGAAGTGTGCGAAAAGGGAGATTTCTCTTAACAATAAGACAGTAATCATGTGCATGCTTTCTTGGATATCAGATTGAAATGCTGCAGCTCGGTGGTTGACTTGTTGGCGACTCACACAATGTGCTTTGTACAAAAAATATTGTTAAAATCAATAAAAAAGATTTGATCCATAAAACATTCTGACATGCAAACTGATACATGCACTTTTAAAACCAGCAGCAAACGCCCAGGTGATTAGCAGCTTTACTGCAATGTTTCTAATGAGCAGCTTGAGTGTTTACATTATGAATGTATGCCAAAAGTGTGACACATCAGAACACCATCTTGATGAATCGAAGTGGAAACTGAAAGCATTTTCTACTGAGGATACTGCAGTAAATGAGGAAATTAGGGAACTTCATAACAAATAGGTCTCCCCAGAAGGCCACCAGACAAAAAATAGCCCAAATATCACCCAAATGTAGCCGAAGTTTAGACCAAGGACAGAAGTTTGCATAACACTTAATTTCTTTGTTTGTTTGCAGTTTTATACAGCGCAGACATGACCTGAAGGTATTGGAAGTGCTTTACGTGAGCATCAGTTACATTACACAAGGATACGTTCATTGATTTTGGGTCTAGGCCTGGGGAGATTAAAGGATTTGCCCAGAATCACAGGATTTTGAGCTGACGCTGAAACTCAAACCTGGTTTGGCAGTTGCAAAGTCTGCAGCTCTGGCTATAACACCACATCCTCTCCTCTAAGTGAAACATATACTGAAGTGATCAACTGGATAAAAAACACATAAAGGTAGCAAATAATTTAAAAGTGCTCTGTCATTATTTGAGAACTCCTACCATATTTCTCATTTTAGTTTTTTACAGCACTAACCATAATTTCTGTGAATATAAAACCCTCTGATTTTATAATTTCTAAAGAAAATGCTTTAGCTATTTGCAGTTTTGATTACAACAAGATGACGTCAGGCATGCCACATTTTTATAATAAATGTAGAATTTTAGCAATCTAGTTGTTCTTTAAACTATTTCGGGGGCCGCAGAAGTCAGGGGCATGGACTCAGATAACTGAGGGGCATGGAGGAGGGTGAAGAGGCAACACGTTGACCACCCTAGGCAAGAAGGAGGGACAGTGGCAGCACAATGGACTATGGAGGTATTAATGCATTTTTCTCATCTTTCACAGAATTTGAAAAACACTTCCCTGAGGTCGATGGAATCTTTGGACCCAGTGAAGAGTGTGGTTAACCATACCCAATAATGTCAAAATCCAGCAGCAAATTTAAACACCATGACCCATGTTGCCACAGAAGAAAACTCCAATCAATAAAGTTTCAAAGCTTTATTTTGCAGTTTTGGCCTTTATTTTATAACCACAAAGCCAAAGTCACATAAATTGTGCACAAACTGAAATGGTAAAGGCAAAGAAAGACCATAGGTTGACCAAATCTACGAAACAAGTTTACTCTACTCAATGTCAGCACCATTAAACTGTCAAGAAGAATAATGCATATTAATAAAGAGACAATTTGAGAAACAGAAATACTATTTAAATCAGACTGTGAATTAATGAGTCAATTTTAATTACAAGAATTTCTAAATCAGGATTTGGACATGTTATCCCTACTCCTAACCAAATTAGGACAAGCGTGTAGGAGCAGGCTAACACATGCAGACAAAAGTCAAAAAGGAAAGACAAAAATAATTTGGAAAATCATCTATCTCAGGCTAAGTTAAACTACCTAAAAAAATGAAATATGCAGGTGTCAGCATGCCAACGTCTACTGAAGCAAAATGGGTCAGGGGAAAATAACATTTGAATTATAATATACATCTCCTAGGGTCAAACATTCAATTCAATGTTGTCAGTAAAGCATGTAGATCATCAGGGGAATTTGCAGAACACGAGCTGCACATTAGGAAACATCCAAGGGACAAGTAATCAGAACAAACTTCTAAAGGGGACTGACTGAAACTTACAAAGTCCATCCCTACTTAGAAATACTCAAAACAGCTTGAATGGTCAGTTTGATGAGTCCATGTCGTGCAAAACTTACAATGTCCAATTAGAATTTAAGCACAAATCACGTTTGCAACATCACAGAAAATCCTCAAGTTTGGTACAAAGTTGTCTCTTCTTTCCATGTGAATCCAGTCGTTTAACAATTTTGTGCATCACTTGTTGCAATTGACATGTTTTCTCATGGTGCAAGAAAATTTCAATTGTTTGCATGAGAAAAGTTCCATTGAACAGTAGCAACTGATTTAGCTTTCAGTCTCCAGGTCTCAGTGTACCAGAATCAAAGTCATTGGGAAACGCGTCTTACACATTGAACAATGTGACCTTTTACTATTCATGAGAAACAACCTAATGGAAAAATTCACGTTAGGGAAAAAGAAATGATTCATCACCTTTACATGACTGCAAATACAAAGTCTTCAGGCCTAGTTATGCTGACACAAGAAATATAATGCATTAACATTGTTATTGGATTGGATTTTATTACCTGCACAATAAATTATTCAACTTCAACTTATTAATAAAACACACATAATAGGCAAATTTAGTAATTCAGCATTATTAATGTATCACCACAAAATAAAACGTGGGCACTTTTAAAATGTGTGTCAATGCAGCTTTTTCTCTACTTTAGGCTTTTAAAATGTGAATATAAATGTCAACTAATGCTGACATCTGGGTCACTAAAAGCATTGCTACTTTTTATGCTGCAACAGTGGGCAGGGAAAAAGGGACAGGGGCAACAAACCAACCATGCAGGACAGGCAAGAGAGGCTATGGAAATATAACAGACCATTGAGGGCAGAAGGAAGAGGCAGTGGCAGTACAAGCGTAAATGCCAACAGACCAGATTCAGGCAAGGGACTCCTGATGTTATAAGCCCAAAAGGGATTTATTTTACCTGTCTCCTGCCTAAAATCTATTTTTTTCAATGTAAGTCTATGGGGAAATTTAATCCCCTAGGTATTTTTTCAAAATCTCCCTCTTGCCAAGTTCAGAATGTTGGCAAGTCTAGTACACTGGATCATCGAAGGCAGGAGGAATGGGGTAGGGACATGGACTTGGATGATGGAGGGAGGTGGGCCTGGCCACCAGACTGACCTTAGAGGGGAGGTGTCAGGGGTTGCAGCAGCACAATACACCACACAGGGCAAGCAGGATGGCAGTGCAGCACAACGGACCATGAAAAGCAATAGGGAGGAGACAGGGCCTTGCACATGGATAAAAGAGCCATAGCGGACAGACAGGAGGGACAGTTGCAGCGTAGCAGACAATGAATGGTAGGAGGGAGGGGGCAGCGGTACAACAGTGGACCAGACAAGGCAGGAGGGAGGGGATAGGGGCCTGCAAATGGAAAATGGAGGGTAGTGGGCAAAGAGGCAGGGTAGGAACAGCAGGCTGACCATGGAGGGCTGGCGGTATGGACACTGGAAGCACAACACACCAGGGAGGGCAACAGCGTCACTATAAAGGCATACATACAGACAACCGAGGGAAGATGGGATGGGGTCGGGGCAGCAAGCTGACCACCCGGGGCATGGGGAGGGGATGTGGCAGCACAGAAGACCTTGCAAGGCAAGCAAGAGGATTAGTGGCAGCACAACGGCCATGGTGGGTAAGAGGGAGAAGGCAGGACATGCACAAAGGACCATGGAGGACAGAAGGGAGGGGTAGGGGCCGCACACAGACAGGAGAGGGCAGGGGAAAGAGCTTCACAACAGACCATGCAGGGCTGGCAGGAGGAGTAGTTGCAGCACAACAGAGCATCGGGGGTAGAAGGGAGAGGTATCAAAATGGACCATTAAAGACAGGATGGAGGGGATAGGGGCATGGAACTCGGACAGGCAGGGTGGAGGTGGCAAGGACAGTTAGCAGCCATCTGACCATGATAGGCAGGTGGGAGGGGCAGTGGCAGCTCAACAGAACTCTCAGAGTAGATAGGAGGGGCAGTAACTGGTCCATAAAACATATTGGGCAAAAAGAAGGAAGCAGGGACATGCACACAGACATTGGAGGGCAGAGGGGAAGAAGATTAGGGACAGCAAGCTAAACACAGAGGTTAAACAGGAGGGCAATGACGGGTCATAGAATAGGCAATGGAGGGCAGAAGGAGTGGGCAGGGATATCACATTAAATGGAGGGCAGTGGCAGCACATCAGATCATGCAGGTCAGGAAGGAGGAGGCTGGTGCATGGACTCGGACAACAGAGGGTAGGGAGGAGGTGGATGAGGCTGCAAGATAAATGTTCAAGGCAGGCAGGGCAGTGGCAGAACAATGACCACGCAGGGCTGTAACGAGGGAGCAGGGGCATGGACTTGGACAATGGATGGCAAGGAGGAGGGTGGGGGGGCTGGAGCAACAAGCTTGGCTGGGGACACCACAATACCAGGCCAGGCCCTGTGTCAAAGCCCCCCCCCCCTCAAACCCCAAATTAAATTGCTATGGCATCTTAATATTTAAAAAACTCTAGAAATTCACTGAAAAAAACAAAGGCTACAAGGATGTTATAGTTAAGAAATAGAACTAAAAAAACCTTAGACATTCAATAAAAAACTAAAGATCACAGGGGTGTTATAGTTAGGTTCACACAGCTGTTGATAAAAACACTCATAGTTTATTGCAGCAAAACACAAAAACCGTTTCAACCTCAGAGAGCCTTGATCATGTGAGCACCATAGTGAAGACACCATATTTTAACCAGGAAGTGACAACATAAAAGAAGTACTAAGTGGCAGGAAAACACAAAAACCCAAAACCAGCACCATCTTGTAAGTCTCAATCAACGTATTATCCAAATGGAAACCTATCAAGCAGATAGTAACTTTGCTGTACGGACAAACCAAAATTGTACACAGAAATTAATATAATTTCATAAATTATTATGCTGGGTAACACAATGGGATACATAAATGAAAGACGGATAGTGCAGTCACATATTGTTCCCAGTACCACAGTTATTTTTGTCTTCTGTCTGAGAGTCCCATACATTTTTATAGTGTAAATTATCTATCATTGTCCCTAAATCAATAAAAACAATTGGTTCAGAATAAACATACTGAGTAAATAATGTAAAGTGTTACCACAATGCATATTATAATACAAAACCAAAACATTGATGTGTTAAAAATTAATAGAGCCATAGTGGCAAAAAATATTTGCATTGTATGAAGCAGTAGCATGATAATAATAATAATAATAATAAATAGTACAATTTGGTTCTCAGTCTAGTAGAGGTCCCATTACACCTATAAGCAAATCAAGATACATGTGAATTGCATTAATGCATTGTATAATCCACATTGAGCAAATCCTTATAATCAAAACATAGTATAATTATATAAAATAATAATGTCTTTATAGTGAGGATCAGCATATTTCCATAGTGGAATATCAAGGTCTAACATCCATTGTCTAGAGTCCACGTGAGAAACATTGTAGAAGCTTAAATATAACAATGGGTAGCAGAGATGAAAGATACACACTACAGGGAGTGCAGAATTATTTGGCAAATGAGTATTTTGACCACATCATCCTCTTTATGCATGTTGTCTTACTCCAAGCTGTATAGGCTCGAAAGCCTACTACCAATTAAGCATATTAGGTGATGTGCATCTCTGTAATGAGAAGGGGTGTGGTCTAATGACATCAACACCCTATATCAGGTGTGCATAATTATTAGGCAACTTCCTTTCCTTTGGCAAAATGGGTCAAAAGAAGGACTTGACAGGCTCAGAAAAGTCAAAAATAGTGAGATATCTTGCAGAGGGATGCAGCACTCTTAAAATTGCAAAACTTCTGAAGCGTGATCATCGAACAATCAAGCGTTTCGTTCAAAATAGTCAACAGGGTCGCAAGAAGCGTGTGGAAAAACCAAGGCGCAAAATAACTGCCCATGAACTGAGAAAAGTCAAGCGTGCAGCTGCCACGATGCCACTTGCCACCAGTTTGGCCATATTTCAGAGCTGCAGCATCACTGGAGTGCCCAAAAGCACAAGGTGTGCAATACTCAGAGACATGGCCAAGGTAAGAAAGGCTGAAAGACGACCACCACTGAACAAGACACACAAGCTGAAACGTCAAGACTGGGCCAAGAAATATCTCAAGACTGATTCTTCTAAGGTTTTATGGACTGATGAAATGAGAGCGAGTCTTGATGGGCCAGATGGATGGGCCCGTGGCTGGATTGGTAAAGGGCAGAGAGCTCCAGTCCGACTCAGACGCCAGCAAGGTGGAGGTGGAGTACTGGTTTGGGCTGGTATCATCAAAGATGAGCTTGTGGGGCCTTTTCGGGTTGAGGATGGAGTCAAGCTCAACTCCCAGTCCTACTGCCAGTTCCTGGAAGACACCTTCTTCAAGCAGTGGTACAGGAAGAAGTCTGCATCCTTCAAGAAAAACATGATTTTCATGCAGGACAATGCTCCATCACACGCGTCCAAGTACTCCACAGCGTGGCTGGCAAGAAAGGGTATAAAAGAAGGAAATCTAATGACATGGCCTCCTTGTTCACCTGATCTGAACCCCATTGAGAACCTGTGGTCCATCATCAAATGTGAGATTTACAAGGTGGGAAAACAGTACACCTCTCTGAACAGTGTCTGGGAGGCTGTGGTTGCTGCTGCACGCAATGTTGATGGTGAACAGATCAAAACACTGACAGAATCCATGGATGGCAGGCTTTTGAGTGTCCTTGCAAAGAAAGGTGGCTATATTGGTCACTGATTTGTTTTTGTTTTGTTTTTGAATGTCAGAAATGTATATTTGTGAATGTTGAGATGTTATATTGGTTTCACTTGTAATAATAAATAATTGAAATGGGTATATATTTGTTTTTTGTTAAGTTGCCTAATAATTATGCACACCTGATATAGGGTGTTGATGTCATTAGACCACACCCCTTCTCATTACAGAGATGCACATCACCTAATATGCTTAATTGGTAGTAGGCTTTCGAGCCTATACAGCTTGGAGTAAGACAACATGCATAAAGAGGATGATGTGGTCAAAATACTCATTTGCCTAATAATTCTGCACTCCCTGTATAGGCACAGCATAAACCTGGACTGGAATAGTCCATGATTATGGCATAGTAAATTATATCTAAATGAGCAGACATATTCAGGTGCAGCAAAGAAACAACTATCTGCATAATAATAGACCAAGTTAAATACATCAAGTGAAAAAGTCTTATCTGAAATAGTGTCCACCATCAGTTGTGTATTGCCCCTTCTGTGCCCAGGACGTATTTGTTACGTCCTGAGGCACAGTGCTGCTGTGCCCAGGATGTAACCATTACGTCCTGGGCACACAGCCCAGAGGGAGTGCTAGCGTTCCCTCTGTGGGGTTCCCCCCCACACCACAAGGCAGGGATGGAAGGGGAAGCCCTTCTCCTTCCACCCTGGCCCCCCCCCACCCCACCGTGACATCAGCGCACGATCGCGTGCTGTTTGTCACAGGGCCTCCTCCCATCGCGCTGATCGGAAGAGAAATGCTTTGCATTTCTCTTCCGATCACGTGGGGGAGGCCGAGAGAGGCTTCAAAGGGAAGGAAAGTTATTTCCTTCCCTTTGAAGTCTCTCTCTGCGTTTCAAAAGCCAGATTGCAAAGCAATCCAGCTTTTGAAACGCCCACTAGACACCAGGGATTTAATTTTAAAAAGGAAATTGGCATAAGAGAGCGACCCCTTGGGCAAGGGTCGCTCCCGGGGGGGGGGGGGGTGCATTTTTTTTAAGGCCTTTTCTGCCCCCCCTGGGGGCAGATTGGCCTACTATTAGGCCGATCTGCCCCCAGGGGGTCAGAAACCACTAGACACCAGGGAGTTGTTTTTTTCACGTAAGAGAGCGACCCCTTAGGCAAGGGTCTTTCCCCTGGGGGGGAATTATTTTAGGCCATTTCTGCCCCCCAGGGGGGGGGGCAGTAACCACTAGGCACCGGGGATTTTGTTGTTGTTGTTGTTTTACAGATGGGGAGCGACCCCTTAGGCAAGGGTCGCTCCCCTGGAGGGGCATATTGTATTTAGGCCATTTCTGCCTGCTTTGGCAGAAACCACTAGGCACCAGGGATCTTTTTTTTTGCGCTGTCACGCAAGGGGAGCGACCCCGTAGGCAAGGGTCGCTCCTCGGGGGGGGTTGCAGATTTATTTTAGGCCATTTCTGCCCCCCCTGGGGCCGGCTGAGCTAGAGGCCAAAATCCACAGGTAGGCACTTTGCAAAAAACACCTCTGTTTTCTGTCTAGAAATGTGATGTGTCCACGTTGTGTTTTGGGCCATTTCCTTTCGTGGGCGCTAGGCCCACCCACACAAGTGAGGTACCATTTTTATCGGGAGACTTGGGGGAACGCTGGGTGGAAGGAAATTTGTGGCTCCTCCCAGATTTCAGAACTTTCTGTCACCGAAATGAGAGGAAAAAGTGTTTTTTTGGGCCAAATTTTGAGGTTTGCAAAGGATTCTGGGTAACAGAACCTGGTCAGAGCCCCACAAGTCACCCCATCTTGGATTCCCCTAGGTGTCTAGTTTTAAAAAATGTGCTGGTTTGCTAGGTTTCCCCAGGTGCCGGCTGAGCTAGAGGCCAAAATCCACAGGTAGGTACTGTTTTCTGTGAAAAAATGTGATGTGTCCACGTTGTGTTTTGGGCCATTTCCTTTAGTGGGCGCTAGGCCTACCCACAGAAGTGAGGTACCATTTTTATCGGGAGACTTGGGAGAACGCTGGGTGGAAGGAAATTTGTGGCTCCTCTCAGATTCCAGAACTTTCTGTCACCGAAATGTGAGGAAAATGTGTTTTTTTAGCCAAATGTTGAGGTTTGCAAAGGATTCTGGGTAACCGAACCTGGTCAGAGCCCCACAAGTCACCCCATCTTAGATTCCCCTAGGTCTCTAGTTTTCAAAAATGCACAGGTTTGATAGGTTTCCCTAGGTGTCGGCTGAGCTAGAGGCCAAAATCTACAGGTAGGCACTTTGCAAAAAACACCTCTGTTTTCTGTCAAAAAATGGGATGTGTCCACGTTGTGTTTTGGGGCATTTCCTATTGTGGGCGCTAGGCCTACCCACACAAGTGAGGTATCATTTTTATCGGGAGACTTGGGGAAACATAGAATAGCAAAACAAGTGCTATTGCCCCTTGTCTTTCTCTACATTTTTTCCTTCCAAATATTAGAGAGTGTGTAAAAAAGACGTCTATTTGAGAAATGTCCTGTAATTCACATGCTAGTATGGACACCCCAGAATTCAGAGATGTGTAAATAACCACTGCTCCTCAACACCTTATCTTGTGCCCATTTTGGAAACACAAAGGTTTAACTGATAGCTATTTTTCACTCTTTATATTTCAGCAAATGAATTGCTGTATACCCGGTATAGAATGAAAATCCACTTCAGGGTGCAGGTCATTTATTGGCTCTGGGTACCTAGGGTTCTTGATGAACATACAAGCCCTATATCTCCCCGCAACCAAAAGAGTCCAGCAGACGTAACGGTATATTGCTTTCACAAATCTGACATTGCAGGCAAAAGTTACTGTGTAAAACGTATAGATACATTGCAGTTCTTTCCACCTCAATTTCAATATTTATTTTTTCAGTTGTTATTTTCTGTAGGAAACCCTTGTAGGATCTACACAAATTACCCCTTGCTGAATTCAGAATTTTGTCTACTCTTTAGAAATGTTTCGGTTTCTGGGATCCAGAATTGGTTTCACGCCCAAAATGCCAAAATTGTGTTGAAAAATTGGGTTTTCTGATTCAAGTCTGCCTGTTCCTGAAAGCTGGGAAGCTGGTGATTTTAGCACCGCAAACCCTTTGTTGATGCCATTTTCAGGGAAAAAACCACAAGCCTTCTTCTGCAGCCCCTTTTACCCATTTTAATGAAAAAATCGAAATTTTCACTGTATTTTAGCTAATTTCTTGGTCTCCTTCAGGGGAACCCACAAAGGCTGGGTACCTCTAGAATCCCTAGGATGTTGGAAAAAAGGACGCAAATGTGGCGTGGGTAGCTTATGTGGACAAAACGTTATGAGGGCCTAAGCGCGCCCTGACCCAAATAGCCAAAAAAAGGTCTGGCATCTGATGGGGAAAAGGCCTGGCAGCGAAGGGGTAAAAGGCGGATGACTGTGGCCAGGCCCTGAGGCCAACCTATGCCAAGCATGGCTGAAGGCCATGCATGGATGGGTAGTTATAGGGAGGCTGTATGCAGCCAGGCCCTGCAGCCAACCCCTGCCATGCTCAGCCCGAAGGCTGTGCATGGCGCAGGGTTTGTGTGGTCAATGGGGGTTGCGGCCAGGCCCTGCAGCCAACCTCTGCTGGGCACTGCCACATATATATATTCACTTTTAAAAAAACAAAGGTTAGAGGAACATTATAGTTAGACTCACATTTTAAACCTACAAAACCATAGAAATTCAGCTGTTGTAGTTAGTTCAAGTAACTATAACTTGTGCCCTAAGGTAACTATAACTCCTACCCCTGTCGTGCACAGGTTTCTCATCAATAATATTACTGCAAATGTTATAATAAGCAGTGCATGTTGAGGGCATGCAGTATAGGTACCTTAGTCTTCGAGTTATAGTTACGTAAAGTAACTCTAACTGTAACAGATGAATTTCAGTGACGTTTAAAATGTGAGCCTAACTATAATGTGCCTGTAACCTTTGGCCTTTTAAGTGCATTTCTATGTTTTTTTTCATTCTGTTTCCTAATTATAATGTCCCTGTAACCTTTTTTTTTTCAGTGAATATATATGTATATATATATTTCTCCCATTAGCAGTTGCCACTGGGTAGTTATAGTTAGGATCGTGTTTCCATAGGGAATGCATTTTTTGTGTTGCAAATAACTTTGGCGCCGTTTGATGAATCTCCACAAAACTTTTTATTTTTAAAGTGCTCTTTTTTGCTTAGTTTACGTGTGGAAAGTTTCAGGATGATCCATCAAGCGAGGGCGGATAAAAAAGAGGGGGTCCCAAAATGCTTTTTTCCTTAAGAATTTTAGACACAGCTACAGCCTAAACCACTGAACAGATTTACACCAAATTTGGTAGAAATATGGATATAGGTCCAGAAAGAGTGTGTATCAAGGGATGACAAGGCTCCACAGATCCCAACTGATCTCAAACTGAGATCTGATTGGCTGCCACCACCTCAACCAAAAAGTGGTGGCAGCCGTCTTAAGACTTATATCTCGAGTCCTAACAAAAAAGTAAAAAAAAAAAAGTAGGAATACCCTGACCTCTAGGCCTGATGGTGGTGTCCCAGAGGCACCCGCCTGGGGCCAAAAAACATTTTCTTTTTGTTTTAATTTTCTGTGACTTTGCGGAGGATCCGCAAATCTGTGACAAAATGTAAAAAAATATAACTCTTGCACTTCTGTTTTTTAAGCCACCCGGGGTGGTCCAGGTCCCGTGGGCTTCCTACCCGGTTGCTTTCAGCCCTGAGGACCCCATGCCCCAGCCATTCAGTGAAGTAGGTTGTTTTCGGCCCCAAGGATTTCATCCTCTGGGGCCAGGCCATGCAGTGAAGGGGAAGGGGCCTGTGGCCTCTCTCCCCAGGACGATTTCAGACCCAGGGATTCCATGGCCCAGCTGTGCAGTGAAGGGGAGCAAGCAGCCCCCCCCCCCCTCCCAGGGCCGTTTTCAACCCCAGGGTCCATACCCCAGGGCCTGGCTGTGCATGTAAAGGAGGAGAGACTGTGGGGTCCCCCCTCCCTGAACCATTAGTGGCCAGGGGACCCGTACCCCCGGTACATAGTGGGTTCTCTGCTGGCACTGGCGTGATGGAAACCTGTGTTTGCCCTCGCTTGGCAGGAGCAATTTCAAACCTCTCACCAAGTGGGAGCAACCATTAAGTTCACTCCCAGCAGGTGGGAGTTTGGAAAATGCTCTTGTCAGCTGGGAGTGGACATTAGATTTGTCTCCCTGATCTAAATATTGCTCCCGCCTGCAGGAAGCAACTTTTTAGCTGCTCCCTGCGTGCAGGACCAATGCCTGCTCCAGCTGAATGCAAGAAGCCAGCTGGGGCCACGGGGGCCTTGGGGCTCCCTCAACAGCCCTCTAAAAAAGTGTGGTGGGAGGACACCAGGGCACCTACCCTTTATTGGCTGGGCCCTGGGGGATGGGGTCCCCAGGGGCCGAAATGGACCTGGGGAGATGGGACACGTGCCTTCTCCCCCTTTCTATATGCAGTCAGTCTGCTCTGGGAGGGAGGTCTCATGCCCCCTTCACATATATGGCCAGGCCACAGGGGATGCGGTCCTTGAGGCCAAAATAGGTCTGGGAAGGGGGGGCATTGTGACCCCTCCCCCTTAAATATGTTGGCAGGCCTCGGGGGAGGGGGTCTCCTGGGCCAGAAGTGGCCTGGGGAGGGTGACCCCATTGCTCCCTCCCCTAAAAGATGCGCTGGGCCCTGGGTAATAGGGTCTCCAGGGCGAAAAGCAGCCCAGGGAAGGGGGCACATGCCACCTCCCCCCCAAACAAATGTACCAGGCCCTGGGGGAATGTGGTCCCCAAGGCCAAAATCAGCCTAGGGAGGGGTGAGTCACATGTCCCCCTCCCCTTAATTTTAATTAGTGGCCCTGGGGGGTGTGGTTACCAGGGCCATAATAGGTTCAGTGAGTGGGGCCATACGACCCCCCCCCTTTAAAAAAAAAAAGAGAAAAAAAGAAAGGCCTTAGGATCCACAGGGCCAGGCCCTGTGGCTAACCCCCGCCTCACACATCCAAATGCTGTGCATGGTGTGTGGGATTGGCTGTATGAGGGGATTAGTAATTATGGTAATTATATATAACGTATGTAAGAAGAAAAAAAACTAGAAATTCATTGAGACAAACAAAGGTTAAAGTAACGGTAGAGTTAGATGAAATGTTCAGGTTCAAACTCTAAAAAACACAGAAATTCACCAGTTATAGTAAGTTATCTCAAGTTAACTATAACTTGCGTCCTTGCTGTGCACTGCTAATTACCCTACATATTACATCACTCATGATATCTTCTTTTACATTATTGATAATATGACTGTGCATGGCGGTAGGGCAAGTTATATTTACCTTAGTGAACAGATTGCCAAGAGGCCTAAGAATTTTCACCATGTTACTCACCCAGATATCAAACCAGAAATGCTCTAGGAATGGGGTGAAAATAACATGCAGTGTGCATTAAACATGATAAAAATACTGATTAAACATGCCAAAATCGATTTAAACGACTTACATAAAATTATCAAAGAGATGGAGGAAAGACTTTTATCAAATCCAGATAAAGATGAGACAACCAAAATGAGAAAAGTGTTGATAATGCACCTTGATAAAAATGAAAAAGTGCAAGAACACAAGAAAAAGACGTTTGTGAGAGATTAAATGGATTATAATCATGAATGAATATTTGCATTTGCCAATAGGTTTGACACTTTAAAACATGATCAATATTAAAGTAACATCAAATGTTCAGTTCCCACAACTGATATCACTAGTGAATTTGACATCGGCCTAGTGAAGGAGAAGACATGACAACAAGTACTGCCATGATTAAATCGATTTTTTAGAGGAAATGAAATTGCCCCACCTAGACCAAGGTATGTCCCATCAACAAAATGACTATGGAGATTAATGATAAACTAAAGCAATGGTTTAATAATTTAATCAAGGAGGAGGAATATAAATTCATGATGAATGAACACTCTAAAAATACTAATAATCTCGTTCTTACCAAAGATTCACAAAACGTTAGTTAACCTCCCGGGTAGGCCAATAGTATCGGCATGTGACTTTTTATACAAACATGTTTCTACATATGTTGACTAATTCTTGATACTAATTTTTCAAACACTGAGCTTGTACATCAACGACACAAGAGGTTTCTTAAGAGTGTTAAGAAACATCACATGGAGCAGCAACTATTTACTTATAATTAGTGATGTGGCGTCTTTATACAGATCGATCAGACATGAGGCAGGACTCAAGGCGTGTGATCATTTCCTGAAACAACTTAATAATGTTCCTTACAAACAATGTTTTTCTAATAAACCATGAGATATACCATCAACTGTATGACACCGCCATGGGCATTTCCTTTTCTCCAAACTATGCTAACCTACCATGGGTTGGTGGGAGAAGGAATATGCATGGGGAAAGACAATCGACAAGCATTCGATAAAATCATCGTTTGGTTAAGATATATCAACGATTTGTTCTTAATATGAAATGGTACCAAAACGTTTTTTATATACTTGGACAATCTGAATAACATCGACCTTGCCTTACAATTTGCATGCTCAGTAAGCAATATTTGTGTCAGTTTCCTAGACATTTTGGTTTATGTACAAGATGACAAAATAGAAATAACACTATTTAGAAAACAGTCTGCAACTAACAGCATCTTACATGGAACTAGCTTCCACCTCAAGCCACTAATTAATAGTGTATCGTATGGGGAACTAATACGACTGAGGAGACACTGTTCAAATGATCTGGTTGCAGGAGCAAAATGTAAGAGAGTTGCAAACAGACTCCAACAAAGGGATTACAAACAAAGAGATCTCAATAAAAGCTTAAATGTCTCCCACCCAGTGAGTCTCTGAAGCACACACCCTCTAGGAACAAGGAGTTCAAACACCACCCCGGGACCTCCAAGTGTTCTTCAACTGGGCGGAACCCCAAGAACAATGGGCTATGGTCAGACAGGGTGTGCCCCAGATATTCTGTGTGAGTCACATATTGGCTAAGCCTGTTGGAGCAGACAAACATATCCAGCTTGGTATGTAGGTGGTAATTGTGAGAGTAGTATGAGTAGTCATGTGTCTAGCCATGTTGTACTTTCCAAACATGCACCACCCCAGTGACTCAACCAGTCTTGGAGGCCCACAGAGCTCCTGTGTGCCACCGCTCCTGGCAGAGAGGGAGTCGAGCGATCTAGTTTGATGTCCATGACACAATTAAAATCCCCTTCCAATAAGAGATCCTCCGCTACAAAAGTAGCCAGTGGGGTCCGGTGCACCTGGAGGAAAACCAACTGATCTTGGTTTAGGGCATACACACTTCCCAGCGTAACATTTTTGGCCCTAATCGACACATACCACCCCTCCTTGTCAATGGTGAGATTAGTCAGAGCAAAAGGTGTGCCTGCCTGTATCCATGTAAGAGCCCACCCGTGGCATAAGTGGAATACAAAGTGGCAGACAACTGCCCTCTCCATCTGCGTTTCAGACTATCAATCTCCTCCCCTGTGAGGTGTGTCTTTTGCAAGATAGCCATCTGCTCCCCGTGCTTCCTCAGATATCTCTGGATGTTGTAGTGCTTAGCAGCTGAACCCATCCCTCTTATGTTCCAGGTCAAGGTATACTTGAATCCGACATACTGTCAAGCAAGACAAGTGTTTACACATGGTCTCCTACACCCTCCTCACTAAAACTGGTCTCCCCAGCAATATCGAGCAGCACAACCCGAGAGACAAGAAAATTAAGTCCCCAGCAACAAACTCCCCAACCTCAGAGCAGTCCAGCAATGGCTGGCTGCCCAAACATGAAAAGTAAAACCACTGTTAGTAAAATGCCACCTCCAGGCACCTGGCAGGGGATAATCAGGGTTGGGTAGGCTAAGTTGGAAAATTTCATTAAGCTGCATCAGCTCATTTCTCATTGTGTATCCTAGTACATGGGCCAGCAAGCACCCATCTATCTGCGGTCCCACTGTCTGTGGCCCCCCACCCAAGCAGCACAAACAAAACATAGCAAGCTCCAATTGTCCAGAACCCCAGGGGGCATCGGGGTTCACCTCTGCACATGAGTCCCCAGCCCATCAGATCAATCTGCCTACGGATTGTAGGGTCACAGTAGGCAGATGTTTCTCATGAGACAAGGAGGTGTTCATATCTGCTGCTGCAGTCCTGAGCTCTGATGAGGTGCCAGTGTAGGGCGTCGGCCCTTTAAGTCTGTGAAATCTCGGCCACTGCCATCAGTGTTGCAGCCCGTTCCTGCTCCATCTGGGAGGGAAATTACTTCTTTGAGAGTCTACTAGGGGACAGACCCCGGGTTCCTTTCCTGGGCCCATGTCTAGTTGGCCCTGTCTTGGACCTAGGTCTAAGAAGTGTTGACGTGGCCTTGTAGACTTCCAGCCATTCCCACGCCGCACTTGGGTCCTTACAAAACTGGGTAGCACCGTCCAGGATTATTCTGAGCTGGCAAGAAACATCAGGGAATACTGCTGTCTTTCCTCTCGGAGTGCCTTTTTGACTTCCAAGAAAGAAGCCTGCTGTGCCTGAACTGCTGCTGTAAAATCTGGAAATACAGACACCTTCTCGCTGTCCACCACAAAGGGGCCTGCAGTTTGTGCTTGTTGAAGAATAGTGTCCCCATAATGAAGCTACCTATCCACCACTGGGCGGGATGGGCGACCAGGTGCCAGCCATGGGCTAGTACTCTGTGAGCTCTTCCAGAGCAAAAAAAGAGGTAAGGTGGTTTGGAGCAACGCTGGTCTGAAGCCAGTGTTCCAAATAGGACACCATATCGCTGCCCTCCACCCCCTCAGGGAGACCTATAGCCATGGATGCCATTTTGGGGTCGTCAGGGGTCCCAACTGCTCTGTAATACCCCTGGCACTGCCTTGGTGACCCCTAGCCTTAGAGATGGCAAAGTCGGTGCTAGGAACAAAGAGGCAGATCTTCCTTGTGGACGTCAGTTGGAGCTCTATTCTCTTTATTTTTGTGAATTTTGTATTATACTAATAGCGAATAATAATATATTATTCACTATTAGTGCAATAAAAATGGAGTACAATTGGCTGGATATGCCCTTCCATGGCAGCTAAGGTAAGTAAAAAAGAAATTAAATGTATGTTGTCTGCATGCTAGTTAGTGTGTTTATTTCAGTGAGAGTGTATGTAAGTGTGGATTTGTGTGTATGTATAAGTGTGTTTGTGTGTGTGAGTGGAGGTGAAAGAGCATGTGATGTCACTTCCGCTACCCCTGGCATTTCGGTGAATTGACGTCCATGCCTACAACCCTCAACTCTCCACTCCACACTGCGCATAAGATACCAATTTGGTATTTTGAAGAGACACTCAGAACAAATCCCTTTCACGTACCAAATTGGTATTGAGTCACAAATACTTTTAGAAGTCATTAAAACATTACCAACCCAAATGAATACTTGTTTAACTATTCTTTTACATTATGGGTATGGGATTGGGGTCTTGAAAGGCACATTTGGATGCCAGAAAATGTATTAATGAGTAGATTCTGTGCCGGTGTAAAAGGAAATGGAAACGTGTTAGTTCTAGCAGAGCAGGGATCTTTGTATCTCCGACTTTGGGTAAAATCGTTGAGCAACCCCTGTTACTGGTCGTATGGACCTTTGATTGCTGACAAGAAAAGATTAAAAAGGAGCAATTTTATACATCAAACTGCATTAACAGTCAAGTGTACTTGGAGCTCCAAAACAATCAAGTTAGAGAGTTGATGTAAGTTAAAGGGTTTTATTGAAAGTTCTAATATGATTTCATTCATTTTATTCAGCAAATACTACTCTTTAGTCATTTTGTTACAAGTAGCCCATTAGTTGATATTCAAAACAAGGGAAAATACTATAATGGTAAAGATTACAAATAACATACAGATAATACAACAAGCGTGTTCCATAAATGAACTTTCCTAATCTATATAAGTATTAGAATGGTAATTTAAGCCAAAGTAAAGGTGTCAGGTCAGAAACCCAATAAAGAGCTTTGACGAGAGAGTAAAATAAATAAGCTTGAATCTTTTGCAATTAAGCAAATTAAATTACAAGCTGGAAAGTATTCTCAGCCATAAATTAGTAGACATCTTTCATAAATTAAAAAATAAAAGGGAACCTTTCCTGAAGAGAGATCACCCTACGAATCCCAATAAAGAGTCCAGAGTGCTCTCTCAATCTAGAAGCTAGAGGATCGATCGAGTGTCTCTCCCAAGTCTAGGAACACACGCTAATATAAATTAAAAAGGATACAAATTGAATCAATTTACAAGTTCTTTGTTCTTGGCATGCAACAGGGCTTCAGCAAACCCTGGGAGTAGGTAAACTCCCTTGTTTCTCATGTCTTCACAATGGACCACGGAAACAAGTTCTTGAAAAGATACATTGTACACATCTTGTGGTTCAGATAGTTCTTTCATGTCTCCTGTCATTGCCTCTCCTCTCTGTGGGAACCTCACTATCATGTGTCTAATACACAGCAAATGCCTGACCACTAACTAACTGACAGCTTCTGGAAAGTTATTGTATTTGCAGTGGGAGAGAAAACATATTGTGCCAAACAACAGTTCAATGTGGAAAACAGACCTTTCAATGCTCAAGTATTAATCAACATTAATGCGGCATTAGTAGTTAGGCTAACTTAAGTCAGTATATGATGTTATTTAATTTATATGTCTGCAACTCTTAAGTAGAACTACCTACTAAACATTTGTATTTACCATACATGTATTATTTTTATACATGCTTTTGTATTTTCAATTTCAAGGCATTTTGTACTTGCAAAATGAGGAAATTGGCTTCAGCAGCTCAAACTTTCTAACTTCAAACAGCATTATTATTGTCGCCCTAAGTGGGAAGAGTATGCCCAGACGTGGGTCCCGTGCTTCCCATGCCACTGGATTCAAGCTAGCCTGGCTGATGAGGGGTGAAACCCTGAAACCGGTCCCAGGATGCTTGTTTCAAGTCCAGGGAAGACCTGGCCTGGCAGTTCGGGCTGGACTGTTCCCATGGGGAACAGGGTCAAGACTGATTTGCATATGGCTGGGTCCAAAGTGGAATTGCATGGAGCTGGATGATGTTTTAATCATTTCCAATTCAGTGAGTTCCCGAGTCGGTCCCTGCTGATGGTGTAATTAAAAACAGCCAAATCCATGCAGCCTTATATCCCATCAAACAAGAATGGACAACAATCATCAAGCCCCCAGGAGGGTCGGCTTTCCAGGACTGGGGAACTGAAAAAAGCACTGTGGCCAAAGAAAGTTAGAAGCTGATGCTCCTGGCCCTGCATAGCCAAGAAAACGTATTAGCTGCCATACCAGTCTGTGGAGAAAGGGGCTAGAGAAAGGAGGAGAAAAAAAGATTGAGAAGTAGGAAGAAGATAGAGAAAAAAGGTGCTAGAAAAGAAGAGGAGAGGGAGAGAAAGAATGGAGATGATGCAAGGTTTATCCCGTCAGATCTTCTGAGAGTGATGATTTCCTGATGCAGAATGTCCCAGGTAGGACATTATCTAGCACACAATTGTTGAGTGTGGAGGGTGGACGTCCACAACCTTGGGTAATAGGTATGGGAAGGAGGGCTCCCAGGAGAGGGCATCTTATGTGTTTATTTTTTTAATGGAAAAAAGCTTTGTATTTCACAAAGCTTGAACTGTTTAGAAAATGCACAAAGGTGTCATTCCATCTATTTGGTGACATTAAAAATTGAGGTTTGGGAAGTTGATTAAGTATACTTTATTATAAAACTTTTTTTTTTAAATAAAAACTACGTATTCCTTCAAGTAGAATCTAAAAAAAAAAAGAAAAAGCCTAAAAAAGCACTGTGTGCTTTAATACCTTTCATGTTCCATATTCCTATGACTAGTTGGCAGAGAATGTGCCCATAGTGCATTATTTTAATGTTGGGTCATTACTGTGGGCCATGCCTCCCTTAACGTATACTTCCTTCTGTGGGCTACTAAAATGCGATCTAATCTCACGAAACAAAAACATAATTAAACAGAAAGTTAGTAGGATAAAATTAGAATACAAAACAAAGTTTGGGACAACTTAACCCCTGTCTGACCTCACCATTGTATATTCTAACCTTAGAAAAAATGCAGAAAGGTCCTCAAACAAGGCCAGACTGACTGTACCGGGCATCTGGTTTTTTCCTGGGGGACTGGAGGAGGGGGGTCTACTTTTGTTACTGGGGTCCAGCCTTGTAGCAGTGCAGGAGTTTAAAAGCACTGCAGAGGCCCTTGTATATCCAATAGCTTTCAGGCAACAATAAAATTGTCCAGATAACTTTGGTGATTAATGCACCGTTTTTACCATTTTTTCCAAATTTTCCTGGGGGACCCCCCTCAAACCCCATTGTAGTGGTCAGGCTTGCTTGCTATGCACCCTATGGGGGCTGGAATGACAACATTTGCCAGAGCTGCCTTGGGTTCTCAGTCTGGCCCTGCCCTCAAATTGCTTGCGGAAGCAGAGACAAAGAGGGCATGATGAGGCTGGCCTGGACTTATGAACTTCTAGGCCTAAGATAATTCCCCAGCGAATACCCAGGTGATCCTGGCCTCTCATCTCTCCTTCTGGAGAGACTCTTTGCTTGGGGAAATTTAGATTTTACCTGTAATGTTGGTTTTGTGCCTTTGATAGTGCCTCGAGGGCACCACCTGTGAGCAATGCAAAAGTTTACCCTTTTTCAAAATATTGGAAGATTTTTCGTTTAGCCCAAAGTATCACAGCGTTTGAGTTAGAATAGTCATTGTGGGCATTGGTCAATGACAAATTGTATTTTTTATTTCATGACTTGAATTTCCAGCAAAACATACATAGTCCTATAAATATGAATAATGCATTTCAAAATGAACTCTTTTCACCTAGCAGACCTACAAATACAATTATTTATATGAATAGGAACTAAACATTTAAGATTAGGGCAAGTAGCTAAGGAAGAAATGCAGAACAAAGAAGGCTGTCTACCAAACCAAGCATCATCATCTTTTCATACAACAGTAACATTGAAAAACACTCATTCAAACCACAGCATGTAATTTTTCTGAAGCATAGAGGATGACCACACGGTGTCATAATTCAATAATATTTCACAGTTTCGCTGCTAAAAATGTAAATGAGTGTTGACAAAAGATCTGATGACCAAACCAGTGGCTTTACTTCCTTTCTATAGCATACATTTTCACCAGAATCTAAGCATTTTAAGTGAAAATAGTGTGGTTTACCATTGAAATTGATACCGAGTCTAAACTGAAAGGGCAATGTGTGGGATCTGTTTGCCTGCCACTTTCTTGGTAGAGATTCCTTGTCTGGCCCTTTTTATTTGCAGATAACGTACTAGTGTCTCTTGTTGAAGGCCTATTTTATACAATATCAACAGTCACAACGGGCCTAGGGTCAGCCCACTGCTTATCATTTGTTGGTATTCTTATAATTCTCACTTGCCTGCTTATTACTTGATGTCTTTCCTTCCTCTTGTGTTTGTGCCTCGCCTGGAGCATAGCTTCTTTACCTACTTTTGATTGGCTTTGTCATTCATATGGGAACTTCCTCAGGACAACACAAATAGGTAGCAACTTACTGCGATCCTAGTGCAAGAAAAATGAGCATCAAAGAAACCAGTCATCATGGCCTTATTTTAAACTCCATTGATTCAAAGGCTCATGCACCATCTTGATTCGAAGATTTGTGAACCATGGAGCCGCTGTCCGTTTCATTCCAGGTAGAGCATAGTATTGAATGTGCATTCCTTTTGGGATTTAGCGTGCTCACAATCTTAAATTACTAAGGAAGTGGATATGACAGAATTAATATGGGCACAAGGAAGACTTTCTCTCGGATAACTTAAATACTCTTGTAAAGATCGATCATTAATCTAAATATGGTATTGATTGTTGTGTGCTTGTTGGGGAGGAAGGTAGAACGGTGGTTCTTAGGTGATTTGGCATATCGAAGAGAGTCACATTCTAGTGAATGTCTTCATTACATGGTTTTGTTTACCCCAGTTTCCTTGAATGCAAATAAAAAGATTACATATTCATTACCTATTTAAATATGTTATAATGAACAAAAATGTTTTTATTTGTGGTGGCTGTGCTTTCAACGTGAAAGCGAAAGTCAAATTGACATTAACATGTTGACTAGAGGAAACACTGATGTTTGTTTGCTCCATAGGTCACCCTGCTAGAGCAGAAACTCAAGGAACAGTGTACGGTTGACTATGAAGTTAAAGTCTATCCTGGACAGACCCATGGCTTTGTTCACCGCAGGAAGGAAGATATTAATCCCAACGATAAACCACACATTGAGGATGCAAGAAGGCAAATGATCGACTGGTTGAATAAATATATGTAAATACCAGATCAAGAGCAAAATTCGCAACCAAATCTGTGATGATAATGATTCTGATGTACAAATTATTAAAATGAGTTGAGTATAGAGTTACATATTTGTGATTAACGTTGCCCGTGTTGCTGAGAAGATACTATTGTGAAAAGAGGCCCACGAAAATAAATGCAACAGTATTTCCAGAAAACTGGTTCATTCTTTGATTTCATTATTTAAAAAAATAAAACTCTGAGTGTTATATGGAAGAAAGGCTACAAGATTTTTTTAAATCATTATTCATGGTGGATTGGCAGATGCTTCTCATTAGTAGTGTAGGTTGAGGTAGTTTTGGAGTCGTATTGGGTGGTGCAGGGAAGGGAGAAATTGATCTAGTTAGATGCCTGAATAAACATTATCAAGTGACGTTTCTCTCATGAAATTACATTGAGTTACACATTAAGATAAAGAGGGGCTCGGTGCTCCCATATGCCCATATCATTATTTTGGTTTTGAAATAAAGTTTTTTGAATGATTGAATTATATTGTGCATACTGAAGAGGATGTCGCTAGTCAGGCCAAGCAACCATTAACTCACTCTCTTTCAGCAACATTACTACAGATATTGGTTGCAGACAAAGCTAAATGATGCTTGATGTTATTAAATGGCAACATCAGAGCCCTTAATGAAGGACCTGGGGGTAAAAGCCTGATAAAGGATTCAGTTAGTCACATGTTGAAAAAGGACTAACTTTCATAAGCCACGTGACCTGTGCCAACATGAACATGGATTAAAGAAGGATACACTTTAAACTGCCAAATAGCACAATAATAAAATAGCCACAAAGATCTATAAAAAAAATACTGTTTTGTAATCCTTTTTTGACAAGACCACTTCTCAAAGTTTCATTTGTACTAACAATGGACTCACATGGCAAGATAGATGTTTGATCGTTAGATTTGAAAAGTATTGAGACTGAAATTGTGTAGTGTAAGTGTGGATCTTTTTAGATGCCAGAAAAGTTCATCCATGTAAGTAATTCAACTGTATTTTTATTTATCCTTTATCCTAACAGCATGCAAGAACAACCATTGTAGCAATAACTTGTTTTATGCAGCACTTCATACACCATGTCTGCCATTCTAAAAATAGGTTATGGACTAATGCTACCTGCCACATACAGGCTTAAGAGAAATTTTATTAACTAATTGAGCGATACACATGTCTCTACAGGTGCTAGATGTTAACTGGAATTTTGTATGCATGCTACCTACTTTGTCTCGCTTTTCCCCTAGCAAGAAGCATGGCAGTACCATAGAGCAATGTTGTTTTTCCGCAGTACTGACTGTACAACACTTAGGGGGTCATTCCGACTTTGGAGGGCGGCGGAGGCCGCCTGCCAAAGTAACCCCGTCGGAAGACCGCTCCGCGGTCAACAGACCGCGACGGTCATTCCGACTTTCCCGCTGGGCTGGCGGGCGACCGCCAGAAGGACGCCCGCCGGCCCAGCGGGAAAGCCCCTTCAACAATGAAGCCGGCTCCGAATGGAGCCGGCGGAGTTGAAGGGGTGCGACGGGTGCAGTGGCACCCGTCGCGATTTTCAGTGTCTGCAAGGCAGACACTGCAAATCTTAATGGGGCCCTCTTAGGGGGCCCCTGCACTGCCCATGCCAGTGGCATGGGCAGTGCAGGGGCCCCCAGGGGCCCCACAACACCCGTTCCCGCCATCCTGTTCCTGGCGGTAACAACCGCCAGGAACAGGATGGCGGGAAGGGGGTCGGAATACAGCGCCGCCATGGAGGATTCCCTTGGGCAGCGGTAAACCGGCGGGAAACCGCCGGTTGCCCTTTTCTGACCGCGGCTTTACCGCCGCGGTCAGAATTGCCCATGTAGCACCGCCAGCCTGTTGGCGGTGCTACCTCCGGCCTCCACCCTGGCGGTCTATGACCGCCAGGGTCGGAATGAGGCCCTTAATCTGTTGAACGCTCAAAACATGTCTTTTTTGCAAGAGATACTATAACCTGAGAAACAGATATCTCAACCCTATATTGTGGATTTGTAATATACCTAAATGGCCTGCCCTTTTGTATTCATTAATGCTACAATATCGCTCTTTTACAAACGCTTGATAATGTTTTAGTTCTTTCCTTAGTATTTAGAGGTACAATGTATGCATTAATTGATTAATTAGCCTTTTCAGTATTCTATTGTTTGTATTGATTTATATCCGTTGACTTTTATTCTGTGTCTTTTGCTCTCTTGGTTTAATATACTGATATACCTAATATACAGTTTAATTTGTGTTTTATCTGTTTTTGCAATATTCTTATATTTGAATTAGAATGATTGACTGCAGTTTAAACCACTGCAGCCATGACACACATACTCCACAGCTGTAAATGTAAATTGAAATACGAATGGTTGGTGTATGAATTAAAAATCCATTAAACAGTAGTTATGTTACTACCCTAAAAAAGTTAGTGTTTAAATAGTGAAAGCAGTGAGGGGACGTGGCCAGCCGCCAAGATGGCAGTCATAATTTTCTGAGCTCCGGTGAGCCACCCGAGAATCCGCATTAATCCGCTGACAATGCTCGTGTCATCCCTCTTATGAACATGCCAGAATACGTCTGTTAACTTAATAATGCACTGGGATCGCTGAAAATTCAACTGTGTCAACAATTGGTGTTCTTGAAATCTGTAGGGCGGCCCAGATACATGCGGACGGGCGCTGGGGGAATTGAGCCGCCAGGAGCCATGCTTCATGGGAGGGTTGCTTCCACACCCCCACCTCAGCTGCCAGTGATGTAGCAGCCATGGTGTTGTGGCCGGGTCGCGGCAGACCGACCTGTAGCTCTTGCCGGTATTGATGAGACTGTGGCCTAGGAGAAGCCAAATTTGGTGGGGGCTGTGAAACGTAGAGCTGCCTGGCCGAAGGCTGAGCCAGTTCCTCGTGTCCCTGGATCTGCCAGGAGCTACAGGGTACAAGAGCACCCAAACCTGCCCAGAAGCAGAGTGGCTCCATTTGGAAGACGCTGGCCAGAAATCAGCTGTTGGAAGAACAGTGAGTACAGCCATACTGATATCGTGCACCTTGAAATCCACTGTGTTGAGACGATATTCACTAAGGGGCATATTTATACTCCGTTTGCGCCGAATTTGCGTCGTTTTTTTCGACGCAAATTCGACGCAAAACGAACTCCATATTTATACTTTGGCGTTAGACACGTCTAGCGCCAAAGTTCATGGAGTTAGCGTCATTTTTTTGCGTGAACACCTTCCTTGCGTTAATGATAAGCAAGGTAGGCGTTCCCGTCTTAAAAAATTACTCCGATGCTATTGCGTCGGATTTATACTCCCGGGCAAAAATGACGCCCAGGAGTGGGCGGGTCTAAAAAACCCGCATTAGTGCCGGATTTTAGCGCCTGGGTCAGGGCAGGCGTTAAGGGACCTGTGGGCTCAGAATGAGCCCAGAGGTGCCCTCCCCTGCCCCCAGGGACACCCCCTGCCACCCTTGCCCACCCCAGGAGGACACCCAAGGCTGGTGGGACCCACCCCAGGGACAATAAGGTAAGTCCAGGTAGGTATTTTTTTAAATATTTTTTTGTGGCATAGGGGGGCCTGATTTGTGCCCCCCTACATGCCACTATGCCCAATGACCATGCCCAGGGGACAGAAGTCCCCTGGGCATGGCCATTGGGCAAGGGGGCATGACTCCTGTCTGTGCTAAGACAGGAGTCATTTCAATGGGGGATGGGCGTCGTAAAAAAATGGCGCAAATCGGGTTGAGGCGATTTTTTTGCCTCAGCCTGACTTGCACCATTTCTGGACGCCCATACGCCATTTTCCCCCTACGCCGGCGCTGCATGGTGTAGGTCGTTTTTTTTAACGCACACCAGACAGCGCCGGCGGCTAACACCGGCTAACGTCATTCAATAAATACGGCGCCCGCATGGCGCTTCAGAATGGCGTTAGCCGGCGCTAATTTTTTTGACGCAAACTGCGTTGGCGCAGTTTTGCGTCAAAAAGTATAAATATGGGCCTAAATGTTATGTGAATTGCCAGGATTACCAATATGGCCAGGAAGTGACGTAATTATACCCTGCAATACATACAATGCCAAGTCTGCCTTATAGCTTATATACTCTGAGTGAATACATCGTATGACTGACACCAGTGCTCGTGAAGCAACCCAAACCTAGATCAGAAGCCCGGCACTGGTGAACAAGTGGAACATATTAACACTTCTGGCCTTTTGGGGAGCGGTCTGCGCTACTGCCTGATGATGTGCTTAGGATGAACGTATGACTGGGCTAGGAGTAGTGCCCTGAGACGCACAGTAACACAAAACCACCTGCCATGCCTTCCTGTAGTAGGGTCAGAGGGAGTAGCATTGAATGGGTAGACAAACTAGAAGTGAACAATAGAGTGCTGTACATAATAATATGGGGCTCACAAAGTCAAACAAACAGTTGTCACAGAATGGCTCAGAACGCTCTAACAGCCGGTGATGTAGCTTCTACTTCCTCACAGTGTATCCCACCCTATCCCTTACGGCCTGTCATGGATAAACTAGACATCATACTTCAAGAAATAAAAGACTCCCTAGCGGCCATAGAACATCACATTGACACTTTGTCTGCTGAATTAGGTCTCCTTCAGGATGACCATCGCAAACTCTCCGAAAAGGTCTCGGCAGCAGAGGTGATGTTATCATCACTTACCCCAGTGCAAGCATTACACATTGAAACTATGTCAGATCTTCAAAAACAGCTGGCACTCGTTCATGACAGGGCAGAGGATGCAGAAGGATGTACCCAACACAATAATGTGCGAATCATAGCTGTACCAGAGGAAACAGAGGGCTCTAATACCACGCAATTCATTGCAGACTGGTTCCGTGAGGCAGTGGCACCACAAGGACTTTCTCAACTATTTGCAGTAGAGCTTGCACACCGCATACCATCCAAGCACCCTCCACCTGGCGCACCACCACGTACTATGATTGTGCACATTCTTAATTTCAGGTACCTTGACACTCTCTTACTGAAGGCCAGGGAAAATGCGCCTTTAATTATGGGCAATGCAGCTGTCTCATTGTTCCCCGATTATACGTTGGAAGTACAGAGGAAACATGCATTGTTTATGTTGGTCAAGAAACAGTTGCATGCAGAGGGTATAACTTTTGTGCTGATGTTCCCAGCCAGACTGAGAGTAATACATTACCAAAATACCACATTCTTCGACTCACCTAACGAAGCTCGGACTGGCTGGAAAACAAATATGCTAATAGTCAGTGGCCCCCCCTTAGTGCAGGGACCCGGGAGGAAGTGGGGCCTGCCACCTTGGTCCAGGAGACTCCCCCCGAGCAAGACTATATCTGCGGCGACATCCTCACCCCAACAGGCCCTAGAGGGTAGAAGAGCTGTACTTGAAACATTAATTTCTACAAATCAGACTAACTGTGTTTTGTCTTCTAGACAATTCAAACAACACACACCTGACACCCATACACACACCATACCCACACACACCACTATAATAAACACACCCACAATCCCTTACGATTACAATACATTGGCTCAAGACTGACACCAAGACCACTTAGCCAACTAGAGCCACATACCACTCACACCCATACACCACTCACCCGCTGTACATCACACACCCCAAAACATTACCCAACACATCCTCACCAACACACCTCACATAACACTCATGGCACCACAAAGACACCACTGTTTCACAGAGGAGGAGTTAAGGGTCATGGTGGAGGAAATTGTCAGGGTAGAGCCGCAGCTATTTGGAGCACAGGTGCAGCAGATATCCATTGGAAGGAAGATGGAGCTATGGCAGAGAATCGTGGACAGGGTCAACGCCAAGGGACATCACCCAAGAACAAGTGATGACATCAGGAAGAGGCGGAACGACCTACGGGGAAGGTACGTTCCATTGCAGCAAGGAACCAACTTGCTATCCAGAGGACTGGCGGTGGACCCCCACTTCCTCCCCCACAACTCACAGCATGGGAGGAGCAAGTCTTTGCAATACTGCATCCTGAGGGCCTGGCCGGAGTCGGAAGAGGACTGGACTCTGCTAAGTCAACTTTCAACAATTATCACCCCCCCATACCTGCATGCCATCAAATACCCTCACTCCCATCACTCCATTCCATCCCACACACTCCAGCATCACATCTCTCCAATCCCAATGCCAAGCCCTGCATGCTGTATTGATGCATGGACACCCCTCACAGCCCTGCATGGACACTCTTCAGTAAAGCATGCATAGCAGAGAGAACTAACAATCCCACCATACACCAACTGTAAGGAAATGCCTCCTTGGCATGGTTACCCCCTGACTTTTTGCCTTTGCTGATGCCAAGTTATGATTTGAAACTGTGCTGGGACCCTGCTAACCAGGCCCCAGCACCAGTGTTCTTTCCCTAAACTATACCTTTGTCTCCACAATTGGCACAACCCTGGCACTCAGGTAAGTCCCTTGTAACTGGTACCCCTGGTACCAAGGGGCCTGATGCTAGGGAAGGTCTCTAAGGGCTGCAGCATGTCTTATGCCACCCCAGGGACCCCTCACTCAGCACATACACACTGCTTGCCAGCTTGTGTGTGCTGGTGGGGAGACAATGACTAAGTCGACATGGCACTCCCCTCAGAGTGCCATGCCAACCTCACACTGCCTGTGGCATAGGTAAGTCACCCCTCTAGCAGGCCTTACAGCCCTAAGGCAGGGTGCACTATACCACAGGTGAGGGCAAATGTGCATGAGCACTATGCCCCTACAGTGTCTAATCAAAACCTTAGACATTGTAAGTGCAGGGTAGCCATAAGGGTATATGGTCTGGGAGTCTGTCAAACACGAACTCCACAGCACTATAATGGCTACACTGAAAACTGGGAAGTTTGGTATCAAACTTCTCAGCACAATAAATGCACACTGATGCCATTTTATTTATTTATTTATTTATTGTAAAAATACACCCAGAGGGCATCTTAGAGATGCCCCCTGAAAACATACCCGACTTCCAGTGTGGGCTGACTAGTTTTTGCCAGCCTGCCACACCCCAGACATGTTGCTGGCCACATGGGGAGAGTGCCTTTGTCACTCTTGTGGCCAGGAACAAAGCCTGTACTGGGTGGAGGTGCTTCTCACCTCCCCCTGCAGAAACTGTAACACCTGGCGGTGAGGCTCAAATGCTCACCCCCTTTGTTATAGCGCCACAGGGCATCCCAGCTAGTGGGGCTGCCCGCCCCTCCGGCCACTGCCCCCACTTTTGGCGGCAAGGCTGGAGGAGATAATGAGAAAAACAAGGAGTTGTCGCCCCCCAGTCAGGACAGCCCCTAAGATGTCCTGAGCTGAGGTGACTCTTACTTTTAGAAATCCTACATCTTGTAGAAGGAGGATTCCCCCAATAGGATTAGGGATGTGTGCCCCCTCCCCACAGGGAGGAGGCACAAAGAGGGTGTAGCCACCCTCAAGGACAGTAGCCATTGGCTACTGCCCTCCCAGACCTAAACACTTCCCTAAATTCAGAATTTAGGGGCTCCCAGACCGAGGAAGATAGATTCCTGCAACCTAAAGAAGAAGAAGGACTGCTGACCTGAAGCCTTGCAGTGAAGACGGAGACGACAACTGATTTGGCCCCAGCCCCACCTGCCTGTCTCTCTGCTTCGAAGAAAACTGCAACAGCGACGCATCCAACAGGGTCCAGTGACATCCGAAGACTCAGAGGACTACCCTGCATCTAAAGGACCAAGAAGCTCCTGAGAACAGCGGCCCTGTTCAAGAAACTGCAACTTTCTGCAACAAAGAAGCCACACGTTTCCCGCCGGAAGTGTGAGACTTTCCACTCTGCACCCGACGCCCCGGCTCAATCTGCAGAAAACCAACACTACCGGGAGGACTCCCCGGCGACTGCAAGCCTGTGAGTAGCCAGAGTTGACCCCCCCTGAGCCCCCACAGCGACGCCTGCAGAAGAAATCCAGAGGCTCCCCCTGACCGCGACTGCCTGCTTCAAGGAACCCGATGCCTGGAACCAGCACTGCACCCGCAGCCCACAGGACCTGAAGGAACCGAACTCCAGTGCGGGAGCGACCCCCAGGCGACCCTCTACTTAGTCCAGGTGGTGACTACCCCGAGGAGCCCCCCCCCGCCCCCCGGTGCCTGCCTGCATCGCTGAAGAGATCTCCGGGTCTCCCCATTGATTCCTATTAGAAACCTGACGCCTGTTTGCACTCTGCACCCTGCCGCCCCTGTGGGTGTACTTTCTGTGCCTGCTTGTGTTCCCCTCCCCCACCGGTGGCCTACATAACCTCCCTGGTCTGCCCTCGGAAGACGCAGGTACTTACCTGCTGGCAGACTGGAACCGGGGCACCCCTATTTCCATTGAAGCCTATGTGTTTTGGGCACCACTTTGACCTCTGCACCTGACCGGCCCTGCGCTGCTGGTGTGGTAACTTTGGGGTTGCCTTGAACCCCCAACGGTGGGCTACCTTGGACCCAACTTTGAACCCTGTAAGTGTTTTACTTACCTGTGAATTTAACAATTACTTACCTCCCCCAGGAACTGTTGATTTTTGTACTGTGTCCACTTTTAAAATAGCTTATTGCCATTTTTGTCAAAATTGTACATGCTATTGTGATTATTCAAAGTTCCTAGAATACCTGAGTGAAATACCTTTCATTTAAAGTATTGTTTGTAAATCTTGAACCTGTGATTCTTAAAATAAACTAAGAAAATATTTTTTTCTATATAAAAACCTATTGGCCTGGAATTTGTCTTTGAGTGTGTGTTCCTCATTTATTGCCTGTGTGTGTACAACAAATGCTTAACACTACCCTCTGATGAGCCTACTGCTCGACCACACTACCACAAAATAGAGCATTAGAATTATCTCTTTTTGCCACTATCTTACCTCTAGGGGGAACCCTTGGACTCTGTGCACACTATTTCTTTCTTTGAAATAGTATATACAGAACCAACTTCCTACACCAACATACACAAGTAAAAGCTGGCAGGGCAACAACAACCATAGAGGGAAATCCAGGGATGTACAGTATGTCATACACATTAACCATAACACATCATTTACATACCCACAGGTACCCCAGCCAATGTCACTGGAGAGGAGGTGCCAGCACTTTCCAGTCACCCAACAGAAGAGGCCCACAGTGATGACAGTAACTCAGGACGATCAACCTGGCCCGTCAGGGATCAGTGGACAGCTGGTTACCCAAGCCCAGTCACAGACCACCACAGAGCCTCCCCCATCAGGATCCAACACCACCCATCAGGATCCCACACCTCTGTCCCCAGGACACATCAATCAACAGTGTGCCCTCCTGTACAGGGACCCCAGACTACACCTCATACCCAAGACAATCAGGGACCTGGGGGTCAGTGGCAGTGGGCACACGGGTCAGGGGACAGAGGCACAGGCCAACAGGGACACTGGGAGGACAGACCCAGGGAACCGACTCTCCAAGAGGCATGCTCCGAGATCCTGGGAGCCTAACAACAGTCCCAGGACAATGTGCAGGAGAACAGGCGGCTGCAGGAGGCACAGTACCAGGGGATCAGGGAGGACTTGCAGGCCATCAACAACACCCTGAGCTCCATAGCAGGGGTGATGGCAGACATGGCCAACATTATGAGGGAGGCAGTCTCACACCAGCAGGCCCCTGCCTCTAGCCAGTCATCTGAACAGCCTTCCACTTCCACTGCCGCTAGTGGCCAGGATGCCCTGCCACAGGACTCGCAGGCCATCAGCACCCCTCCCTCTGCAGAAGGTGAACCACCCTGCAAACGTTCCCTGTGATCCAGACAGAAGCCATAGACACTTGCCAAGACCCCCGCCAGAAAATGAGACTCTCCTGATTGTCCCCCTTGTGTTCCGCACAGTCACCCTGTCCACTTTGAACTGCCATTGCTCCCCTTCCTATGTCCCCTTGAACACTGCACCTGTGCTACAAACAGACTGGAACAATACCCTGTACTTTCCTCCATCATCACCCCATCTTATTGCACTTACCCTCTATATGTTAGCACTTCAATAAACACCCTTTGCAAGAAATCGATTTTGAGTATGTCATGTATTGATTGAAACAGGGACAACCAGTGCAAATGAACTGTACATAAAATGGGCATAGAATAATGACCTGTAGCTGGCTGTAGTGATCACACCAGGAGTATTTGTCATATCACCTACGTCTGTAAAATGAATAGCCAGAGGGAACACTAAGTGGGCATTCAGTTGGGAAATATCAGCATGCCAATGCCACACAGAATACAACCAAAGTCACTGAAATGTAAAGTTACACTGTCTCACCTGTGTGTCATTGGAAATACTGACGGATTACAGTTGTTCTGTTGTCCTCATCCTCATCCTCTGCCTCCTCATCCTCACTGTCCACAGAGTCAACTGCTGCTACAGGGCCATCTCCAATGTCCTCCTCCTGCAGAAAAGGGACATGGCGTCTGAGGGCCAGGTTGTGCAACATGCAGCATGCCACTGCTATCTGGCAGACCTTCTTGGGTGAGTAGTACAGGGATCCACCTGTTAGATGGAGGCACCGGAACCTGGCCTTCAGGAGGCCAAAGGTTCTCTCAGTTATCCTTCTTGTTCGCCCATGTGCCTCATAACGTTCTTCTGCCCTTGTCCTGGCATTCCACACATGGGTCAGCAGCCATGATAGGTTTGGGTAACAAGAATCACCTGCAAATATTGAGGGACAACATTTAGCCACACATTATCCTACATGGCCCACACCATACCCATACACCAACATATACTGGGTGGGAACCAGGGCTCACCTATTGGCCACACCCTGTGCCTCTGTAGTTGGCTCATCACATTTGGGATGCTGCTATTCCTCAGGACAAAGGCATCATGCACCGACCCAGGATACTTAGCATTGACGTGGGAGATGTACTGGTCCACCAAACACACCATCTGCACATTCATGGAGTGGAAACTCTTACGATTCCTGAACACCTATTCATCTGGCGGGGGGGCAAATTTAATATGTGTTCCGTCAATCGCACCAATTATATTGGGGATACCTCCCATTGCATAAAACTCGGCCTTCACAGTGGCCAAATCCTCAACCTGGGGGAATGCAATGAAGCTGCACATGTGTTTTATCAGGGCAGACAATATTCTTGTCAGCACTATTGAGAACATTGGCTGTGACATTCCTGCTGCCAAGCCCACTGTCACTTGGAAAGAACCAGTTGCCAGGAAATGGAGTACTGATAGCACTTGCACAAGAGGGGGGTCCCAGTGGGGTGATGGATAGCAGATAAGAGCTCAGGCTCCAATTGGGCACACAGCTCTATCCAGTCTATAGGTGAGCATAATGTGCCTATCCTCCATTGTAGCCATGTCCACCAAGGGTGTGTACACGGGGGTATGTCTCCATCTTCTATTCATCCGTAGCAGTAGGAATCTAAGGGACAAAAGAGTGAGGGGCGTGTCACAAACTGAACAATGGAGCCATAACAGTAGTTTGCAATCTGTAAACATGTAATGAGTCAGTGTGATTTGTACAGTATGTGCCTATTTCTCATGTGACGCAGCATTATTCCATAGGGCTGCCCCCCCCTGAAATGGCGTCTGCCTGTCCTGTGTGGAGGGACAGGTGTAAGTGAGGTAATTCCGCTGACTTTGTGCGCCGTGGTGGGAGGCGGTCGTGAACCCCTGTGTAGTTCCTCATTGGTTAATATTGGGCCCTATGGGGTACTGTGGCCAATTGTGATCTACGCCGGCGGTGATGGTATGCACCGCTGCTGACGTGACTGCCATTTTCTATCATATTCCTCACTTGTTTCCTGACCTTCCATAGGAGAGGACCTACACTGCATGTGCTGCTGTGACCTGTGTCCAGAACCTACCATGGCCCATGTGACCGGGGAAAGGGCCCCAGCCTTCACTTCTGAGGAGTTGGAGAGACTGGTGGATGGGGTCCTGCCCCAATTCGGACTGCTGTATGGGCCTCCAGACCAACAAGTGAGTACACTGTGGGCACGATGCATGTAGCATGCATGTATGGAGGTGTATGTGACGGCACCGTGAAAGGGGTGAGGAAGGTCCTCCTGGCTGGGTACACATTGAGTGCTGGGCTTTGTGTGTGCCAATAGTGCTGTAAACGGGTATGGTGGGCCATTTGTGTAACTGGCTGGACTGTTTGTCTAATGGTGTTCTCCTGTCTGTATTGGCTCTGCAGGTCAGCGCCCATCAAAAGAAGGGTATATGGCGTGCCATCACGAAAGAGGTGCGGACCTTGTGGGGGGTCTATGGCAGGCGGAGCACCCACTGTCGCAAACGGTGGGAGGACCTGAGACGGTGGGCATGGAAGACCGCAGAAGCCCAGCTGGGGATGGCCTCCCAAAAAAGAAGGGGTGCTCATCGAACCCTGACCCCCCTGATGTCCCCCATATTGGCGGTGGCCTCCCCAGAGCGGATGGGCACTTGAGGGTATCACAGCAGCCACAAAGGGGTGAGTACAGTGGTCGTTACAACAATATTTAGAAGGTGGCATAGGATCTGGGTGGTGGGTGTCAGTTAGTGGGTGAGACCTTAATGCCAGGCCTGACATTGCAGAGTGATCCAGCTCCAGGGTTATGTTTGAAAGGTTGGGTGGTATCCGGGTAGTGGTTGTATGTCAGTGGGTGCCCCAGGCCAGGCCAGACATAGCAGCGTAGGTCCTCTGGTGGCTAAGTGTCTGAAGGGAAAATTCTACCTACCTAGTTAGCATCCACTACTGGCAGGGCTGCGTGGGACTCCCGCTACACGTACAGATGCCACCCCCCATACCAGCACCGCCCCCCTGCAGCCCCTCAACGAGTTGCCCGTGCCCGCTCACCCAGGAGGATGGGCATCTCCTTCTCCCCAGGCATCTCAGGCTCTGCCCCAATGAGCCTTGCTGCCCTGAGTGAGGAGGCTACTGACCTCCTGAGATCCATCTCTGTTGGGCAATCAACCATTGTGAATGCCATCCAGGGGCTGGCAGCCCAGATGCATTCCTGGAGGGCATTCACACTGGATTGGCAGCCCAACAGGGATCAATCCAGGCTCTGGCCTCCACTCTGATGGCAGCCATTGTCCCTGTTCCTACCGTACCCCCTCCACCTTCCCCCTCCAAGTCCCATTCTCCTCAACCCCAATCCATCCCAAACACACAGCCAGACGAGCATGCACACAGGACAACACCCAAGAGTGTCACATGCAAACACAAGCACCACACTTCATCCAACAGGGACTCACACAAACACCATCCAATTGCAGACACAACATCCACTATTTCCACTGTCTCCCCCTCCTCCTCCTCCACCTCCCACCCAGTTACGACCACACTCACACCTGCATGCACTACATCATCATCCACTACCTGAATCATCACCGCACCAAGCAGAACACACATCTCACTGGCAGACACCTCCACAACATCCATGCATATGTCCCCTGTTTCCTCTCCCACCGTGTCTGTCCCCCCACCCCCTAAGGTACACAAACACAAGCATTCAGACACCCAACAGCCATCTACCTCACAACAGCATAAAACCCATGAACCTGCACCCAAATCCAGCAGACGAACACCTCCAACGACCACTCCCTCATCCTCCACTCCCATTACTTCTCCCTCTTCCCGCCCCAAGGTCCCTAAAAAGCTTTTCCTTTGCACCATTGACCTCTTCCCTCCCTCTCAACCCCCCCGTCCTGCACGTATGGCCAGGGTATTGAGAACCCAGCCAAGCACCTCAGCCAAACAGTCCACAGGCTCAGTTCCATCCGCACCTACTCGTGGTAGAAAGGATTCCAGGCCACAAGTACTGAGGGGGAAGGAGCCTGCACCACCCAGCAGAAAGGGAAAGGAGCCTACACCAGCAAACAAGAAGGGGAAGGAGCCTGCACCAGCCAGCAGAAAGGGGAAGGAGCATGCACCAGCAGCTGTCACAGAGCCCCCACCACCAGCCGTGGTTGTGCAGCCATCAGTGAGTACAGGGGCAGAGCAGGAGCCTCCCACCACCACAGTGGAGCCATCAAAGGGTGCAGTGGCAGCGCAGGAGCCTCCCACTACCACCACCACCACAGTGCAGCCATCGCAGGGTGCAGTGGCATTGCAGGAGCCTTCCACTACCACCACAACAGTGCAGCCATCGTAGGGTGTAGGGGCTGAGCAGGAGCCTCCCACTACCACCACCACAGTGCAGCCGTCAAAGCCGGCAGACGCCATGCGATCCAGCCTTCATGGGCTGCTGTGTGGCCTGTCCCCTCCAGAACCAGTGGGCAAGTCACCCACCTGAGAGACTGTGGCCTTGTACTCCCCAGGACCAAGCACAGGGCATGTTGCCCCCTCCAGGACCAGTGGGCAAGTTATCCACCTGACAGACTGTGGCCTTGCACTCCCCAGGACCAAGCACAGGGCTTGTTGCCCCCTCCAGAACCTGTGGTCTTGTTTCCACATCCGGCTGAGGTGTAGCCCAGATGCCTGCCTATTTGCCAACTGATGTCCCTGCAATGTTCTCTCCATATTGGTGCAGGGAACGAGTGGGGCCTTGGAGTTTGCCCTGTCGCCATCTGGCCCCTGTGAACTGAGGACTGGGCAGTGTTCCTTTTTTGTACATTTGTACATATCTGTTGCATTGGCAAATGTATTATTACTTTTGATGTTGCACTGATTACAATCACTTTAGTCAATTCCTGTTGTTCTTGCATTATTCAGCCGATTTACGAGGATCAATTGTTTTCTTGTGCAGCTGGTTGTGTGTATGTTGTGTGTGTATGGGGTGTGTGTGTCACTCTCGTTTTCCTCCCCCCTCCCTTGTGTGCTAGGCGACTGTACTCACCGTCATCGTCTTCACCGGCGTTGGTGTTCGTGGTGGAGCATAATGTAAAAGAACATCGGAAATACGTGCAGTTCTGGTTCCATGGCGGCGTGGTTCTTCCCTGTGTCTTCAATGGTGAGTCCTTTCACTTCTGTGCTCTGTTTCCGCCAGGCTTTTGATGGCGTTGGTACCGCCAGGAAAAGGTGGCAGAATGTGTTGTCATAATATGGTGGGCGGAACATTGACTCCCACCTGGCTGTAGGCGGCTACCGCCGTGGTGACTGTTGGTTCCACCCTGGCAGTCGGTGTGGTACATTGGCTGTCTTTCGGAGATCTTACCGCTGTGGTCATAATTTGGCAGTAGTTACTGCAAGCCTGTTGGCGGTATTACCGCCCTCCAGGGTCGTAATGAGGGCCTAAGTCCCCCTGGTGGAAAATTAAGTACTACTCAAGCAGATATAAATGAAGCATTTCGCGCTTATTATACAGTGCTTTATAAATTGCAGAATACCACATCCAAAACTGACAGAAATAATTTTTAAGGCACTGAGAGACCCACAGACAACCCTTCAGGCAGAGAAACTATTATGGTCACCCATTACCCCAGTGGAAATACAATCTGCAATCAAGGACATGGCACACAATAAGATGCCTGGCAT
The DNA here is from genome assembly GCF_031143425.1 of Pleurodeles waltl. Lineage (NCBI taxonomy): Eukaryota > Metazoa > Chordata > Amphibia > Caudata > Salamandridae > Pleurodeles > Pleurodeles waltl. Next base: position 228,333,242 of record NC_090439.1, read on the forward strand.
AGATGACATACCTGTGGAATTTTATCACACATTTGCCTCACAGTTAGTCCCAAAACATGAAAAATTATATCAGGCTGCCCTAGCTGAGAACACTACCCCGACCACTAAACAGGCTGTGCTCACTTTGCTGCTCAAACCTGGTCGTGACCTCATAGAGCTGTCTTCCTAAGCACCGCTCTCCCTCCTGACCACAGAATATAAAACACTTGGTAAAATACTAGCCCACAGACTGCTTCCTTTACTGCCAGACCTGATCCATGTAGGCTAATGTGGCTTTTGCCGGGTCATAGTACGTCATTAAATATCAGGCGTTTATACCAAGTAATGGATGCTTCACATGCTGCTTTTCCACACTCCTGCTACCCATCACTCCACCTTCAGTAGACATTTAATTCACTGGATTGGGCTTATATCTTTACAGTATTATACAAATATGGGGTACCCCCAGCCTTTATCAAATGGGTTAAGTTGTTATATGCAAAACCTACCGCTAGAGCAAAGACGGGCCCATATATTTCTGATGCATATGAAGTTGGTAGAGGCACAAGACAGGGCTGTCCTCTTTCCCCGCTATTATCTGCCTTAGCTATGGAACCACTAGCACATAAGATCCACTAGGAGGCAGCTACCTGGGGTATTCCTAATGTTCCACATTCACATGCTGTTTCATAATATGCAGACGATATGCTTCTCTTTCTCCGTAACCTTAGCTTAGCAACCTTTTTGTTAGTATGCCTAATCAATATGCGCATCATGGTGAATGATGCGTTTTGTAGGTTGTCCTCCCAGTCTTTAAGTGATTCCTCGTCCAAATCCTCATATGTCGGTAAGATTACAATTCTAAGGCCTCTAGGTATCTTATTATTATCTAAATATTTCTGTAGGGTGATCCCATCCCACCATCTGGCCAGTTCTTGTTTTTTCAATTTCTCCAACTTTTGAAATTTCACTTTTAGACTATTAGTCTTCTGTGTTGGTACATCAGTAGGGTTAGCGCTAAGTTGATGAGTAAATAGATCCCTTGCCAATTCTTCACGATTGTCCTTACTGACATGTGTATGTCTATGTATTATAAATTGCCGGCTGGCCTTTTTTTCATTTACTCCAATATATATTTTCTATACAATCTTCATTATCGTAATCTTTTTTTCCCCCACTAGGCAGCTCAATTCTTGCTGTATCATTGCCGATAACTGTGACTGACTGGATTTCATCTTGGTACGCTGAACTTATTGATCGTGACACTCAGTTTTTTGCACTTGGTGAAAATATACCTTCCTATATATATATCTTTCTGTCGCTCTTGCATTTATCTTATCAGATTGGTTTGGCACTGGGTGGAAATTTTATAGCATTGATGCATTTCCTTAAATTTTCCTCCACATATTTTTTCTGTCAGATTCTCTGCCTTTTTTGCTTGAGTTCTCTATGACACTTTTCTAACAGATATGTTATCACTCATGCACATTTATGCACGTTTTGTGCTTTTACAGTGTTACTAATAGTGATCTATTCTGTGTTGGTATGTAGTGTATCATTAGTTTTGGTACTATGCAATTATCATCTTTCTTATATTGTGTACACTTTTGCTCTATGTCACATTACAGCCCTGAAGAAGCCCCTTTGTTGATGGGCGAAACCCGTTGGCTGTCAATTGTCTGCACTATGTGTCACAATAAGAACATGAGAACTGTGTGAATACCTATCATTGGAATTAAAAAGATTCCAAACAGAAGATTTGCTTCGTCTCTGCTACTGGAGTATTCTTACTGTATTTAACGATTTGCTTATCTAGTGGTGCAATGCCTGTTTGGGTTTATCTTTGGGGCTCTTTTTGCCTCTAAGGCTTTCTATGCAGCAGGGGCCTTGATGGAGTTGCACGCCTTTTTGAAATAATCACTCCTTTACATAATACTGTGACATTCGGGCACTCTTAGGGATTTTGTGCGTTGTCTATGAGCGTGCTGCATGGTCCAACTTGGGAGATGCTGTGTCAGACTTTGTAAACTGCAATTGATATCAGAAAACTGGGGGCTCCTGATTTCTGGGCTTATTGCATTGCAGCCCAGGCTTTCAGGGATTTACCTATAAGAGATCGATTTTACATCTGCTATGTTTGAAACAGGCTGCCTTCACTCCTTTTTATTACCAGGTCTCACATCCACCCCCCCACCGCCGTCACTCCTCTGCTCCTTCACATAGCATTATTATACTGGAAGGCGGCACTGCAAGCTACTTGCAACACCCAACCATATTTGTTGAGTGTCCCACTGCAGGGAATACCAACCCCACCAGCTCAGCTAACGCTTAAAAGATTGACACCCTGGGAGGAGAAGGGAGTGACCCCAGTGGGTGATCCCTTTGACAGAGGTATGCCACTATCTCATCAGGACCTAATGCACAGTTTCAACCTACCGAGTACCTTGTTTATGTCCCATGCCCGCATCACCCATTATATTCGTACTCATTGGTCCCCAACGGGTTCTGAGCCAAATACACGTACACTGGTTCAAGCCGTCCATTTGATGGGATCAGGACGTAACTTAATCAAATGGCTTTATAGGGGGTTACTTCCACATTTACAGATACCATTCACACCACTGAAGTCCCAATGGGAAACATACCTCAGTAGAGTCCTCCAGGATAAAGAATGAAACTTTCTATTGGGCTGCCCCAAACTGATTCCCCGGAACACGCAATTCAAATGTATTTAATTTTCTATATCACAAAGGGCATAGCTCACTCCCCTTAAGTTACACAGGATATACCCAACACTCTCCCTTAACTGTCCACGCTGTCACACTGCTGAAGCAAATATAATACATATGTTATGGTCATGTCCCACATTATTCCCTTATTGGCACACAATAACAGCTGCACAGATTACCCTAACAGGTCCACACAATTGGGGCAAAATGGAACATTGTATACCAGAGCTTTAACCTAGGTTTCATAAATACATGACTGCAGACCATTAACTAGATCTGGCCCTTCTCTTGGCAAAACTTCAAATAACGCGCTGATGGAAATCCCAGACTGCGCCTTTAATATCAGCTTGGAGGGAGGGGGTTGGTAGGTGGGGATTAGCAGAGAGCATCGCAATACATAAAGAAGAATACAGACAACCAATAGCAATGACGTGGGATACTTTGTTACAGCAATTTAAAGCACAAGAATATAGTGATGCATGCTAATCAACCAGTATACCATCAGATATTGACTGAATGATTGTCTCATTGGGAGGTGGACTTCCTTTACACAGGTTGCATGCTTGCTATGCCACCAGATTCAAGCTAGCCTGGCTGATGAAGGGTGATACCCTGAAAGCGGCCCTAGGATGATTGTTTCTGGTCCAGGGAAGGCCTGGCCTGGCAGTTCGGGCTGGACTATTCCCATGGGGAACAGGGTCAAGACTGATTTGCATATGACTGGGTCCAAACTGGAATGGCATGGCAAGCAAAAAAACTGATGGATTAAACCCAGATCTGTGACTGGGGGTGAATGTTTGATTTGTTCTGCATTCTGTCCATCATCTGTTGTTTTTGAATTTGATTGCGACTAGACTGGGGCCCGAAGTCTCTGACCCAACTCAACAGTCTACCCACTGCACCACACCAAACATTATTGAACCCCTAACAATCTTGGGCTGGGACCATTTGCCTGACTATAAACCACAGGAATTCACCCCAAACATCATAGCAATCCAATAGTAATAAGGCTGGTTTTCATACCAGTGATACCAACGGGCCCTTGGTGTAAGCTGAGCTCTCACTTTTGACAATCTTCAGTCTAATTACTTTCAACAAGGAGATAAAAGGCCAACTTTGCATTACTTTTCGCTGCTTGAGGATATCTCCATCTTGAGTCACCTGCATTGTCTTAAATATAAAATTACCAAGATAGAGGCTGTGATTAGCGAAGTCAAGGTTCTTACATATGGCTGTCTTGAAAGTTTGAAGTCATGACAAATCACCAGCTGGAAGGTAGCTTGTGCATATTTGCAGAATCTCTCCTCACCAAAGCGTTTCTGAATATGATTGAAACAGACTTTCAGAGGAGGCTCAGAAGACCCACTGATCCCTTTTTGTTCTGTTGGTGGGCAGCCCACAGCCACACTGAACACTGCTTCAAAATTTACTTAGAAAGGTTTGCACTCAGAGGCAAGTCAGAAAATCCAGTGACAGTTGAGGGACACTTGTTTTTGGTGTATTCTGACTGCCCCAAATGGACCATGGGTTTGTGATGGAAACAGTGGCATTCAATTATTCCCCTGATAGCTTGTGATGCTTTTCCATATGTCCTTGTAAGAACATAAAGTTAAGGTAGTGGAATGATTCATGCTCTTATAGAAATTACACCATATTTGTAATACCTCTCTATGGTATTTGGCTTTTGGAGCCCATTTACATTTTAGTGGGCATCTGGAATCCCTTGTGAGTTGCTGGTGTGGTGTAACCAGCTGTCTCTGTCGGATCTCTTGAAATTAGAATAATAATAGTACGTAAAACATCATGGACTAGACCCTTTCAGACATTGCTTATCGCACTGTCATTCACATTCTGAAGCAGGCCACACAGAAGTTCAGCACTGGGCAATGTGTTAGTCGCCTTAAGCCATTAGCTTTGTTGCTAATGTCATTCCTGACCAAAGGACTGGCATTCGGTGTTTGAGGTCTCAGGAAGCATGGGGGACAGCATTATGCCTTTTTATCACACCATAGCTTGGGATGTTCTGAAAACGTATATACATGCTGTGGCAGTGAAAATAAATGTGACCGTATGACACACTATTTGGAACAAATGTACTGATAAGCACATATGCTGAAGCCTCCTTCTGATCAGGGACAAGGCCAAAGACCAGCCAGCCTTAAAGGATAATGAAAAACAATCTATTTACATGCATGGAGACTGTGGCTTGAGAGACCAAGTTCAAACAGTCCAAATTAAGGAAGTCATACATGATCTTTTATTTCTGCAAACCACAAGGCATGTTCATGCATCTCATTAATTCTTATCATTAGCATGTGATAATTTCTCATACATTGCAGAAGGTATTATTGTTAATCCTTTATATCGCACCAAATAAGGTAAGGTACACTACAGTAAGAAAATTACAGAACATAGCCTACATGTCTCACATTGCAAAGTGGAACTTTCCATCCAACAGAGGCATCACTTGCACAGGATAGTACTTTTCTTCATACATATTGTTTCAGCTAGCATGCAATGATAATTCATGAGGGCTGTTGTCATAGCAAGCCTTGCATCTTAACTCAGAGCAAACAGAAAAGAATAGTAAGCAAACCAGCCTTGTTATCATTGATTATCACAGGGCCTAGCAGGCCCAAAATGGACTCAAAGTAAAATGCAATTCCACACATATGTATTACTGCACTGCAAAGGTCAAATTTGAGTTTATTTCCATAGTATAGCTGTTGCCACTCAAAATACGCAGAAAGGGAGGACCAAATTATGTAGTAGGGTTGCCTAAATTGTGCAAGAAAATGCAAATTATGCAGCAGAATGTTGAATACTGTGTGGTAGTATTACCTAATTATTTTGTCATTTTTAGGTTGAAGCCTACCAGACAGTGCAGCTGTCTGGTTGCAAAGAAATGTTAGGGTCATGCTGAAAGCTATAGGGGACATGCTGAAACGGTACCCAGGAATGAATTTCACCCATTGCTTACTATTGGCTTGGTGTTTTGTAACTCACATTTGTTTGATTTCTTTTTGCTGCCTTTATTTGTTTTAGGCTGTTCAGCATATCTTTGCCCCCCCGTGGAGCATAGCCTGTTTACCACTTCTCTGATTAACTCCTTGGATTGTTCCACGAGTGCTCGCATTGTGGGAATTTTTTTTCTCATTAGGTTTTCTATGAGAGAATACATGTGTTTACGTTCTTTTCTTTAAATCTGTTTCAGAAAGCAATAAACATGCTGTATATCTTAGAAGAGATTTCCTGCCTCCTATCTTTCTGCTTTACTGATTCCACTTATCTTTGCCAGGGTCAGTTCATCAATCTTGCATGCAAGTGGGTAACAAAGTTCTGTCTAAGAGCTTGTTTAGTTTGGGCATTGCTCTTTATTAATAGCATAACATAGAGAATCTTCTTCCTCAATTTAATGCCATTGCCATAAGCGCCGGAGGTGGGGAAGTGGGGTGCTGTAGCACCCTAAAAATACCATGCTGGAGTTCAGAAGTGAATGAGCAATAAAGAGGCTTTAAATAAAAGAAATTTATCATAAACCATTTGCTGTGCATTCAAAGACAGAGGTCAAATGTTAGGCTCTGTCTTCTGAGGAAGGTTGGTGTTTACTTTTCTTTCTCTGACTGCAAAAAAGGAGGATTTATGTGATGATCCTGCTGGGTGGGAATAGAATGGCTGTAAGGTGTTATTTTTTCAAGCACACATCAACATTTAAATACCAGTAAATGAACTGTACAAATATTTCAGAATAGGGAAAGCACAAATGAAGCACATTGATTTGGTAATTCTGAAGTGTGGCAGAAACCTGTATTTTAGTATAATCAAAACAAATCAGTACACTAGGGGATGACGACACCCCACTCTATAGCACTCTGCTCCACTCTATGCAACTCCAACTTAATCCATTTCACTCTACAACATTCTACTCCACTCCACAACACTTTACTCTACTCTAGGCCACTCCACGAGTCTCTACTCCACTCTACATAACTCCTCAGCCCTTTATTTCCTTCTGCCCCACTCCACTCTACAACACTATACTCCATGAAACTCTAATTCACTTTACGCCACTCCACTCTACGCCACTCCACAACACTACCCCATTCCTCTATACAACACTACACCACTCCACTGTGACACTTCATTCTACAACACTTGTGTTCACTCTATGCTACTCCACTCTATGCCACTCCACTTTACTTGACTTTTTTTATATTCAACTCCATTGCACACGGTTCTACTCCACTCAGTGCCACTCTACGCCACTCTGACATTCTACGACACTCTACGCCACTCCAACCTAAGCCACTTCTCTCTACAACACTCCACTCTAGGCCACTCCCAACACTCTTCTCCACTCTACACCACTCTACAACCCTCTACTCCATTCTACCCTACTCCACTCTACTACACTGTACTCCACAACACTCTGCTCCACTTTACGCCACTCCACTTCACTCCACGACACTCTGCCATTCCTCTCAATGACACACCCCACTCCACTATGCCTCACTCCACCCTGAAACTTCACTCTACAACCCTCTACTCCATTCTACCCTACTACACTGTACTCCACAACACTCTGCTCCACTTTACGCCACTCCACTTCACTCTACCACACTCTGCCATTCCTCTCAATGACACACCCCACTCCACTATGCCTCACTCCACCCTGACACTTCACTCTACAACACTCTTGTCCACTCTGCGCTACTCCATGCCACTTTACTCCTTTATATGCCACTCTACTCCACTCTATGACATTCCGTGACACCCTACACCACTCCACTCTATGACATTCTATGCCACTCCAATCTGAGATATTCTTCTCTGACACTCTACTCCATGATACGCTACTTCACTCTTCAACACTCCAGTCTGTGCTACAACACTCCATTCTAGAATATTCTACTTTATTTCATTCTATAACACTATACTCCATTCTGGCACTCTGCTCCAGTCTATGCTACTCCACTCTGTGATACTCTACAACACTCTCCACTACTCCACTCTACTCCACTTTACGTCACTTTTTTTTTAGAAAGGGCCTCTTTTAACATGGGTAGCCCCCCCTCACTTTTTGCCTGCAAAATGATGTGGTTTCAAACTGTAAGTGTCCTGGGCACCTGCCAAACAAGTTCCCAGGACAAGAACTCTTTCCTCAAAACTGTACTATGTTTGGCACTTCAGCTACCTTTGTAAGTCCATAGTAAATGATACCCCTGGTACTGACGAGCCCCCCCCGAGCTGCAGCACCAATTGAGCCACTCCGAGAGGCCCTACTCCAGCCTCATACAGACTGCTATTGCAAGTGACAGGAGTTTCCAAAATTGCAAGCGTGACATGGTGCTCACTAGAGTGCCATGCCCACTAACACTGCATACAATATAGGTAAGTCACCCCTCTGGAAGGCCTTGCAGCCCTAAAAGCAGGCTGCACTATTATGCATGTAAGGGAGTATGTGTGTATGAGCAAATATGCCCCTACTATGACTTTGCTAACTCTTAGACATAGTAAGTGTATAGGGAAGCCATAGCAAATGCATGTGCTGGACACTGGTCATTACGAGCTCCCCAGGTACACAATGGCCTCTCTGAACCCTGGGTTGTTGGTATCAAACAACTCAGAATATTAATCCCACTCTGAGGCCAGTGTTAGATGTATATAAAATGTACCCAGAGGGTACCTTAGAAGTGCACCATGCAAAACGGCTCTGGCATGGTTGCTCACTGGTCCTACCCCACCTGCCACCACCAGACACAATTTTGGACTCCAGAGGTGAGAGCCTGTGGTCTCAGGAACCAGAACACAAGGCATTTTCTGGCCAGAGGTGTCACACCGCTTTCCCCAGGCAGGCACCCTGCAAGAGCGTTCTGCTTCAAAGGCTTTACCGTCTTTGAAATCTGACCTCCACCTCTGCTGCTAGCAGTAGATGGCCGACCAAAGGTTTTGCCCCCACTTTAGGTGGGAAAACCGATGGGAAACCTAGCAAAGATAGGCGTGCCCATCCCCAGCCTGCACCACCCCTCAGGTGTGGCAGGCCAGATGACCACTCCATTTCATTTTCCTCCATTTTGAATGGTAGGAAAAGAGCCAGTCAAGGTTAGGGATGTGACCCATTCCTAACAGGAAGTTGTCACTTAGTGGGTGTAGTCACTCTAAGGTAGGTGGCCCATTGGCCACTACCAGGTCCTCCCCATAATGCCCCCTAAATGCAGTATTTATAGGGCATCCCTAGAACAAGAGATTAGTTTCAATGAACACAAAGAAGACCAAGCCAAAGCCCCAAAGCACGAGAACTGAAGCCCTGACGCAGAAAGAAAAAGGTGCCAAACCCTGCCTACTGCTCCAAGGTCTCAACAGTCACCACTTAGGTGTTGCCTGGAAACCTGAAGACTCTACAAAACCCCACAGCACTTCCAGCCTTCCTACAATTGCCAGGAAACTCCCTTTGAATGAAAGTATCACTCCATGCACTCTGCAGGCACGGAACCTGTGAAGTCCAGTAAAGTGACCAGCTGCTGACCAACGACCGGAACTCAGCAGCCCAACCAAATTCTGTACAACAGCCCTTAAGGACAAATAGCTTATGTGAAGCAGCACTTCATAGAATTTAATATCAGCAGAGTATTAGAGGGGTTGCGTGCATCGATGCGCTTCTAGAGAGACCTCCTGCTCACTCTAATAGGCAGAGCCTGCCCGATTAAAATGCTGGTATTGTTTGTACATACTACAGAACACTTTATACGAGCTCCCCAGGAAATACTTCAGGGAGTTAGACAACTTAATTATAGAAATTCTTTGGACCGATAAACATAAGCCGGTAGGATGGACAATGCTCAAACAGACATGGAAACGGGGAGACATTGATCTTCCCAACTTGAAGATTTATTATTTTGCAACACACCTACGCACACAGTGCATTGGCTGGATGAAGAAGACTATTGAGAAAAACGTCTTCTAGGGGGCACTCATGGGGACTGCACGTTACCTGACCTGCTTCTGTGTGGAAAACATGTGCCGGCAACAAGCCCATTTCTGGTTTGGGAACAGGCAGTAACTAAGGTGACGTGTAACATGCCGATATGGGCATTGAAATCATTAGCAGACATAACAAAAATGATGTCTGTCCAGAGGTGTCAGGATGGAGGCTGTGAGGTACTGGAAGATTTGTATCTCAGTGGTAAGTTTATCACACATGAGGAAGCGATAGTTAATTTATGCTGGGTCACAGACGATATTTACAACATGCTTAGATATCAGCTACAATAGGTGGAATCTGGCCTGGCTTTACAGAGAAACCCTTGCCCTCACAAACGTTGACCATCTTACTGGACCTGTTGGGAAGCCGTAGACTAATTACACACCTGTGTTGGGCACTCAGAGAAGACCTACGGAGAATCACACCTGAGGTACATAATCGATGGGAAGAAATATTGAGTGAGGTTATCACTGAACGAGACTGGGAGAAAGTCCATATGGGAGCATGTACTGTCAGCTCTAATGCCCACTTTAAGCTCACACAATATAATTACATACACCAAGTGTACTTTACACCTACGATTCTACACACTATGTACCCTGACTGTACAGATGCCTGCGTTGTGGAATGGCAGAAGCAGACTTGCACATTTGGTATGGAACTGCTTCCTGCTAGGATCTTACTGAAAAAAAGTCCTGCACAGTTAAATGATGTGGGTGGTTGGGAGGTCCCATACAGCCCCAGTGAGGTGTTGCTGGGCTTGCTCCCCTCCCCACCTAAGAAAAAACTTAGCCGTAAGTTTGTGATGCTAGGATTTGTACTAGCTAAATGAGTGGTGGTGAGATATGTCTGAATGGGCAGTAGCTGTGGAAGTCTGCATGAAACAAGTGAGAAGAGATGAACAGTAGCAGGATAATTTTCAGCGTGGAGGCAGATGCTACCGGAGCTCCAGGGTAGACCGATTACTGGAGCTGAAGTTGAAGTTGAGCCATAAGAAAATCTGTTGGAGAGATATGCCAGTTCGTCGGAACGAAGGTAGATTGACATGATGATAGGCAGGAAGGGATGATATGCACATAAATGGAACATTAGGTAGACTGGCAAATGCACCCACAATGCCCGGATAATAAAATACATTGTTACTTACACCACATAAACATTAAACTGAGTATTAATGGTAGAAATAAAGATTACGATGCTCAACACTGAGCATCCACGTGGGAGAGGGTAGTTGGGAAATATACCAGTTAATATGTTGTTTAATTCTGAGACCATTGTCATACACATACTAGAATGCTTAAGAAGTTGTGAAAAGTGATGTATATGATATATCGTGTCAGTTACTGTTGAACTGTATAATGTCCATTTGAAAATAAATAAAAATTATATTAAAAAGAAAAACAGCCCTTAAGGACAAGACCTGCCACTGTGCCAAGTTTGGTGACACTACAACTCTCCAGTGCTGTGGCATAGTACTACCCAGGGTAGCAGACCACTAACGTCGGGAACCTAGGAGCAAAGTCCACTCCGGATTCTCCAAAGCCCATAAGCAAGCACAGGTTTAGGGACTTCAGGACACCCAAGAACCAACCTGCTGACCTGCAATCCACTATCAAAGTCATCTGCTCCTGACTCGAAGGACTCCAAGATGCACAACTCCTGACTGACCTATCTGCGCTCCTGTAGTACCCAGTGGGACCAAGAAAGGCTCTGAAATGAGTCTGTGTTGTAGGGGGAGAACAGTCTACAATAGTCTGGATCTTCCCCTGTAGTGGTTCAATCTGTTCCCCACCAACTAGGTGTCCCAGATGAACCACCTTCCCCTGCTCCATCTGGCACTTTGAAGCCTTGGTAGTGAGGCCTGCCTTTTGCAGGGCCTCCAAAACTTTCCATAGGTGGACCAAGTGGTCATTCCAGGTGGAGCTGAATACAGCAATATCATCAAGATATGCTGCACTTAAAGCTTCCAGACCTTGGAGGACTGTGTTCACCGGCCTCTGGAAAGAGGCAGGTTCATTCTTCAACCCAAAGGGCATAACAGTAAACTGATAATGCCCTCCAATGGTAGAGAAAGCAGTTTTTGGTTTAGCCTCTTCTGATAGCCTGATCTGCCAATACTGTGCAGTCAAGTCAAAAGTGCTGAGGTACGTGGCGGATGCCAGTGTATCTATTAGCTCATCTGCCCTGGGTACAGGGTGAGCATCAGTCTTTGTGACTGTATTGAGCCCTTTATAATCAACACAAAGCTTGATCTCCTTTTTTCCAGTCGAAAAATTAGGCTTGGGTACTAGCCCCACTGGGCTCAATCACTCCTAAGCCCAACATCTTCTGAACCTCGGATTTAATGCAGTCCCTGACATGGTAAGGCTGTTTATAAATCCTACTTTTGATAGGTAAACTGTCTCCAGTGTCTATGGTGTGCTCACACCAGGTGGTCTGACCAGGTGTCATAGAGAAAAGTTCAGAAAATTGGCCTAGGAGGTTCCTGCAATCCTCCTTCTGTTCTTCAGAAAGTCAATCTGCAAGAACAACTCCTTCCACTGAGCCATCAGCTGCAGTGTTGGAGAAGAGATCAGGGAGAGGGTCACTCTCTTCTTCCTGCCCTTCATCAGTGACCATGAGTAGTGTTAAGTCAGCCATATCAAAGTAGAGTTTCAGAAGGTTCACATGAAGTACTCTGAGAGGACTTCTAGGAGTGCCTATGTCCACTAAATAAGTGACCTCACCTTTTTTCTCCACTATGAGATGTGGGCCACTCCATTCGTCCTGGAATGCTCTGTGTGCCACAGGCTCCATTACCTACACCTTCTGTCCTGGGTGGTACTCAGGACAGCCTTCTGGTCATGCCATTGTTTTTGTAACTCCTGGCTTGCCTGAAGGTTTTTGGTGGCCTTTTTCATGTACTTGACCATTCTAGATCTTAAGCCAAGTACATAATCCACTATATCCTGTGTGGGGGCTTTAAGGGTTGCTCCCACCCCTCCTTTACAAGTGCTAGTGGACCCCTAACAGGGTGACCAAAAGGGAGTTTAACTGGGCTGTAGTCCACTACTTTCTGGAGTACCTTCCTGTTGGCAATAAGGAGGCATGGTAATAGGACATCCCATCTCCTTCTGAGCTTTTCAGATAGTCCCATAATGTACTTGACCATTCTAGATCTTAAGCCAAGTACATAATCCACTATATCCTGTGTGGGGGCTTTAAGGGTTGCTCCCACCCCTCCTTTACAAGTGCTAGTGGACCCCTAACAGGGTGACCAAAAAGGAGTTTAACTGGGCTGTAGTCCACTACTTTCTGGAGTACCTTCCTGTAGGCAAAAAGGAGGCATGGTAATAGGACATCCCATCTCCTTCTGAGCTTTTCAGATAGTCCCATAATCATACCTTTGAGAGTTTTATTAAATCTCTCAACCAACCGATTTGTCTGTGGATGGTAAGATGTGGTGAACTTGTAGGTTACCCCACACTCTTTCCACTTTGCTTTAAGGTATGCAGACATGAAGGGGCATATTTATACTCTGCTTGTGCCAGATTTGCGTCATTTTTTTAATGCGAATTCGCCGCAAACCTAACACCATATTTGTACTTTGACGTCCGACCCTGCGAACGCCAAAATTCCGCTGTGTGCATCATTTTCTGGATTCATGAAACAGCCTTGCGTTAATGACATGCAAGGTAGGCGTTCCCATCCAAAAAATGACTTAAGCACCTGTGCGCCATATTTATCCAACACGCAAAAATCCTGCACGGCTGGGAGGCGGAGGTGGAAAATGGCGCACAGCCCGATTTGCGTAAAAAATTAACACCTGGGTTAGGGCAGGCGTTAAAATGGGGCAAACACACCAGTACTTAAGGAAAGCACACAGAAGCAGCATCAGAGCTCCAAAAGGAAGACGTGGAGGTGCTTTTCATCCAGTATGTACGAAGACGCAGAGCACAGGACCAACAACAGCAGCTTCCTCCACACCAGCAGGGGCCCCAAAGGCAACGCAGAAGGCAGGAGAGGATATTCCAGAACAGGACAACCCTTCTGGGCCTCAGGGAACATGACATCATCCAGAGGTACAGACTAAACTGGCAAGCCATACAGCAGCTGCTGCGCAACATTGAGCCACAGTTGGCACCCAGCTTGCAGACACCCCACATCATTCCACCAGAGACCAACCTGCTAGCTGTCCTCCACATGTTGGCAAGTGGCTCTTTTCAAACCACTGGTGCCCTGGTTGCCGGGATATCACAGTCCTCATTCTCTGCCTTCATACCCAGGGTACTGGATGCCGTCATCTTCCTCACACCCCGCCACATCAGCTTCCCCCCACACAGGAGAAGCAGCAGGAGACCAAACAGGGCTTCTACCAAATCAACGGCTTCCCTCACGTGCTTGGTGCAATTAACTGCACACATGTACGGATTGTGCCACCTGTTGCAACCGAGCATCTATACCGCAACAGGAAGCACACACACTCCATCAATGTGAAGGCCATTGTGGATCACCGGGGATTGATCACCAACATCGTGGCAAAGTATCCTGGGAGTGTACATGATTCATTCATCTTCCGCCACTGCACCATCAATCAACACTTCCACGATGGACGATATAGAAATGGCCTACTTGTTGTTAAGTACAGAAACCTAGTTATATACACACAGCACAGCAACCCTGTAGACATACAACACATACACCACTACATTGACACGTGGCCAGGAAGACACTGAGGTTGTGACACTGCTAGTCATGTTTGTTATCCTGACCCAATGGGATACACACCTATGGACAAATGACAGATGCAAATAGCAACAGATGCCACTCCAGAGACACAAGGGACCAATTTAAAACCACACAGTGACAATGACATGGCCTTAACTGGCAGTACAACTTGGAGGATGAATCTTATAATATCACATCAATAACACTCAATCACGCACCCTTCTAACCAATATGTACTATGTAAGGGGTGTGTAATGTGTTTCGCTGCAGGTCAAACACCATGAGACACATAGCATGATGATGATGATGACTCTAATGAAGGTGACATGGAATCATTGAGGCAGTACCAACATCTCACATCACTCCTGGGGTGACATTGCTCGCTACCAATAAGCAAGTGGACTGTGCTAAGAACACATATTGATGTGACATTATTGCAAAGTGCACACTGCTACACATACAGATTGAGACAATTACACACACACACACAACAGATGTACAGGCATGTGGAACCTTCTGACAATGAAACTTTCAACAACACAACCAAGTCAGCCAGCTCACCTGGAGCAAGTTCAGTAGTGTAGGTACACGTTTGCACATGAGCCAACTAAATGAGGGCACAAAAATAGGTTTGCATAGAACTTGTCACACATGGATTATTTTTGCATTGTCAATTGTCAACACTTCAGTGCTGCCAACTTATGGAGATGTGTTGTACATTGTCACCGCCAAAACAAAGGTCCTCACTGTTGTTTTTCACATGCTATTACATATGTTGAATTGGATGGGATCTTCAGGCCACATTGTGCAGCCGTGTTACCACCACTGTGGAATTGATTCTGTGAGTGGAAGTATCATGTCACCCCCAGTGAAGACACATGGAGACTTCTTTCACATGACAAAATGCATGGGAGTACACAATGTACTGCAAGTGTACAAAAATACAGCTGATATCCGGTCAATCAGCCAAACACCAGTTTAGAGAATGAAACAACCCAATGCTGATGGTACATCCTAGAAGCCTAGGATTCCACACAATAACACAAACACAGATGAGTCACAAACAACACAAGATAACAACTGCCATGTAAAGTGATAATCATGGTGCAAGCTCCATCAAAAATGTTTCACTCATTTTCTCTTTCAGCTGATCAGGGGTATGGGATCTAGCCATGGATCATGACCCCATTTGCCAACCCAAGCACAGCATCAGAGCGTGCCTATAATGAGGCACATCGGAGGACACGCACCATAGTAGAGAGGACTTTTGGCATCCGGAAGTCAAGATTCAGGTGCCTTGACATCACCAGAGGCAGCCTCTTATATTCACCGGAAATGGTCTGCAAGATCATTTTGACCTGTGCCCTCCTGCACAACATATATGTAAGGAGAAAAATTCCCCTCTATGAACCAGACCCACAAATGCCTGAAGAGGAGGAAGTATGAGGATGTTGTCCATCAACATGAGGTGGACCATCCAAACACTGCAGCAGGATTGCGTCGGAGACAACACATTGTACAAAACTTCTTTTAACTCTAGTCATCATCAACACTGTCTTACCATATGTCATTAAACACCTAATTTCATCACTAAATCATGGTCTGGGTAATTATCTATGCATCACATGATCCCTAGGAAGCACAATCAGAGTTTAGCCTCATGGAGCATTGCAGATATACAGATTAGGATACTGAAAAAGCCACATCACATTTGATGGGTATGAATGTACACCTAACTTCACACACAGTGTAAATTACATATATTGTGTCCATTTCACATTAGAAGGGCACTATCAGAGTAGCACAGCTATGGCACACATCCATGTTGGCAACATGGTTCACTGCAGCATATGGCACACAACTAAGACACCATCAATCATAAGTTAAAAAACTGCTTCATACATGAGGCAGTGGACCTGCTATTGCATTGGTAACAGGAATGTATGACCAGACCCTTGACAACAGTAAGTGTGACATCAGCTATCTCTGCAAGGAGCATGTGTGACAAGAAGTCCATGTAAGCTGCAAATGGATAGCACGAGTGCCCCAGGTATGACAAGCATTGCTCACAAGACATGCCCTGTGCATGCCATCCCAGGTTATAAGTCCTGCCACAGGCATGTATTCAGTCTCTCCCCACCCTTCTTTAGGGGGCCCTGTAACTGGACTATTTGTACCCTGATAATCCTTCATCTACACACACCCAGACTCACATTCTGACTCCAGTGTGCTTCCCTCCTGAGTATGGCATGCCATAGTCCTAGTTCATCTGTCTGCATGGACTTCAGGTCCGAAAATGCACTGCCTGGTAGTCTTTAGGACCTGTAATCACCTGTCCATTGCTTCCCATGTGAAAGGTACTGTTGGCCCTTTAAACTTGATTCTCACCTACAGGACTTGTGAGAGACTGAAGCTGCACACACCTGTGAGTACTTCCATGCAGACCAGCCATTTGAACCTGCACTGCCATTGCTGCTGCCTGGAACAGCTTACAAGCCGCCATTTAATGGATTTCCTTGTTGTGCACTGCCGTATAAATCACTTGTGTAACACAGCCCTTGGGTTATTGTGTAACGTTGTAGCCCACAGCACAAATACAGTTTTTATTTTCCACAGTGTTGTTCCAGCTTTTCCCAGTCAGAGTCTGCTCACTGTGCATTTGCCTTGTTCATGTTAGTTCCTGACAGAGCCTGCATCCTGCTAGCCTGATTGTTTCCTGTCTTTGTGTCACCATAGAGATTCCCTGTGGCTACATTTGTCTCATAGTTGCTTTCCATGCCTTCACTTTCCTCCTGGGGTAATGTATCTGATAGGTCCATGATGAATCCACAAATAGATTGTATAGTGTCATCAGTTTACTTATCCTATCATAGTCTGGGACGTGTATTCAAATAGCCTAATCCCGGCCCTATCCCTTGTCTGGGTTTCATGTATGCATGAGTGACTAACAGTGACAGTGTACTATGGCTGTATGCATGGATTGGGTATGGTGCCTCCAGCACAACAAACAACGTTTGCTAATGTGCATGAAAGGACAAAACATGTTTGTGCCCTGACAGTCCACACACAGATTCACATTGGCTGCAACCCAATGATGATGCTTTCGTGGTGACTAGCTGTGAGATTAATCAGCACAGAGACACTGATGTTCCCTGTTGCAGTGGGAATTTTAGAGGCCACCCTGTGTTCAAATGTTGTGATGAAACCTGCTGGTTACTATTTACTGATCCATTTGTAAGCACACCAAGGTTGCCCTGTTGTCAGCCTCATAAAACTTCTGCAGCGCCATAGCTGGACTATCCCCATGTGTGTTGTCAATTCATTTTTGGCTTTCGGTCAATTCTGCTATGAAGGATACTCCGTTAATGCAGGGAATGGCTCCACAGACTCATGACTAGACCTCCACGTAACTGTGACAACATGGAGGCCAATAATGACACAGGGTACACATGGGCAAAGATGTGAACTGGACACCTTTGTGCAATTAACCACTGAAAATATGCTGAACACATGCAGCTTGGTCTGCTAGTCTTCCACTGCCACAAGAGAAACATAGGTCATATATATGACTTGGTTTTGGGACTCTGTGTCACAAACAATGTACCTACATAGCATTTTCAAATGCCTGACTCATGGGTAGTATACAAACAAGTGACCAGGAAGTGGTATCCAACATTCCAGTACATGTGATGGCTTACTCATTGCCATTATCAACCGTCCTCTATCTATCCTGTGCATAGTTTGTCATGGGAGATGTTTTGTCCAAAAAGTCAGGGAAGTTCACACACCATTAGATGATACGTTTATGACAAAAACATATCCTGACTCATTTCCACACTGAATAGCATCTGATGGTTATTCACATTTACAACACATGCATACAAGCACATTAATGAAAGCACTAATGAAAGCATTAGTGAAAGCACATTAATGAAAGTCTGTGTGACGTTCACACAGAGGCCCAACAACAATTGAAATAGCCAATTCACAGACATAAACACACAGGCCATGAGTGAATGTATTAAGTTGCGTAGCCTTGCTATCCTCTATTGAGGCACAACCTGCTCAAACTGGGTAATACCAATTTTTATTCAAATTATTTGGGTAGCTGTTGCGTCAGTTAAGAGTGCTCATCCGGTACAACAACATGAGTATTATGGTCCGCAGTAGTGTGATCTGCCACATGTGCCCAAACACTGGAACACAAAATGGAGGCGCAAACAGCCTATCTCTGTACAGTTACAGCTTTCATGTACGTAAAAAATTTGAGAAATGACACAAACACAGTAAAAGACCGATATTTTTTGCGCAAACGCTTAAAAAAACACATATGGTCAAAATTTGCTGCATATGCGTTGAAAAATTACACTCACAGCCATTATACATCCATTGGGCCAGAGCGGCAATTCCTACACTGTACCCCATGAAATTGGTTACCAATTAAAAATATTCGAAACTATGAATGTGGGGGAATTTTGAAGCATTTGCGTAAAAAAAAAAACAATTGACGCACAGCCCGTAAGCGTCATAAAATTTTCACACATCATAATAAAAACGCACCGCATTTGAGACAGGAAGTGATGTAATAGGATAGCCTGTTTACAGAAATGGTACAGTGGATTTACTTTCACTTTCACTTTGCAGACTGTGTGGCTGTGCTGAGAGTTTTGTCTGTCCAAATTGTGCTTTTGTCTCCCGTGTGCCATCCTTTTTGTCATCTGTTGTTTTAGTAATTGTCTCAGTTGTTCATTGTATGTGTGTTTTTGTCATATTTGGTGTCTAATTCTGTCTTTGTACTGTTAGGAGTGTGTAGTGGGTATTGTTAGGTTGGGGATTGTTGGGCTGTTTGTGGGTTACTTAACTTTCGTTTTACTCCCTCCTTTCCCTGTATTTTCCTCTGTACCCTTTCCTATAACTATTATTTTGGTCATGTTGGGTAGGCCACGTCTGCGGGGTGAGGAGGGGGGGGGGTGAGGAAGAGCTTAGGGCATTCATTTGGCTGGTGTGCCACTTCCTCCCCCTGATGATTGAGGCTGGTGGCAGGGTCATACAGGGGTATCACACGGAGGTGAGGAGGCTCAGGTGGTCCAAGGTGCTGTACCATCAGAGGAGAATTTTCAGCACTCCGCACAACTACCACCAACTCAAGCACCGCTGGGCTGACCTTGTTGCCAGAGAGCAAGACCTGGGTGTGGTGACTGGTGGCCCTGTTGGCGGGTTCAATTCAGAATAATGTGCACATATAAATGCTCTGTAGTGACAGTAGCAGATTTGTTGATATGCTGCATGCAATGTTTTTGGACATGTGGAATGCAAGTTAAATATACAGTGGCCCTGGTTTATACAATATTTGCTACACATTACCATCATTTGTTGACGCAACAGCTGCATAAACTTACAAAGCACAACTTTATCTTGTAAATTAGTGCTGCTTTGACGTCAATAGATTATGGGAATGCGGCTCAAGCATATGTTTCATTCATGGTCTGTGAGTATACCAAGAAAAAGATGTATTTCAGAAGCCAAAGCAAGGAATTAATGTGGTCCCAAATTGTTTGGAATACATGTCTGAACTGTATTCCTGGCCATATGTACAAAGTTCTTCCTAACCTCGAGTAATATCTTAGGCTGATACTTTGACTTGGTTTGTGCAGCAATTAAATTAGAAATGGATGCAAAAGTAATGCACACAGGTTGATATCTACATGCTTGGTGCTACTTTCCATTGCTGTAGCGTAAAACATGAAGCAAATGCTACAAATTGAGGAATAAAAACATATCTCTGGCCCTGTGTGTTTTAATTTGCCTTGGGCACAATAGCTGGAACAGAGCTGATGCATTTGCCATCTGTGTCACTTTATAGCCATGCAATTCTCATAAGTTATTGGGTCATCATGGGATACCTGAAGTTGGTGATTGCATGGTCACAATTTATTACTTGCATGATGTTGTGCAAGGGACCCCTGACCAATTCCATCATACATATAAAGTGCCCAAATACTTTGCTACTTTACGTTTGGTACACCCCTGCTGATCTAGTGCAGCATATGTGCAATAGCTAACTTCCCAGTATGAAGGCTATTACAGACATGGGTGTTTGCTAAGATCAGAAGACCAGCATTCCTGTGACTGCTGACATTCCCGAGGTGCATACAAATTGAAACCTACATCATCAAGATTGCCACAGTAGGACATTTGCTAAACCATGGTTCAATAATGGGACAGTGTCAGTTTGTTGTATACCCACAGATCACCCAATTTGGCTAATGTAAGATGATGAATGTGACTAACTGTGAATTCCTGTACCCTATATGGGTAAACAGGGCAATGAGTGACACATTTCAGGTGCAATGACTGCACCTGTGCCCATGCATTCTGTCACCGTTGACCAAAATAGACACTGTCAGCATATATTTATTTGGTATATTTATATAGATAAATGGCCAATCCATGTTTAACGTCAGATTGTCATCAAGTAACACACAGGATCCCTGCCATTACGGTGTCATAGGGGGAATATCTGGCTCTGGGTACACTGTCAATGTAGCATATGTAACCTACAGACAACACAGTCCCACATGTAATGGACCATAGAAAGCATAATAATTCATGAGCTAAACTCAACCCACAGGAGTATCACACAGTAACTGCTTGTCCCTTGATGCACAAGGCACAATACCTGAGTGACTGGTATTGCAGTGCACCAGGAATGTGGCTTTGCATGTCTCTCATAACAACAAATTAATAAAAGGAGTACACTCTATAAATGAATCTGCAACCAATTGATGAATCATGTTTGTCACCACATGATTGATAGGGCCACTGCATGTGTGCATATGTGTGTGTATCACTCACTGGAGTGACAGGGTCAATACATGTTTGCAATTGTATGTCTGTTGGAGTGTCATCATGCCTGATGGGCCGGACTATCAGATATAATGTCACACACAGTAATTTTTTCTTCAAAGTGTTGTACAATGTACAGACATCGAGCACATTTCACACTTCAATGCTTTACAGGTGGACCTGCCCCCTACGCAATTGGAGAAGTGGCTTGATTCGCGGACCCAGACATATCCAGTAAGTGTTGATATTTCATTTCTGTGTTGTGTTTGCAGCTGTTGTGTGATTGACTCCTGTATGTTGGACACATAGCAAGGCATAATGTGCTGGCACATGATCTGATATGTGACTTGACTGGAGTTTTACTTTTTTTTCCATATTTGAGTTGGACAATCAGTGGCGTAGAGTCATCATTTGTGATTGTAGTGCAGCGCTGTAGGCATGGCCATGTGAATAGGGTGACATTTGTTGTTACATTTCTTGTAATGAAAAATTTAGAGGGAGCCATTTTCATGAGTTAGGCAGCAAGTCATACCCTGAATCACACAGAGCAGGGATGCCCAAGTATTACCCACAGACTTGAGCCTCCCTGTTAACTAATGAACATGTAGGACTGTATGTTTGAATTACTAGCAGCATCTAGCTCCACATGTTCTGCTACGTTTATGTGGCACTTGAGTACAATGTCGTAGGTGTGCATGCAGCTCAAGCCCAGATGGGTGTTTGCATCTATGGGCTTGTTGTAGGACAGCTATTGGTGACATCAATTGATGTTGACAATTGTCCGCAATTAGGAACATAAATGTGGATGTGATTGTACAATGTTTGTGTCTATCCTAGTTGGACACCCTCCTTACCTGTGGTGGGCTAACTAAACCCATGGACAGCTGTCCAAAGCTTCCAGGCTGTCTTTGATGTTTGAAAGTATGAGTTGCATGCCCATCCCCCCGAAGCACAGGCTTAGGCTTATGAAATATGTATACCTAGGTGTGAGGATCCAAGTGTAGTATACAGACATGTAATTCAGAAATTCATTTGTTCCAACCTAGGATACCCACTCATGATTAGCTACTGCATACCATCCTGGCAATTCCATTTACAAATCACAGATCTTGTGGCCCTTGATTGTTATCCAGAAGATAGTCATTAGTTGGCCTGTCACATGTAGAGGAGTTGCAGCATTTGTTATGTGACTAATGGCAGAACAATGATGATGATCATTTAAGTAGGTACACATCTTTTAGAGCATTGCTGTGCTGTTAGATAAGACATGCGTAGGCTGCGTTGGCATGTACTTCCTCAGGGCCAATCTGTGATCTGTACTGTGATTTGGCCTGTTTAAGCTAATTTTTATGAATGTTTTAAATATCATCAGTACCTGCATCACACAATGAGTTAACTGATGTTTGGCTTTATCTTTATAACAACAGCCAATATGGGTGCCAATCAGATCCGCGAATTCCAGAGGAGTGCGATGCGTTACCACCACATTCTGGATGTTGAGTCTGTGTTCTGCCACATGGCAGGCGTTATCGCCATGAGAGAGTCACAGGGTCTGGAGGGCATTTGCCCAACGGGGCCAATCACTGTCCACACCAGCTGCCACCACCAGCACCACCAATCCGACCCAAGTGGAAACAAGGATGACAGTCACCACTGCAGGTCCCTCAACATCATCCGCTCCTGGACCACTGACAGCAGCCCCTGCACCTCCCCCTCCAAGCATGGCACCGGCAACAGCACAACCTTCCACAACTGGCACACAGACCACCACTGCTGCAGTCATTGACAATGTTGAGTTTCGGAACATGCAACATGACATGCAACGGATGTTGCGCAGAATGGACAGGCTGCAGCAGGAGGTGTCCCATATTAACAAGAGAGTGCGTGGGATAAAAAAGATCCTGCGGAGGGCAAACTTATAACTGCTGGACCCTCAGCCATGATTCCCTCCCCTCCCTCCTCTTTCCTGGTTCTTATATTTAGTTGGTTTAGGGGGCTTAGGTTAGAATCGGCTGTTAGTTTAGTTAGTATAAGTGGGTTGGGGAGTGTTAGGTATGATATTTTTACATGTGTTGTTTTTGTGGGTGGGGGATGATGTTGGGGTTTTTGTGTATTAAAAAATAAAAAAAATATATACAAAAAAATACAAAAAATATATAATTGTTTAGGATAAGATAGTATGGGGGTTATTCTAACTTTGGAGGAGTGTTAATCCGTCCCAAAAGTGACGGTAAAGTGACGGATATACCACCAGCCGTATTACGAGTTCCATAGGATATAATGGACTCGTAATACGGCTGGTGGTAAATCCGTCATTTTTCCGTCACTTTTGGGACGGATTAACACCTCCTCCAAAGTTAGAATAACCCCCTATGTGTTTAGGTTAGTATATGTTGTCCTCCATGTGTCCTGTCATATAAGGGGGTGAGGGGTAGATGTTTAGAGTATTTAGTTAAATGTGATAAGTAAGTTTAGATTAGGGTAGTTAGGGCTGGTTGTGGGTAATGTGTAGTTAGGATAGGTTAGGTTAGTTAAGGCATTTCCCATAGTTTTATGATCCTATTTTACAGTTAAATAACTATTTAGGTACTCCTTTACAGTATGTGTTGTATGCTTGGGGATCAGGGCCTTGGCATGGGTGAACAGTGTCAATTTAGTATTTGCATTTGTGTTCCATCCTGCATCCAAATCCCAATTGAAGTGTCACATTGGCAGCTACACCAAAGCTACTTCTCTATGCATCTGCCATCCATTGCACCCACCACTCAAGGTTACAATGGTTCCCAATTTGTTGTTAAGTTTGGATGTATGTTTTCAATCTGTCATACTTTGAGACCAGATTTTGTCTCTGGGACTCTGTGGTACGTCTGCCTGCAGCCTGATGTTCATGTGAACCCTGATAAGGTGAGTGATGGTATAATCTTATGTAGTATAGTATACATAACTCACACCTATCATTTCTCACATTGTTCTGCCAGGTTACTTATTTGTCCGTACACTCGTACACATCCATTCCTGCTGTATGGTGTGTGTGTGATGATATTTTAGAGTCAAATGTCACATACCTAAAGATTGTGTAGAAGACAAATTTGAAGACATTGATTTTCTGCTTAGACATCCCTTAAAGCAAACGTATTCTGACCAACACAGAATTATACTGTAATTTTTCTATTTACTTCAGAATTAACCCTCAGGAAGGGCAGATGATGGTACAATCCAGACCCCAGTGCATAGTTATCAGCCCACACATTTTCAAGGCAGTTGTATTGACATTCTATGGCCATTGAAATGAGGCAACCATCACTAATCTCCCTCACGGTTGATGTGTCACATTACACAGAGACAAAATGGTTGTGTAAGTGCTATTTATTTTAAAGTGCTGTAATGCAATATTTACATACTCCAGGATTGTGAGTCCATTAGTGTGACACCTTTTATTGTGATACTACACAAGTGCAAAAGGATATGTCATTGGACATGCTGGGGTGAAGTGTCATACAGGGCAGAGGAACATGAATTGCCAATGAGGTAGCGAGAGGCAATCACAGAGCATAGTGTCAAGGTAAACAGTGGGCTGGGGAACAGTGCAAATGAGCAGCTGTTGCAAGACTGGCATGTTACGAAGCACAGGACCTTGGTTATAAGTGCCCATTTGGCAAGTACTTGTGCTACCGGGCACTCTTACGGGTGAAGGTGATCTGTTCCACATCTTCATCTTCTGATGTGTGTATCGTCTCCTCTGCCCTTGGTGGTGGTGGGTTTGAAGGGGCAACACACACTTCAGTGTTTGAAGACGTGGAGTCAGAAATCACGGTAGCTGCCAACTGTGGGGCTATTAAGGGCAGTACTGCAGCAAGGAGGAGCTGCTGGTTCTTAAGTATAGCAGCTAACTCACTGTGGTAGGCAGCCAGGTCGGCCCTGAGGTGGTTAATATTGCATTTGTGCACGCAGTGAAAGGTTTGGTGTGCGAGGTGTTGTGGCAACTCCCTTACTGCTGTGCTGATTTCCTTCACACTTTGTTGAAGTTCTTGCAAGAAAGATGTTAGCCCTTGCATGGCTGCTGCCTGTTCTGCAGATGACATCATGCACGAATGCACCCCCTCAAGGCTGGCTGCCATATTTTGCATCCCAACCTGCACCTCCTTGGCCAGCTCCCGCTGTACTCCAACTACAGTCCTCTCAAAGCTGGTGCCAGTGTCGTCAGAGTCCTCAGCTGGGTTGGAGCTGGCAGGTCGTGCAATTGGGGTGGTGGGTTGGTCCTCTGTGATGACTGCTACTTCTGTGCTCCTCTTTGTGATTGAAGGTGGGGTCTGGAGGGTTCCAAGGACATCTTGGAGGGTCTGCTGGCTGATGTTTGACAGCTCGTCATCCATGTCATCAGAGAAGTCCAGGAGAGGCATATCCCCAGGAGAGCCATCGTCCTCTGCAATGAGATATTGTACAATTATTGTGTCTGTGTTGTGGCATTTGTAATGTGATGTGCCTGAATTCCTATTAGTTGCACATTGTGATCTTGGTTCCTGTTCATTGTTCCTGTCATTAAGATTAGCATTCTCCCAGGGCTATGCCCCACCTGCATGTCACATGTAGTGTGAGCAGTTTGGGGAATTTTCTGCGTCACATCCTCTAGGTGTAGGGTCTGCCCAAATTGTATGTTGCCACCTTATTGTACAAGTCAACCCTCTGTCTTCTTCCATTCTCATGTTGTGGCCTTGCACTGGCTGTGGGTGTTCTGATGGCACTTGCACCACACTTAACAATCTGGAACTGACCCAGTCTCTGATATTTCACATCCAGCTATATGTTGCTGAGACCTAGCATATACTATGTATAGCATTGGCATGGCACATTACAGGTGTCAGCATTGGTAGCGTGCAATGTTGATGTTGGGGAATGTGTGCTACATTGGATTGCACTGATGGTCCTAGCAGTGTTCCGTTTCCTCTTTGCTGGTGTGTTTCACTAGCCGGAAACATATGTCCTCCTCCTCAATATTGTTGTCTTAGCAGTATGACAGTTGAGATGTTCCAGGGTGGCATAGCAGCTATTGTGACCAAGGCACAGGGTAGACCCTGACATGTGCAGCATGGGTATGACATTACTTCTGTGTACCTCAAAATGTTTATGACAATGCCTGATGTTTGTAGCTTCTGTGGACATTAGCATTTGACAGGATTAGCACATTTTTATTAAATACCGGGGATTGATAACGTTTTCATCCTGAACCCTCTAATTTTGGTGTGTTTGATCCATGGGCACATAACTGCCATTAACTATTTGACCTGCACACACAGCAGAGGTGGTAGTGGCAACTGTTGTCAATGTTAAATTCCACTTGCGGATATGGCCTGAGACTGTTAATTGAGCCCTAGTTCATGTAGCGACAATACCAGCTGTCGTGTGACAGCATGCCAGTTTTACGTTGTACCCTACCCTCCTGTACTGGCTTTGCTTTTCCATCATCCTTGGAATGGCAGCATACCCCAATGCAAAGGTTGTTGGTGTAGTGTTGTGCTGTGCCCCAGGTTTGCCCTGCACAGCCCATGCCCCGGTGCCGTGGCCCTTTGCCCTTTCCACTCCCTGATTATCATGACTTACATGCATTGTGTAGTAGCCCCCCTGCTTGCAGTTAACAAATAGGCATTTTAGTTCCCTATGCCACTTACCCTGCATCTGTGTTGTATCCTGGTAGTCTGCGCTGTCCTGTCCTTGAATCCCTGTGACGATCTCCTCAGGGATGACGGCTGCCACCATCTCCTCCATGT
Source organism: Pleurodeles waltl (assembly GCF_031143425.1). Taxonomy (NCBI): domain Eukaryota; kingdom Metazoa; phylum Chordata; class Amphibia; order Caudata; family Salamandridae; genus Pleurodeles; species Pleurodeles waltl. Next base: position 228,360,250 of record NC_090439.1, read on the forward strand.
GGTCCAGGGCCTCCTGGGGTGCTGGACTTCCATCTGCAGTGCTGCCTTTCTGTTCTTTGCCATCTTTTCATCAGTCATGCCAGCGCTTCTTGCACTTGGTAACTATTCTCCGTACTTCTGCCACACTGTTGATCTTATCGACAATTTGTTGCCAAATTGCCTCTCTCCTCCCAATTGGCAATTTAGAGGTGACAAAAAGTTGATGCTGGTGTTCCGTGATCTCTTTCACCAGTATTTCCTGCTCCTCTGCACTGCACCAACACTTCCTTTTCTTCTTCTCCCCCTCCTGGGTCTTGTGTGGTTCCTCCTGGCTGGTTCCTGGTCTGTTGTCATCTTCCTGTGGTCTCTCATAGATTCTGGGATCCATTTTGCTGTGTTTGCGCTGCTTTTTGATGCAATTGCGGCAAAAAAAGGCGCGTATCTGGTTTGCGAAGTCGTAAACCGGATAAAACTCATTTTCACTGCGTTAACGTCGTTTTTCTTTACGACGTGGCACATTGGTTTGAGTAAAAAGAAAATTACTCTAACCAGTGGTTTGCACCGCCGAGCGTCAAAGTATACATTTGCCACTGGCTTGGCAAGTGACACAAGAGCGACAGAACTTGTGTTTTCAGACATATGGGGCCAGTGAAAGTGAGGGACTAGTCTGTCCCAGGTCTTGCTTTGCCCCAAATGTCCAGCAAGGGAAAGTCACGTGCTAGTGTCAGAAGAAACTCCATGTAGTGCAAGGGTATGACCAGTCTCCTGGCAGCACCAGGTTTTGGGTCCCTTGCCTCTGTATAAAGGAGATTATTTTTCCAGTACACTTTGTGAGAGTCACTGACATCCCCTGCTTCTTGTTTGACAGCTTGCTGTCTCAAACCCTCTAGTGTGGGACAGGTCTGCTGTGCCACACTCAACTTCTCCCTGGCAGGGCCCCCTGCACCCAAAAGCTCAGCTGTGTCAGCTTGGAGCTCCTCTGGTGTAGGTTCTGCACAGGGAGTAGACTCCTTCTTATCAAAAGGGGAATCTTCAGTGGAGGGAGGGATAGTGATAAGGGATTACTCTTTCTAACCCTAGTTTTTGGGAGCACTAGGTCCATTGTTTTAGGATCCAAGTTTCCCTGTCCTCGTTGCTTCTTGGCCTGAGCCCTTGTCAAAGCAAAGATGTGCCCAGGAATGCCCAGCATTGCTGCACGAGCCTTCAATTCCACTTCAGCCCAAACTGAAGTCTCCAAATCATTGCCCAGTGGATATGCTACAGGTAGGTCAGTGGATACCACAACTTTCTTTGGATCCGTAGCAACTGCCCCCCCAGTTGAGATTCACAACAGCTGTGGGGTGGCTAACAGTGATATTGTGGGCGTCAGTCACTTGGTACTGATGACCATGTAGGTGTTGCTTAGGGGCTACCAGTTTTTCCATCACCATTGTGACACTGGCACCTGTGTCCCTGTAGGCCTCAACCTGAACACCATTTATTAGGGGTTGGTGCTTGTACTTATCCACATTAAGGGGATAAGCAACAAAGGTGGCAAGGTCAATGCCATTATCTAAGACTAAAACAGCCTTGGTGGTTTCCCTATCTAAACCAACCCCCACTATATTACCCAGAGTGAGCCCTGCTATACCTTTGGACTGGTTATTTGTAGTACTTTTCCCACCACCACTGTTACTACTAGGGGCACTAGTGGAAACAGCGGAGGTTGTGGTAGTGGGAGGTTTGGTGTTCCTTTTGGGACAAGTGGGGTTACTTGCCCAATGGCCTTTGTTCTTACACAGGTAACACCAAGGCTTTTTATTCTGTTGGTTTGAAGAGGATTTAGACCCACCCCAGAGGATGTTTGTGGGCCTGATGAAGACTCTTGCTTTTTATCTTTGGCCCCACCTTTGTCATGAGGCTTACCATCCTTCTATCTTGTCCTTGTCACTCCCTGTATGAGCTTTTCTGCTCATACTTGTTCTGACCCATTTGACTGCCTTCTTTCCCAATTCTTGGGGAGAGGTCAGATCTGAGTCTACCAAGTACTGGTGCAACAAATCAGACACACAATTATTCAGAATATGCTCTCTCAGAATTAGATTCTAAAGACCCTCATAGTCAGACACTTTGCTGACATGTAGCCAACCTTCTAAAGCCTTCACAGAACAGTCCACAAAGTCTATCCAATCTTGTTAAGACTCCTTTATGGTCTTTTTGAACATTGTTCTATACTGTTCAGTGGTTAAGCCAAATCCATCCAAGAGTGCTGTCTTCAGAATATTGTAATTATCTGAATCTTCTTCCCTGACAGTGAGAGGTCTATCCATACCCTTGCCACAAAAGGACAACCACAGAATAGCAGCCCACTGCCCCTGAGGGACCCTCTGTACTTTACAGACCCTCTCAAGTGCAACAAACCACTTATAGATGTCATTCCCCTCTTTGTAAGGGGGAACAATTTTGTGCAGATAGCTGGAATCAGAAGTATTCTCCCTAACACTATAGTTCCTGAAACTACTGCTGCTGCCACCATGGGGAACTAACACCAACCCCTGCCTCACTCTCTTCACAGCCAAGGCTTCCCTAACTAGGGATAGCTGTTGCTGATGCAGTCTGCCTGGCCTCCTCCTGTCTCAGTTTCCTGAGCTCCTTATCTATGGAGTCATCACATGGAGCTGAACCATGGGATCCATCAGAAACTAAAGTGACATGAGGGTGGTCAGAGGTAGACCTTTACCAACCTTAGTAACCCTAGTAACCTGACTTCTTGGAGTGAAGGAAGTCCTCCCAGAGTGACTACCCATCCCACTGCCAGCTACGCTAGATGGTTTGCTAGGGGGAAGATCTTTTGAAGAGCCCTCCCCTGAATCTTCAGGATGATCCCCTGATTCTAAGGGGGTAGAATCTCCCTCCTTCTCCTCCTCCTCCTGATTACCAGTCTGCTCCTGGTCATCCTGAAGAAGGAGACTCAAAAAAACATTCTTATTAGGGTTCTTTCCTACATCTAAGCTCCTCTCTGAACAAGGCCCCTTGAGTTCTTTGAAGGTTATGCCCTCATAGGGAGTACCCATGACCTCAGAGCAAGGCCAAGCAGTAGGCTTATGTAGGAGGCTGGCCTGGTTTGTAGTGGGTACCCTGGGTACTTTCACCTTATACCAGGTCGAGTTATCCCTTATTAGTGAAATGTAGTAGTGTTCTAGCAGCTTAGGCTGATAGATAGAGGTAACTGTAGCAGAGCAGCTTAGGCTGATCTAGGAGACATGCAAAGCTCATGCAATACCACTTATAATTACACAGTACTTATACACAAGTAAAGACAATACTCAGTGTTAGCAAAAATAAAGGTATTTATTTGGGTGACACAGTACCAAAAATATCTTAGAGACAATACTCCTTCAGGAGGTAAGTATTATACACCGTATGTACATGAGACACCAAAATTAGACAAGTAAATAGTCCTAGAACAGTGCAAACAATAGGAAATGCTATAGAATTCAATGGAAACTGTTGCAGTTGCTGGCTGGAGCTGAAGTTGCAGAGGAAAAGTATCCCTTGTGGATACTTTGTTGCTGTTACAACGGGTCCTGGAGCAGGCTGCGGTTGATCGGAGGTCAGAGGGTGAAGTAGAAGTTGCAGAGGATTCCTGGAGGAAAAGTGCAAGCAGATTCTGAAGAGAACCCATGGGGGAGACTCTAAATAGCCCTGAGAGGGGGATTGACTACCTTATCAGGTAAGGTGAGGTATGCCCTCACACTTAGTAACTTTGCACCTAACCTTCAGCAAGTGAAGGTTAGACATATATGTGACTTATAAGTTAGTCAAGTGCAGTGAAAATGGCTGTAAAATAACGTGTGCGTTATTTCACGCAGGCAGCAATGGCAGGCCTGTGCAAGGGTTTGTCTGAGCTCCCTATCTGTGGCAAAAGAAATGCTGCAGCCCATATGGATCTCCTGGAACCCCAATGCCCTGGTTACCGAGGTATCATATACTAGGGACTTATAAGGGGGGTCCAGTGCGCCAATTGAAATTGGTAAATGAAGTCACTAGCCTACAGTAACAAATTTAAAAGCAGAGAGTGCATAAGCACTGAGGTTCTGATTAGCAGAGCCTCAGTGACATAGTCAAGCACTATACAGACACACACATTAGGCCATAAACTATGAGAACTGGGGTCCTGACCAGCAGGATCCCAGTGAGCCAGGCAAAAACATACTGACATACAGGTGAAAATGGGTGTCACATGCCAAGCAAGATGGTACTTTCCTACACAACGCCCCCCCAAACGAGGGACAATAAGGCTAACCTTGCCCAGATGAGTCTTCATTGTCTAAGTGGAAATATCTGGAGAGTCCATCTGCATTGGAGTGGGTCCTCCTAGGTCTATTTTCCACTGTATAGTCCATCCCCTGTAGGGAAATGGACCACCTCGACAATTTAGGGTTTTCACCTTTCATTTGTTTAAGCCATAATAGAGGTTTGTGGTTTGTCTGAACAATGAAGTAAGTCCCAAACAAGTAGGGTGTCAGCTTCTTCAGTGCCCAGACCACAGCAAAGGCCTCCCTCTCTATGGCAGACAAATGCTTTTCTCTAGGGGTCAACCTTCTGCCAATGAAAACAACAGGTTGATCTTCACTCTGAGTTTAGTTGTGATAGTACAGCCCCTACCCCTAATTCAGAAGCACCTGTTTGAAAAATTATTTTCTTTGAGTAGTTTGGGCTCTTTAAGGCAGATGCAGAGCACATTGCCTGCTTAAGCTCCTCAAAAGCTTTCTGACAGCTAGCTGTCCACAATACCTTTTTAGGCATTTTCTTATTTGGTGAGGTCATTAAGAGGTGCTGCAATGGAGCCATAGTTCTTACTGAACCTCATGTAATACCCAGGGAGACCTAAGAAGGCTCTGACCTGGGTCTGAGTAGTAGGGGGAGCCCAGTCCATAATGGTCTGAATCTTCCCCTGCAGTGGTGTAATCTGTTCTCCACCTACCAGGTGGCCCAGATAAACCACTTTCCCCTGCCCTAGCTGGCACTTTGAAGCCTTGATAGTTAGGCCTGCCTTTTGCAGGGCCTCCAAAACTTTCCAGAGGTGAACCAGGTGATCCTCCCAGGTGGAGCTAAAGACAGCATTATTGTCCAAATATGCTGCACTAAAAGCTTCCAAAGCTTGGAGGACTGTATTCACCAGCCTCAGAAAAGTGGCTGGTGCATTTTACAAACCAAAGGCATAAATGTGAATTGATAATGCCCTCCTATGGTAGAAAATGCAGTTTTTGCTTTAGCATCTTCTGACATTTTGATCTGCCAATACCCTGCAGTCAAATCAAAAGTGCTTAGATACTTGGCAGATGCCAGTGTATCTATTAGCTCATTTGCCCTGGGTATAGGGTGAGCATCTGTTTTGGTTACTGTATTGAGACCCCTTTAGTCCATACAAAACCACATTTCTCTCTTTCCTTCTTTGCTATCAGGTTTGGGGACAAGCACCACTGGGCTCAATAACTCCAAGGTCTAACATTTTCTGAACTTTAGCTTTTCTGCAATCTCTGACATGGTCAGGTTGTCTATAAATTTTACTTTTGACAGGTAAACTGCAGGCGCGGCCCGTCCTTTAGGGCGGCGGCGCCACCCCCCCCCACCTTTTGCCCCTCATGAAGAGTGTCTGTCAGTCTGAACAAAGGTCAACCTGACAGACTCTCTTCATGTTCAGGTCAGGCAGCCAGGAGCAGACGTGCGATTTGTGCAGACTCCTGGCTGCCTGAGCTGAACTTTGCTGGGCTGAGGTCACAACTCGTATGGGCGTGATCTCCTCAGCTCAGCAAAGGTGCCTCAAGGCCCTCCCCTGGGTGACGAGGAAAGCGTCATCCATTGACTTTGACCTGGGCTCTTCAGGTTTAAACCCTGAAGCGCCCAGGGCGAGTGTCAATCAGTGACACTTCGACACAGAGTGGGGTGGGGTCAGCAGTCTCACTGACCCCATCCCACTCTGTGACAAGGCTGGGACTGCTGTCATCCCTCATTGTCCGACCCAAGGTCAGCCAATGAAGGACGGCAGCAGTCCCAACCCTCCTGGGACCTCCGAGGCGGAAGGTAAGTGTGTGTGTGATCTTTGAAAAGAACTGTTTGGTGCGTGCGTGCATGTTTGAATGTTATGAGTGTTGTTAATGGATGTGCGTGCGTGCTTACATGCATGTGTGTGTGTGTGTGTGAAAGAATGAGTGTGTGTGTGCTTCCCGCCCACCCCACTCCGTCCTAAAGCTGCCGGCCGCCACTGGTAAACTGTCTCCAGTATCAATTGTAAGTTCACACCAAGTAGTTGTACCAGGTGTGAGGGAGAAGAGAACTGATCCAGGAGAGTTTTACAGTCTGCTAAAACCACTCCTTCCACTAAGCCATCAGCTTCAGTGTTGGAGAAGAGATAAGGTAGAGGGTCACTCTCTTCTTCCTGTCCCTCATCTGTAGCCATGAGCAGGGTTAAGTCAGCCCTGTCATAATAAGGCTTTAGGTGATTGACATGAAGCACCCTAAGGGGGCTTCAGGCAGTGCCTAGGTCCACCAGAAAGGTGACCTCGCATTTCTTTTCTACAATTAGATGGGGTCCACTCCATTTGTCTTTGAATGCTCTTGGGACCACAGGCTCCAATGCCCACCTTCTGTTCTGGGTGGTACTCTGTCAGGACAACCTTCTGGTCAAACCATTGCTTTTGGAGCTCTTGGCTGGCCTTAAGGGTTTTGCTGGCCTTTTTCATGTACTCAGCCATTCTACTTCTCAGGCCAAGTACATAATCCAAAATGTCTTGTTATGGAGCTTTTAAAGGTTGAAGAAGAACAAGCTTTATTCGGTCAATTAACCATCAAAGCATCACAATACATTAAAAGAGAAAAGAGAAAAAAATCTCATTTTATAATCTATACAATCATTGAATAATTTAATAAAAAGAAATAAATAAATATATACGTATAATATCAAACTACTCATCTAAAATCCTGCCTGGGCAATCTTCAGGAGTCACTTTAAAAGGCGATAATGCATATGCCATGCTGCCACTAAAAACATACTAACTGCAAGAATTAATTCATTTGAACTGTGACTTTTTAAAAACCCTATTGCTATACTACAATTTTTCAGCCCAATTTCTCGACAAGTTTTTCGATTCCATTTTGACCACGGAATAAAATATGCAGGACAAAAAAACTTAAAATGTTCAACTATTTCCGGGGCACCACCACATGCTGGCCAAATGTCAGTAGTAGCAGTTGGGCCCCAGCTACAGGTTAGGGAGGTCAGGTCCCATAACGAAATCTAGCATATAAACCTTTACCCTGTAAATCTGGTATAGTATCTAAATAAGGTTCATACCGCGGGTACCACTTGAAATCAATACAAAGGTTAGTTAATCGACCATGAGATTTACAACAAATGTAATTATTCCATACATAGGACCAGTAAGCTGATTTCAAAACAGATTTATGGGATTTCACTAAATTGTGGGGATTCTCCCAATAATCTCCCAACCCCAAAATACGAAACCTATTAGACACATGTTTAATCCAAGGAATAATAGCAGCATTTGGTCCCCTTAACAAATCGAGCAATGAGGCCTTATATATATCCAATTCGGGCATAGTCCAAATCCTTATCCAGTATAATAGAGGTCTTAAGGAAATTAAATCAGATACTTGGTTTAGCCCCAGTTTGAGAAACATTGTGATCAGTGGTGTGCTGCGAGCGCACGCAATGAAAGCCCTCGCAAAATAGTTTTCTCCCACAGTTAACTTATTACTACTGGAGGATCCCCATACCTCCGCACCATAGACAGGAGCTCCCTCCGCCTTAGCCATATAAATCTTGATAGCTGGGGATACTGGTTTTGGTATAGAACTTTTGTAACAGCGCAGGATAGATGCTGGTCTGTGCTGTAATAGCCCCGCACTTTTACTAATCTGGTCCTCCCAATGTAATTTACTGGTTAACCTCATGCCCAAATAATCTATTGAGCTAACCTTGCTCAAGGGGACCCCATCCAATTTAATAATGCATCTTTTACAAGGGCCCAAGCTAAACACCATCAGTTTGGTTTTACTGATATTTACCTCCAACCCATAATCCCTGCAAAATGAATTGAATCTATCGTGTCATCGCGTCTCCGGTTACAGCACTGACCCCCCGAGCCGCATCGGCAGTGCCCCGTGGGAACAACACAGAGCGGCGACCACCAGGAAGTGACTATCAACCCAGATATCCGGGTTGGATCGTCGTCGCTGGAGGGTAAAAGAGGGAAGACGGAGGAAGTGGAGGCTGGTGATTCAATGAGGCAGGAGGAGGCGCAGAGTGAGGACCGGAGTGAACGAAGCCACGGAGATGGGGAGGCGAATTGAGACGATAGGAGAGAGTGGAACCACAAAAACGAGCGAGGCGAGGAGCGGAACAAGGGGCTGGGAGGAGAGAGCCCAAATCAACTGAGACCGCTGGACGAACGGACCCGCCACGTCCCTGGGTCCCAGGTACAATCGCGTCTCAGACTTAGGGGGTCATTCTGACCCTGGCGGTAGACTACCGCCAGGCCAACGACCGCAGATGCACCGCCAACAGGCTGGCGGTGCATCCATGGGCATTCTGACCGCGGCAACGGAAAACCGGTGGTGTCCCGCCGGTTTCCCGCTGCCCTGGGGAATCCTCAATGGCGGCGCTGCAGGCAGCGCCGCCATGGGGATTCCGACCCCCTTACCGCCAGCCTGGCTGGCGGTAACGGGTGTCGCGGGGCCCCCTAACAGGGCCCCACCAAGATTTTCAGTGTCTGCCAAGCAGACACTGAAAATCGCGACGGGTGCAACTGCACCCGTCGCACCCCTTCCACTCCGCCAGCTCCATTTGGAGCCGGCATCCTCATGGAAGGGGGTTTCCCGCTGGGCTGGTGGGCGGCCTTCTGGCGGTCGCCCGCCAGCCCAGCGGGAAACTCAGAATTACCGCGGCGGTCTTCTGACCGCGCAGCGGTATTCTGACGGCGGGACTTTGGCGGGCGGCCTCTGCCGCCCGCCAAGGTCAGAATGACCCCCTTAGTTATTTTCCATTTTGGAGCAGGAACAGGAGTGAAGGGGGTGTAGCAGGGGAGGGACCTGTGGAAAGGGGCCCGGGAAACAAGCAATAGAACTTAGAGTGCATGTAACTCTAATCACACCCCAGATAGGGACTGTGATATGCAACAGCCCTACAAAAGCATCCCGATGGTCACTAAAATCTTTGTTGCACCAAGAGCACTGGTGGGTTTTTATTTTGTCTTTGTTCCAACCCCGACCCGTTCACCACCTGTCACCAACACGGCTAAAATCAAACCCCTTCCTGTCACACTCCCTACTACTAACTCAACCCAAACATAATCCCCAGGACTCTCACACTTACCTCTTTCTTTATTCCCGGGGTCCACCACCGACATCTGAAGCGGAGCCATCCTGACTGTCCCGACCAACACTCCCACCGACATCCCCAGAAGAAGAACCTAGAAGAGAAAAGAGAAATACTGTTACTTCCTGGACTACCACCAAGGAAAAGACCCTACGAGCTACAATAAAGGAACTGGAAGAGTCATTAAAACACATCCTGAGGGACAAATAAAGAACACTTGAGAAGGATATAGGTGGTCATTACAACCCTGGCGGTCGGTGTTAAAGCGGCGGTAAGACCGCCAACAGGCCGGTGGTAAAAAATTAGCAATTACGACCGTGGTGGAAACCTCCAACAAAGACAGCCACTTTAACACTCCGACCGCCACAGCGGTACAAACAAACAGCCTGGCGGTCACCGCCAACAGACAGGCGGGAGACAATGTACCGCCCACACTATTATGACAGGCCAATCCGCCACCTTTTCCGGGGTGGATTCACCACGGATAAAAACACGGCGGAAACAGGAATCCCGAAGGGAAAACGCTCACCTCTACACACCCCACGAGGAACAAGGACGCCATGGACCCGGAACTCCAAATTCTACCTGCAATAGTCTTCCTGCTCCTCTACCAGGAGCACGAACGCCGACGGCGAAGACCACAGTGAATACTGCACCTACGACACAGGGGAGGGGGGAGGGAAAAAACAGGGACACACACACGCAACACCCCCACCCTCACCCACTACAACACACACACTAATGCATATCAATACATCACAGTTACACCCCCAAACCCCACGGAAGAATGCAAAGACAATAGAAAATGAGTGTAACTATTGTAATATATTAACAGCAAGTAGGCAGAAATATATATATATATATATACACCATGTACATAATATATACCAAGCATAGTAGTCCAGGTAGTGCTCTAAGAAAGTCAGTGGAACACTGGGACCACACGGTATGGGCGAGGCCCACACAAGATCCCCAACCATGACGGAGAGAACACTGCAGGGGCATCAGAGAGCAACTAAACAGGCACCTCAGGGGGAGGGAAAGGGGGGGCACCTCAGCCGCTTGAGTGCATGACGCCAAATCCACGGGGGCCACATGCCCACTGTTACATCCTGCGGAGTGCAAAGCCACAGTCTCTCAAGTCTCTACAGTGGGTGGGTTGCCCACTGCCATATCCTGGGGAGTGCAAAGCCACAGTCTCACATGTCTCTACTGTGGGTGGTTTGCCCACTGTTCAATCCTGGGGAGTGCAAAGCCACAGTCTCTCAAGTCTCTACAGTGGGTGGGTTGCCCACTGTTCCATCCTGGGGAGTGCAAAGCCACAGTCTCTCAAGTCTCTACAGTGGGTGGGTTGCCCACTGCCATATCCTGGGGAGTGCAAAGCCACAGTCTCACAAGTGGATAACAGTCTCCACTGCTTCTGGAGGGGGTATGGTGCCCAGAGTGCTTCATCCTGCCAAGGATTGGGGTAGTGGATGCTTTTCTCCACTGATTCTGAAGGGGGCATGGTGCCCAGAGTGCTTCATCCTGCTAAGGACAGAGGTAGTGGATGACAGTCTCCACTGGTTCTGGAGGGGGCATGGTGCCCAGAGTGCTTCATCCTGCTAAGGACAGAGGTAGTGGATGACAGTCTCCACTGGTTCTGGAGGGGGCATGGTGCCCAGAGTGCATCATTCACCCCGTGATGGACTCAGTTGTGTCAGTGCCCTTGCCGCTCATGGGCCAGCGGTGCTTGAGTTGGCGGTGCCCTGTTCAGCGGTGCTTGAGTTGGCGGTGTCCTGTTCAGCGGTGACGGCGGTGCCCTGTTCAGCGGTGCTTGAGTTGGCGGTGCCCTGTTCAGTGGTGCTTGAGTTGGCGGTGCCCTGTGCAGCAGTGCTTGAGACGGTGGTGCCCTGTTCAGCGGTGCTTGAGACGGCGGTGCCCTGTTCAGCGGTGCTTGAGTTGGCGGTGCCCTGTTCAGCGGTGCTTGAGTTGGCGGTGCCCTGCTCAGCGGTGCTTGACGGCGGTGCCCTGTTCAGCAGTGCTTGAGTTGGCGGTGCCCTGTTAGGCGGTGCTTGAGTTGGCGGTGCCCTGTGCAGCGGTGCTTGAGACGGCGGTGCCCTTTTCAGCTGTGCTTGAGTTGGCGGTGCCCTGTTCAGCGGTGCTTGAGTTGGCAGTGCCCTGTTCAGCGGTGCTTGAGTTGGCGGTGCCCTGTGCAGCGGTGCTTGAGACGGTGGTGCCCTGTTCAGCGGTGCTTGAGTTGGCGGTGCCCTGTTCAGCGGTGCTTGAGTTGGCGGTGCCCTGTGCAGCCGTGCTTGAGACGGCGGTGCCCTGTTCAGCGGTGCTTGAGTTGGCGGTGCCCTGTGCAGCGGTGCTTGAGACGGCGGTGCCCTGTTCAGCGGTGCTTGAGATGGCGGTCTCCATTGCAGGGTCTCAGCTGCTGGCGGTCCTTCATGGCCCAGCGGGGCTTTTGCTGGCGGTCCTTCATGGCCCAGCGGGCCTTTTGCTGGTGGTCCTTCATGGCCCAGCGGGGCTAGTGCTGGCGGTGGCCTCCTGGGCAGGTGGACTGGTGCTGGCGGTGGCCTCCTGGGCAGGTGGGCTGGTGCTGGCGGTGGCCTCCTGGGCAGCTGAGCTGGTGCTGGCGGTGGCCTCCTGGGCAGCTGGGCTGGTGCTGGCGGTGGCCTCCTGGGCAGCTGGGCTGGTGCTGGCGGTGGCCTCCTGGGCCGGTGGGCTGGTGCTAGCGGGCCCCTCCTGGGCAGGTGGGCTAGTGCTGGCGGTCCTGTCCTGGGCAGCTGGGCTTGTGCTGGAGGTCCTTCATGGCCCAGCGGGCCTTTTGCTGGTGGTCCTTCATGGCCCAGCGGGGCTAGTGCTGGCGGTGGCCTCCTGGGCAGGTGGACTGGTGCTGGCGGTGGCCTCCTGGGCAGGTGGGCTGGTGCTGGCCGTGGCCTCCTGGGCAGCTGAGCTGGTGCTGGCGGTGGCCTCCTGGGCAGCTGGGCTGGTGCTGGCGGTGGCCTCCTGGGCAGCTGGGCTGGTGCTGGCGGTGGCCTCCTGGGCAGGTGGGCTGGTGCTAGCGGGCCCCTCCTGGGCAGGTGGGCTAGTGCTGGCGGTCCTGTCCTGGGCAGCTGGGCTTGTGCTGGAGGTGGGCTCCGGGGCATCGGGGATGATGGCGGTCTTCTCCGCCGTGCTGCTCTTCCCTGGCTTTCCAGGTTTCTTGTGGCCCTTCCCCACCTTGGAAGGTGTCCCAGCTGACTCCACACTCCCACCGGGACCCTTGGGAGCGGGTTTGGTGGCTGGAGTCTTCTCCCTCTCCCGCCGGGCACTGGCCAACTTCTGATGCTTCACAGGTGGGGGACTGTCTGTGCTGTGGCTCCGTGCCACACTGGCTGCCCTGGTGGCCGGTGCACTCCAGATTCCGGTGACTACAGGCACCACTGGTCCCGGAGATGTTGTGGCTGAGGTGCTAGGTCGGGACCTAGGAGACGGACGGGGTGGGGGAGGTGGGGGAAAGAGGTCAAGGGTGGACAGGAAAAGTTTTTTGCAGACACTGGGATGGGTAGCTGGAGGGGGTGTGGGAGTGGAGGAAGAGGTGGTGGTTGTAGGAGGTGTACGTTTGGTGACTTTGGGTGAAGGTGCATTCGCTGGAGGTTGTCATGAGGTGGATGGCTGTTGGGTGGGTGTGTGCCTGCGTTTGTGCATCTTGGGAGGGGGCGTCACACTGGGAGAGGACACAGGGGACGGGTGAATGGTAATGGGGGTGGTGACTGCATGTGAGCGGGTGTGGTGCTGGGTGTGCTGGAGAGGGACGTAGTGGCTGTAGAGGTAGTGCATGCAGATGTGAGTGTAGACGAGACTGGGAGGGAGGAGGGAGACGAGGAGGAGGGGGACACAGTGGAGGCAGTGGATGTTGGTGTGTCTGCATGTGTGTGATGCTTGCATGAGTGCCTGTGGGATGTGTGGTGCTTATGTTTGCCAGAGCTTCCCTTGTGTGTTGACGTGTGTGCATGCTGGTCTGTAGGTGTGCTTATGATAGGCTGAGGCACAGGGGATTGGGTCTGGGTGGAGGAAGTTGGAGGGGGGAGGGGGGAGGCTAGAGACAGGGACAATGGCTGTAATCAGTGCTGAGGCCAGAGTCTGAAAAGTTCGCTGAAGGGCCGCCTGACCAGAATGAATGCCCTCCAGGAGTGCATTTGTTTGTTGCAACTGCCTTTCTACACCCTGGATGGCATTCAAAATGGTAGACTGCCCAGCAGTGAAGGACATGAGGAGGTCAATGGCCTGCTCACTGAGGACAGCAGGGGTGACTGGGGCAGGGCCTGAGGTGCCTGGGGCGAAGGTGATGCCCACCCTCCTGGTTGAGTGGGCACAGGGCAAAGGCTGAGGGGTGGTGCTGGAAGGGGGGTGGCGGCTGTACCTGTAGATGCGGGGGCACAGATGTTGCCGCCACCACTAGGGACCTCCCATCAGAGGACGAGTCCGTGTCACTGGTCTCAGCTCCTGTCCCCGCCGTGGAGCTCCCCTCGCCCTCCGTCCCACTGGTGAACTCTGAGTCCATAGTCTCGTCCTCCAGGGCCATGTGGGATGCAGCTCCCTCGTGCTCCGGTGCCACTGCTCCTCCGCCTGATGATGCTAATGCACACAAGAACAGGGAGACCACAAAAAGGGGGGGGGGGCGACAGAAGAAAGACATGTTGAGTGCATGCTTTACCGCTACCGTTGGTGGACACGACAGACACAGAAGCCCCCTGCACTACGCTGCGCTCTTGGGCTCCACTGTTCAATTCCTGGGAAATGGCCTACTAGGCTATGGACGACATCTGCACACATAGATGACAGAGGGGTATGACTAGGTGTACCTGGCACTCTACAGAGGTGGGGTGCCACATGGCCTGCCTTACGGAGGGGCCTTGCCTACGGAACTCGCCCTGGCCTAGGGAAACCCACAGCCCACCTCCCCCACCCAGACACCTCCACTGCACGCAAAGTCAGCAGAATGAGAGTGTACTCACCCCCTTGTGGTTGCTGTGATGCCCTCAAGCACCCATCCAACTCCAGGTAGGCCACTGCCAGGATCCTGAACATCAGGGGGGTCATGGTGCGACAGGCACCCCTCCCACGTTGAGAGGCCATCCCCAGCTGATCCTCCGCCGACTTCTTGCTCCAGCTGCGAATGTCCTCCCATCTTTTATGGCAGTGGGTGCTCTGTCTGTGGTAGACCCCCAGGGTCCGGACATCCTTGGCGATTGCACGCCAAATATCTTTTTTCTGGTGGGCGCTGACCTACATGAAATGTACAGGGGAAAAAGAGCAGTTATTACCAACTGCACCGTCAAACTGATTGGCCCCCATCCCTACCCTTGCCATGTGGCACATGCATTCACCGTCTTTCATGCACGCAGCACTCTCCCCCTTCCTTCTTACATCCAGCCCTCTCCACACAGGCATAGCCCATACAACATGCTCCCTGTGTACATACCTGTTTGTCTGGAGGACCGTAGAGTAGCGTGTACTGGGGGAGGACCCCATCCACTAGTTTCTCCAACTCCTCCGATGTGAAGGCAGGGGCCCTTTCCCCAGACACTCGAGCCATTGTCCCTTCCAGACCGAGGTCACAGCAGCACTTGCAGTGTAGGTTCTCTCCTGTCGGAGATCAGGTATCGAGTGATTGAACAGATAGAAAATGGCGGTCACGTCCGCGGCGGTGCGTACCATCACCGCTGGCGTACATCATCATTGGCTCCTGGGACCCATAGGGTCCGATGTTAACCAATGCAGCATTGCGCCACTGTCTTCGACCGCCTACCGCAACAGTGTACAACGCCAGCGCAGTTACCTCACATCCCATTGTCCCACTTTTCAGGTCAGGCAGCTGCCATTTCAGGGGCCCACATGGCTTAATTTTCAACTGCGTCACACATACCTAGGCCTAGACTCTGCACACACATACAGGCCATCTTTTGTGTATGAATGGTGTTCTGTGTAAACTGTGGGTACGTACCTCTGAATTGTTTGACTCTGTGCTCGCTGTTGTCCTTCACAGGCACCGTCCGCTGGGACATGTGAGGAGATGGCGGCATCCTCCGGTGTACCGACCGTTGGTGGACCTGTCGACAATGGAGGAGCGACATGTGATAATCACATACAGGCTTGACCGTGCCACAATCCAGGAACTGTATACCCAGTTGGAACCAGACCTGATTTCAGCAATCCGCCATCCCATAAGAATCCCCCCTCAAGTGCAGGTGCTGTCAGTGCTCCATTTCCTTGCAAGTGGGTCGTTTCAAACAACAGTGGCCATAGCATCAGGGATGTCCCGGCCTATGTTTTCCAACGTTCTGAAACACATGCGGAGCTACATCGTTTTTCCTCAGGTGGAGGATTTGCCTACAGTGAAAGGTGATTTCTATGCCCTGGGACACATCCCCAACTTCATAGGTGCCATTGATGGGACCCATGTGGCTTTGGTCCCCCCCACAGGAGTGAACAGGTGTACAGAAACCGGAAGAGTTATCATTCGATGAATGTACAGATGGTATGTTTGGCAGACCAGTACATCTCCCATGTGAATGCCATGTTCCCTGGCTCAGTGCATGACGCCTACATCCTGCGGAATAGGAGCATCCCTTATGTGATGGGTCAACTCAAGAGGCACCGTGTGTGGCTATTAGGTGAGCACCTGGAAACAAGTCAGTGGGAATGGTTGTCTGGGTCTGGCGTTATCCCTCCAGGTTAGTGCGTGTCTAACAGTTGTCCCTCACCATTTGCAGGTGACTCTGGTTACCCCAACCTGTCATGGCTACTGACCCCAGTGAGGAATCCCAGGACAAGGGCAGATGAACGCTACAATGAGGCCCATGGGTGAACTAGGAGGGTGATCAAGCGGACCTTTGGCCTCCTGAAGGCCAGGTTCATGTGCCTCCATATGACAGGTGGATCCCTATTCTACTCACCAAAGAAGGTGTGCGAGATCATTGTGGCCTGCTGTATGCTTCACAACTTGGCTTTGCGACGACAGGTGCCTTTTCTGCAGGAGGATGGTCCAGATGGCGGTGTTGTTGCAGCTGTGGAGCCTGTGGACAGTGAAGACGAGGAAGCAGAGGAAGAAGACATGAACAACAGGGAGTCAGTGATCTAGCAATATTTCCAGTGAGACACAGGTAAGAGTACAGACCTGCCTACTACATGTACTTTAACACTACTACCTCTCTACTGTCTGTCGTTTTCACCCCGTGTATGGTCACTGAGTTGTCACTTTCCCTTATGATTTCACAGATGTGGGCCCCACTGTGTGACATCTGCTTAGATTCCTCATGGACTAGAGCTGTGTGACATAGGTATGTTGACATTACAATTGGAAGAGCATTTTGTCACTGTAATTGCTAATACACTATTTTGAAATCACAGACAGACTCCATATTGTTTTGTGCTTTAAGTGTGTTTATTTAAGTGCTCAATATTGGAGGGGGTAGTGAAATGGTGAGGGGTGATGGCGGAGGAATGTCCATGGCAGAGTCCAGTCTATTAGTCTCACAGGTGCATTGCCCATATGGGCATAGGAAGTGGAGTTGGGGCAGTTTAAGTATGGACAGGGTGACAAAGTGGGACAGTAGGATGACAATCAGGGTGGTCTCATTTCTTGGCGGGGGTCTTGGCATCGTGCTCTGTCTTTGTCCTGGATCTCAGGGACCGTTTGTGGGGTGGTTCTCCCTCTGCAGGGGGTGGGGTGCTGGTGTGGTGGTCCTGTGGCGGGGCGTCCTGTCCACTAGCGCCGGCGGAGGTGGTGGGCAGTTCATCGTTCATGCTAGTGTCAGGGGCCACTTGTAGTGCCACAGTGCCCCTTCCTGTGTTGAGTACTTCCTTCAGCACCCCAACAATGGTGCCCAAGGTGGAGCTGATGGTTCCGAGTTCCTCCCTGAAGCCCATATACTGTCCTCCTGCAGGCGCTGGGTCTCCTGAAACTTGGCCAGTACCGTTGGCATCGTCTCCTGGGAGTGGTGGTAGGCTCCCATGATGGAGGAGAGGGCCTCGTGAAGAGTGTGTTCCCTTGGCCTGTCTGCCCCCTTTCACACAGCAGCCCTCCCAGTTCCCCTGTGTTCCTGGGCCTCCGTCCCCTGGACTGTGTGCCCACTGCCACTGCCCCCAGGTCCCTGTTGTTGTTGGGGTGGTGGGTTATCCTGGGTTCCCTGTAGTGGTGGACACACAACTGATTGACGTGTCCTGGGGACGGAGGTATGGGCCCGCTGGGTGGGTGCTGTGCTGGTGTTTCCAGAGGGGGGAAGGTCTGTGGTGGCCTGTGACTGGGTGAGGGGAACTGACTGTCCCGAGGTACCCGATGGGCCGGGCTGGTCATCTAGATCCAGTTGGACAGAGCTGCTGTCATCACTGTGGGCCTCTTCTGTTGGTGGTGTGGACATGTGTGGACCCTCTTGTCCGGTGACGTTGGGTAGGGGTCCTGCAGGGGTATAAAAGGATGGTTATTACATCTGTGTGTGTCATGGTGTGCAATGGGTGGGTGACCGTGTACCCCAGTGCTTGCATTCCTGTGTGGGACCTTGTGTGATGATGGTTTAGGGGGGTGTATGGGTATGTGCAGTGGCCATGCTCTGGTGATGGGTGTCCATGCTTTGTTGTTGCATGCAGGGCTTGGGTTTCGGATGTGTGGTTTGTGATATTGGGACATCTGTGAGGAGTTGGAGTGATGGGGTGATGGTGAGTGTGGGGGTATGTGATGGCATGCAGGTAGGGAGGGTGAAAGTAGTGAAGAGTGACTTACCAGAGTCCATTCATCCAACTACTCCTGCGAGTAAAGCCAAGACCCGCTCCTCCCATGTTGTTAGTTGTGGGGGAGGAGGAGGGGGTCTGCCGCCAGTCCTCTGAACCGCGATGTGGTGTCTTGAGACCACAGAACGCACCTTCCCCCATAGGTCGTTCCACCTCTTCCTGATGTCATCCCTAGCTCTTGGGTGCTGTCCCACTGTGTTGACCCTGTCCACGATTCTTCGCCATAGCTCCATCTTCCTAGCTATGGTGGTGTGCTGCACCTGTGATCCGAATAGCTGTGGCTCTACCCGGATGATTTCCTCCACCATGATCCTGAGCTCCTCCTCAGAGAACCTGGGGTGTCTTTGCGGTGCCATGGGGTGGTGTGGGTGATGTGTGGGGTGGTGTGTGTTGTGATGTGTGGGGTGATATTTAGAGGTATGTTGTGTGAGGTGCTTGGATGTTGTGTGCGTGATGGTGTTGAGTGCCTGAAAATGCTAGTGTTGTTTCTGGTGGTGTCTCTCTCTGGCCTTTAGTCGCAATTCTGGTCGTAAGGGTTTGTGGGTGATGTGGGTGTGTGTTTTATATTGTATTGGATGTGTGGTGTGTGTATGTGAATCAGGTGTGTGTATTTGGAATTGTCCAATGTGGATGTGTTTTGTAAATGTGTGTGTATTTTGAGCGCGGCGGTGTGTACCGCCAATGGAATACCGCGTTTGAAAGACCGCAGCGTGTATTCGTGATAGTGTGGGCGTATTCCTGTTGGCGTGACGGTGGAGGTTTTGTTATCGCCAGTTTATCACTGACCTTTGGTGTGGCGGACTTGTGTGGGTGTCTGGACTTTGGCGGATTCCGGGCTGTGGGTCATAATGACCGTGGCGGAATTCCGTGGCTGCGGCGGTGTGTTGCCGGTCTTCTGCACGGCGGTATGCAGCTTTTACCGCCAATGTTGTAATGACCCCCATAGTGTCCCATGTATCCTTAATGACTTTAAAACTATCAGGGTCCTAGTTGAACCCACCACACATCCATAGAAAAAAAATACAATCCTCAGGGGCATTAGCACCCTCCCCAGGTGAATCAAAACTGAAATTTACAATAGCCCTCGATGAGAGGACATAGGGGGTTATTCTAACTTTGGAGGAGTGTTAATCCATCCCAAAAGTGACGGTAAAGTGACGGATATACCACCAGCCGTATTACGAGTTCCATAGGATATAATGGACTCGTAATACGACTGGTGGTAAATCCGTCACTTTTCCGTCACTTTTGGGACGGATTAACACCTCCTCCAAAGTTAGAATAACCCCCATAATCTCCAACGTGTGCCATAACATTAGCAGGCATAGCATAAAGATGGGAAAAATGATCCACCCAACTTTCGGGTTGTATGTGATTTCTAATAATATTCCTACCCCCTCTTTGTCTTTTGGACAACAATCCCCAGAACAACATATTATTGTTTGCTTTTGAGGTATCTAATAATTCCTGCCATATAGAATATTCCCATGATCTTTTTGCTTGTAAAATTGTCTCCTTATATATACCTCTGGCTTGTTGGATCCCCCCCCAGGAGACCAGTCGTAATAGCTGTTTTTAACTCAGACTTCGCCATAAAGCAGGTCTCAGCAAACCATCCATTACAGGCCTTTTTCCCACCACAAGGCCTAGAACCAACCTTTTTGTAAAAGAAGCTCTGCAATTTTATGGCCAGGCTATCATGTATACTAAGTATTGGGATGTTATTAGCAACCTGTTCTTCATAAACAGCCAGATTATCTATGAATAATTGATAGATCCCTCCTATCAAGTGGGGGTTAGACATCACCTTTAGCCAACCAACCCTTGTAGAATTATTATTCAAACATGGGGATGGAACCACTATGTATTGATTATTAAGTGTCCTCCTGGACACCTTCCCAGAGAGAGTGAGAAGTAAAGGATAATGATCACTCTCACATCTCCAATCTACCCTCATGTCCCTCAGAAGAGGCCACAACCTAACATCCACCAAAAAATAATCAAGGACACTTGTGGACATACCTCGTTTAAATGTCAGCGTGAGGTTTAGGTTAGAGGGTGTACGACCATTACAAGCCCTAAGGCCATATTTTAAACACAAAGAGGCCAGTTGGGAAACCACACAAGAGCAAGTACAATGCTGAGAATTCGTTATCTGTGGGATTCCCCAGAGTTCGTCCTCTTCATCTGTTAAGCCGCTGAGCAAGGCAGAAGGCTCAAAAGTACAATTCAAATCACCTGCTATAATTAAGAAGGTCGAAGATTGTAAAGTCTTTAAAAATTCAGACAATACATCTAAGGTCAGTGACTCAGAACCATGTGAGACAGACCGAGCATAAACATTAATAACAATGACTTTAAAATTCTGCTGAAACAAAATTTGCATGCTTATTAAATCAACACAATCAATATCTAATATCATGTGATCACATTGCAATTTCTTATTTAGAAGTATTAACAGGCCTCCTTTGGCACGGCCTAAACCCTTCTCTGGAGGTTGGGTAGGGATGCTAAATGAAAGAAACCCATCTGTATTGGTTTCACCCTCAGCCCAAGTTTCCTGAAACAAACAAATGTCCTGATTGTTGATATACATAATCCATTCTGGATCGGCCAATTTCCTATTGAGGCCAGCTAGATTCCAAGTCATTAAAGTTAATTCATGATTGTCTAACTCAATTCCATGGGTCGAACATCCAGGCTCCCTCAAGTCCATTTCCTCATTACAAATCCCAGGAGACAACACCCTATTACTCTCATCCGTATGCAAAACCTCAGAGCAGATCCCCACAGGTACTACCCGATCAGTAGCTAGTCATACAGGGTTTGACAACAAACAAGACATTTTGGTCATCATAGGTGGATCACTTTCCTGGGGAAAATTGGGACTACCCTGAAAAGCAGTCGGGTAAACACCAGCTGACTTCAATGTGAGTCTAATCCCCCCTACTCGACTCCCTGTACTGGCGGGTGCGTAAATCAAAAGCCATAGGTTGGTTCACCAGAGTCTTATCAGCGAAGTAAACAGAAATTATATCAAGATTTGAACCCGGGATACTACATCTATCTGCTGCAAGAATATCCGAACGAATAACTGAAAGACAGTTCCGTTGGATATGTAACCAGTGTATTACCTTGTTGATCAAAGAATCATGATTCTCAACAGATCCTGGTGTCAACTTTGGGACATCAACCATATGGATTACATTATCTCCACTTTTCGGGCCCAGACCCTGGGCCCTGGTTGCTAAACCACTGGTATCATTACAAAAGGGAACATTACTATTGGTCAATGGTTCCAATTACTTAATCGGGGGAGGCCCCCCTCCCTGCCAGCTGTTTTAGAGACATCATACCCCCTTGCTCTTCGCCTGTCTTTGGGGACCTCAGGGTAAGTAATGTTGCATATCTGATTTCCCGGAATGTCCCTACAACTAGATGCTCTCTTGTGCCCTCCTCTGTTACTCGTGTGATCACTTATAGAATTTAGCTGGTGACCCTCAACGCCAAATGTAAACAATGTTTCACAAGCTGGGGGTCTTACTGGCCCCCTTAAGCAGGTATCATTTGATGTATTTGGTTTGGCCCTAGCAAGAGATTTGTTCCGCCTTACCTCCGCATCAACCCACTGACTTTTGCAACTACATTGGAGGGTCACTTTCTCCTTCATTAAACCTGTTAGTGCTAGAACCAGGCTCCTAACTTCATCCACCCTCTGTAAAATAAGAGCCGTGTTAATCCCATTATCTAACTATTCCAATCCTTTGGAATCAGACTGGGGATTGGTCAGAATATTATTATAGATGGCTACTCTGGGCACGGGTTGGAGCATGCCCATAGGTAAATCTCCTTCCTCTGACAGTGGGTCGAATCGATTAGTACACACTATATTTGGAAACACCCTCACTGATGGACTTAGCAGAAGAGGAGGGAGCATTGCTGCCTCAAGGTAGGAACCCTTCTGGCAAGGTGGCGAGCTAGGGGCACTACAGGGTATTACCAGTGATGGAAATCTGACAGTGTTTCTTGGAATATGCAATTCCGCCCTTCCAACATCCTCTAAAATAGTATCTGATGGTTGCCTCTTCCTCTTCTTGATAAAAATCTCAGGGATTTTCCTATTTCAAAATGAATCCTTCTTGGCAGGCATGCTCCCGGTTGAATGAATGTTCAAAATAGCCTCTACTTCCTGAAATAAAAGATCAATTTCATCAAGAGGATTCGATTCACAAGCAGATGCCAAATTCGCTTGTTTACTTGAGTGTTTTTTTGGTTTTTTTGTGCCTTTTACTGGCACTGGTAGATCGACAGCCTTCCTTTTACCCATGATGAATAAATGATATAACAAACCAAATAGTAAAGGAAATAAGACCTCTTACTTGCTTGTAAGTTTCTTCGCCAACCAGGTTGATGGGCGATGACGGGCGAATATGGGCCTGTCCTGGCCCGGGCACATGCCCGGGCGTGTCCCGCGAGCTCAGGGCAGTTAATATCAGGAGCCTGGAGTCTGGGTGGATGTAGTCCCACCCCAGGCTGATGAAAGAAATGCCGGTAGCACATCTCGCGAGGTCAGGGCAGTTAATATCAGGAGCTGGGAGTTTAGGGGATGGAGTCCCACCGCAGGCTGATGACAGAAATGCCAGTAGCGTGTCTCCCTTTTAAAGGTTGTTCCCAACCCTCCTTAACAGGAGCAAGGGGACCCCTAACAGGGTGACCAAATAGGAGTCCAAAGGGGCTGTAGCCCACTACTTTTTGGGGTACCTCCCTATAGGTGAAAAGGAGGCATGGTAATAAGACATCCCATCTCCTTCTGAGTTTTTCAGAGAGTGCCATTATCATACCTTTGAGAGTTTTATTAAACCTCTCAACCAGCCCATTAGTTTGTGGATGAAAAGGGGTGGTGAACTTGTAGGAAACACCACACTCCTTCCACATTGCTTTTAGGTATGCAGACATGAAGTTACTACCTCTGTCTGACACCACTTCCTTAGGAAAACCCACTGTGGAAAATATTCCCAGGAGGGCTTTTGCTACTGCAGGAGCTGTAGTGGTCCTTAAGGAGATAGCTTCTTGATACCTTGTGGCATGGTCCACCACCACAAGGGTAAATCTATTGCCAGAAGCTGTTGGAGGGTCAAGGGGGCCAACAATATCAACCGCTACCCTTTCAAAGGGCACCCCAACCACTGGTAGTAGCATTAAGGGGGCCTTTGGAGTGCCACCAGTCTTGCCACTGGCTTGGCAGGTGACACAGGAGCAACAAAACTCCTTTGTGTCTTCTGACATATGGGTCCAGTGAAAATATGGGACAAGTCTGTTCCATGTTTTACTCTGGCCTAAATACCCAGCTAAAAGGATGTCATGAGCCAGAGTTAGGAGGAATTCCCTGTACTGAAGGGGGATGACCAGTCTTCTGGAAGCACCAGGTGTAGCGTCCCTTGGTTCAGTATAAAGGAGATTATTCTTGCAATAAACTCTGTGTATGTCAGTGACATCGCCATTTAGCTGCTTGACAGCTTGCTGTCTGAGGCCCTCCAATGTGCGCCAGGTTTGCTGTGTCACACTCAGCTCTCCCCTGGCAGGGCCCTCTACAACCAAAAGCTCAGCTGTGTCAGCTTCCAGCTCCTCTGGTGTAGGTTCTGCACAGGGAGAAAATTCCTCTTCCTCAAAAGGGGAATCATCTTTGGAGGGAGAGATAGTGGACAATGGTTTCCCCTTCTTACCCCACGTTTTTGGGAGCACTTGGTCCATTGTTCCAGGATCCAAGTTTCCCTGTCTTCTTTGCTTCTTGGTCTGAGCCCTGGTAAGAGCAAAGATATGCCCAGGAATGCCCAGCAGTGCTGCATGGGCCTCCAACTCCACTTCAGCCCAAGCTGAAGTCTCCAAATCATTGCCTAGCAGACATTCTACAGGTATATCAGTGGCTACCACAACTTTCTTTGGACCAGTGAAACCCCCCTGCCCCCAAGTTGAGATTCACAAAAGCCATGGGGTGGCTTACAGTGTTGCTATGGGTGTCAGACACTTGGTACTGGTGACCAGGTAGGTGCTGCTCAGGGACAACCAGTTTGTCTATCACCATTGTGACGCTGACACCTGTGTCCCTGTAGGCCTCAACCTGAACACCATTAATCAGGGGTAGCTGCTTGTACTTATCCATATTAAGGGGACAAGCAACTAAAGTGGCTAAGTCAATGCCACCCTCAGAGACTAAAACAGCCTCAGTGGTCTCCCTAACTAGACCAACCCCAACTACATTGCCAATGGTGAGCCCAGCTACACCCCTTGTTTGGCTATTAGTAGTGCTTTTCCCACCACCACTGCTAATACTAGGGGCACTAGTGGTTGCAGTTGGGGTTGTGGTGGTGGGAGGTTTGGTGTTTTTCTTTGGACAATGACTGTCAGTTGCCCAATGGCCTTTGGCTCTACACAAATAACACCAAGGTTTCTTATCTTTGTGAGAAGAGGATTTGGACCCACCACCCCCAGAGGATTTTTGTGGGCCTGATGAAGACTCTGATGATTGTTTATCTTTGTCCCCACCCTTGCCATGTGACTTAACATCCTTCTTCTTGCCATCCTTGTCACCCCCTGTATGAGCTTTTCTGCTCCCCTTTGTTCTGACCCATTTGTCTGCCTTCTTTCCCAATTCCTGGGGAGAGGTCAGATCTGAGTCCACAAGATACTGATGTAACAAGTCATACACCCAGTTATCCAAAATATGCTCTCTCAGAATCAAGTTATACAGGCTTTCATAGTCAGTCACCTTACTGCCATTTAACCAACCTTTAGGGTCGTCACAGAACAGTCTACAAAGTCAATCCAGTCCTATGATGACTCCTTTTTGGTCTCTCTGAACTTAAGTCTGTACTGTTCAGTGGTTAAGCCCAGGCCATCCAAGAGTGCATTTTTCAGAATTTGGTAGTTATCTGCATCATCTTCTCTGACAATAAGAAGTCTGTCTCTCCCTTTGCCAGAGAAGGATAACCGAAGGATAGCAGCCCACTGTACATGAGGGACCCTCTGAACTTTACAGGCCCTCTCAAGTGCAGCAAACCACTTGTAGATGTCACCACCATCCTTGTAAGGAGGGACAACTTTGTGAAGATTTCTAGAATTCAATGAAGGTTCCCTAACATTTGAGTTTCTAAAACTGCTGCTGCCACCATGGGGAACTAACCCCAAACCCTGCCTTTCTTTCTCCGCAGCCAGGGATTCCCTGTCTAAGGCCAACTGTTGCTGCATTAGCCTCTGTCTGGCCTCCTCTAACTTCAGCTTTCTGAGTCCCTATCTAGGAACTGATCCTCAAGGTTGGAATTGTGTGAAGCCGCTGAAGCAGAGGTAACATGAGAGTGTGCAGAGTCAGATCTATCAATAAGAGGGGCCACTCTGGTGACCTGGCCTCTAGGGGTGAAGGGAGCCCTACTTGTGTGTGAACCCTTCCCACTACCAGTTATACTAGGTGGCTTATTGGCAGGTAGATCTGTGGAAGGACCCGTACCAGGATTGTCAGTTAGCTCCTCTGAGCCTTCCTGGTTGGAATCATCCTCTACCTCTTCCTCTGTCTGATCTGGACCAGTGCTGAGTCCCTGGTCACCTTGGAGGAGAAGATTTAAGAGAAACTCCTTATTGGGGTTCTTCCCAATCCCCAAACGTCTTTCAGTACAGAGACCCCTCAAACTTTTAAAGTTAAGACTTTCATATGTTGTTTTCACAACTCTAGGGGTAGCTTCTACAGAAGACATATTGAAAGAGAAAAAAAAGTTTGGGAAAGTGAGTAAAAAGTTAGCAGAATAACAGAGCTAACTTTTTAGAGAAAAGAGAAAACTTTTCAAGACTTTGCAAAACTTGCAAAGTTTAAAGAACTTTTAGAAAGTTAGAAAATTACTTCTAGGTATATAGTATGTATGCTCTAAGTATTGGAGCAAGCTTTTCTTGTGAAAATCCCCAGTAACAAAAGTGGTAAAGCGATTGCACATATTTATCCCACCGCTGCACCACCAATGTAGGAGGCTGGCCTGGTTTGTAGTGGCTACCTTGGGTACTTACAGCTTATACCAGGTCCAGTTATCCCTGTAGGAAAGTACCATCTTGCCTGGCATGTTACCCCAATTTTTACTGTATGTATGTTTATTTTTGCCTCTGTGTCGCTGGGATCCTGCTAGTCAGGACCCCAGTGCTCATAAAGTATGCCCTGTATGTGCTCCCTGTGTGGTGCCTAACTGTATCACTGAGGCTCTGCTAACCAGAACCTCAGTGTTTATGCTCTCTCTGCTTTTTAAATTGGCACTGCAGGCTAGTGACTAATTTTACCAATTCTCATTGGCACACTGGAACACCCTTATAATCCCCTTGTATATGGTACCTAGGTACCCCTGGTATTGGGGTTCCAGGAGATCCCTATGGGCTGCAGCATTTCTTTTGCCACCCATAGGGAACTCAGACAATTCTTACACAGGACTGCCACTGCAGCCTGGGTGAAATAACGTCCACGTTATTTCACAGCCATTTTACACTGCACTTAAGTAACTTAAAAGTCACCTATATGTCTAACCCTCACTTGGTGAAGGTTAGGTGCAAAGTTACTTAGTGTGTGGGCACCCTGGTACTAGCCAAGTTGCCCCCACATTGTTGAGGGCAAATTCTGCGGAGTTTGTGAGTGCGGGGACACCATTACACACGTGCACTACATATAGGTCAATACCTATATGTAGCGTTACCATGGTAACTCTGAACATGGCCATGTAACATGTCTAGGATCATAGAATTGTCACCCCAATGGACAATTCCATGCATCCCCAGGTCTCCAGCACAGAGCCCAGGTACTGCTAAACTTGCTTTCCGGGGTCTCCACTACAGCTACTGCTGCTGCCAACCCCTCAGACAGGTTTCTGCACCCCTGGTGCCTGGGCAGCCTGGTCCCAGGAAGTCAAAACAAAGGATTTCCTCTGAGAGAGGGTGTTAAACCCTCTCCCTTGGGAAATAGGTGTGAAGGGCTGGGGAGGAGTAGCCTCCCTCAGCCTCTGGAAATGCTTTGATGGGCACAGATGGTGCCCTCTCTGCATAAGCCAGTCTACACCAGTTCAGGGATCCCCCAGCCCTGGCGTGAAACTGGACAAAGGAAAGGGGAGTGACCACTCCCCTGACCAGCACCTTCCAGGGGAGGTGCCCAGATCTCCTCCAGTGTGTCCCAGACCTCTACCATCTTGAATGCAGAGGTGTGAGGGCACAATGGACAGGTCTGAGTGGCCAGTGCCAGCAGGTGACATCAGAAACCCTTCCTGATAGGTTCTTACCTCTCTCAGTAGCCAATCCTCCTCTGTGGGCTATTTAGGGTCTCTCCTGTGGGCATCTCACCAGATAACAAATGCAAGAGCTCACCAGAGTTCCTCTGCACTTCTCTCTTAGACTTCTGCCAAGGATCGACCGCTGACTGCTCCAGGACGCCTGCAAAACCGCAACAAAGTAGCAAGAAGACTATCAGCAACATTATAGCACCTCATCCTGCCGGCTTTCTCGACTGTTTCCTGGTGGTGCATGCTCTGAGGGCTGTCTGCACTGGAAGCCAAGAAGAAATCTCCTGTGGGTCGACGGAATCTTCCCCCTGCTAACGTAGGCACCAAACTTCTGCATCACCAGTCCTCTGGGTCCCCTCTCATACTGGTGAGCGTGGTCCCTGGAATACAGGAGCTGGGTCCAAGTGTCTTCGACAGTCCAATGGCCCTTCTCTCTAAATTTGGTGGAGGTAAGTCCTTGCCTCCCCAAGCCAGACAGTAATCCTGTATACTGTGTGAACTGCAGGTGCTCGGGCTTCTGTGCACTTATGCAAGACTTCCTTTGTGCACAGCCTAGCCCAGCTCCCCAGCACTCCGTCCTGCATTGGCCAACTCGCTGAGTTGGACTCCCACGTCGTGGGACCCTCCTTTGTGACTCTGAGTTGACCGCTGTCCTCAGATCTTCTAAGTGCCTGTTCAGGTACTTCTGCGGGTGCTGCCTACTCCTGCCGGGGCTTTCTGGGTTGCTGAGCGCCCCCTCTGCCTCCTCCTCCAAGCGGTGACCTCCTAGTCCTTTCTGGGCCCCAGCAGCACCCAAAATCCTCAACCGTGACTCTTGCAGCTAGCAAGGCT
The DNA here is from genome assembly GCF_031143425.1 of Pleurodeles waltl. NCBI lineage: Eukaryota > Metazoa > Chordata > Amphibia > Caudata > Salamandridae > Pleurodeles > Pleurodeles waltl. The sequence goes on from NC_090439.1 coordinate 228,388,492, forward strand.
TGTTTGCGGTCTTTCTGCGTGGAAACACCTCTGCATCCTCCAGCATGCCGTGTGACATCTTCTGACTAAAGGAGAAGTACCTGGCACCTTCCGTTGTTGCAGAATTTTCGTCTTCTTCCACCCGGAGGAAGCCCTTTTGCACCTTCATCCGGGGTTTAGTGGGCTCCTGCCCCCTCGGACACTTGGTCCCCTTCCTTTACAGGTCCTCAGGTCCAGGAATCCATCTTCAGTGTTTTGCAGTCAGTTGTTGTCCTTGCAGAATCCCCTATCTCGATTTACTGTCTTTCGGAGGTCGTAGTGTAACTTTGCTTGTACTTTTCAGGGTCTTGGGGTGGGGTATCTTGGGCACCCTTAGTGCTTTCTTACACTCCCAGTGACCCTCTACACACTACACTAGGCCTGGGGTCTATTCGTGGTTCACATTCCACTTTTGGAGTATATGGTTTGTGTTGCCTCTAGGCCTATTTTTCCCTATTGCATTCTATTGTGATCCTACATTGTTTGCACTATTTTTCTACCTGTTACTTACCTGATCTTGGTTTGTCTCCATATCAGGTATGGACCTATCAGGAGGGGTCTCTGACATCACCTGCTGGCACTGGCCACTCAGAGTCCTCCAGAGTGCCCCCACACCTTGCAAAGCAAGATAGCTGGGACACAATGGAGGAACTCTGGGCACCACCCCTAGGGTGGTGATGGACAGGGGAGTGGTCACTCCCCTTTCCTTTGTCTAGTTTCGTGCCAGAGCAGGGGGCAAGGGGTCCCTCAACCGGGGTAGACTGGCTTATGCAAGGAGGGCACCATCTGTGCCCTTCAAAAAAGCATTTCCAGAGGCTGGGGGAGGCTACCCCTCCCCAGCCTGTAACACCTATTTCCAAAGGGAGAGGGTGTAACACCCTGCTCCCAAAGGAAATGCTTTGTTCTGCCTTCCTGGGACAGAGCTACTCAGACCCCAGGAGGGCAGAACCCTGTCTGTGAGGTGGCAGCAGCTGTAGCTGCATTGCAAGCCTCAGAGAGCTGGTTTGGCAGTACCGGGGGTCCATGGTGGAGCCCCCAGGATGCATGGAATTGGCTCCCCAATACCAGATGTGGAATGGGGACAGTTCCATGATCTTAGACATGTTACATGGCCATATTCGGAGTTACCATTGTGAAGCTACATATAGGTATTGACCTATATGTAGTGCACGCATGTAATGGTGTCCCCGCACTCAAAAAGTCCTGGGAAATGGCCCTGAACTATGTGGGGGCACCTTTGCTAGTGCAAAGGTGCCCTCACACTTAGTAACTTTGCACCTAACATTCAGCAAGGGAAGGTTAGATATATAGGTGATTTATAAGTTACTTAAGTGCAGTGAAAATGGCTGTGAAATAACGTGTGTGTTATTTCACGCAGGCTGCAATGGCAGGCCTGTGCAAGGGTTTCTCTGAGCTCCCTATGGGTGGCAAAAGAAATGCTGCAGCCTATATGGATCTCCTGGAACGCCAATGCCCTGGGCACCTAGGTACCATATACTACGGACTTATAAGGGGATCCAGTGTGCCAATTGAAACTGGTAAATGAAGTCACTAGCCTTCAGTGACAAATTTAAAAGCAGAGAGGGCATAAGCATTGAGGTTTTGATTTGCAGAACCTCAGTGACACAGTAAAGCGCTATACAGACACTCTCACTGGACCTTAAACTATGAGCACTGGGGTCCTGACCAGCTGGATCCCAGGGAGACGGGCAAAAACATACCGACTTACAGGTAAAAATGGGAGTAAGATGCCAAGGAAGATTAGTGAAATGTAGTCAGTGTCTAGAAGCCAGGCTCTTCAGAGGTAGTGTGGGTGAGCAGCCAACCCTTAAGTAGGAGTCATGCAAAGCTGATGCAATACTACTGTATTCACACAGTACTCACACACATGAAAGAAAATACTCAGTGCTACCAAAATAAAGGCACTTTATTTTGGTGACACTAATGCCAAAAATACCTTAGAGACTATACTCCCTTAGGAGGTAAGTAATATACACAGCATATACACTAGAATGCAGTAATAGCTGTAAAAACAGTTATTAAACAGTGCAGAGTAAAAATCACAATAGTTAGAAATGGGCCTGGGGGGACACAAACCATATGCTAAAACAGTGGAATTCGAAAGTCAGTTTCCCACCTAGGGAAGTGTAGTGTGTAGAGGGGTGCTCGGAGTGTAAGAAAATACCAAAGGTAAGTAATAGTACCCACCCCAGAGTCCTGGAAAGACGGATTAAATCACAGTAAGTTTCCTACAACACACAAGAACATGTGATAGAAGATTATGCAAGAACGAGGAGAAACTGCAAGATATCAACAATGGATTCCTTGACCTGAAGACCTGTGGAAGAAGGGGACCAAGTCTAAGAAGCACTGAAGAGTCCAGGGAGAACAGGAGCCCCTGCTATCCCGGATGAAGGTGCAACAGAAGAACCACCAGTGAAGAAGAACAGTCAGTACTGCACCCAAGAAGACAGATGTGGGTTCCTGGTTGGTGCAGATGATGTCCCATGCAGGATGGATGTTTGCAGTCTGGTTTGCGTTGCTGGATTCCACCAACAAGCCTTGGCAAACGCAAAGCATGCGTTAGCTGAAAATGGCACTGCCTGGGACCAGGAGGGACCTGGTGGCCTCTACCCAGAAGGGTGAAACAAAGGGGGCTCTCAGCCAGCTCACACAGGAGTCCCACAGCCTGGGTACAAAGAAGGTTCAAAAGGACGCCCACGCAGTACTACAGAAAGGGATCCCATTCCACCGGGGAACAACTCAGGAGGCTGTGCATCACAGGATAGAGTGCTGGGGGCTGGAGCTGCACAGTGCACAAAGAACTTCATGGAAGGATGCCAACAAGCCTTGGCAACTACAAAACATGGGGGTACTGTCTTGCATGGGAGGCAAGTTTTTACCTCCGCCAAATTTGGACAGCTGGACCTTAGGGCCGCCAGCACCACTTCAGTTCACCACCGTGTTGCTGGATCCACGCACTTCTTCAGGAGATGGGACCCAAGCTACCGGTCGTTGCTGCAGAGGGGTGCCTGTTGAAGCAGGGAAGTAACGCCTTCACTTCAAGGGAGATTCCTTCATTCTTCTGGTGCAGTCTGAAGACAAGCACGCTTTGGATGATGCACAACCTGGAAACAGCTGCAGTTGCTGGCAGGAGCTGAAGATACAATGTTGCAGAAGTCGTCTTTGCTTCTTTGTTGCGGTTTGTAGAGTCCCTGGAGGGTCCAGATGCAGTTTCGTCGGTAGAAGGTGAAGTAAAGGATTCAGAGTATTCCTGTTGGAGTCTTGCAATCCGAATCTGAGGAAACACCCAGAGGAGAGATCCTAAATAGCCCTGAAAGGGGGATTGGTCAGCTACACAGGTAAGCAGCTATCAGGGAACTGGCCACTCAGATGCTTCCAGAGTGCCCCACCACCTTGGAATCCAAAATAGCAAAATCCAGGGACACTCTGGAGGAGCTCTAGGCACTAATCCCAGGGTTGGTGATGGACAGGGGAGTGGTCACTCCCCTTTCCTTTGTCCAGTTTCACGCCAGAGGAGGTACTGGTGGACCCTGAACCGGTGTAGACTGGATTATGCAAGGAGGACACCATATGTGCCCTTCAAAGCATTTCCAGAGGCTCTGGGAGGCTACCCCTTCCATGCCTGTAACACCTATTTCCAAAGGGAGAGGGTGTAACACCCCTCTCCCAAAGGCAATGCTTTGTTCTGCCTTGCTGGGCGTGAGCTGCTTGAGCAACAGGAGGGCAGAAACCTGTCTGTGAGGTGGCAGCAGCTGGGGCTGCCTGGAAAACCTCATAAGGCTGGTATGGCTGCTGTAGAGCCCCCAGAGTGCATTGAATTATACAACCAATACTAGAATAAGTATTGGGGTAAAATTCCAAGATGTTAGACACCTTACAAGGCTATATTCGGAGTTATCATTGTGCAGCTGGACATAGGTATTGACCTATGTCCAGTGCACGCATAAAATGGCGTCCCACACTCATGAAGTCCTGTAAAATGGTCCTGAACGATGTGGTGGGGGCACCTCTGCTAGAGCAGTGGTGCCCTCACACACAGGTACTTTGCACCTATCCTTCAGGGTTACAAGTCCTGACATATAGGTGACTTATAAGTGACCTGGTGCAGTGTAAATGGCAGTCAAAGGGTGCATGCACCATTTCAAGCAAGGTGCAATGGCAGTCCAGTAGAAGCCTTTGCATGGGCTCCTATGGGTGACAAAAGTAATGCTGCAGCCAATAGGGATCCCCTGGAGCTCCAATGCCCTGGTTACCTAAGTACCATATACTAAGGACTTATAAGGGGTGACCAGTATGCCAATTTGGGATAAAATACTTGGTTACCCGTATGCAGTGACAAAATTGAGAGGAGAGAGCATAAGCCCTGGGGTCCTGGTTAGCAGGATCCCAGTGACACAGGCAAGCAGACTGACATCAGGCAGAAATTAGGGGTAACATGCCAAAAAGAGGGTACTTTCCTACATAGATGAATACAACAAGTCCCAGAATTCATAGTAAAAATAGTATACTGCAACACTATATCAAGCATTTATATGTAAAGGTTGAAAGTTATGTAGCAGATTTTCTTTCGTGACAGAGTAGGTATGTTAGAGAAATATTGCTTTAAAAATGGGTCAGGCTTACGACTGGTAAGACTGTGAACTTTTATATCTGAGCTCCACTTGGCACTAGAAAACATGTTTGACAAGTCTTAAAATTATGTTTTAATGTACAAACCTAGGCTGGAGGTAGGGCATGATCCATGATGCTGTGTGAATAAAAGATGAGACGTGCTGGAGACTTTCACTGACTTGGTTGTGCACTAGCATATCCCTATGCCCAGTTACATATGCAGATAAACAGTCATAGTGCACCTCACATACCTACTTATAAGAGTATAGAAACACTCACACACGCAGTCACACACTGAAAAACACAATAATACATTCATACATACATTCAAATAGCAGCTCTGCTCCTTTCAGTATGAAAACCAGTTGCTAACTGACACACTCATTCACATATGTGAACAACTGCTGAGACAAGATAGTCTCCTATTCAGCAACTGGTGTTTTATACATGAGTTAGGTTTACTACTGTTGACCCTGAGTGTGTTCAATTAAACATCAAGTTGACTGGGCAGTAGAAAACCTGTTTGACAAGTTTTAAAGTGACCTGTTACTGCAGAACTGCAACCCCTCACCTTGGCTGTACGTACGCCAGGAGCCATGGTGATCTGTGATTAAAAGGTGAGATGTGCTCGAGACTCTCACTGACAAATCTGCACTGGGACACCCGTATACAAAGTTATATATGGAGAACCCTCTTAAAGTGCAACTCATGTACCTACCTTTAATTAGACAGAAGCTCTCAGACAGACAGACAGTTAAAGAGACATTCATACATTCATGCACACATCCAAATAGCAGCTCTGTATCCTGCAGTATAAAAACCAATTGGTAACTGATACACTCATTCACATAGGTATGCAAATGGTTAGACAAGATAGTCTCCCGTCCAGAGAAGTAGTGATTTATGAATGAGTTAGGCCTACTACTGTTGACTCTGGGTGTGTAATTGAAAACGTCAGCTTGACTGGGCAGTAGAAAACCTGTTTGAGAATTCTTAAAGTTACTTCTTACTGCAGAAATGTCACCCGTCTCATAGGTAGGGCATCAGCCATGGTGCTCTGTGATTAAAAAGTGACAAATATGTTTAAGGCTGTCACTAAGATCTTCACTTTGGCACCCCTATGCCCCTATGCCCAGTTATATTTGAAGAATCCATCTTAAAGTACAACTCATGCACACACTTATAATTAGAAAGAAGCACTCAGAAACCCAGTCAGACACTTAAAGAAAGATGAATGTATTCATGCATACATTCAAACAGCAGCTCTGCATCCCGCAGTATGAAAACCAGTTGCTAACTGATACAGTCATTCACATATGTATGTAACTAGCCAAACAAGATATTCTCCTATCCAGAGAAGTAGTGCTTTAATAATCAGTCAGGGCTACTACTGCCGACTCTTGAGTGTGTAGTTTTAAACTTTAGCTTGACTGGGCAGTAGAAAACCTGTTTGAGAAGTCTTAAATGGACCTCTTACTGCCGAAACGTCGCTCCTAAGCCTGATGTAAGTAGGCTATGAAACATGGTGCTCTGTGATTAAAAGGTGAAACATGCTTGAGACTTTCTCTGACTTAGGTCTGCACTGGGACACTTGTACACCCAGTTATATATGGAAAATACATGTTCTAGTGCAACTCATGTACCTACTTATAAATGGATAGAAGCACTCAGACATTCAGTCAGACACTTAAAGATACATTAATACACTCTTGCATACATTCAAACATCAGCTGTGCATCCTGCTGTAAGAAAGCCAGTTGCTAACTGATACACTTATTCACATATCTATGCAACTGGTTAGACAAGATATCCTCCCATCCAGAGAAGTAGTGCTTTATAAATGAGTTAGGCCTACTACTGTTGACCCTGAGTGTGTAGTTTTAAACAGGAGCTGTGTGTGTGTGTGTGTGTGTGTGTGTGAGAGAGAGAGAGAGAGAGAGAGAGAGCACCACTTTGCACTGGAAAACATGTTTGACAAGTCTTAATTGATGTCTTAATACACAAAAGTCAGCACTCTCATGGCTATAGGTAGGGCATGATCCATGGTGCTGTGTGAATAAAAGATGATGCATGTCCTTGAGACTTTCACTGACATAGATATGCACTAGAGGATTCCGTGTGCATATTTATATATGCAGAGCACCAGCCATACTGCACCTCACATACCCACTTATAAGAGGATAGAATCACTCACACATGTAGTCACACACTGAAAGAGACATTCATACATTCATGCACACATTCAAGCAATAGCTCTGCCTCCTACAGTATAACAACAGCAGCTGTGCAACCTGCAGTATGAAAAGCAGTTACTGATACACTCATTCACATATGTAAGCAACTGCGGATAGAAGATAGTCTCCCATTTAGAGAATTAGTCCTTTATAAATCAGTTAGGCCTGCTTCTGTTGACTTTGAATGTGCAGTTCTAAGCGTCAGCTTGACTGGACAGTAGAAAACCTGTTTGAGAAGTATTAAACTGACCTCTTACTACAGAAATGTCACCCCTCACGTAGGCTGTATGTAGGCCATCAGCCATGGTGGTCTGTGAATAAAAGGTGATACATGTGCTTGAGACCTGTTTGAGACATTCACTGACTTGGATATGCACTGAGACACCGCTATGCCTAATTATATATTCCCTTCGCTGCCAGGCCTCTTCTCCCTCCTGTGCCGAGCCTTTTTTTGGCTATTTGGGGCAGTTTGCGCTTAGGCCCTCATAACTTTTTGTTCACATAAGCTACCCACGCCAAATTTGCGTCCTTTTTTTCCAACATCCTAGGGATTCTAGAGGTACCCAGACTTTGTGGGTTCCCCTGAAGGAGACAAAGAAATTTGCCAAAATACAGTGAAAATTTTGTTTTTTTCAGGAAAATGGGAAAAAAGGGCTGCAGAAGGCAGCTCGTGGTTTTTTCCCTGAAAATGGCACCAACAAAGGGTTTGTGGTGGCAAGATCACCATCTTCCCAGCTTTCAGGAACAGATAGACTTGAATTGGAAAACCCAATTTTCAATATAATTTTGACATTTTACTGGGACATACCCCATTTTTACTATTTTTTGTGCTTTCAGCCTCCTTCCAGTTAGTGACCAAAATGGGTGAGAAACCAATGCTGGACCCCAGAAAGCTAAACATTTCTGAAAAGTAGACAAAATTCTGAATTCAGAAAGGGGTCATTTGGGTAGATCCTATAAGTGTTTCCTACAGAAAATAACAGCTGAAATAAACAAATATTGACATTGAGGGGGAAAAAACAGCCATTTTTCTCCACGTTTTACTATGTAACTTTTTCCTGCGATGTCAGATTTGTGAAAGCAATATACCAGTACGTCAGCTGGACTCTTCTGGTTGCGGGGATATATAGGGCTTGTAGGTTCATCAAGAACTCTAGGTACCCAAAGCCAATAAATGAGCTGCACCTTGCAATGGGTTTTTATTCTATACCGGGTATACAGCAATTCATTTGCTGAAATATAAAAAGTGAAAAATAGGTATCAAGAAAACCTTTGTATTTCCAAAATGGCCACAAAATAAGGTGTTGAGAAGCAGTGGTAATTTGCACATCTCTGAATTCCGGGGTGCCCATACTAGCATGTGAATTACAGGGCATTTCTCAAATAGACGTCTTTTTTACACACTGCCTTACATTTGGAAGGGAAAAATGTAGAAAAAGACAAGGGGCAATAACATTTGTTTTGCTATTCTGTATTCCCCCAAGTCTCCCGATAAAAATGGTACCTCACTTGTGTAGGTAGACCTAGCGCCCATGAAAGGAAATGGCTCAAAACACAACATAGACACATCACATTTTTTCACAGAAAACAGAGGTGCTTTTTACAAAGTGCCTACCTGTGGATTTTGGCCTCTAGCTCAGCCGGCACCTGGGGAAACCTAGCAAACCAGTGCATTTTTTTAAACTAGACACCTAGGGGAATCCAAGATGGGGTGACTTGTGGGGCTCTGACCAGGTTCTGTTACCCAGAATCCTTTGCAAACCTCAAAATTTGACCAAAAAAACACTTTTTCCTCTCATTTCGGTGACAGAAAGTTCTGGAATCTGAGAGGAGCCACAAATTTCCTTCCACCCAGCGTTCCCCCAAGTCTCCAGATAAAAATGGTACCTCACTTGTGTGGGTAGGCCTAGCGCCCACAAAACGAAACGGCCCAAAACACAACGTGGACACATCAAATTTTTTCACAGAAAACCAAGGTGCTTTTTACAAAGTGCCTACCTGTGTATTTTGGCCTCTAGCTCCGCCGGCACCTGGGGAAACCTAGCAAACCAGCGCATTTTTTAAAACTAGACACCTAGGGGAATCCAAGATGGTGTGACTTGTGGGGCTCTGACCAGGTTCTGTTACCCAGAATCCTTTGCAAACCTCAAAATTTGACCAAAAAAACACTTTTTCTTCTCATTTCGGTGACAGAAAGTTCTGGAATCTGAGAGGAGCCACAAATGTCCTTCCACCCAGCGTTCCCCCAAGTCTCCCGATAAAAATGGTACCTCACTTGTGTGGGTAGGCCTAGCGCCCACGAAAGGAAATGGCCCAAAACACAACGTGGACACATCACATTTTTTCACAGAAAACAGAGGTGTTTTTTGCAAAGTGCCTACCTGTGGATTTTGGCCTCTAGCTCAGTCGGCACGTGGGGAAACCTAGCAAACCAGTGCATTTTTGAAAACTAGACACCTAGGGGAATCCAAGTTGGGGTGACTTGTGGGGATCTGACTAGGTTCTGTTACCCAGAATCCTTTGCAAACCTCAAAATTTGACCCAAAAAACACTTTTTCCTCTCATTTAGGTGACAGAAAGTTTTGGAATCTGAGAGGAGCCACAAATTTCCTTCCACCCAGCGTCCCCCCAAGTCTCCTGATAAAAATGGTACCTCACTTATGTCGGTAGGCCTAGCGCCCACGAAAGGAAATGGCCCAAAACACAACGTGGACACATCAATTTTTTTCACAGAAAACAAGGTGCTTTTTCCAAAGTGCCTACCTGTGGATTTTGGCCTCTAGCTCAGCCGGCACCTGGGGAAACCTAGCAAACTAGTGCATTTTTGAAAACTAGACACCTAGGGGAATCCGAGATGGGGTGACTTGTGGGGCTCTGACCAGGTGCTGTTACCCAGAATCCTTTGCAAACCTCAAAATTTGACCAAAAAAATACTTTTTCCTCTCATTTCGGTATCAGAAAGTTCTGGAATCTGAGAGGAGCCACAAATTTCCTTCCACCCAGCGTTCCCCCAAGTCTCCAGACAAAAATGGTACCTCACTTGTGTGGGTAGGCCTAGGGCAGACAAAAGGAAATGGGCCAAAACACAACATGGACACATCAAATTTTTTCACAGAAAACAGTGCCTACCTGTGGATTTTGGCCTCTAGCTCAGCCGGCACCTGGGGAAACCTAGCAAACCAGCGTATTTTTGAAAACTAGAAACCTAATGGAATCCAAGATGGGGTGACTTCTGGGGCTCTGACCAGTTTCTGTTACCCAGAATCCTTTGCAAACCTCAAACTTTGACCAAACAAACACTTTTTCCTCTCATTTCGGTGACAGAAAGTTCTGGAATCTGAGAGGAGCCACAAACTTCCTTCCACCCAGCGTTCCCCCAAGTCTCCTGATAAAAATGGTACCTCACTTGTGTGGGTAGGCCTAGCGCCCACGAAAGGAAATGGCCCAAAACACAACGTGGACACATCAAATTTTTTCACAGAAAACAGAGGTGTTTTTTGCAAAGTGCCTACCTGTGGATTTTGGCCTCTAGCTCAGTCGGCACCTGGGGAAACCTAGCAAACCAGTGCATTTTTGAAAACTAGACACCTAGGGGAATCCAAGTTGGGGTGACTTGTGGGGATCTGACTAGGTTCTGTTACCCAGAATCCTTTGCAAACCTCAAAATTTGACCCAAAAAACACTTTTTCCTCTCATTTCGGTGACAGAAAGTTTCGGAATCTGAGAGGAGCCACAAATTTCCTTCCACCCAGCGTCCCCCCAAGTCTCCTGATAAAAATGGTACCTCACTTATGTCGGTAGGCCTAGCGCCCACAAAAGGAAATGGCCCAAAACACAACGTGGACACATCAAATTTTTTCACAGAAAACAAGGTGCTTTTTACAAAGTGCCTACCTGTGGATTTTGGCCTCTAGCTCAGCCGGCACCTGGGGAAACCTAGCAAACCAGTGCTTTTTTGAAAACTAGACACCTAGGGGAATCCAAGATGGGGTGACTTGTGGGGCTCTGACCAGGTTCTGTTACCCAGAATCCTTTGCAAACCTCAAAATTTTACCAAAAAAACACCTTTTCCTCTCATTTCAGTGACAGAAAGTTCTGGAATCTGAGAGGAGCCACAAATTTCCTTCCACCCAGCGTTCCCCCAAGTCTCCAGATAAAAATGGTACCTCACTTGTGTGGGTAGGCCTAGGGCCCACAAATGGAAATGGCCCAAAACACAACATGGACACATCACATTTTTTCACAGAAAACAGAGGTGCTTTTTACAAAGTGCCTACCTGTGGATTTTGGCCTCTAGCTCCGCCGGCACCTGGGGAAACCTAGCACACCAGCACATTTTTGAAAACTAGACACCGAGGGAAATCCAAGATGGGGTGACTTGTGTGGCTCTGATCAGGTTCTGTTACCCAGAATCCTTTGCAAACCTCAAAATTTGACAAAAAAGACACTTTTTCTTCTCATTTCGGTGACAGAAAGTTCTGGAATCTGAGAGGAGCCACAAATTTCCTTCCACCCAGCGTTCCCCCAAGTCTCCAGATAAAAAAGGTACCTCACTTGTGTGGGTAGGCCTAGGGCCCATGAAAGGAAATGGCCCAAAACACAACGTGGACACATCACATTTTTTCACAGAAAACAGTGCCTACCTGTGGACTTTGGCCTCTAGCTCAGTCGGCACCTGGGGAAACCTAGCAAACCAGCACATTTTTGAAAACTCGAAACCTAGGGGAATCCAAGATGGGGTGACTTGTGGGGCTCTGACCAGGTTCTGTTACCCAGAATCCTTTGCAAACCTCACAATTTGACCAAAAAAATACTTTTTCCTCTAATTTCGGTGACAGAAAGTTCTGGAATTTGAGAGGAGCCACAAATTTCCTTCCACCCAGTGTTCCCCCAAGTCTCCCGATAAAAATGGTACCTCACTTGTGTGGGTAGGCCTAGCGTCCACCAAAGGAAATGGCCCAAAACACAACGTGGACACATCACATTTTTTCACAGAAAACAGAGGTGTTTTTTTGCAAAGTGCCTACCTGTGGATTTTGGCCTCTAGCTCAGTCGGCACCTGGGGAAACCTAGCAAACCAGTGCATTTTAAAAAACTAGACACCTAGGGGAATCCAAGTTGGGGTGACTTGTGGGGATCTGACCAGGTTCTGTTACCCAGTATCCTTTGCAAACCTCAAAATTTGACCCAAAAAACACTTTTTCCTCTCATTTCGGTGACAGAAAGTTTTGGAATCTGAGAGGGGCCACAAATTTCCTTCCACCCAGCACTCCCGCAAGTCTCTTGATAAAAATGGTACTTCACTTGTGTGGGTTGGCCTAGCGCCCATGAAAGGAAATGGCCCAAAACACAACGTGGACACATCAAATGTTTTCACAGAAAACAGAGGTGCTTTTTACAAAGTGCCTACCTGTGGATTTTGGCCTCTAGCTCAGCCGGCAGCTGGGGAAACCTAGCATACCAGCGCATTTTTGAAAACTAGACACCTAGGGGAATCCAAGTTGGGGTGACTTGTGGGGATCTGACCAGGTTCTGTTACCCAGAATCCTTTGCAAACCTCAAAATTTTACCAAAAAAACACCTTTTCCTCTCATTTCAGTGACAGAAAGTTCTGGAATCTGAGAGGAGCCACAAATTTCCTTCCACCCAGCGTTCCCCCAAGTCTCCAGATAAAAATGGTACCTCACTTGTGTGGGTAGGCCTAGGGCCCACAAAAGGAAATGGCCCAAAACACAACATGGACACATCAAATTTTTTCACAGAAAACAGAGGTGCTTTTTACAAAGTGCCTACCTGTGGATTTTGGCCTCTAGCTCCGCCGGCACCTGGGGAAACCTCGCACACCAGCGCATTTTTGAAAACTAGACACCTAGGGGAATCCGAGATGGGGTGACTTGTGGGGCTCTGACCAGGTTCTGTTACCCAGAATCCTTTGCAAACCTCAAAATTTGACCAAAAAAATACTTTTTCCTCTCATTTCGGTGACAGAAAGTTCTGGAATCTGAGAGGAGCCACAAATTTCCTTCCACCCAGCGTTCCCCCAAGTCTCCAGACAAAAATGGTACCTCACTTGTGTGGGTAGGCCTAGGGCAGACAAAAGGAAATGGCCCAAAACACAACATGGACACATCAAATGTTTTCACAGAAAACAGTGCCTACCTGTGGATTTTGGCCTCTAGCTCAGCCGGCACCTGGGGAAACCTAGCAACCCAGCGTATTTTTGAAAACTAGAAACCTAATGGAATCCAAGATGGGGTGACTTGTGGGGCTCTGACCAGTTTCTGTTACCCAGAATCCTTTGCAAACCTCAAAATTTGACCAAACAAACACTTTTTCCTCTCATTTCGGTGACAGAAAGTTCTGGAATCTGAGAGGAGCCACAAACTTCCTTCCACCCAGCGTTCCCCCAAGTCTCCCGATAAAAATGGTACCTCACTTGTGTGGGTAGGCCTAGCGCCCACGAAAGGAAATGGCCCAAAACACAACGTGGACACATCAAATTTTTTCACAGAAAACAGAGGTGTTTTTTGCAAAGTGCCTACCTGTGGATTTTGGCCTCTAGCTCAGTCGGCACCTGGGGAAACCTAGCAAACCAGTGCATTTTTGAAAACTAGACACCTAGGGGAATCCAAGTTGGGGTGACTTGTGGGGATCTGACTAGGTTCTGTTACCCAGAATCCTTTGCAAACCTCAAAATTTGACCCAAAAAACACTTTTTCCTCTCATTTCGGTGACAGAAAGTTTTGGAATCTGAGAGGAGCCACAAATTTCCTTCCACCCAGCGTCCCCCCAAGTCTCCTGATAAAAATGGTACCTCACTTATGTCGGTAGGCCTAGCGCCCACGAAAGGAAATGGCCCAAAACACAACGTGGACACATCAAATTTTTTCACAGAAAACAAGGTGCTTTTTACAAAGTGCCTACCTGTGGATTTTGGCCTCTAGCTCAGCCGGCACCTGGGGAAACCTAGCAAACCAGTGCATTTTTGAAAACTAGACACCTAGGGGAATCCAAGATGGGGTGACTTGTGGGGCTCTGACCAGGTTCTGTTACCCAGAATCCTTTGCAAACCTCAAAATTTTACCAAAAAAACACCTTTTCCTCTCATTTCAGTGACAGAAAGTTCTGGAATCTGAGAGGAGCCACAAATTTCCTTCCACCCAGCGTTCCCCCAAGTCTCCAGATAAAAATGGTACCTCACTTGTGTGGTAGGCCAAGGGCCCACAAAAGGAAATGGCCCAAAACACAACATGGACACATCAAATTTTTTCACAGAAAACAGAGGTGCTTTTTACAAAGTGCCTACCTGTGGATTTTGGCCTCTAGCTCCGCCGGCACCTGGGGAAACCTAGCACACCAGCGCATTTTTGAAAACTAGACACCGAGGGGAATCCAAGTTGGGGTGACTTGTGTGGCTCTGATCAGGTTCTGTTACCCAGAATCCTTTGCAAACCTAAAAATTTGACAAAAAAGACACTTTTTCTTCTCATTTCGGTGACAGAAAGTTCTGGAATCTGAGAGGAGCCACAAATTTCCTTCCACCCAGCGTTCCCCCAAGTCTCCCGATAAAAATGGTACCTCACTTGTGTGGGTAGGCCTAGCGCCCACGAAAGGAAATGGCCCAAAACACAACGTGGACACATCAAATTTTTTCACAGAAAACAGAGGTGCTTTTTACAAAGTGCCTACCTGTGGATTTTGGCCTCTAGCTCAGCCGGCACCTGGGGAAACCTAGCAAACCAGCGCATTTTTTTAAACTAGACACCTAGGGGAATCCAAGATGGGGTGACTTGTGGGGCTCTGACCAGGTTCTGTTACCCAGAATCCTTTGCAAACCTCAAAATGTGCCCAAAAAAACACTTTTTCCTCTCATTTCAGTGACAGAAAGTTCTGGAATCTGAGAGGAGCCACAAATTTCCTTCCACCCAGCGTTCCCCCAAGTCTCCCGATAAAAATGGTACCTCACTTTTGTGGGTAGGCCTAGCGCCCACGAAAGGAAATGGCTCAAAACACAACGTGGACACATCACATTTTTTCACAGAAAACAGTGCCTACCTGTGGATTTTGGCCTCTAGCTCAGCCGGCACGTGGGGAAACCTAGCAAACCAGCGTATTTTTGAAAACTAGAAACCTAATGGAATCCAAGATGGGGTGACTTGTGGGGCTCTGACCAGGTTCTGTTACCCAGAATCCTTTGCAAACCTCAAAATTTGACCAAACAAACACCTTTTCCTCTCATTTCGGTGACAGAAAGTTCTGGAATTTGAGAGGAGCCACAAATTTCCTTCCACTCAGCGTTCCCCCAAGTCTCCCGATAAAAATGGTACCTCACTTTTGTGGGTAGGCCTAGCGCCCACGAAAGGAAATGGCTCAAAACACAACGTGAACACATCAAATTTTTTCACAGGAAACAGTGCCTACCTGTGGATTTTGGCCTTTAGCTCAGCCGGCACCTGGGGAAACCTAGCAAACCAGCGTATTTTTGAAAACTAGAAACCTAATGGAATCCAAGATGGGGTGAGTTGTGGGGCTCTGACCAGGTTCTGTTACCCAGAATCCTTTGCAAACCTCAAAATGTGACCAAACAAACACCTTTTCCTCTCATTTCGGTGACAGAAAGTTCTGGAATTTGAGAGGAGCCACAAATTTCCTTTACATCCAGCGTTCCCCCAAGTCTCCAGATAAAAATGGTACCTCACTTGTGTGGGTAGGCCTAGGGCCGACAAAAGGAAATGGCCCAAAACACAACATGGACACATCAAATTTTTTCACAGAAAACAGAGGTGCTTTTTACAAAGTGCCTACCTGTGGATTTTGGCCTCTGCTCCGCTGGCACCTGGGGAAACCTAGCACACCAGCGCATTTTTGAAAACTAGACACCTAGGGGAATCCAAGATGGCGTGACTTGTGTGGCTCTGATCAGGTTCTGTTACCCAGAATCCTTTGCAAACCTCAAAATTTGACCAAAAAAACACTTTTTCTTCTCATTTCGGTGACAGAAAGTTCTGGAATCTGAGAGGAGCCACAAATTTCCTTCCACCCAGCGTTCCCCCAAGTCTCCAGATAAAAATGGTACCTCACTTGTGTGGGTAGGCCTAGGGCCTACGAAAGGAAATGGCCCTAAACACAACGTGGACACATCACATTTTTTCACAGAAAACAGTGCCTACCTGTTGACTTTGGCCTCTAGCTCAGCCGGCACCTGGGGAAACCTAGCAAACGAGCACATTTTTGAAAACTCGAAACCTAGGGGAATCCAAGATGGCGTGACTTGTGGGGCTCTGACCAGGTTCTGTTACCCAGAATCTTTTGCAAACCTCAAAATTTGACCAAAAAAATAGTTTTTCCTCTCATTTCGGTGACAGAAAGTTCTGGAATTTGAGAGGAGCCACAAATTTCCTTCCACCCAGTGTTCCCCCAAGTCTCCCGTTAAAAATGGTACCTCACTTGTGTGGGTAGGCCTAGCGCCCACGAAAGGAAATGGCCCAAAACACAACGTGGACACATCAAATTTTTTCACAGAAAACAGAGGTGCTTTTTACAAAGTGCCTACCTGTGGATTTTGGCCTCTAGCTCAGCCGGCACCTGGGGAAACCTAGCAAACCAGCGCATTTTTTTAAACTAGACACCTAGGGGAATCCAAGATGGGGTGACTTGTGGGGCTCTGACCAGGTTCTGTTACCCAGAATCCTTTGCAAACCTCAAAATTTGACCAAAAAAACACTTTTTCCTCTCATTTCGGTGACAGAAAGTTCTGGAATCTGAGAGGAGCCACAAATTTCCTTCCACCCAGCGTTCCCCCAAGTCTCCCGATAAAAATGGTACCTCACTTTTGTGGGTAGGCCTAGCGCCCACGAAAGGAAATGGCTCAAAACACAACGTGGACACATCACATTTTTTCACAGAAAACAGTGCCTACCTGTGGATTTTGGCCTCTAGCTCAGCCGGCACCTGGGGAAACCTAGCAAACCAGCGTATTTTTGAAAACTAGAAACCTAATGGAATCCAAGATGGGGTGACTTGTGGGGCTCTGACCAGGTTCTGTTACCCAGAATCCTTTGCAAACCTCAAAATGTGACCAAACAAACACCTTTTCCTCTCATTTCGGTGACAGAAAGTTCTGGAATTTGAGAGGAGCTACAAATTTCCTTCCACCCAGCGTTCCCCCAAGTCTCCCGATAAAAATGGTACCTCACTTTTGTGGGTAGGCCTAGCGCCCACGAAAAGAAATGGCTCACAACACAACGTGAACACATCACATTTTTTCACAGAAAACAGTGCCTACCTGTGGATTTTGGCCTCTAGCTCAGCCGGCACCTGGGGAAACCTAGCAAACCAGGGTATTTTTGAAAACTAGAAACCTAATGGAATCCAAGATGGGGTGACTTGTGGGGCTCTGACCAGGTTCTGTTACCCAGAATCCTTTGCAAACCTCAAAATGTGACCAAACAAACACCTTTTCCTCTCATTTCGGTGACAGAAAGTTCTGGAATTTGGGAGGAGCCACAAATTTCCTTCCACCCAGCGTTCCCCCAAGTCTCCCGATAAAAATGGTACCTCACTTGTGTGGGTAGGCCTAGCGCCCACGAAAGCAAATGGCCCAAAACACAACGTGGACACATCACATTTTTTCACAGAAAACAGAGGTGTTTTTTGCAAAGTGCCTACCTGTGGATTTTGGCCTCTAGCTCAGTCGGCACCTGGGGAAACCTAGCAAACCAGTGCATTTTTGAAAACTAGACACCTAGGGGAATCCAAGTTGGGGTGACTTGTGGGGATCTGACTAGGTTCTGTTACCCAGAATCCTTTGCAAACCTCAAAATTTGACCCAAAAAACACTTTTTCCTCTCATTTCGGTGACAGAAAGTTTTGGAATCTGAGAGGAGCCACAAATTTCCTTCCACCCAGCGTCCCCCCAAGTCTCCTGATAAAAATGGTACCTCACTTATGTCGGTAGGCCTAGCGCCCACGAAAGGAAATGGCCCAAAACACAACGTGGACACATCAAATTTTTTCACAGAAAACAAGGTGCTTTTTACAAAGTGCCTACCTGTGGATTTTGGCCTCTAGCTCAGCCGGCACCTGGGGAAACCTAGCAAACCAGTGCATTTTTGAAAACTAGACACCTAGGGGAATCCAAGATGGGGTGACTTGTGGGGCTCTGACCAGGTTTTGTTACCCAGAATCCTTTGCAAACCTCAAAATTTGACCAAAAAAACACCTTTTCCTCTCATTTCAGTGACAGAAAGTTCTGGAATCTGAGAGGAGCCACAAATTTCCTTCCACCCAGCGTTCCCCCAAGTCTCCAGATAAAAATGGTACCTCACTTGTGTGGGTAGGCCTAGGGCCCACAAAAGGAAATGGCCCAAAACACAACATGGACACATCAAATTTTTTCACAGAAAACAGAGGTGCTTTTTACAAAGTGCCTTCCTGTGGATTTTGGCCTCTAGCTCCGCCGGCACCTGGGGAAACCTAGCACACCAGCGCATTTTTGAAAACTAGACACCGAGGTGAATCCAAGATGGGGTGACTTGTGTGGCTCTGATCAAGTTCTGTTACCCAGAATCCTTTGCAAACCTCAAAATTTGACACAAAAAAAACTTTTTCTTCTCATTTCGGTGACAGAAAGTTCTGGAATCTGAGAGGAGCCACAAATGTCCTTCCACCCAGCGTTCCCCCAAGTCTCCAGATAAAAATGGTACCTCACTTGTGTGGGTAGGCCTAGGGCCCATGAAAGGAAATGGCCCAAAACACAACGTGGACACATCACATTTTTTCACAGAAAACAGTGCCTACCTGTGGACTTTGGCCTCTAGCTCAGTCGGCACCTGGGGAAACCTAGCAAACCAGCGCATTTTTGAAAACTCGAAACCTAGGGGAATCCAAGATGGGGTGACTTGTGGGGCTCTGACCAGGTTCTGTTACCCAGAATCCTTTGCAAACCTCAAAATTTGACCCAAAAAACACTTTTTCCTCTCATTTCGGTGACAGAAAGTTTTGGAATCTGAGAGGGGCCACAAATTTCCTTCCACCCAGTGTTCCCCCAAGTTTCCCGATAAAAATGGTACCTCACTTGTGTGGGTAGGCCTAGCGTCCACCAAAGAAAATGGCCCAAAACACAACGTGGACACATCACATTTTTTCACAGAAAACAGAGGTGTTTTTTTGCAAAGTGCCTACCTGTGGATTTTGGCCTCTAGCTCAGTCGGCACCTGGGGAAACCTAGCAAACCAGTGCATTTTAAAAAACTAGACACCTAGGGGAATCCAAGTTGGGGTGACTTGTGGGGATCTGACCAGGTTCTGTTACCCAGTATCCTTTGCAAACCTCAAAATTTGACCCAAAAAACACTTTTTCCTCTCATTTCGGTGACAGAAAGTTTTGGAATCTGAGAGGGGCCACAAATTTCCTTCCACCCAGCACTCCCCCAAGTCTCTTGATAAAAATGGTACCTCACTTGTGTGGGTTGGCCTAGCGCCCATGAAAGGAAATGGCCCAAAACACAACGTGGACACATCAAATGTTTTCACAGAAAACAGAGGTGCTTTTTACAAAGTGCCTACCTGTGGATTTTGGCCTCTAGCTCAGCCGGCAGCTGGGGAAACCTAGCAAACCAGTGCATTTTTGAAAACTAGACACCTAGGGGAATCCAAGATGGGGTGACTTGTGGGGCTCTGACCAGGTTCTGTTACCCAGAATCCTTTGCAAACCTCAAAATTTGACCAAAAAAACACCTTTTCATCTCATTTCGGTGACAGAAAGTTCTGGAATTTGAGAGGAGCCACGAATTTCATTCCACCCTGCGTTCCCCCAAGTCTCCCGATAAAAATGGTACCTCACTTTTGTGGGTACGCCTAGCACCCACGAAAGGAAATGGCTCAAAACACAACGTGGACACATCACATTTTTTCACAGAAAACAGTGCCTACCTGTGGATTTTGGCCTCTAGCTCAGCCGGCACCTGGGGAAACCTAGCAAACCAGCGTATTTTTGAAAACTAGAAACCTAATGGAATCCAAGATGGGGTGACTTGTGGGGCTCTGACCAGGTTCTGTTACCCAGAATCCTTTGCAAACCTCAAAATGTGACCAAACAAACACCTTTTCCTCTCATTTCGGTGACAGAAAGTTCTGGAATTTGAGAGGAGCTACAAATTTCCTTCCACCCAGCGTTCCCCCAAGTCTCCCGATAAAAATGGTACCTCACTTTTGTGGGTAGGCCTAGCGCCCACGAAAAGAAATGGCTCACAACACAACGTGAACACATCACATTTTTTCACAGAAAACAGTGCCTACCTGTGGATTTTGGCCTCTAGCTCAGCCGGCACCTGGGGAAACCTAGCAAACCAGGGTATTTTTGAAAACTAGAAACCTAATGGAATCCAAGATGGGGTGACTTGTGGGGCTCTGACCAGGTTCTGTTACCCAGAATCCTTTGCAAACCTCAAAATGTGACCAAACAAACACCTTTTCCTCTCATTTCGGTGACAGAAAGTTCTGGAATTTGAGAGGAGCCACGAATTTCATTCCACCCTGCGTTCCCCCAAGTCTCCCGATAAAAATGGTACCTCACTTTTGTGGGTACGCCTAGCACCCACGAAAGGAAATGGCTCAAAACACAACGTGGACACATCACATTTTTTCACAGAAAACAGTGCCTACCTGTGGATTTTGGCCTCTAGCTCAGCCGGCACCTGGGGAAACCTAGCAAACCAGCGTATTTTTGAAAACTAGAAACCTAATGGAATCCAAGATGGGGTGACTTGTGGGGCTCTGACCAGGTTCTGTTACCCAGAATCCTTTGCAAACCTCAAAATGTGACCAAACAAACACCTTTTCCTCTCATTTCGGTGACAGAAAGTTCTGGAATTTGAGAGGAGCTACAAATTTCCTTCCACCCAGCGTTCCCCCAAGTCTCCCGATAAAAATGGTACCTCACTTTTGTGGGTAGGCCTAGCGCCCACGAAAAGAAATGGCTCACAACACAACGTGAACACATCACATTTTTTCACAGAAAACAGTGCCTACCTGTGGATTTTGGCCTCTAGCTCAGCCGGCACCTGGGGAAACCTAGCAAACCAGGGTATTTTTGAAAACTAGAAACCTAATGGAATCCAAGATGGGGTGACTTGTGGGGCTCTGACCAGGTTCTGTTACCCAGAATCCTTTGCAAACCTCAAAATGTGACCAAACAAACACCTTTTCCTCTCATTTCGGTGACAGAAAGTTCTGGAATTTGGGAGGAGCCACAAATTTCCTTCCACCCAGCGTTCCCCCAAGTCTCCCGATAAAAATGGTACCTCACTTGTGTGGGTAGGCCTAGCGCCCACGAAAGCAAATGGCCCAAAACACAACGTGGACACATCACATTTTTTCACAGAAAACAGAGGTGTTTTTTGCAAAGTGCCTACCTGTGGATTTTAGCCTCTAGCTCAGTCGGCACCTGGGGAAACCAAGCAAACCAGTGCATTTTTGAAAACTAGACACCTAGGGGAATCCAAGTTGGGGTGACTTGTGGGGATCTGACTAGGTTCTGTTACCCAGAATCCTTTGCAAACCTCAAAATTTGACCCAAAAAACACTTTTTCCTCTCATTTCGGTGACAGAAAGTTTTGGAATCTGAGAGGAGCCACAAATTTCCTTCCACCCAGCGTTCCCCCAAGTCTCCCGATAAAAATGGTACCTCACTTTTGTGGGTAGGCCTAGCGCCCACGAAAGGAAATGGCTCAAAACACAACTTGAACACATCACATTTTTTCACAGAAAACAGTGCCTACCTCTGGATTTTGGCCTCTAGCTCAGCCGGCACCTGGGGAAACCTAGCAAACCAGGGTATTTTTGAAAACTAGAAACCTAATGGAATCCAAGATGGGGTGACTTGTGGGGCTCTGACCAGGTTCTGTTACCCAGAATCCTTTGCAAACCTCAAAATGTGACCAAACAAACACCTTTTCCTCTCATTTCAGTGACAGAAAGTTCTGGAATTTGGGAGGAGCCACAAATTTCCTTCCACCCAGCGTTCCCCCAAGTCTCCCGATAAAAATGGTACCTCACTTGTGTGGGTAGGCCTAGCGCCCACGAAAGGAAATGGCCAAAAACACAACGTGGACACATCACATTTTTTCACAGAAAACAGAGGTGTTTTTTGCAAAGTGCCTACCTGTGGATTTTGGCCTCTAGCTCAGTCGGCACCTGGGGAAACCTAGCAAACCAGTGCATTTTTGAAAACTAGACACCTAGGGGAATCCAAGTTGGGGTGACTTGTGGGGATCTGACTAGGTTCTGTTACCCAGAATCCTTTGCAAACCTCAAAATTTGACCCAAAAAACACTTTTTCCTCTCATTTCGGTGACAGAAAGTTTTGGAATCTGAGAGGAGCCACAAATTTCCTTCCACCCAGCGTCCCCCCAAGTCTCCTGATAAAAATGGTACCTCACTTATGTCGGTAGGCCTAGCGCCCACGAAAGGAAATGGCCCAAAACACAACGTGGACACATCAAATTTTTTCACAGAAAACAAGGTGCTTTTTACAAAGTGCCTACCTGTGGATTTTGGCCTCTAGCTCAGCCGGCACCTGGGGAAACCTAGCAAACCAGTGCATTTTTGAAAACTAGACACCTAGGGGAATCCAAGATGGGGTGACTTGTGGGGCTCTGACCAGGTTTTGTTACCCAGAATCCTTTGCAAACCTCAAAATTTGACCAAAAAAACACCTTTTCCTCTCATTTCAGTGACAGAAAGTTCTGGAATCTGAGAGGAGCCACAAATTTCCTTCCACCCAGCGTTCCCCCAAGTCTCCAGATAAAAATGGTACCTCACTTGTGTGGGTAGGCCTAGGGCCCACAAAAGGAAATGGCCCAAAACACAACATGGACACATCAAATTTTTTCACAGAAAACAGAGGTGCTTTTTACAAAGTGCCTTCCTGTGGATTTTGGCCTCTAGCTCCGCCGGCACCTGGGGAAACCTAGCACACCAGCGCATTTTTGAAAACTAGACACCGAGGTGAATCCAAGATGGGGTGACTTGTGTGGCTCTGATCAGGTTCTGTTACCCAGAATCCTTTGCAAACCTCAAAATTTGACACAAAAAAAACTTTTTCTTCTCATTTCGGTGACAGAAAGTTCTGGAATCTGAGAGGAGCCACAAATGTCCTTCCACCCAGCGTTCCCCCAAGTCTCCAGATAAAAATGGTACCTCACTTGTGTGGGTAGGCCTAGGGCCCATGAAAGGAAATGGCCCAAAACACAACGTGGACACATCACATTTTTTCACAGAAAACAGTGCCTACCTGTGGACTTTGGCCTCTAGCTCAGTCGGCACCTGGGGAAACCTAGCAAACCAGCGCATTTTTGAAAACTCGAAACCTAGGGGAATCCAAGATGGGGTGACTTGTGGGGCTCTGACCAGGTTCTGTTACCCAGAATCCTTTGCAAACCTCAAAATTTGACCCAAAAAACACTTTTTCCTCTCATTTCGGTGACAGAAAGTTTTGGAATCTGAGAGGGGCCACAAATTTCCTTCCACCCAGTGTTCCCCCAAGTTTCCCGATAAAAATGGTACCTCACTTGTGTGGGTAGGCCTAGCGTCCACCAAAGAAAATGGCCCAAAACACAACGTGGACACATCACATTTTTTCACAGAAAACAGAGGTGTTTTTTTGCAAAGTGCCTACCTGTGGATTTTGGCCTCTAGCTCAGTCGGCACCTGGGGAAACCTAGCAAACCAGTGCATTTTAAAAAACTAGACACCTAGGGGAATCCAAGTTGGGGTGACTTGTGGGGATCTGACCAGGTTCTGTTACCCAGTATCCTTTGCAAACCTCAAAATTTGACCCAAAAAACACTTTTTCCTCTCATTTCGGTGACAGAAAGTTTTGGAATCTGAGAGGGGCCACAAATTTCCTTCCACCCAGCACTCCACCAAGTCTCTTGATAAAAATGGTACCTCACTTGTGTGGGTTGGCCTAGCGCCCATGAAAGGAAATGGCCCAAAACACAACGTGGACACATCAAATGTTTTCACAGAAAACAGAGGTGCTTTTTACAAAGTGCCTACCTGTGGATTTTGGCCTCTAGCTCAGCCGGCAGCTGGGGAAACCTAGCAAACCAGTGCATTTTTGAAAACTAGACACCTAGGGGAATCCAAGATGGGGTGACTTGTGGGGCTCTGACCAGGTTCTGTTACCCAGAATCCTTTGCAAACCTCAAAATTTGACCAAAAAAACACCTTTTCATCTCATTTCGGTGACAGAAAGTTCTGGAATTTGAGAGGAGCCACGAATTTCATTCCACCCTGCGTTCCCCCAAGTCTCCCGATAAAAATGGTACCTCACTTTTGTGGGTACGCCTAGCACCCACGAAAGGAAATGGCTCAAAACACAACGTGGACACATCACATTTTTTCACAGAAAACAGTGCCTACCTGTGGATTTTGGCCTCTAGCTCAGCCGGCACCTGGGGAAACCTAGCAAACCAGCGTATTTTTGAAAACTAGAAACCTAATGGAATCCAAGATGGGGTGACTTGTGGGGCTCTGACCAGGTTCTGTTACCCAGAATCCTTTGCAAACCTCAAAATGTGACCAAACAAACACCTTTTCCTCTCATTTCGGTGACAGAAAGTTCTGGAAATTGAGAGGAGCCACAAATTTCCTTCCACCCAGCGTTCCCCCAAGTCTCCCGATAAAAATGGTACCTCACTTTTGTGGGTAGGCCTAGCGCCCACGAAAGGAAATGGCTCACAACACAACGTGAACACATCACATTTTTTCACAGAAAACAGTGCCTAGCTGTGGATTTTGGCCTCTAGCTCAGCCGGCACCTGGGGAAACCTAGCAAACCAGGGTATTTTTGAAAACTAGAAACCTAATGGAATCCAAGATGGGGTGACTTGTGGGGCTCTGACCAGGTTCTGTTACCCAGAATCCTTTGCAAACCTCAAAATGTGACCAAACAAACACCTTTTCCTCTCATTTCGGTGACAGAAAGTTCTGGAATTTGGGAGGAGCCACAAATTTCCTTCCACCCAGCGTTCCCCCAAGTCTCCCGATAAAAATGGTACCTCACTTGTGTGGGTAGGCCTAGCGCCCACGAAAGGAAATGGCCCAAAACACAACGTGGACACATCACATTTTTTCACAGAAAACAGAGGTGTTTTTTGCAAAGTGCCTACCTGTGGATTTTGGCCTCTAGCTCAGTCGGCACCTGGGGAAACCTAGCAAACCAGTGCATTTTTGAAAACTAGACACCTAGGGGAATCCAAGTTGGGGTGACTTGTGGGGATCTGACTAGGTTCTGTTACCCAGAATCCTTTGCAAACCTCAAAATTTGACCCAAAAAACACTTTTTCCTCTCATTTCGGTGACAGAAAGTTTTGGAATCTGAGAGGAGCCACAAATTTCCTGCCACCCAGCGTTCCCCCAAGTCTCCCGATAAAAATGGTACCTCACTTTTGTGGGTAGGCCTAGCGCCCACGAAAGGAAATGGCTCACAACACAACGTGAACACATCACATTTTTTCACAGAAAACAGTGCCTAGCTGTGGATTTTGGCCTCTAGCTCAGCCGGCACCTGGGGAAACCTAGCAAACCAGGGTATTTTTGAAAACTAGAAACCTAATGGAATCCAAGATGGGGTGACTTGTGGGGCTCTGACCAGGTTCTGTTACCCAGAATCCTTTGCAAACCTCAAAATGTGACCAAACAAACACCTTTTCCTCTCATTTCGGTGACAGAAAGTTCTGGAATTTGGGAGGAGCCACAAATTTCCTTCCACCCAGCGTTCCCCCAAGTCTCCCGATAAAAATGGTACCTCACTTGTGTGGGTAGGCCTAGCGCCCACGAAAGGAAATGGCCCAAAACACAACGTGGACACATCACATTTTTTCACAGAAAACAGAGGTGTTTTTTGCAAAGTGCCTACCTGTGGATTTTGGCCTCTAGCTCAGTCGGCACCTGGGGAAACCTAGCAAACCAGTGCATTTTTGAAAACTAGACACCTAGGGGAATCCAAGTTGGGGTGACTTGTGGGGATCTGACTAGGTTCTGTTACCCAGAATCCTTTGCAAACCTCAAAATTTGACCCAAAAAACACTTTTTCCTCTCATTTCGGTGACAGAAAGTTTTGGAATCTGAGAGGAGCCACAAATTTCCTTCCACCCAGCGTCCCCCCAAGTCTCCTGATAAAAATGGTACCTCACTTATGTCGGTAGGCCTAGCGCCCACGAAAGGAAATGGCCCAAAACACAACGTGGACACATCAAATTTTTTCACAGAAAACAAGGTGCTTTTTACAAAGTGCCTACCTGTGGATTTTGGCCTCTAGCTCAGCCGGCACCTGGGGAAACCTAGCAAACCAGTGCATTTTTGAAAACTAGACACCTAGGGGAATCCAAGATGGGGTGACTTGTGGGGCTCTGACCAGGTTTTGTTACCCAGAATCCTTTGCAAACCTCAAAATTTGACCAAAAAAACACCTTTTCCTCTCATTTCAGTGACAGAAAGTTCTGGAATCTGAGAGGAGCCACAAATTTCCTTCCACCCAGCGTTCCCCCAAGTCTCCAGATAAAAATGGTACCTCACTTGTGTGGGTAGGCCTAGGGCCCACAAAAGGAAATGGCCCAAAACACAACATGGACACATCAAATTTTTTCACAGAAAACAGAGGTGCTTTTTACAAAGTGCCTTCCTGTGGATTTTGGCCTCTAGCTCCGCCGGCACCTGGGGAAACCTAGCACACCAGCGCATTTTTGAAAACTAGACACCGAGGTGAATCCAAGATGGGGTGACTTGTGTGGCTCTGATCAGGTTCTGTTACCCAGAATCCTTTGCAAACCTCAAAATTTGACACAAAAAAAACTTTTTCTTCTCATTTCGGTGACAGAAAGTTCTGGAATCTGAGAGGAGCCACAAATGTCCTTCCACCCAGCGTTCCCCCAAGTCTCCAGATAAAAATGGTACCTCACTTGTGTGGGTAGGCCTAGGGCCCATGAAAGGAAATGGCCCAAAACACAACGTGGACACATCACATTTTTTCACAGAAAACAGTGCCTACCTGTGGACTTTGGCCTCTAGCTCAGTCGGCACCTGGGGAAACCTAGCAAACCAGCGCATTTTTGAAAACTCGAAACCTAGGGGAATCCAAGATGGGGTGACTTGTGGGGCTCTGACCAGGTTCTGTTACCCAGAATCCTTTGCAAACCTCAAAATTTGACCCAAAAAACACTTTTTCCTCTCATTTCGGTGACAGAAAGTTTTGGAATCTGAGAGGGGCCACAAATTTCCTTCCACCCAGTGTTCCCCCAAGTTTCCCGATAAAAATGGTACCTCACTTGTGTGGGTAGGCCTAGCGTCCAGCAAAGAAAATGGCCCAAAACACAACGTGGACACATCACATTTTTTCACAGAAAACAGAGGTGTTTTTTTGCAAAGTGCCTACCTGTGGATTTTGGCCTCTAGCTCAGTCGGCACCTGGGGAAACCTAGCAAACCAGTGCATTTTAAAAAACTAGACACCTAGGGGAATCCAAGTTGGGGTGACTTGTGGGGATCTGACCAGGTTCTGTTACCCAGTATCCTTTGCAAACCTCAAAATTTGACCCAAAAAACACTTTTTCCTCTCATTTCGGTGACAGAAAGTTTTGGAATCTGAGAGGGGCCACAAATTTCCTTCCACCCAGCACTCCACCAAGTCTCTTGATAAAAATGGTACCTCACTTGTGTGGGTTGGCCTAGCGCCCATGAAAGGAAATGGCCCAAAACACAACGTGGACACATCAAATGTTTTCACAGAAAACAGAGGTGCTTTTTACAAAGTGCCTACCTGTGGATTTTGGCCTCTAGCTCAGCCGGCAGCTGGGGAAACCTAGCAAACCAGTGCATTTTTGAAAACTAGACACCTAGGGGAATCCAAGATGGGGTGACTTGTGGGGCTCTGACCAGGTTCTGTTACCCAGAATCCTTTGCAAACCTCAAAATTTGACCAAAAAAACACCTTTTCATCTCATTTCGGTGACAGAAAGTTCTGGAATTTGAGAGGAGCCACGAATTTCATTCCACCCTGCGTTCCCCCAAGTCTCCCGATAAAAATGGTACCTCACTTTTGTGGGTACGCCTAGCACCCACGAAAGGAAATGGCTCAAAACACAACGTGGACACATCACATTTTTTCACAGAAAACAGTGCCTACCTGTGGATTTTGGCCTCTAGCTCAGCCGGCACCTGGGGAAACCTAGCAAACCAGCGTATTTTTGAAAACTAGAAACCTAATGGAATCCAAGATGGGGTGACTTGTGGGGCTCTGACCAGGTTCTGTTACCCAGAATCCTTTGCAAACCTCAAAATGTGACCAAACAAACACCTTTTCCTCTCATTTCGGTGACAGAAAGTTCTGGAAATTGAGAGGAGCCACAAATTTCCTTCCACCCAGCGTTCCCCCAAGTCTCCCGATAAAAATGGTACCTCACTTTTGTGGGTAGGCCTAGCGCCCACGAAAGGAAATGGCTCACAACACAACGTGAACACATCACATTTTTTCACAGAAAACAGTGCCTAGCTGTGGATTTTGGCCTCTAGCTCAGCCGGCACCTGGGGAAACCTAGCAAACCAGGGTATTTTTGAAAACTAGAAACCTAATGGAATCCAAGATGGGGTGACTTGTGGGGCTCTGACCAGGTTCTGTTACCCAGAATCCTTTGCAAACCTCAAAATGTGACCAAACAAACACCTTTTCCTCTCATTTCGGTGACAGAAAGTTCTGGAATTTGGGAGGAGCCACAAATTTCCTTCCACCCAGCGTTCCCCCAAGTCTCCCGATAAAAATGGTACCTCACTTGTGTGGGTAGGCCTAGCGCCCACGAAAGGAAATGGCCCAAAACACAACGTGGACACATCACATTTTTTCACAGAAAACAGAGGTGTTTTTTGCAAAGTGCCTACCTGTGGATTTTGGCCTCTAGCTCAGTCGGCACCTGGGGAAACCTAGCAAACCAGTGCATTTTTGAAAACTAGACACCTAGGGGAATCCAAGTTGGGGTGACTTGTGGGGATCTGACTAGGTTCTGTTACCCAGAATCCTTTGCAAACCTCAAAATTTGACCCAAAAAACACTTTTTCCTCTCATTTCGGTGACAGAAAGTTTTGGAATCTGAGAGGAGCCACAAATTTCCTGCCACCCAGCGTTCCCCCAAGTCTCCCGATAAAAATGGTACCTCACTTTTGTGGGTAGGCCTAGCGCCCACGAAAGGAAATGGCTCAAAACACAACTTGAACACATCACATTTTTTCACAGAAAACAGTGCCTACCTCTGGATTTTGGCCTCTAGCTCAGCCGGCACCTGGGGAAACCTAGCAAACCAGGGTATTTTTGAAAACTAGAAACCTAATGGAATCCAAGATGGGGTGACTTGTGGGGCTCTGACCAGGTTCTGTTACCCAGAATCCTTTGCAAACCTCAAAATGTGACCAAACAAACACCTTTTCCTCTCATTTCAGTGACAGAAAGTTCTGGAATTTGGGAGGAGCCACAAATTTCCTTCCACCCAGCGTTCCCCCAAGTCTCCCGATAAAAATGGTACCTCACTTGTGTGGGTAGGCCTAGCGCCCACGAAAGGAAATGGCCAAAAACACAACGTGGACACATCACATTTTTTCACAGAAAACAGAGGTGTTTTTTGCAAAGTGCCTACCTGTGGATTTTGGCCTCTAGCTCAGTCGGCACCTGGGGAAACCTAGCAAACCAGTGCATTTTTGAAAACTAGACACCTAGGGGAATCCAAGTTGGGGTGACTTGTGGGGATCTGACTAGGTTCTGTTACCCAGAATCCTTTGCAAACCTCAAAATTTGACCCAAAAAACACTTTTTCCTCTCATTTCGGTGACAGAAAGTTTTGGAATCTGAGAGGAGCCACAAATTTCCTTCCACCCAGCATCCCCCCAAGTCTCCTGATAAAAATGGTACCTCACTTATGTCGGTAGGCCTAGCGCCCACGAAAGGAAATGGCCCAAAACACAACGTGGACACATCAAATTTTTTCACAGAAAACAAGGTGCTTTTTACAAAGTGCCTACCTGTGGATTTTGGCCTCTAGCTCAGCCGGCACCTGGGGAAACCTAGCAAACCAGTGCATTTTTGAAAACTAGACACCTAGGGGAATCCAAGATGGGGTGACTTGTGGGGCTCTGACCAGATTTTGTTACCCAGAATCCTTTGCAAACCTCAAAATTTGACCAAAAAAACACCTTTTCCTCTCATTTCAGTGACAGAAAGTTCTGGAATCTGAGAGGAGCCACAAATTTCCTTCCACCCAGCGTTCCCCCAAGTCTCCAGATAAAAATGGTACCTCACTTGTGTGGGTAGGCCTAGGGCCCACAAAAGGAAATGGCCCAAAACACAACATGGACACATCAAATTTTTTCACAGAAAACAGACGTGCTTTTTACAAAGTGCCTTCCTGTGGATTTTGGCCTCTAGCTCCGCCGGCACCTGGGGAAACCTAGCACACCAGCGCATTTTTGAAAACTAGACACCGAGGTGAATCCAAGATGGGGTGACTTGTGTGGCTCTGATCAGGTTCTGTTACCCAGAATCCTTTGCAAACCTCAAAATTTGACAAAAAAAAAACTTTTTCTTCTCATTTCGGTGACAGAAAGTTCTGGAATCTGAGAGGAGCCACAAATGTCCTTCCACCCAGCGTTCCCCCAAGTCTCCAGATAAAAATGGTACCTCACTTGTGTGGGTAGGCCTAGGGCCCATGAAAGGAAATGGCCCAAAACACAACGTGGACACATCACATTTTTTCACAGAAAACAGTGCCTACCTGTGGACTTTGGCCTCTAGCTCAGTCGGCACCTGGGGAAACCTAGCAAACCAGCGCATTTTTGAAAACTCGAAACCTAGGGGAATCCAAGATGGGGTGACTTGTGGGGCTCTGACCAGGTTCTGTTACCCAGAATCCTTTGCAAACCTCAAAATTTGACCCAAAAAACACTTTTTCCTCTCATTTCGGTGACAGAAAGTTTTGGAATCTGAGAGGGGCCACAAATTTCCTTCCACCCAGTTTTCCCCCAAGTTTCCCGATAAAAATGGTACCTCACTTGTGTGGGTAGGCCTAGCGTCCACCAAAGAAAATGGCTCAAAACACAACGTGGACACATCACATTTTTTCACAGAAAACAGAGGTGTTTTTTTGCAAAGTGCCTACCTGTGGATTTTGGCCTCTAGCTCAGTCGGCACCTGGGGAAACCTAGCAAACCAGTGCATTTTAAAAAACTAGACACCTAGGGGAATCCAAGTTGTGGTGACTTGTGGGGATCTGACCAGGTTCTGTTACCCAGTATCCTTTGCAAACCTCAAAATTTGACCCAAAAAACACTTTTTCCTCTCATTTCGGTGACAGAAAGTTTTGGAATCTGAGAGGGGCCACAAATTTCCTTCCACCCAGCACTCCCCCAAGTCTCTTGATAAAAATGGTACCTCACTTGTGTGGGTTGGCCTAGCGCCCATGAAAGGAAATGGCCCAAAACACAACGTGGACACATCAAATGTTTTCACAGAAAACAGAGGTGCTTTTTACAAAGTGCCTACCTGTGGATTTTGGCCTCTAGCTCAGCCGGCAGCTGGGGAAACCTAGCAAACCAGTGCATTTTTGAAAACTAGACACCTAGGGGAATCCAAGATGAGGTGACTTGTGGGGCTCTGACCAGGTTCTGTTACCCAGAATCCTTTGCAAACCTCAAAATTTGACCAAAAAAACACCTTTTCATCTCATTTCGGTGACAGAAAGTTCTGGAATTTGAGAGGAGCCACGAATTTCATTCCACCCTGCGTTCCCCCAAGTCTCCCGATAAAAATGGTACCTCACTTTTGTGGGTACGCCTAGCACCCACGAAAGGAAATGGCTCAAAACACAACGTGGACACATCACATTTTTTCACAGAAAACAGTGCCTACCTGTGGATTTTGGCCTCTAGCTCAGCCAGCACCTGGGGAAACCTAGCAAACCAGCGTATTTTTGAAAACTAGAAACCTAATGGAATCCAAGATGGGGTGACTTGTGGGGCTCTGACCAGGTTCTGTTACCCAGAATCCTTTGCAAACCTCAAAATGTGACCAAACAAACACCTTTTCCTCTCATTTCGGTGACAGAAAGTTCTGGAATTTGAGAGGAGCCACAAATTTCCTTCCACCCAGCGTTCCCCCAAGTCTCCCGATAAAAATGGTACCTCACTTTTGTGGGTAGGCCTAGCGCCCACGAAAGGAAATGGCTCACAACACAACGTGAACACATCACATTTTTTCACAGAAAACAGTGCCTAGCTGTGGATTTTGGCCTCTAGCTCAGCCGGCACCTGGGGAAACCTAGCAAACCAGGGTATTTTTGAAAACTAGAAACCTAATGGAATCCAAGATGGGGTGACTTGTGGGGCTCTGATCAGGTTCTGTTACCCAGAATCCTTTGCAAACCTCAAAATGTGACCAAACAAACACCTTTTCCTCTCATTTCGGTGACAGAAAGTTCTGGAATTTGGGAGGAGCCACAAATTTCCTTCCACCCAGCGTTCCCCCAAGTCTCCCGATAAAAATGGTACCTCACTTGTGTGGGTAGGCCTAGCGCCCACGAAAGGAAATGGCCCAAAACACAACGTGGACACATCACATTTTTTCACAGAAAACAGAGGTGTTTTTTGCAAAGTGCCTACCTGTGGATTTTGGCCTCTAGCTCAGTCGGCACCTGGGGAAACCAAGCAAACCAGTGCATTTTTGAAAACTAGACACCTAGGGGAATCCAAGTTGGGGTGACTTGTGGGGATCTGACTAGGTTCTGTTACCCAGAATCCTTTGCAAACCTCAAAATTTGACCCAAAAAACACTTTTTCCTCTCATTTCGGTGACAGAAAGTTTTGGAATCTGAGAGGAGCCACAAATTTCCTTCCACCCAGCGTTCCCCCAAGTCTCCCGATAAAAATGGTACCTCACTTTTGTGGGTAGGCCTAGCGCCCACGAAAGGAAATGGCTCAAAACACAACTTGAACACATCACATTTTTTCACAGAAAACAGTGCCTACCTCTGGATTTTGGCCTCTAGCTCAGCCGGCACCTGGGGAAACCTAGCAAACCAGGGTATTTTTGAAAACTAGAAACCTAATGGAATCGAAGATGGGGTGACTTGTGGGGCTCTGACCAGGTTCTGTTACCCAGAATCCTTTGCAAACCTCAAAATGTGACCAAACAAACACCTTTTCCTCTCATTTCGGTGACAGAAAGTTCTGGAATTTGGGAGGAGCCACAAATTTCCTTCCACCCAGCGTTCCCCCAAGTCTCCCGATAAAAATGGTACCTCACTTGTGTGGGTAGGCCTAGCGCCCACGAAAGGAAATGGCCCAAAACACAACGTGGACACATCACATTTTTTCACAGAAAACAGAGGTGTTTTTTGCAAAGTGCCTACCTGTGGATTTTGGCCTCTAGCTCAGTCGGCACCTGGGGAAACCTAGCAAACCAGTGCATTTTTGAAAACTAGACACCTAGGGGAATCCAAGTTGGGGTGACTTGTGGGGATCTGACTAGGTTCTGTTACCCAGAATCCTTTGCAAACCTCAAAATTTGACCCAAAAAACACTTTTTCCTCTCATTTCGGTGACAGAAAGTTTTGGAATCTGAGAGGAGCCACAAATTTCCTTCCACCCAGCGTCCCCCCAAGTCTCCTGATAAAAATGGTACCTCACTTATGTCGGTAGGCCTAGCGCCCACGAAAGGAAATGGCCCAAAACACAACGTGGACACATCAAATTTTTTCACAGAAAACAAGGTGCTTTTTACAAAGTGCCTACCTGTGGATTTTGGCCTCTAGCTCAGCCGGCACCTGGGGAAACCTAGCAAACCAGTGCATTTTTGAAAACTAGACACCTAGGGGAATCCAAGATGGGGTGACTTGTGGGGCTCTGACCAGGTTCTGTTACCCAGAATCCTTTGCAAACCTCAAAATTTGACCAAAAAAACACCTTTTCCTCTCATTTCAGTGACAGAAAGTTCTGGAATCTGAGAGGAGCCACAAATTTCCTTCCACCCAGCGTTCCCCCAAGTCTCCAGATAAAAATGGTACCTCACTTGTGTGGGTAGGCCTAGGGCCCACAAAAGGAAATGGCCCAAAACACAACATGGACACATCAAATTTTTTCACAGAAAACAGAGGTGCTTTTTACAAAGTGCCTTCCTGTGGATTTTGGCCTCTAGCTCCGCCGGCACCTGGGGAAACCTAGCACACCAGCGCATTTTTGAAAACTAGACACCGAGGTGAATCCAAGATGGGGTGACTTGTGTGGCTCTGATCAGGTTCTGTTACCCAGAATCCTTTGCAAACCTCAAAATTTGACAAAAAAAAAACTTTTTCTTCTCATTTCGGTGACAGAAAGTTCTGGAATCTGAGAGGAGCCACAAATGTCCTTCCACCCAGCGTTCCCCCAAGTCTCCAGATAAAAATGGTACCTCACTTGTGTGGGTAGGCCTAGGGCCCATGAAAGGAAATGGCCCAAAACACAACGTGGACACATCACATTTTTTCACAGAAAACAGTGCCTACCTGTGGACTTTGGCCTCTAGCTCAGTCGGCACCTGGGGAAACCTAGCAAACCAGCGCATTTTTGAAAACTCGAAACCTAGGGGAATCCAAGATGGGGTGACTTGTGGGGCTCTGACCAGGTTCTGTTACCCAGAATCCTTTGCAAACCTCACAATTTGACCAAAAAAATACTTTTTCCTCTAATTTCGGTGACAGAAAGTTCTGGAATTTGAGAGGAGCCACAAATTTCCTTCCACCCAGTGTTCCCCCAAGTTTCCCGATAAAAATGGTACCTCACTTGTGTGGGTAGGCCTAGCGTCCACCAAAGGAAATGGCCCAAAACACAACGTGGACACATCACATTTTTTCACAGAAAACAGAGGTGTTTTTTTGCAAAGTGCCTACCTGTGGATTTTGGCCACTAGCTCAGTCGGCACCTGGGGAACCCTA
This sequence comes from Pleurodeles waltl, assembly GCF_031143425.1. Lineage (NCBI taxonomy): Eukaryota > Metazoa > Chordata > Amphibia > Caudata > Salamandridae > Pleurodeles > Pleurodeles waltl. The sequence goes on from NC_090439.1 coordinate 228,423,387, forward strand.
GCAAACCAGTGCATTTTAAAAAACTAGACACCTAGGGGAATCCAAGTTGGGGTGACTTGTGGGGATCTGACCAGGTTCTGTTACCCAGTATCCTTTGCAAACCTCAAAATTTGACCCAAAAAACACTTTTTCCTCTCATTTCGGTGACAGAAAGTTTTGGAATCTGAGAGGGGCCACAAATTTCCTTCCACCCAGCACTCCCCCAAGTCTCTTGATAAAAATGGTACCTCACTTGTGTGGGTTGGCCTAGCGCCCATGAAAGGAAATGGCCCAAAACACAACGTGGACACATCAAATGTTTTCACAGAAAACAGAGGTGCTTTTTACAAAGTGCCTACCTGTGGATTTTGGCCTCTAGCTCAGCCGGCAGCTGGGGAAACCTAGCAAACCAGTGCATTTTTGAAAACTAGACACCTAGGGGAATCCAAGATGGGGTGACTTGTGGGGCTCTGACCAGGTTCTGTTACCCAGAATCCTTTGCAAACCTCAAAATTTGACCAAAAAAACACCTTTTCATCTCATTTCGGTGACAGAAAGTTCTGGAATTTGAGAGGAGCCACGAATTTCATTCCACCCTGCGTTCCCCCAAGTCTCCCGATAAAAATGGTACCTCACTTTTGTGGGTAGGCCTAGCACCCATGAAAGGAAATGGCTCAAAACACAACGTGGACACATCACATTTTTTCACAGAAAACAGTGCCTACCTGTGGATTTTGGCCTCTAGCTCAGCCGGCACCTGGGGAAACCTAGCAAACCAGGGTATTTTTGAAAACTAGAAACCTAATGGAATCCAAGATGGGGTGACTTGTGGGGCTCTGACCAGGTTCTGTTACCCAGAATCCTTTGCAAACCTCAAAATGTGACCAAACAAACACCTTTTCCTCTCATTTCGGTGACAGAAAGTTCTGGAATTTGGGAGGAGCCACAAATTTCCTTCCACCCAGCGTTCCCCCAAGTCTCCCGATAAAAATGGTACCTCACTTGTGTGGGTAGGCCTAGCGCCCACGAAAGGAAATGGCCCAAAACACAACGTGGACACATCACATTTTTTCACAGAAAACAGAGGTGTTTTCAAAGAGCCTACCTGTGGATTTTGGCCTCTAGCTCAGTCGGCACCTGGGGAAACCAAGCAAACCAGTGCATTTTTGAAAACTAGACACCTAGGGGAATCCAAGTTGGGGTGACTTGTGGGGATCTGACTAGGTTCTGTTACCCAGAATCCTTTGCAAACCTCAAAATTTGACCCAAAAAACACTTTTTCCTCTCATTTCGGTGACAGAAAGTTTTGGAATCTGAGAGGAGCCACAAATTTCCTTCCACCCAGCGTTCCCCCAAGTCTCCCGATAAAAATGGTACCTCACTTTTGTGGGTAGGCCTAGCGCCCACGAAAGGAAATGGCTCAAAACACAACTGGAACACATCACATTTTTTCACAGAAAACAGTGCCTACCTCTGGATTTTGGACTCTAGCTCAGCCGGCACCTGGGGAAACCAAGCAAACCAGTGCATTTTTGAAAACTAGACACCTAGGGGAATCCAAGTTGGGGTGACTTGTGGGGATCTGACTAGGTTCTGTTACCCAGAATCCTTTGCAAACCTCAAAATTTGACCCAAAAAACACTTTTTCCTCTCATTTCGGTGACAAAAAGTTTTGGAATCTGAGAGGAGCCACAAATTTCCTTCCACCCAGCGTTCCCCCAAGTCTCCCGATAAAAATGGTACCTCACTTTTGTGGGTAGGCCTAGCGCCCACGAAAGGAAATGGCTCAAAACACAACTGGAACACATCACATTTTTTCACAGAAAACAGTGCCTACCTCTGGATTTTGGACTCTAGCTCAGCCGGCACCTGGGGAAACCTAGCAAACCAGGGTATTTTTCAAAACTAGAAACCTAATGGAATCCAAGATGGGGTGACTTGTGGGGCTCTGACCAGGTTCTGTTACCCAGAATCCTTTGCAAACCTCAAAATGTGACCAAACAAACACCTTTTCCTCTCATTTCGGTGACAGAAAGTTCTGGAATTTGGGAGGAGCCACAAATTTCCTTCCACCCAGCGTTCCCCCAAGTCTCCCGATAAAAATGGTACCTCACTTGTGTGGGTAGGCCTAGCGCCCACGAAAGGAAATGGCCCAAAACACAACGTGGACACATCAAATTTTTTCACAGAAAACAGAGGTGTTTTTTGCAAAGTGCCTACCTGTGGATTTTGGCCTCTAGCTCAGTCGGCACCTGGGGAAACCTAGCAAACCAGTGCATTTTTGAAAACTAGACACCTAGGGGAATCCAAGTTGGGGTGACTTGTAGGGATCTGACTAGGTTCTGTTACCCAGAATCCTTTGCAAACCTCAAAATTTGACCCAAAAAACACTTTTTCCTCTCATTTCGGTGACAGAAAGTTTTGGAATCTGAGAGGAGCCACAAATTTCCTTCCACCCAGCGTCCCCCCAAGTCTCCTGATAAAAATGGTACCTCACTTATGTCGGTAGGCCTAGCGCCCACGAAAGGAAATGGCCCAAAACACAACGTGGACACATCAAATTTTTTCACAGAAAACAAGGTGCTTTTTACAAAGTGCCTACCTGTGGATTTTGGCCTCTAGCTCAGCCGGCACCTGGGGAAACCTAGCAAACCAGTGCATTTTTGAAAACTAGACACCTAGGGGAATCCAAGATGGGGTGACTTGTGGGGCTCTGACCAGGTTCTGTTACCCAGAATCCTTTGCAAACCTCAAAATTTGACCAAAAAAACACCTTTTCCTCTCATTTCAGTGACAGAAAGTTCTGGAATCTGAGAGGAGCCACAAATTTCCTTCCACCCAGCGTTCCCCCAAGTCTCCAGGTAAAAATGGTACCTCACTTGTGTGGGTAGGCCTAGGGCCCACAAAAGGAAATGGCCCAAAACACAACATGGACACATCAAATTTTTTCACAGAAAACAGAGGTGCTTTTTACAAAGTGCCTTCCTGTGGATTTTGGCCTCTAGCTCCGCCGGCACCTGGGGAAACCTAGCACACCAGCGCATTTTTGAAAACTAGACACCGAGGGGAATCCAAGATGGGGTGACTTGTGTGGCTCTGATCAGGTTCTGTTACCCAGAATCCTTTGCAAACCTCAAAATTTGACAAAAAAAACACTTTTTCTTCTCATTTCGGTGACAGAAAGTTCTGGAATCTGAGAGGAGCCACAAATTTCCTTCCACCCAGCGTTCCCCCAAGTCTCCAGATAAAAATGGTACCTCACTTGTGTGGGTAGGCCTAGGGCCCATGAAAGGAAATGGCCCAAAACACAACGTGGACACATCACATTTTTTCACAGAAAACAGTGCCTACCTGTGGACTTTGGCCTCTAGCTCAGTCGGCACCTGGGGAAACCTAGCAAACCAGCGCATTTTTGAAAACTCGAAACCTAGAGGAATCCAAGATGGGGTGACTTGTGGGGCTCTGACCAGGTTCTGTTACCCAGAATCCTTTGCAAACCTCACAATTTGACCAAAAAAATACTTTTTCCTCTAATTTCGGTGACAGAAAGTTCTGGAATTTTAGAGGAGCCACAAATTTCCTTCCACCCAGTGTTCCCCCAAGTTTCCCGATAAAAATGGTACCTCACTTGTGTGGGTAGGCCTAGCGTCCACCAAAGGAAATGGCCCAAAACACAACGTGGACACATCAAATTTTTTCACAGAAAACAGAGGTGTTTTTTTGCAAAGTGCCTACCTGTGGATTTTGGCCTCTAGCTCAGTCGGCACCTGGGGAAACCTAGCAAACCAGTGCATTTTAAAAAACTAGACACCTAGGGGAATCCAAGTTGGGGTGACTTGTGGGGATCTGACCAGGTTCTGTTACCCAGTATCCTTTGCAAACCTCAAAATTTGACCCAAAAAACACTTTTTCCTCTCATTTCGGTGACAGAAAGTTTTGGAATCTGAGAGGGGCCACAAATTTCCTTCCACCCAGCACTCCCCCAAGTCTCTTGATAAAAATGGTACCTCACTTGTGTGGGTTGGCCTAGCGCCCATGAAAGGAAATGGCCCAAAACACAACGTGGACACATCAAATGTTTTCACAGAAAACAGAGGTGCTTTTTACAAAGTGCCTACCTGTGGATTTTGGCCTCTAGCTCAGCCGGCAGCTGGGGAAACCTAGCAAACCAGTGCATTTTTGAAAACTAGACACCTAGGGGAATCCAAGATGGGGTGACTTGTGGGGCTCTGACCAGGTTCTGTTACCCAGAATCCTTTGCAAACCTCAAAATGTGACCAAACAAACACCTTTTCCTCTCATTTCGGTGACAGAAAGTTCTGGAATTTGAGAAGAGCCACAAATTTCCTTCCACCCAGCGTTCCCCCAAGTCTCCCGATAAAAATGGTACCTCACTTTTGTGGGTAGGCCTAGCGCCCACGAAAGGAAATGGCTCAAAACACAACGTGGACACATCACATTTTTTCACAGAAAACAGTGCCTACCTGTGGATTTTGGCCTCTAGCTCAGCCGGCACCTGGGGAAACCTAGCAAACCAGCGTATTTTTGAAAACTAGAAACCTAATGGAATCCAAGATGGGGTGACTTGTGGGGCTCTGACCAGGTTCTGTTACCCAGAATCCTTTGCAAACCTCAAAATGTGACCAAACAAACACCTTTTCCTCTCATTTCGGTGACAGAAAGTTCTGGAATTTGAGAAGAGCCACAAATTTCCTTCCACCCAGCGTTCCCCCAAGTCTCCCGATAAAAATGGTACCTCACTTTTCTGGGTAGGCCTAGCGCCCACGAAAGGAAATGGCTCAAAACACAACGTGAACACATCACATTTTTTCACAGAAAACAGTGCCTACCTGTGGATTTTGGCCTCTAGCTCAGCCGGCACCTGGGGAAACCTAGCAAACCAGGGTATTTTTGAAAACTAGAAACCTAATGGAATCCAAGATGGGGTGACTTGTGGGGCTCTGACCAGGTTCTGTTACCCAGAATCCTTTGCAAACCTCAAAATGTGACCAAACAAACACCTTTTCCTCTCATTTCGGTGACAGAAAGTTCTGGAATTTGGGAGGAGCCACAAATTTCCTTCCACCCAGCGTTCCCCCAAGTCTCCCGATAAAAATGGTACCTCACTTATGTCGGTAGGCCTAGCGCCCACGAAAGGAAATGGCCCAAAACACAACGTGGACACATCAAATTTTTTCACAGAAAACAAGGTGCTTTTTACAAAGTGCCTACCTGTGGATTTTGGCCTCTAGCTCAGCCGGCACCTGGGGAAACCTAGCAAACCAGTGCATTTTTGAAAACTAGACACCTAGGGGAATCCAAGATGGGGTGACTTGTGGGGCTCTGACCAGGTTCTGTTACCCAGAATCCTTTGCAAACCTCAAAATTTGACCAAAAAAACACCTTTTCCTCTCATTTCAGTGACAGAAAGTTCTGGAATCTGAGAGGAGCCACAAATTTCCTTCCACCCAGCGTTCCCCCAAGTCTCGAGATAAAAATGGTACCTCACTTGTGTGGGTAGGCCTAGGGCCCACAAAAGGAAATGGCCCAAAACACAACATGGACACATCAAATTTTTTCACAGAAAACAGAGGTGCTTTTTACAAAGTGCCTACCTGTGGATTTTGGCCCCTAGCTCCGCCGTCACCTGGGGAAACCTAGCACACCAGCGCATTTTTGAAAACTAGACACCTAGGGGAATCCGAGATGGGGTGACTTGTGGGGCTCTGACCAGGTTCTGTTACCCAGAATCCTTTGCAAACCTCAAAATTTGACCAAATAAAAAATACTTTTTCCTCTCATTTCGGTGACAGAAAGTTCTGGAATCTGAGAGGAGCCACAAATTTCCTTCCACCCAGCGTTCCCCCAAGTCTCCAGACAAAAATGGTACCTCACTTGTGTGGGTAGGCCTAGGGCAGACAAAAGGAAATGGCCCAAAACACAACATGGACACATCAAATTTTTTCACAGAAAACAGTGCCTACCTGTGGATTTTGGCCTCTAGCTCAGCCGGCACCTGGGGAAACCTAGCAAACCAGCGTATTTTTGAAAACTAGAAACCTAATGGAATCCAAGATGGGGTGACTTGTGGGGCTCTGACCAGTTTCTGTTACCCAGAATCCTTTGCAAACCTCAGAATTTGACCAAACAAACACTTTTTCCTCTCATTTCGGTGACAGAAAGTTCTGGAATCTGAGAGGAGCCACAAACTTCCTTCCACCCAGCGTTCCCCCAAGTCTCCCGATAAAAATGGTACCTCACTTGTGTGGGTAGGCCTAGCGCCCACGAAAGGAAATGGCCCAAAACACAACATGGACACATCACATTTTTTCACAGAAAACAGAGGTGTTTTTTGCAAAGTGCCTACCTGTGGATTTTGGCCTCTAGCTCAGTCGGCACCTGGGGAAACCTAGCAAACCAGTGCATTTTTGAAAACTAGACACCTAGGGCAATCCAAGTTGGGGTTGACTTGTGGGGATCTGACTAGGTTCTGTTACCCAGAATCCTTTGCAAACCTCAAAATTTGACCCAAAAAACACTTTTTCCTCTCATTTCGGTGACAGAAAGTTTTGGAATCTGAGAGGGGCCACAAATTTCCTTCCACCCAGCACTCCCCCAAGTCTCTTGATAAAAATGGTACCTCACTTGTGTGGGTTGGCCTAGCGCCCATGAAAGGAAATGGCCCAAAACACAACGTGGACACATCAAATGTTTTCACAGAAAACAGAGGTGCTTTTTACAAAGTGCCTACCTGTGGATTTTGGCCTCTAGCTCAGCCGGCAGCTGTGGAAACCTAGCAAACCAGCGCATTTTTGAAAACTAGACACCTAGGGGAATTCAAGTTGGGGTGACTTGTGGGGATCTGACCAGGTTCTGTTACCCAGAATCCTTTGCAAACCTCAAAATTTGACCAAAAAAATACTTTTTCCTCTCATTTCGGTGACAGAAAGTTCTGGAATCTGAGAGGAGCCACAAATTTCCTTCCACCCAGCGTTCCCCCAAGTCTCCAGACAAAAATGGTACCTCACTTGTGTGGGTAGGCCTAGGGCAGACAAAAGGAAATGGCCCAAAACACGACATGGACACATCAAATTTTTTCACAGAAAACAGTGCCTACCTGTGGATTTTGGCCTCTAGCTCAGCCGGCACCTGGGGAAACCTAGCAAACCAGCGTATTTTTGAAAACTAGAAACCTAATGGAACCCAAGATGGGGTGACTTGTGGGGCTCAGACCAGTTTCTGTTACCCAGAATCCTTTGCAAACCTCAAAATTTGACCAAACAAACACTTTTTCCTCTCATTTCGGTGACAGAAAGTTCTGGAATCTGAGAGGAGCCACAAACTTCCTTCCACCCAGCGTTCCCCCAAGTCTCCCGATAAAAATGGTACCTCACTTGTGTGGGTAGGCCTAGCGCCCACGAAAGGAAATGGCCCAAAACACAACGTGGACACATCACATTTTTTCACAGAAAACAGAGGTGTTTTTTGCAAAGTGCCTACCTGTGGATTTTGGCCTCTAGCTCAGTCGGCACCTGGGGAAACCTAGCAAACCAGTGCATTTTTGAAAACTAGACACCTAGGGGAATCCAAGTTGGGGTGACTTGTGGGGATCTGACTAGGTTCTGTTACCCAGAATCCTTTGCAAACCTCAAAATTTGACCCAAAAAACACTTTTTCCTCTCATTTCGGTGACAGAAAGTTTTGGAATTTGGGAGGAGCCACAAATTTCCTTCCACCCAGCGTTCCCCCAAGTCTCCTGATAAAAATGGTACCTCACTTATGTCGGTAGGCCTAGCGCCACGAAAGGAAATGGCCCAAAACACAACGTGGACACATCAAATTTTTTCACAGAAAACAAGGTGCTTTTTACAAAGTGCCTACCTGTGGATTTTGGCCTCTAGCTCAGCCGGCACCTGGGGAAACCTAGCAAACCAGTGCATTTTTGAAAACTAGACACCTAGGGGAATCCAAGATGGGGTGACTTGTGGGGCTCTGACCAGGTTCTGTTACCCAGAATCCTTTGCAAACCTCAAAATCTGACCAAAAAAACACCTTTTCCTCTCATTTCAGTGACAGAAAGTTCTGGAATCTGAGAGGAGCCACAAATTTCCTTCCACCCAGCGTTCCCCCAAGTCTCGAGATAAAAATGGTACCTCACTTGTGTGGGTAGGCCTAGGGCCCACAAAAGGAAATGGCCCAAAACACAACATGGACAGATCAAATTTTTTCACAGAAAACAGAGGTGCTTTTTACAAAGTGCCTACCTGTGGATTTTGGCCCCTAGCTCCGCCGGCACCTGGGGAAACCTAGCACACCAGCGCATTTTTGAAAACTAGACACCTAGGGGAATCCGAGATGGGGTGACTTGTGGGGCTCTGACCAGGTTCTGTTACCCAGAATCCTTTGCAAACCTCAAAATTTGACCAAAAAAATACTTTTTCCTCTCATTTCGGTGACAGAAAGTTCTGGAATCTGAGAGGAGCCACAAATTTCCTTCCACCCAGCGTTCCCCCAAGTCTCCAGACAAAAATGGTACCTCACTTGTGTGGGTAGGCCTAGGGCAGACAAAAGGAAATGGCCCAAAACACAACATGGACACATCAAATTTTTTCACAGAAAACAGTGCCTACCTGTGGATTTTGGCCTCTAGCTCAGCCGGCACCTGGGGAAACCTAGCAAACCAGCGTATTTTTGAAAACTAGAAACCTAATGGAATCCAAGATGGGGTGACTTGTGGGGCTCTGACCAGTTTCTGTTACCCAGAATCCTTTGCAAACCTCAGAATTTGACCAAACAAACACTTTTTCCTCTCATTTCGGTGACAGAAAGTTCTGGAATCTGAGAGGAGCCACAAACTTCCTTCCACCCAGCGTTCCCCCAAGTCTCCCGATAAAAATGGTACCTCACTTGTGTGGGTAGGCCTAGCGCCCACGAAAGGAAATGGCCCTAAACACAACATGGACACATCACATTTTTTCACAGAAAACAGAGGTGTTTTTTGCAAAGTGCCTACCTGTGGATTTTGGCCTCTAGCTCAGTCGGCACCTGGGGAAACCTAGCAAACCAGTGCATTTTTGAAAACTAGACACCTAGGGCAATCCAAGTTGGGGTTGACTTGTGGGGATCTGACTAGGTTCTGTTACCCAGAATCCTTTGCAAACCTCAAAATTTGACCCAAAAAACACTTTTTCCTCTCATTTCGGTGACAGAAAGTTTTGGAATCTGAGAGGAGCCACAAATTTCCTTCCACCCAGCGTCCCCCCAAGTCTCCTGATAAAAATGGTACCTCACTTATGTCGGTAGGCCTAGCGCCCACGAAAGGAAATGGCCCAAAACACAACGTGGACACATCACATTTTTTCACAGAAAACAAGGTGCTTTTTACAAAGTGCCTACCTGTGGATTTTGGCCTCTAGCTCAGCCGGCACCTGGGGAAACCTAGCAAACCAGTGCATTTTTGAAAACTAGACACCTAGGGGAATCCAAGATGGGGTGACTTGTGGGGCTCTGACCAGGTTCTGTTACCCAGAATCCTTTGCAAACCTCAAAATCTGACCAAAAAAACACCTTTTCCTCTCATTTCAGTGACAGAAAGTTCTGGAATCTGAGAGGAGCCACAAATTTCCTTCCACCCAGCGTTCCCCCAAGTCTCGAGATAAAAATGGTACCTCACTTGTGTGGGTAGGCCTAGGGCCCACAAAAGGAAATGGCCCAAAACACAACATGGACACATCAAATTTTTTCACAGAAAACAGAGGTGCTTTTTACAAAGTGCCTACCTGTGGATTTTGGCCCCTAGCTCCGCCGGCACCTGGGGAAACCTAGCACACCAGCGCATTTTTGAAAACTAGACACCTAGGGGAATCCGAGATGGGGTGACTTGTGGGGCTCTGACCAGGTTCTGTTACCCAGAATCCTTTGCAAACCTCAAAATTTGACCAAAAAAATACTTTTTCCTCTCATTTCGGTGACAGAAAGTTCTGGAATCTGAGAGGAGCCACAAATTTCCTTCCACCCAGCGTTCCCCCAAGTCTCCAGACAAAAATGGTACCTCACTTGTGTGGGTAGGCCTAGGGCAGACAAAAGGAAATGGCCCAAAACACAACATGGACACATCAAATTTTTTCACAGAAAACAGTGCCTACCTGTGGATTTTGGCCTCTAGCTCAGCCGGCACCTGGGGAAACCTAGCAAACCAGCGTATTTTTGAAAACTAGAAACCTAATGGAATCCAAGATGGGGTGACTTGTGGGGCTCTGACCAGTTTCTGTTACCCAGAATCCTTTGCAAACCTCAGAATTTGACCAAACAAACACTTTTTCCTCTCATTTCGGTGACAGAAAGTTCTGGAATCTGAGAGGAGCCACAAACTTCCTTCCACCCAGCGTTCCCCCAAGTCTCCCGATAAAAATGGTACCTCACTTGTGTGGGTAGGCCTAGCGCCCACGAAAGGAAATGGCCCTAAACACAACATGGACACATCACATTTTTTCACAGAAAACAGAGGTGTTTTTTGCAAAGTGCCTACCTGTGGATTTTGGCCTCTAGCTCAGTCGGCACCTGGGGAAACCTAGCAAACCAGTGCATTTTTGAAAACTAGACACCTAGGGCAATCCAAGTTGGGGTTGACTTGTGGGGATCTGACTAGGTTCTGTTACCCAGAATCCTTTGCAAACCTCAAAATTTGACCCAAAAAACACTTTTTCCTCTCATTTCGGTGACAGAAAGTTTTGGAATCTGAGAGGAGCCACAAATTTCCTTCCACCCAGCGTCCCCCCAAGTCTCCTGATAAAAATGGTACCTCACTTATGTCGGTAGGCCTAGCGCCCACGAAAGGAAATGGCCCAAAACACAACGTGGACACATCACATTTTTTCACAGAAAACAAGGTGCTTTTTACAAAGTGCCTACCTGTGGATTTTGGCCTCTAGCTCAGCCGGCACCTGGGGAAACCTAGCAAACCAGTGCATTTTTGAAAACTAGACACCTAGGGGAATCCAAGATGGGGTGACTTGTGGGGCTCTGACCAGGTTCTGTTACCCAGAATCCTTTGCAAACCTCAAAATTTTACCAAAAAAACACCTTTTCCTCTCATTTCAGTGACAGAAAGTTCTGGAATCTGAGAGGAGCCACAAATTTCCTTCCACCCAGCGTTCCCCCAAGTCTCCAGATAAAAATGGTACCTCACTTGTGTGGGTAGGCCTAGGGCCCACAAAAGGAAATGGCCCAAAACACAACATGGACACATCAAATTTTTTCACAGAAAACAGAGGTGCTTTTTACAAAGTGCCTACCTGTGGATTTTGGCCTCTAGCTCCGCCGGCACCTGGGGAAACCTAGCACACCAGCGCATTTTTGAAAACTAGACACCGAGGGGAATCCAAGATGGGGTGACTTGTGTGGCTCTGATCAGGTTCTGTTACCCAGAATCCTTTGCAAACCTCAAAATTTGACAAAAAAGACACTTTTTCTTCTCATTTCGGTGACAGAAAGTTCTGGAATCTGAGAGGAGCCACAAATTTCCTTCCACCCAGCGTTCCCCCAAGTCTCCAGATAAAAAAGGTACCTCACTTGTGTGGGTAGGCCTAGGGCCCATGAAAGGAAATGGCCCAAAACACAACGTGGACACATCACATTTTTTCACAGAAAACAGTGCCTACCTGTGGACTTTGGCCTCTAGCTCAGTCGGCACCTGGGGAAACCTAGCAAACCAGCGCATTTTTGAAAACTCGAAACCAAGGGGAATCCAAGATGGGGTGACTTGTGGGGCTCTGACCAGGTTCTGTTACCCAGAATCCTTTGCAAACCTCACAATTTGACCCAAAAAATACTTTTTCCTCTAATTTCGGTGACAGAAAGTTCTGGAATTTGAGAGGAGCCACAAATTTCCTTCCACCCAGTGTTCCCCCAAGTCTCCCGATAAAAATGGTACCTCACTTGTGTGGGTAGGCCTAGCGTCCACCAAAGGAAATGGCCCAAAACACAACGTGGACACATCAAATTTTTTCACAGAAAACAGAGGTGTTTTTTTGCAAAGTGCCTACCTGTGGATTTTGGCCTCTAGCTCAGTCGGCACCTGGGGAAACCTAGCAAACCAGTGCATTTTAAAAAACTAGACACCTAGGGGAATCCAAGTTGGGGTGACTTGTGGGGATCTGACCAGGTTCTGTTACCCAGTATCCTTTGCAAACCTCAAAATTTGACCCAAAAAACACTTTTTCCTCTCATTTTGGTGACAGAAAGTTTTGGAATCTGAGAGGGGCCACAAATTTCCTTCCACCCAGCACTCCCCCAAGTCTCTTGATAAAAATGGTACCTCACTTGTGTGGGTTGGCCTAGCGCCCATGAAAGGAAATGGCCCAAAACACAACGTGGACACATCAAATGTTTTCACAGAAAACAGAGGTGCTTTTTACAAAGTGCCTACCTGTGGATTTTGGCCTCTAGCTCAGCCGGCAGCTGTGGAAACCTAGCAAACCAGCGCATTTTTGAAAACTAGACACCTAGGGGAATTCAAGTTGGGGTGACTTGTGGAGATCTGACCAGGTTCTGTTACCCAGAATCCTTTGCAAACCTCAAAATTTTACCAAAAAAATATTTTTTCCTCTCATTTCGGTGACAGAAAGTTCTGGAATCTGAGAGGAGCCACAAATTTCCTTCCACCCAGCGTTCCCCCAAGTCTCCAGACAAAAATGGTACCTCACTTGTGTGGGTAGGCCTAGGGCAGACAAAAGGAAATGGCCCAAAACACAACATGGACACATCAAATTTTTTCACAGAAAACAGTGCCTACCTGTGGATTTTGGCCTCTAGCTCAGCCGGCACCTGGGGAAACCTAGCAAACCAGCGTATTTTTGAAAACTAGAAACCTAATGGAACCCAAGATGGGGTGACTTGTGGGGCTCTGACCAGTTTCTGTTACCCAGAATCCTTTGCAAACCTCAAAATTTGACCAAACAAACACTTTTTCCTCTCATTTCGGTGACAGAAAGTTCTGGAATCTGAGAGGAGCCACAAACTTCCTTCCACCCAGCGTTCCCCCAAGTCTCCCGATAAAAATGGTACCTCACTTGTGTGGGTAGGCCTAGCGCCCACGAAAGGAAATGGCCCAAAACACAACGTGGACACATCACATTTTTTCACAGAAAACAGAGGTGTTTTTTGCAAAGTGCCTACCTGTGGATTTTGGCCTCTAGCTCAGTCGGCACCTGGGGAAACCTAGCAAACCAGTGCATTTTTGAAAACTAGACACCTAGGGGAATCCAAGTTGGGGTGACTTGTGGGGATCTGACTAGGTTCTGTTACCCAGAATCCTTTGCAAACCTCAAAATTTGACCCAAAAAACACTTTTTCCTCTCATTTCGGTGACAGAAAGTTTTGGAATCTGAGAGGAGCTACAAATTTCCTTCCACCCAGCGTCCCCCCAAGTCTCCTGATAAAAATGGTACCTCACTTATGTCGGTAGGCCTAGCGCCCACGAAAGGAAATGGCCCAAAACACAACGTGGACACATCAAATTTTTTCACAGAAAACAAGGTGCTTTTTACAAAGTGCCTACCTGTGGATTTTGGCCTCTAGCTCAGCCGGCACCTGGGGAAACCTAGCAAACCAGTGCATTTTTGAAAACTAGACACCTAGGGGAATCCAAGATGGGGTGACTTGTGGGGCTCTGACCAGGTTCTGTTACCCAGAATCCTTTGCAAACCTCAAAATTTGACCAAAAAAATACTTTTTCCTCTCATTTCGGTGACAGAAAGTTCTGGAATCTGAGAGGAGCCACAAATTTCCTTCCACCCAGCGTTCCCCCAAGTCTCCAGACAAAAATGGTACCTCACTTGTGTGGGTAGGCCTAGGGCAGACAAAAGGAAATGGCCCAAAACACAACATGGACACATCAAATTTTTTCACAGAAAACAGTGCCTACCTGTGGATTTTGGCCTCTAGCTCAGCCGGCACCTGGGGAAACCTAGCAACCCAGCGTATTTTTGAAAACTAGAAACCTAATGGAATCCAAGATGGGGTGACTTGTGGGGCTCTGACCAGTTTCTGTTACCCAGAATCCTTTGCAAACCTCAAAATTTGACCAAACAAACACTTTTTCCTCTCATTTCGGTGACAGAAAGTTCTGGAATCTGAGAGGAGCCACAAACTTCCTTCCACCCAGCGTTCCCCCATGTCTCCCGATAAAAATGGTACCTCACTTGTGTGGGTAGGCCTAGCGCCCACGAAAGGAAATGGCCCAAAACACAACATGGACACATCACATTTTTTCACAGAAAACAGAGGTGTTTTTTGCAAAGTGCCTACCTGTGGATTTTGGCCTCTAGCTCAGTCGGCACCTGGGGAAACCTAGCAAACCAGTGCATTTTTGAAAACTAGACACCTAGGGGAATCCAAGTTGGGGTGACTTGTGGGGATCTGACTATGTTCTGTTACCCAGAATCCTTTGCAAACCTCAAAATTTGACCCAAAAAACACTTTTTCCTCTCATTTCGGTGACAGAAAGTTTTGGAATCTGAGAGGAGCCACAAATTTCCTTCCACCCAGCGTCCCCCCAAGTCTCCTGATAAAAATGGTACCTCACTTATGTCGGTAGGCCTAGCGCCCACGAAAGGAGATGGCCCAAAACACAACGTGGACACATCAAATTTTTTCACAAAAAACAAGGTGCTTTTTGCAAAGTGCCTACCTGTGGATTTTGGCCTCTAGCTCAGCCGGCACCTGGGGAAACCTAGCAAACCAGTGCATTTTTGAAAAATAGACACCTAGGGAATCCAAGATGGGGTGACTTGTGGGGCTCTGACCAGGTTCTGTTACCCAGAATCCTTTGCAAACCTCAAAATTTTACCAAAAAAACACCTTTTCCTCTCATTTCAGTGACAGAAAGTTCTGGAATCTGAGAGGAGCCACAAATTTCCTTCCACCCAGCGTTCCCCCAAGTCTCCAGATAAAAATGGTACCTCACTTGTGTGGGTAGGCCTAGGGCCCACAAAAGGAAATGGCCCAAAACACAACATGGACACATCAAATTTTTTCACAGAAAACAGAGGTGCTTTTTACAAAGTGCCTACCTGTGGATTTTGGCCTCTAGCTCCGCCAGCACCTGGGGAAACCTAGCACACCAGCGCATTTTTGAAAACTAGACACCGAGGGGAATCCAAGATGGGGTGACTTGTGTGGCTCTGATCAGGTTCTGTTACCCAGAATCCTTTGCAAACCTCAAAATTTGACAAAAAAGACACTTTTTCTTCTCATTTCGGTGACAGAAAGTTCTGGAATCTGAGAGGAGCCACAAATTTCCTTCCACCCAGCGTTCCCCCAAGTCTCCAGATAAAAAAGGTACCTCACTTGTGTGGGTAGGCCTAGGGCCCATGAAAGGAAATGGCCCAAAACACAACGTGGACACATCAAATTTTTTCACAGAAAACAGTGCCTACCTGTGGACTTTGGCCTCTAGCTCAGTCGGCACCTGGGGAAACCTAGCAAACCAGCGCATTTTTGAAAACTCGAAACCTAGGGGAATCCAAGATGGGGTGACTTGTGGGGCTCAGACCAGTTTCTGTTACCCAGAATCCTTTGCAAACCTCAAAATGTGACCAAACAAACACCTTTTCGTCTAATTTCGGTGACAGAAAGTTCTGGAATTTGAGAGGAGCCACAAATTTCCTTCCACCCAGTGTTCCCCCAAGTCTCCCGATAAAAATGGTACCTCACTTGTGTGGGTAGGCCTAGCGTCCACCAAAGGAAATGGCCCAAAACACAACGTGGACAAATCAAATTTTTTCACAGAAAACAGAGGTGTTTTTTTGCAAAGTGCCTACCTGTGGATTTTGGCCTCTAGCTCAGTCGGCACCTGGGGAAACCTAGCAAACCAGTGCATTTTAAAAAACTAGACACCTAGGGGAATCCAAGTTGGGGTGACTTGTGGGGATCTGACCAGGTTCTGTTACCCAGTATCCTTTGCAAACCTCAAAATTTGACCCAAAAAACACTTTTTCCTCTCATTTTGGTGACAGAAAGTTTTGGAATCTGAGAGGGGCCACAAATTTCCTTCCACCCAGCACTCCCCCAAGTCTCTTGATAAAAATGGTACCTCACTTGTGTGGGTTGGCCTAGCGCCCATGAAAGGAAATGGCCCAAAACACAACGTGGACACATCAAATGTTTTCACAGAAAACAGAGGTGCTTTTTACAAAGTGCCTACCTGTGGATTTTGGCCTCTAGCTCAGCCGGCAGCTGGGGAAACCTAGCAAACCAGCGCATTTTTGAAAACTAGACACCTAGGGGAATTCAAGTTGGGGTGACTTGTGGGGATCTGACCAGGTTCTGTTACCCAGAATCCTTTGCAAACCTCAAAATTTGACCAAAAAAATACTTTTTCCTCTCATTTCGGTGACAGAAAGTTCTGGAATCTGAGAGGAGCCACAAATTTCCTTCCACCCAGCGTTCCCCCAAGTCTCCAGACAAAAATGGTACCTCACTTGTGTGGGTAGGCCTAGGGCAGACAAAAGGAAATGGCCCAAAACACAACATGGACACATCAAATTTTTTCACAGAAAACAGTGCCTACCTGTGGATTTTGGCCTCTAGCTCAGCCGGCACCTGGGGAAACCTAGCAAACCAGCGTATTTTTGAAAACTAGAAACCTAATGGAACCCAAGATGGGGTGACTTGTGGGGCTCAGACCAGTTTCTGTTACCCAGAATCCTTTGCAAACCTCAAAATTTGACCAAACAAACACTTTTTCCTCTCATTTCGGTGACAGAAAGTTCTGGAATCTGAGAGGAGCCACAAACTTCCTTCCACCCAGCGTTCCCCCAAGTCTCCCGATAAAAATTGTACCTCACTTGTGTGGGTAGGCCTAGCGCCCACGAAAGGAAATGGCCCAAAACACAACGTGGACACATCACATTTTTTCACAGAAAACAGAGGTGTTTTTTGCAAAGTGCCTACCTGTGGATTTTGGCCTCTAGCTCAGTCGGCACCTGGGGAAACCTAGCAAACCAGTGCATTTTTGAAAACTAGACACCTAGGGGAATCCAAGTTGGGGTTACTTGTGGGGATCTGACTAGGTTCTGTTACCCAGAATCCTTTGCAAACCTCAAAATTTGACCCAAAAAACACTTTTTCCTCTCATTTCGGTGACAGAAAGTTTTGGAATCTGAGAGGAGCCACAAATTTCCTTCCACCCAGCGTCCCCCCAAGTCTCCTGATAAAAATGGTACCTCACTTATGTCGGTAGGCCTAGCGCCCACGAAAGGAAATGGCCCAAAACACAACGTGGACACATCAAATTTTTTCACAGAAAACAAGGTGCTTTTTACAAAGTGCCTACCTGTGGATTTTGGCCTCTAGCTCAGCCGGCACCTGGGGAAACCTAGCAAACCAGTGCATTTTTGAAAACTAGACACCTAGGGGAATCCAAGATGGGGTGACTTGTGGGGCTCTGACCAGGTTCTGTTACCCAGAATCCTTTGCAAACCTCAAAATTTGACCAAAAAAATACCTTTTCCTCTCATTTCGGTGACAGAAAGTTCTGGAACCTGAGAGGAGCCACAAATTTCCTTCCACCCAGCGTTCCCCCAAGTCTCCAGACAAAAATGGTACCTCACTTGTGTGGGTAGGCCTAGGGCAGACAAAAGGAAATGGCCCAAAACACAACATGGACACATCACATTTTTTCACAGAAAACAGAGGTGTTTTTTGCAAAGTGCCTACCTGTGGATTTTGGCCTCTAGCTCAGTCGGCAGCTGTGGAAACCTAGCAAACCAGCGCATTTTTGAAAACTAGACACCTAGGGGAATTCAAGTTGGGGTGACTTGTGGGGATCTGACCAGGTTCTGTTACCCAGAATCCTTTGCAAACCTCAAAATTTGACCAAAAAAATACTTTTTCCTCTCATTTCGGTGACAGAAAGTTCTGGAATCTGAGAGGAGCCACAAATTTCCTTCCACCCAGCGTTCCCCCAAGTCTCCAGACAAAAATGGTACCTCACTTGTGTGGGTAGGCCTAGGGCAGACAAAAGGAAATGGCCCAAAACACAACATGGACACATCAAATTTTTTCACAGAAAACAGTGCCTACCTGTGGATTTTGGCCTCTAGCTCAGCCGGCACCTGGGGAAACCTAGCAAACCAGCATATTTTTGGAAACTAGAAACCTAATGGAACCCAAGATGGGGTGACTTGTGGGGCTCAGACCAGTTTCTGTTACCCAGAATCCTTTGCAAACCTCAAAATTTGACCAAACAAACACTTTTTCCTCTCATTTCGGTGACAGAAAGTTCTGGAATCTGAGAGGAGCCACAAACTTCCTTCCACCCAGCGTTCCCCCAAGTCTCCCGATAAAAATTGTACCTCACTTGTGTGGGTAGGCCTAGCGCCCACGAAAGGAAATGGCCCAAAACACAACGTGGACACATCACATTTTTTCACAGAAAACAGAGGTGTTTTTTGCAAAGTGCCTACCTGTGGATTTTGGCCTCTAGCTCAGTCGGCACCTGGGGAAACCTAGCAAACCAGTGCATTTTTGAAAACTAGACACCTAGGGGAATCCAAGTTGGGGTGACTTGTGGGGATCTGACTAGGTTCTGTTACCCAGAATCCTTTGCAAACCTCAAAATTTGACCCAAAAAACACTTTTTCCTCTCATTTCGGTGACAGAAAGTTTTGGAATCTGAGAGGAGCTACACATTTCCTTCCACCCAGCGTCCCCCCAAGTCTCCTGATAAAAATGGTACCTCACTTATGTCGGTAGGCCTAGCGCCCACGAAAGGAAATGGCCCAAAACACAACGTGGACACATCAAATTTTTTCACAGAAAACAAGGTGCTTTTTTCAAAGTGCCTACCTGTGGATTTTGGCCTCTAGCTCAGCCGGCACCTGGGGAAACCTAGCAAACCAGTGCATTTTTGAAAACTAGACACCTAGGGGAATCCAAGATGGGGTGACTTGTGGGGCTCTGACCAGGTTCTGTTACCCAGAATCCTTTGCAAACCTCAAAATTTGACCAAAAAAATACTTTTTCCTCTCATTTCGGTGACAGAAAGTTCTGGAATCTGAGAGGAGCCACAAATTTCCTTCCACCCAGCGTTCCCCCAAGTCTCCAGACAAAAATGGTACCTCACTTGTGTGGGTAGGCCTAGGGCAGACAAAAGGAAATGGCCCAAAACACAACATGGACACATCAAATTTTTTCACAGAAAACAGTGCCTACCTGTGGATTTTGGCCTCTAGCTCAGCCGGCACCTGGGGAAACCTAGCAACCCAGCGTATTTTTGAAAACTAGAAACCTAATGGAATCCAAGATGGGGTGACTTGTGGGGCTCTGACCAGTTTCTGTTACCCAGAATCCTTTGCAAACCTCAAAATTTGACCAAACAAACACTTTTTCCTCTCATTTCGGTGACAGAAAGTTCTGGAATCTGAGAGGAGCCACAAACTTCCTTCCACCCAGCGTTCCCCCATGTCTCCCGATAAAAATGGTACCTCACTTGTGTGGGTAGGCCTAGCGCCCACGAAAGGAAATGGCCCAAAACACAACATGGACACATCACATTTTTTCACAGAAAACAGAGGTGTTTTTTGCAAAGTGCCTACCTGTGGATTTTGGCCTCTAGCTCAGTCGGCACCTGGGGAAACCTAGCAAACCAGTGCATTTTGGAAAACTAGACACCTAGGGGAATCCAAGTTGGGGTGACTTGTGGGGATCTGACTAGGTTCTGTTACCCAGAATCCTTTGCAAACCTCAAAATTTGACCCAAAAAACACTTTTTCCTCTCATTTCGGTGACAGAAAGTTTTGGAATCTGAGAGGAGCCACAAATTTCCTTCCACCCAGCGTCCCCCCAAGTCTCCTGATGAAAATGGTACCTCACTTATGTCGGTAGGCCTAGCGCCCACGAAAGGAAATGGCCCAAAACACAACGTGGACACATCAAATTTTTTCACAGAAAACAAGGTGCTTTTTGCAAAGTGCCTACCTGTGGATTTTGGCCTCTAGCTCAGCCGGCACCTGGGGAAACCTAGCAAACCAGTGCATTTTTGAAAAATAGACACCTAGGGAATCCAAGATGGGGTGACTTGTGGGGCTCTGACCAGGTTCTGTTACCCAGAATCCTTTGCAAACCTCAAAATTTTACCAAAAAAACACCTTTTCCTCTCATTTCAGTGACAGAAAGTTCTGGAATCTGAGAGGAGCCACAAATTTCCTTCCACCCAGCGTTCCCCCAAGTCTCCAGATAAAAATGGTACCTCACTTGTGTGGGTAGGCCTAGGGCCCACAAAAGGAAATGGCCCAAAACACAACATGGACACATCAAATTTTTTCACAGAAAACAGAGGTGCTTTTTACAAAGTGCCTACCTGTGGATTTTGGCCTCTAGCTCCGCCGGCACCTGGGGAAACCTAGCACACCAGCGCATTTTTTAAAACTAGACACCGAGGGGAATCCAAGATGGGGTGACTTGTGTGGCTCTGATCAGGTTCTGTTACCCAGAATCCTTTGCAAACCTCAAAATTTGACAAAAAAGACACTTTTTCTTCTCATTTCGGTGACAGAAAGTTCTGGAATCTGAGAGGAGCCACAAATTTCCTTCCACCCAGCGTTCCCCCAAGTCTCCAGATAAAAAAGGTACCTCACTTGTGTGGGTAGGCCTAGGGCCCATGAAAGGAAATGGCCCAAAACACAACGTGGACACATCACATTTTTTCACAGAAAACAGTGCCTACCTGTGGACTTTGGCCTCTAGCTCAGTCGGCACCTGGGGAAACCTAGCAAACCAGCGCATTTTTGAAAACTCGAAACCTAGGGGAATCCAAGATGGGGTGACTTGTGGGGCTCAGACCAGTTTCTGTTACCCAGAATCCTTTGCAAACCTCAAAATGTGACCAAACAAACACCTTTTCGTCTAATTTCGGTGACAGAAAGTTCTGGAATTTGAGAGGAGCCACAAATTTCCTTCCACCCAGTGTTCCCCCAAGTCTCCCGATAAAAATGGTACCTCACTTGTGTGGGTAGGCCTAGCGTCCACCAAAGGAAATGGCCCAAAACACAACGTGGACAAATCAAATTTTTTCACAGAAAACAGAGGTGTTTTTTTGCAAAGTGCCTACCTGTGGATTTTGGCCTCTAGCTCAGTCGGCACCTGGGGAAACCTAGCAAACCAGTGCATTTTAAAAAACTAGACACCTAGGGGAATCCAAGTTGGGGTGACTTGTGGGGATCTGACCAGGTTCTGTTACCCAGTATCCTTTGCAAACCTCAAAATTTGACCCAAAAAACACTTTTTCCTCTCATTTTGGTGACAGAAAGTTTTGGAATCTGAGAGGGGCCACAAATTTCCTTCCACCCAGCACTCCCCCAAGTCTCTTGATAAAAATGGTACCTCACTTGTGTGGGTTGGCCTAGCGCCCATGAAAGGAAATGGCCCAAAACACAACGTGGACACATCAAATGTTTTCACAGAAAACAGAGGTGCTTTTTACAAAGTGCCTACCTGTGGATTTTGGCCTCTAGCTCAGCCGGCAGCTGGGGAAACCTAGCAAACCAGCGCATTTTTGAAAACTAGACACCTAGGGGAATTCAAGTTGGGGTGACTTGTGGGGATCTGACCAGGTTCTGTTACCCAGAATCCTTTGCAAACCTCAAAATTTGACCAAAAAAATACTTTTTCCTCTCATTTCGGTGACAGAAAGTTCTGGAATCTGAGAGGAGCCACAAATTTCCTTCCACCCAGCGTTCCCCCAAGTCTCCAGACAAAAATGGTACCTCACTTGTGTGGGTAGGCCTAGGGCAGACAAAAGGAAATGGCCCAAAACACAACATGGACACATCAAATTTTTTCACAGAAAACAGTGCCTACCTGTGGATTTTGGCCTCTAGCTCAGCCGGCACCTGGGGAAACCTAGCAAACCAGCATATTTTTGAAAACTAGAAACCTAATGGAACCCAAGATGGGGTGACTTGTGGGGCTCAGACCAGTTTCTGTTACCCAGAATCCTTTGCAAACCTCAAAATTTGACCAAACAAACACTTTTTCCTCTCATTTCGGTGACAGAAAGTTCTGGAATCTGAGAGGAGCCACAAACTTCCTTCCACCCAGCGTTCCCCCAAGTCTCCCGATAAAAATTGTACCTCACTTGTGTGGGTAGGCCTAGCGCCCACGAAAGGAAATGGCCCAAAACACAACGTGGACACATCACATTTTTTCACAGAAAACAGAGGTGTTTTTTGCAAAGTGCCTACCTGTGGATTTTGGCCTCTAGCTCAGTCGGCACCTGGGGAAACCTAGCAAACCAGTGCATTTTTGAAAACTAGACACCTAGGGGAATCCAAGTTGGGGTGACTTGTGGGGATCTGACTAGGTTCTGTTACCCAGAATCCTTTGCAAACCTCAAAATTTGACCCAAAAAACACTTTTTCCTCTCATTTCGGTGACAGAAAGTTTTGGAATCTGAGAGGAGCCACAAATTTCCTTCCACCCAGCGTCCCCCCAAGTCTCCTGATAAAAATGGTACCTCACTTATGTCGGTAGGCCTAGCGCCCACGAAAGGAAATGGCCCAAAACACAACGTGGACACATCAAATGTTTTCACAGAAAACAAGGTGCTTTTTACAAAGTGCCTACCTGTGGATTTTGGCCTCTAGCTCAGCCGGCACCTGGGGAAACCTAGCAAACCAGTGCATTTTTGAAAACTAGACACCTAGGGGAATCCAAGATGGGGTGACTTGTGGGGCTCTGACCAGGTTCTGTTACCCAGAATCCTTTGCAAACCTCAAAATTTGACCAAAAAAATACCTTTTCCTCTCATTTCGGTGACAGAAAGTTCTGGAACCTGAGAGGAGCCACAAATTTCCTTCCACCCAGCGTTCCCCCAAGTCTCCAGACAAAAATGGTACCTCACTTGTGTGGGTAGGCCTAGGGCAGACAAAAGGAAATGGCCCAAAACACAACATGGACACATCACATTTTTTCACAGAAAACAGAGGTGTTTTTTGCAAAGTGCCTACCTGTGGATTTTGGCCTCTAGCTCAGTCGGCAGCTGTGGAAACCTAGCAAACCAGCGCATTTTTGAAAACTAGACACCTAGGGGAATTCAAGTTGGGGTGACTTGTGGGGATCTGACCAGGTTCTGTTACCCAGAATCCTTTGCAAACCTCAAAATTTGACCAAAAAAATACTTTTTCCTCTCATTTCGGTGACAGAAAGTTCTGGAATCTGAGAGGAGCCACAAATTTCCTTCCACCCAGCGTTCCCCCAAGTCTCCAGACAAAAATGGTACCTCACTTGTGTGGGTAGGCCTAGGGCAGACAAAAGGAAATGGCCCAAAACACAACATGGACACATCAAATTTTTTCACAGAAAACAGTGCCTACCTGTGGATTTTGGCCTCTAGCTCAGCCGGCACCTGGGGAAACCTAGCAAACCAGCATATTTTTGGAAACTAGAAACCTAATGGAACCCAAGATGGGGTGACTTGTGGGGCTCAGACCAGTTTCTGTTACCCAGAATCCTTTGCAAACCTCAAAATTTGACCAAACAAACACTTTTTCCTCTCATTTCGGTGACAGAAAGTTCTGGAATCTGAGAGGAGCCACAAACTTCCTTCCACCCAGCGTTCCCCCAAGTCTCCCGATAAAAATTGTACCTCACTTGTGTGGGTAGGCCTAGCGCCCACGAAAGGAAATGGCCCAAAACACAACGTGGACACATCACATTTTTTCACAGAAAACAGAGGTGTTTTTTGCAAAGTGCCTACCTGTGGATTTTGGCCTCTAGCTCAGTCGGCACCTGGGGAAACCTAGCAAACCAGTGCATTTTTGAAAACTAGACACCTAGGGGAATCCAAGTTGGGGTGACTTGTGGGGATCTGACTAGGTTCTGTTACCCAGAATCCTTTGCAAACCTCAAAATTTGACCCAAAAAACACTTTTTCCTCTCATTTCGGTGACAGAAAGTTTTGGAATCTGAGAGGAGCTACACATTTCCTTCCACCCAGCGTCCCCCCAAGTCTCCTGATAAAAATGGTACCTCACTTATGTCGGTAGGCCTAGCGCCCACGAAAGGAAATGGCCCAAAACACAACGTGGACACATCAAATTTTTTCACAGAAAACAAGGTGCTTTTTTCAAAGTGCCTACCTGTGGATTTTGGCCTCTAGCTCAGCCGGCACCTGGGGAAACCTAGCAAACCAGTGCATTTTTGAAAACTAGACACCTAGGGGAATCCAAGATGGGGTGACTTGTGGGGCTCTGACCAGGTTCTGTTACCCAGAATCCTTTGCAAACCTCAAAATTTGACCAAAAAAATACTTTTTCCTCTCATTTCGGTGACAGAAAGTTCTGGAATCTGAGAGGAGCCACAAATTTCCTTCCACCCAGCGTTCCCCCAAGTCTCCAGACAAAAATGGTACCTCACTTGTGTGGGTAGGCCTAGGGCAGACAAAAGGAAATGGCCCAAAACACAACATGGACACATCAAATTTTTTCACAGAAAACAGTGCCTACCTGTGGATTTTGGCCTCTAGCTCAGCCGGCACCTGGGGAAACCTAGCAACCCAGCGTATTTTTGAAAACTAGAAACCTAATGGAATCCAAGATGGGGTGACTTGTGGGGCTCTGACCAGTTTCTGTTACCCAGAATCCTTTGCAAACCTCAAAATTTGACCAAACAAACACTTTTTCCTCTCATTTCGGTGACAGAAAGTTCTGGAATCTGAGAGGAGCCACAAACTTCCTTCCACCCAGCGTTCCCCCATGTCTCCCGATAAAAATGGTACCTCACTTGTGTGGGTAGGCCTAGCGCCCACGAAAGGAAATGGCCCAAAACACAACATGGACACATCACATTTTTTCACAGAAAACAGAGGTGTTTTTTGCAAAGTGCCTACCTGTGGATTTTGGCCTCTAGCTCAGTCGGCACCTGGGGAAACCTAGCAAACCAGTGCATTTTGGAAAACTAGACACCTAGGGGAATCCAAGTTGGGGTGACTTGTGGGGATCTGACTAGGTTCTGTTACCCAGAATCCTTTGCAAACCTCAAAATTTGACCCAAAAAACACTTTTTCCTCTCATTTCGGTGACAGAAAGTTTTGGAATCTGAGAGGAGCCACAAATTTCCTTCCACCCAGCGTCCCCCCAAGTCTCCTGATGAAAATGGTACCTCACTTATGTCGATAGGTCTAGCGCCCACGAAAGGAAATGGCCCAAAACACAACGTGGACACATCAAATTTTTTCACAGAAAACAAGGTGCTTTTTGCAAAGTGCCTACCTGTGGATTTTGGCCTCTAGCTCAGCCGGCACCTGGGGAAACCTAGCAAACCAGTGCATTTTTGAAAAATAGACACCTAGGGAATCCAAGATGGGGTGACTTGTGGGGCTCTGACCAGGTTCTGTTACCCAGAATCCTTTGCAAACCTCAAAATTTTACCAAAAAAACACCTTTTCCTCTCATTTCAGTGACAGAAAGTTCTGGAATCTGAGAGGAGCCACAAATTTCCTTCCACCCAGCGTTCCCCCAAGTCTCCAGATAAAAATGGTACCTCACTTGTGTGGGTAGGCCTAGGGCCCACAAAAGGAAATGGCCCAAAACACAACATGGACACATCAAATTTTTTCACAGAAAACAGAGGTGCTTTTTACAAAGTGCCTACCTGTGGATTTTGGCCTCTAGCTCCGCCGGCACCTGGGGAAACCTAGCACACCAGCGCATTTTTTAAAACTAGACACCGAGGGGAATCCAAGATGGGGTGACTTGTGTGGCTCTGATCAGGTTCTGTTACCCAGAATCCTTTGCAAACCTCAAAATTTGACAAAAAAGACACTTTTTCTTCTCATTTCGGTGACAGAAAGTTCTGGAATCTGAGAGGAGCCACAAATTTCCTTCCACCCAGCGTTCCCCCAAGTCTCCAGATAAAAAAGGTACCTCACTTGTGTGGGTAGGCCTAGGGCCCATGAAAGGAAATGGCCCAAAACACAACGTGGACACATCACATTTTTTCACAGAAAACAGTGCCTACCTGTGGACTTTGGCCTCTAGCTCAGTCGGCACCTGGGGAAACCTAGCAAACCAGCGCATTTTTGAAAACTCGAAACCTAGGGGAATCCAAGATGGGGTGACTTGTGGGGCTCAGACCAGTTTCTGTTACCCAGAATCCTTTGCAAACCTCAAAATGTGACCAAACAAACACCTTTTCCTCTAATTTCGGTGACAGAAAGTTCTGGAATTTGAGAGGAGCCACAAATTTCCTTCCACCCAGTGTTCCCCCAAGTCTCCCGATAAAAATGGTACCTCACTTGTGTGGGTAGGCCTAGCGTCCACCAAAGGAAATGGCCCAAAACACAACGTGGACAAATCAAATTTTTTCACAGAAAACAGAGGTGTTTTTTTGCAAAGTGCCTACCTGTGGATTTTGGCCTCTAGCTCAGTCGGCACCTGGGGAAACCTAGCAAACCAGTGCATTTTAAAAAACTAGACACCTAGGGGAATCCAAGTTGGGGTGACTTGTGGGGATCTGACCAGGTTCTGTTACCCAGTATCCTTTGCAAACCTCAAAATTTGACCCAAAAAACACTTTTTCCTCTCATTTTGGTGACAGAAAGTTTTGGAATCTGAGAGGGGCCACAAATTTCCTTCCACCCAGCACTCCCCCAAGTCTCTTGATAAAAATGGTACCTCACTTGTGTGGGTTGGCCTAGCGCCCATGAAAGGAAATGGCCCAAAACACAACGTGGACACATCAAATGTTTTCACAGAAAACAGAGGTGCTTTTTACAAAGTGCCTACCTGTGGATTTTGGCCTCTAGCTCAGCCGGCAGCTGGGGAAACCTAGCAAACCAGCGCATTTTTGAAAACTAGACACCTAGGGGAATTCAAGTTGGGGTGACTTGTGGGGATCTGACCAGGTTCTGTTACCCAGAATCCTTTGCAAACCTCAAAATTTGACCAAAAAAATACTTTTTCCTCTCATTTCGGTGACAGAAAGTTCTGGAATCTGAGAGGAGCCACAAATTTCCTTCCACCCAGCGTTCCCCCAAGTCTCCAGACAAAAATGGTACCTCACTTGTGTGGGTAGGCCTAGGGCAGACAAAAGGAAATGGCCCAAAACACAACATGGACACATCAAATTTTTTCACAGAAAACAGTGCCTACCTGTGGATTTTGGCCTCTAGCTCAGCCGGCACCTGGGGAAACCTAGCAAACCAGCATATTTTTGAAAACTAGAAACCTAATGGAACCCAAGATGGGGTGACTTGTGGGGCTCAGACCAGTTTCTGTTACCCAGAATCCTTTGCAAACCTCAAAATTTGACCAAACAAACACTTTTTCCTCTCATTTCGGTGACAGAAAGTTCTGGAATCTGAGAGGAGCCACAAACTTCCTTCCACCCAGCGTTCCCCCAAGTCTCCCGATAAAAATTGTACCTCACTTGTGTGGGTAGGCCTAGCGCCCACGAAAGGAAATGGCCCAAAACACAACGTGGACACATCAAATTTTTTCACAGAAAACAGAGGTGTTTTTTGCAAAGTGCCTACCTGTGGATTTTGGCCTCTAGCTCAGTCGGCACCTGGGGAAACCTAGCAAACCAGTGCATTTTTGAAAACTAGACACCTAGGGGAATCCAAGTTGGGGTGACTTGTGGGGATCTGACTAGGTTCTGTTACCCAGAATCCTTTGCAAACCTCAAAATTTGACCCAAAAAACACTTTTTCCTCTCATTTCGGTGACAGAAAGTTTTGGAATCTGAGAGGAGCCACAAATTTCCTTCCACCCAGCGTCCCCCCAAGTCTCCTGATAAAAATGGTACCTCACTTATGTCGGTAGGCCTAGCGCCCACGAAAGGAAATGGCCCAAAACACAACGTGGACACATCAAATTTTTTCACAGAAAACAAGGTGCTTTTTACAAAGTGCCTACCTGTGGATTTTGGCCTCTAGCTCAGCCGGCACCTGGGGAAACCTAGCAAACCAGTGCATTTTTGAAAAATAGACACCTAGGGGAATCCAAGATGGGGTGACTTGTGGGGCTCTGACCAGGTTCTGTTACCCAGAATCCTTTGCAAACCTCAAAATTTGACCAAAAAAATACCTTTTCCTCTCATTTCGGTGACAGAAAGTTCTGGAACCTGAGAGGAGCCACAAATTTCCTTCCACCCAGCGTTCCCCCAAGTCTCCAGACAAAAATGGTACCTCACTTGTGTGGGTAGGCCTAGGGCAGACAAAAGGAAATGGCCCAAAACACAACATGGACACATCAAATTTTTTCACAGAAAACAGTGCCTACCTGTGGATTTTGGCCTCTAGCTCAGCCGGCACCTGGGGAAACCTAGCAAACCAGCGTATTTTTGAAAACTAGAAACCTAATGGAATCCAAGATGGGGTGACTTGTGGGGCTCTGACCAGTTTCTGTTACCCAGAATCCTTTGCAAACCTCAAAATTTGACCAAACAAACACTTTTTCCTCTCATTTCGGTGACAGAAAGTTCTGGAATCTGAGAGGAGCCACAAACTTCCTTCCACCCAGCGTTCCCCCAAGTCTCCCGATAAAAATGGTACCTCACTTGTGTGGGTAGGCCTAGCGCCCACGAAAGGAAATGGCCCAAAACACAACATGGACACATCACATTTTTTCACAGAAAACAGAGGTGTTTTTTGCAAAGTGCCTACCTGTGGATTTTGGCCTCTAGCTCAGTCGGCACCTGGGGAAACCTAGCAAACCAGTGCATTTTTGAAAACTAGACACCTAGGGGAATCCAAGTTGGGGTGACTTGTGGGGATCTGACTAGGTTCTGTTACCCAGAATCCTTTGCAAACCTCAAAATTTGACCCAAAAAACACTTTTTCCTCTCATTTCGGTGACAGAAAGTTTTGGAATCTGAGAGGAGCCACAAATTTCCTTCCACCCAGCGTCCCCCCAAGTCTCCTGATAAAAATGGTACCTCACTTATGTCGGTAGGCCTAGCGCCCACGAAAGGAAATGGCCCAAAACACAACGTGGACACATCAAATATTTTCACAGAAAACAAGGTGCTTTTTACAAAGTGCCTACCTGTGGATTTTGGCCTCTAGCTCAGCCGGCACCTGGGGAAACCTAGCAAACCAGTGCATTTTTGAAAACTAGACACCTAGGGGAATCCAAGATGGGGTGACTTGTGGGGCTCTGACCAGGTTCTGTTACCCAGAATCCTTTGCAAACCTCAAAATTTTACCAAAAAAACACCTTTTCCTCTCATTTCAGTGACAGAAAGTTCTGGAATCTGAGAGGAGCCACAAATTTCCTTCCACCCAGCGTTCCCCCAAGTCTCCAGATAAAAATGGTACCTCACTTGTGTGGGTAGGCCTAGGGCCCACAAAAGGAAATCGCCCAAAACACAACATGGACACATCAAATTTTTTCACAGAAAACAGAGGTGCTTTTTACAAAGTACCTACCTGTGGATTTTGGCCTCTAGCTCCGCCGGCACCTGGGGAAACCTAGCACACCAGCGCATTTTTGAAAACTAGACACCGAGGGGAATCCAAGATGGGGTGACTTGTGTGGCACTGATCAGGTTCTGTTACCCAGAATCCTTTGCAAACCTCAAAATTTGACAAAAAAGACACTTTTTCTTCTCATTTCGGTGACAGAAAGTTCTGGAATCTGAGAGGAGCCACAAATTTCCTTCCACCCAGCGTTCCCCCAAGTCTCCAGATAAAAAAGGTACCTCACTTGTGTGGGTAGGCCTAGGGCCCATGAAAGGAAATGGCCCAAAACACAACGTGGACACATCACATTTTTTCACAGAAAACAGTGCCTACCTGTGGACTTTGGCCTCTAGCTCAGTCGGCACCTGGGGAAACCTAGCAAACCAGCGCATTTTTGAAAACTCGAAACCTAGGGGAATCCAAGATGGGGTGACTTGTGGGGCTCAGACCAGTTTCTGTTACCCAGAATCCTTTGCAAACCTCAAAATGTGACCAAACAAACACCTTTTCCTCTAATTTCGGTGACAGAAAGTTCTGGAATTTGAGAGGAGCCACAAATTTCCTTCCACCCAGTGTTCCCCCAAGTCTCCCGATAAAAATGGTACCTCACTTGTGTGGGTAGGCCTAGCGTCCACCAAAGGAAATGGCCCAAAACACAACGTGGACACATCAAATTTTTTCACAGAAAACAGAGGTGTTTTTTTGCAAAGTGCCTACCTGTGGATTTTGGCCTCTAGCTCAGTCGGCACCTGGGGAAACCTAGCAAACCAGTGCATTTTAAAAAACTAGACACCTAGGGGAATCCAAGTTGGGGTGACTTGTGGGGATCTGACCAGGTTCTGTTACCCAGTATCCTTTGCAAACCTCAAAATTTGACCCAAAAAACACTTTTTCCTCTCATTTTGGTGACAGAAAGTTTTGGAATCTGAGAGGGGCCACAAATTTCCTTCCACCCAGCACTCCCCCAAGTCTCTTGATAAAAATGGTACCTCACTTGTGTGGGTTGGCCTAGCGCCCATGAAAGGAAATGGCCCAAAACACAACGTGGACACATCAAATGTTTTCACAGAAAACAGAGGTGCTTCTTACAAAGTGCCTACCTGTGGATTTTGGCCTCTAGCTCAGCCGGCAGCTGGGGAAACCTAGCAAACCAGTGCATTTTTGAAAACTAGACACCTAGGGGAATTCAAGTTGGGGTGACTTGTGGGGATCTGACCAGGTTCTGTTACCCAGAATCCTTTGCAAACCTCAAAATTTTACCAAAAAAACACCTTTTCCTCTCATTTCAGTGACAGAAAGTTCTGGAATCTGAGAGGAGCCACAAATTTCCTTCCACCCAGCGTTCCCCCAAGTCTCCAGATAAAAATGGTACCTCACTTGTGTGGGTAGGCCTAGGGCCCACAAAAGGAAATGGCCCAAAACACAACATGGACACATCAAATTTTTTCACAGAAAACAGAGGTGCTTTTTACAAAGTGCCTACCTGTGGATTTTGGCCTCTAGCTCAGCCGGCACCTGGGGAAACCTAGCACACCAGCGCATTTTTGAAAACTAGACACCTAGGGGAATCCGAGATGGTGTGACTTGTGGGGCTCTGACCAGGTTCTGTTACCCAGAATCCTTTGCAAACCTCAAAATTTGACCAAAAAAATACTTTTTCCTCTCATTTCGGTGACAGAAAGTTCTGGAATCTGAGAGGAGCCACAAATTTCCTTCCACCCAGCGTTCCCCCAAGTCTCCAGACAAAAATGGTACCTCACTTGTGTGGGTAGGCCTAGGGCAGACAAAAGGAAATGGCCCAAAACACAACATGGACACATCAAATTTTTTCACAGAAAACAGTGCCTACCTGTGGATTTTGGCCTCTAGCTCAGCCGGCACCTGGGGAAACCTAGCAAACCAGCGTATTTTTGAAAACTAGAAACCTAATGGAACCCAAGATGGGGTGACTTGTGGGGCTCAGACCAGTTTCTGTTACCCAGAATCCTTTGCAAACCTCAAAATTTGACAAAAAAGACACTTTTTCTTCTCATTTCGGTGACAGAAAGTTCTGGAATCTGAGAGGAGCCACAAATTTCCTTCCACCCAGCGTTCCCCCAAGTCTCCAGATAAAAAAGGTACCTCACTTGTGTGGGTAGGCCTAGGGCCCATGAAAGGAAATGGCCCAAAACACAACGTGGACACATCACATTTTTTCACAGAAAACAGTGCCTACCTGTGGACTTTGGCCTCTAGCTCAGTCGGCACCTGGGGAAACCTAGCAAACCAGCGCATTTTTGAAAACTCGAAACCTAGGGGAATTCAAGATGGGGTGACTTGTGGGGCTCAGACCAGTTTCTGTTACCCAGAATCCTTTGCAAACCTCAAAATGTGACCAAACAAACACCTTTTCCTCTAATTTCGGTGACAGAAAGTTCTGGAATTTGAGAGGAGCCACAAATTTCCTTCCACCCAGTGTTCCCCCAAGTCTCCCGATAAAAATGGTACCTCACTTGTGTGGGTAGGCCTAGCGTCCACAAAAGGAAATGGCCCAAAACACAACGTGGACACATCAAATTTTTTCACAGAAAACAGAGGTGTTTTTTTGCAAAGTGCCTACCTGTGGATTTTGGCCTCTAGCTCAGTCGGCACCTGGGGAAACCTAGCAAACCAGTGCATTTTAAAAAACTAGACACCTAGGGGAATCCAAGTTGGGGTGACTTGTGGGGATCTGTCCAGGTTCTGTTACCCAGTATCCTTTGCAAACCTCAAAATTTGACCCAAAAAACACTTTTTCCTCTCATTTTGGTGACAGAAAGTTTTGGAATCTGAGAGGGGCCACAAATTTCCTTCCACCCAGCACTCCCCCAAGTCTCTTGATAAAAATGGTACCTCACTTGTGTGGGTTGGCCTAGCGCCCATGAAAGGAAATGGCCCAAAACACAACGTGGACACATCAAATGTTTTCACAGAAAACAGAGGTGCTTTTTACAAAGTGCCTACCTGTGGATTTTGGCCTCTAGCTCAGCCGGCAGCTGGGGAAACCTAGCAAACCAGCGCATTTTTGAAAACTAGACACCTAGGGGAATTCAAGTTGGGGTGACTTGTGGGGATCTGA
Source organism: Pleurodeles waltl (assembly GCF_031143425.1). Lineage (NCBI taxonomy): Eukaryota > Metazoa > Chordata > Amphibia > Caudata > Salamandridae > Pleurodeles > Pleurodeles waltl. The sequence continues at coordinate 228,455,927 of NC_090439.1, forward strand.
CCAGGTTCTGTTACCCAGAATCCTTTGCAAACCTCAAAATTTTACCAAAAAAACACCTTTTCCTCTCATTTCAGTGACAGAAAGTTCTGGAATCTGAGAGGAGCCACAAATTTCCTTCCACCCAGCGTTCCCCCAAGTCTCCAGATAAAAATGGTACCTCACTTGTGTGGGTAGGCCTAGGGCCCACAAAAGGAAATGGCCCAAAACACAACATGGACACATCAAATTTTTTCACAGAAAACAGAGGTGCTTTTTACAAAGTGCCTACCTGTGGATTTTGGCCTCTAGCTCCGCCGGCACCTGGGGAAACCTAGCACACCAGCGCATTTTTGAAAACTAGACACCTAGGGGAATCCGAGATGGGGTGACTTGTGGGGCTCTGACCAGGTTCTGTTACCCAGAATCCTTTGCAAACCTCAAAATTTGACCAAAAAAATACTTTTTCCTCTCATTTCGGTGACAGAAAGTTCTGGAATCTGAGAGGAGCCACAAATTTCCTTCCACCCAGCGTTCCCCCAAGTCTCCAGACAAAAATGGTACCTCACTTGTGTGGGTAGGCCTAGGGCAGACAAAAGGAAATGGCCCAAAACACAACATGGACACATCAAATTTTTTCACAGAAAACAGTGCCTACCTGTGGATTTTGGCCTCTAGCTCAGCCGGCACCTGGGGAAACCTAGCAAACCAGCGTATTTTTGAAAACTAGAAACCTAATGGAACCCAAGATGGGGTGACTTGTGGGGCTCAGACCAGTTTCTGTTACCCAGAATCCTTTGCAAACCTCAAAATTTGACCAAACAAACACTTTTTCCTCTCATTTTGGTGACAGAAAGTTCTGGAATCTGAGAGGAGCCACAAACTTCCTTCCACCCAGCGTTCCCCCAAGTCTCCCGATAAAAATGGTACCTCACTTGTGTGGGTAGGCCTAGCGCCCACGAAAGGAAATGGCCCAAAACACAACGTGGACACATCACATTTTTTCACAGAAAACAGAGGTGTTTTTTGCAAAGTGCCTACCTGTGGATTTTGGCCTCTAGCTCAGTCGGCACCTGGGGAAACCTAGCAAACCAGTGCATTTTTGAAAACTAGACACCTAGGGGAATCCAAGTTGGGGTGACTTGTGGGGATCTGACTAGGTTCTGTTACCCAGAATCCTTTGCAAACCTCAAAATTTGACCCAAAAAACACTTTTTCCTCTCATTTCGGTGACAGAAAGTTTTGGAATCTGAGAGGAGCCACAAATTTCCTTCCACCCAGCGTCCCCCCAAGTCTCCTGATAAAAATGGTACCTCACTTATGTCGGTAGGCCTAGCGCCCACGAAAGGAAATGGCCCAAAACACAACGTGGACACATCAAATTTTTTCACAGAAAACAAGGTGCTTTTTACAAAGTGCCTACCTGTGGATTTTGGCCTGTAGCTCAGCCGGCACCTGGGGAAACCTAGCAAACCAGTGCATTTTTGAAAACTAGACACCTAGGGGAATCCAAGATGGGGTGACTTGTGGGGCTCTGACCAGGTTCTGTTACCCAGAATCCTTTGCAAACCTCAAAATTTGACCAAAAAAATACTTTTTCTTCTCATTTCGGTGACAGAAAGTTCTGGAATCTGAGAGGAGCCACAAATGTCCTTCCACCCAGCGTTCCCCCAAGTCTCCAGATAAAAAAGGTACCTCACTTGTGTGGGTAGGCCTAGGGCCCATGAAAGGAAATGGCCCAAAACACAACGTGGACACATCACATTTTTTCACAGAAAACAGTGCCTACCTGTGGACTTTGGCCTCTAGCTCAGTCGGCACCTGGGGAAACCTAGCAAACCAGCGCATTTTTGAAAACTCGAAACCTAGGGGAATCCAAGATGGGGTGACTTGTGGGGCTCTGACCAGGTTCTGTTACCCAGAATCCTTTGCAAACCTCACAATTTGACCAAAAAAATACTTTTTCCTCTAATTTCGGTGACAGAAAGTTCTGGAATTTGAGAGGAGCCACAAATTTCCTTCCACCAAGTGTTCGCCCAAGTCTCCCGATAAAAATGGTACCTCACTTGTGTGGGTAGGCCTAGCGTCCACCAAAGGAAATGGCCCAAAACACAACGTGGACACATCACATTTTTTCACAGAAAACAGAGGTGTTTTTTTGCAAAGTGCCTACCTGTGGATTTTGGCGTCTAGCTCAGTCGGCACCTGGGGAAACCTAGCAAACCAGTGCATTTTAAAAAACTAGACACCTAGGGGAATCCAAGTTGGGGTGACTTGTGGGGATCTGACCAGGTTCTGTTACCCAGTATCCTTTGCAAACCTCAAAATTTGACCCAAAAAACACTTTTTCCTCTCATTTCGGTGACAGAAAGTTTTGGAATCTGAGAGGGGCCACAAATTTCCTTCCACCCAGCACTCCCCCAAGTCTCTTGATAAAAATGGTACCTCACTTGTGTGGGTTGGCCTAGCGCCCATGAAAGGAAATGGCCCAAAACACAACGTGGACACATCAAATGTTTTCACAGAAAACAGAGGTGCTTTTTACAAAGTGCCTACCTGTGGATTTTGGCCTCTAGCTCAGCCGGCAGCTGGGGAAACCTAGCAAACCACCGCATTTTTGAAAACTAGACACCTAGGGGAATCCAAGTTGGGGTGACTTGTGGGGATCTGACCAGGTTCTGTTACCCAGAATCCTTTGCAAACCTCAAAATTTGACCAAAAAAATACTTTTTCCTCTCATTTCGGTGACAGAAAGTTCTGGAATTTGAGAGGAGCCACAAATTTCCTTCCAACCAGTGTTCCCCCAAGTCTCCCGATAAAAATGGTACCTCACTTGTGTGGGTAGGCCTAGCGCCCACAAAAGGAAATGGCCCAAAACACAACGTGGACACATCAAATTTTTTCACAGAAAACAGAGGTGCTTTTTACAAAGTGCCTACCTGTGGATTTTGGCCTCTAGCTCAGCCGGCACCTGGGGAAACCTAGCAAACCAGCGCATTTTTTTAAACTAGGCACCTAGGGGAATCCAAGATGGGGTGACTTGTGGGGCTCTGACCAGGTTCTGTTACCCAGAATCCTTTGCAAACCTCAAAATTTGACCAAAAAAACACTTTTTCCTCTCATTTCGGTGACAGAAAGTTCTGGAATCTGAGAGGAGCCACAAATTTCCTTCCACCCAGCGTTCCCCCAAGTCTCCCGATAAAAATGGTACCTCACTTGTGTGGGTAGGCCTAGCGCCCACGAAAGGAAATGGCCCAAAACACAACGTGGACACATCACATTTTTTCAATGAAAACAGAGGTGTTTTTTGCAAAGTGCCTACCTGTGGATTTTGGCCTCTAGCTCAGTCGGCACCTGGGGAAACCAAGCAAACCAGTGCATTTTTGAAAACTAGACACCTAGGGGAATCCAAGTTGGGGAGACTTGTGGGGATCTGACTAGGTTCTGTTACCCAGAATCCTTTGCAAACCTCAAAATTTGACCCAAAAAACACTTTTTCCTCTCATTTCGGTGACAGAAAGTTTTGGAATCTGAGAGGAGCCACAAATTTCCTTCCACCCAGCGTTCCCCCAAGTCTCCCGATAAAAATGGTACCTCACTTTTGTGGGTAGGCCTAGCGCCCACGAAAGGAAATGGCTCAAAACACAACGTGAACACATCATATTTTTTCACAGAAAACAGTGCCTACCTCTGGATTTTGGCCTCTAGCTCAGCCGGCACCTGGGGAAACCTAGCAAACCAGGGTATTTTTTAAAACTAGAAACCTAATGGAATCCAAGATGGGGTGACTTGTGGGGCTCTGACCACGTTCTGTTACCCAGAATCCTTTGCAAACCTCAAAATGTGACCAAACAAACACCTTTTCCTCTCATTTCGGTGACAGAAAGTTCTGGAATTTGGGAGAAGCCACAAATTTCCTTTCACCCAGCGTTCCCCCAAGACTCCCGATAAAAATGGTACCTCACTTGTGTGGGTAGGCCTAGCGCCCACGAAAGGAAATGGCCCAAAACACAACGTGGACACATCACATTTTTTCACAGAAAACAGAGGTGTTTTTTGCAAAGTGCCTACCTGTGGATTTTGGCCTCTAGCTCAGTCGGCACCTGGGGAAACCTAGCAAACCAGTGCATTTTTGAAAACTAGACACCTAGGGGAATCCAAGTTGGGGTGACTTGTGGGGATCTGACTAGGTTCTGTTACCCAGAATCCTTTGCAAACCTCAAAATTTGACCCAAAAAACACTTTTTCCTCTCATTTCGGTGACAGAAAGTTTTGGAATCTGAGAGGAGCCACAAATTTCCTTCCACCCAGCGTCCCCCCAAGTCTCCTGATAAAAATGGTACCTCACTTATGTCGGTAGGCCTAGCGCCCACGAAAGGAAATGGCCCAAAACACAACGTGGACACATCAAATTTTTTCACAGAAAACAAGGTGCTTTTTACAAAGTGCCTACCTGTGGATTTTGGCCTCTAGCTCAGCCGGCACCTGGGGAAACCTAGCAAACCAGTGCATTTTTGAAAACTAGACACCTAGGGGAATCCAAGATGGGGTGACTTGTGGGGCTCTGACCAGGTTCTGTTACCCAGAATCCTTTGCAAACCTCAAAATTTGACCAAAAAAATACTTTTTCCTCTCATTTCGGTGACAGAAAGTTCTGGAATCTGAGAGGAGCCACAAATTTCCTTCCACCCAGCGTTCCCCCAAGTCTCCAGACAAAAATGGTACCTCACTTGTGTGGGTAGGCCTAGGGCAGACAAAAGGAAATGGCCCAAAACACAACATGGACACATCACATTTTTTCACAGAAAACAGTGCCTACCTGTGGATTGTGGCCTCTAGCTCAGCCGGCACCTGGGGAAACCTAGCAAACCAGCGTATTTTTGAAAACTAGAAACCTAATGGAATCCAAGATGGGGTGACTTGTGGGGCTCTGACCAGTTTCTGTTACCCAGAATCCTTTGCAAACCTCAAAATTTGACCAAACAAACACTTTTTCCTCTCATTTCGGTGACAGAAAGTTCTGGAATCTGAGAGGAGCCACAAACTTCCTTCCACCCAGCGTTCCCCCAAGTCTACCGATAAAAATGGTACCTCACTTGTGTGGGTAGGCCTAGCGCACACGAAAGGAAATGGCCCAAAACACAACATGGACACATCACATTTTTTCACAGAAAACAGAGGTGTTTTTTGCAAAGTGCCTACCTGTGGATTTTGGCCTCTAGCTCAGTCGGCACCTGGGGAAACCTAGCAAACCAGTGCATTTTTGAAAACTAGACACCTAGGGGAATTCAAGTTGGGGTGACTTGTGGGGATCTGACCAGGTTCTGTTACCCAGAATCCTTTGCAAACCTCAAAATTTTGCCAAAAAAACACCTTTTCCTCTCATTTCAGTGACAGAAAGTTCTGGAATCTGAGAGGAGCCACAAATTTCCTTCCACCCAGCACTCCCCCAAGTCTCTTGATAAAAATGGTACCTCACTTGTGTGGGTTGGCCTAGCGCCCATGAAAGGAAATGGCCCAAAACACAACGTGGACACATCAAATGTTTTCACAGAAAACAGAGGTGCTTTTTACAAAGTGCCTACCTGTGGATTTTGGCCTCTAGCTCAGCCGTCAGCTGGGTAAACCTAGCAAACCAGCGCATTTTTGAAAACTAGACACCTAGGGGAATTCAAGTTGGGGTGACTTGTGGGGATCTGACCAGGTTCTGTTACCCAGAATCCTTTGCAAACCTCAAAATTTTACCAAAAAAACACCTTTTCCTCTCATTTCAGTGACAGAAAGTTCTGGAATCTGAGAGGAGCCACAAATTTCCTTCCACCCAGCGTTCCCCCAAGTCTCCAGATAAAAATGGTACCTCACTTGTGTGGGTAGGCCTAGGGCCCACAAAAGGAAATGGCCCAAAACACAACATGGACACATCAAATTTTTTCACAGAAAACAGAGGTGCTTTTTACAAAGTGCCTACCTGTGGATTTTGGCCTCTAGCTCCGCCGGCACCTGGGGAAACCTAGCACACCAGCGCATTTTTGAAAACTAGACACCTAGGGGAATCCGAGATGGGGTGACTTGTGGGGCTCTGACCAGGTTCTGTTACCCAGAATCCTTTGCAAACCTCAAAATTTGACCAAAAAAATACTTTTTCCTCTCATTTCGGTGACAGAAAGTTCTGGAATCTGAGAGGAGCCACAAATTTCCTTCCACCCAGCGTTCCCCCAAGTCTCCAGACACAAATGGTACCTCACTTGTGTGGGTAGGCCTAGGGCAGACAAAAGGAAATGGCCCAAAACACAACATGGACACATCAAATTTTTTCACAGAAAACAGTGCCTACCTGTGGATTTTGGCCTCTAGCTCAGCCGGCACCTGGGGAAACCTAGCAAACCAGCGTATTTTTGAAAACTAGAAACCCAATGGAACCCAAGATGGGGTGACTTGCGGGGCTCAGACCAGTTTCTGTTACCCAGAATCCTTTGCAAACCTCAAAATTTGACCAAACAAACACTTTTTCCTCTCATTTTGGTGACAGAAAGTTCTGGAATCTGAGAGGAGCCACAAACTTCCTTCCACCCAGCGTTCCCCCAAGTCTCCCGATAAAAATGGTACCTCACTTGTGTGGGTAGGCCTAGCGCCCACGAAAGGAAATGGCCCAAAACACAACGTGGACACATCACATTTTTTCACAGAAAACAGAGGTGTTTTTTGCAAAGTGCCTACCTGTGGATTTTGGCCTCTAGCTCAGTCGGCACCTGGGGAAACCTAGCAAACCAGTGCATTTTTGAAAACTAGACACCTAGGGGAATCCAAGTTGGGGTGACTTGTGGGGATCTGACTAGGTTCTGTTACCCAGAATCCTTTGCAAACCTCAAAATTTGACCCTAAAAACACTTTTTCCTCTCATTTCGGTGACAGAAAGTTTTGGAATCTGAGAGGAGCCACAAATTTCCTTCCACCCAGCGTCCCCCCAAGTCTCCTGATAAAAATGGTACCTCACTTATGTCGGTAGGCCTAGCGCCCACGAAAGGAAATGGCCCAAAACACAACGTGGACACATCAAATTTTTTCACAGAAAACAAGGTGCTTTTTACAAAGTGCCTACCTGTGGATTTTGGCCTCTAGCTCAGTCGGCACCTGGGGAAACCTAGCAAACCAGTGCATTTTTGAAAACTAGACACCTAGGGGAATCCAAGATGGGGTGACTTGTGGGGCTCTGACCAGGTTCTGTTACCCAGAATCCTTTGCAAACCTCAAAATTTTTCCAAAAAAACACCTTTTCCTCTCATTTCAGTGACAGAAAGTTCTGGAATCTGAGAGGAGCCACAAATTTCCTTCCACCCAGCGTTCCCCCAAGTCTCCAGATAAAAATGGTACCTCACTTGTGTGGGTAGGCCTAGGGCCCACAAAAGGAAATGGCCCAAAACACAACATGGACACATCAAATTTTTTCACAGAAAACAGAGGTGCTTTTTACAAAGTGCCTACCTGTGGATTTTGGCCTCTAGCTCCGCCGGCACCTGGGGAAACCTAGCACACCAGCGCATTTTTGAAAACTAGACACCGAGGGGAATCCAAGATGGGGTGACTTGTGTGGCTCTGATCAGGTTCTGTTACCCAGAATCCTTTGCAAACCTCAAAATTTGACGAACAAAAAACACTTTTTCTTCTCATTTCGGTGACAGAAAGTTCTGGAATCTGAGAGGAGCCACAAATTTCCTTCCACCCAGCGTTCCCCCAAGTCTCCAGATAAAAATGGTACCTCACTTGTGTGGGTAGGCCTAGGGCCCATGAAAGGAAATGGCCCAAAACACAACGTGGACACATCACATTTTTTCACAGAAAACAGTGCCTACCTGTGGACTTTGGCCTCTAGCTCAGTCGGCACCTGGGGAAACCTAGCAAACCAGCGCATTTTTGAAAACTCGAAACCTAGGGGAATCCAAGATGGGGTGACTTGTGGGGCTCTGACCAGGTTCTGTTACCCAGAATCCTTTGCAAACCTCACAATTTGACCAAAAAAATACTTTTTCCTCTAATTTCGGTGACAGAAAGTTCTGGAATTTGAGAGGAGCCACAAATTTCCTTCCACCCAGTGTTCCCCCAAGTCTCCCGATAAAAATGGTACCTCACTTGTGTGGGTAGGCCTAGCGTCCACCAAAGGAAATGGCCCAAAACACAACGTGGACACATCACATTTTTTCACAGAAAACAGAGGTGTTTTTTTGCAAAGTGCCTACCTGTGGATTTTGGCGTCTAGCTCAGTCGGCACCTGGGGAAACCTAGCAAACCAGTGCATTTTAAAAAACTAGACACCTAGGGGAATCCAAGTTGGGGTGACTTGTGGGGATCTGACCAGGTTATGTTACCCAGTATCCTTTGCAAACCTCAAAATTTGACCCAAAAAACACTTTTTCCTCTCACTTCGGTGACAGAAAGTTTTGGAATCTGAGAGGGGCCACAAATTTCCTTCCACCCAGCACTCCCCCAAGTCTCTTGATAAAAATGGTACCTCACTTGTGTGGGTTGGCCTAGCGCCCATGAAAGGAAATGGCCCAAAACACAACGTGGACACATCAAATGTTTTCACAGAAAACAGAGGTGCTTTTTACAAAGTGCCTACCTGTGGATTTTGGCCTCTAGCTCAGCCGGCAGCTGGGGAAACCTAGCAAACCACCGCATTTTTGAAAACTAGACACCTAGGGGAATCCAAGTTGGGGTGACTTGTGGGGATCTGACCAGGTTCTGTTACCCAGAATCCTTTGCAAACCTCAAAATTTGACCAAAAAAATACTTTTTCCTCTCCTTTCGGTGACAGAAAGTTCTGGAATTTGAGAGGAGCCACAAATTTCCTTCCACCCAGTGTTCCCCCAAGTCTCCCGATAAAAATGGTACCTCACTTGTGTGGGTAGGCCTAGCGCCCACAAAAGGAAATGGCCCAAAACACAACGTGGACACATCAAATTTTTTCACAGAAAACAGAGGTGCTTTTTACAAAGTGCCTACCTGTGGATTTTGGCCTCTAGCTCAGCCGGCACCTGGGGAAACCTAGCAAACCAGCGCATTTTTTTAAACTAGACACCTAGGGGAATACAAGATGGGGTGACTTGTGGGGCTCTGACCAGGTTCTGTTACCCAGAATCCTTTGCAAACCTCAAAATTTGACCAAAAAAACACTTTTTCCTCTCATTTCGGTGACAGAAAGTTCTGGAATCTGAGAGGAGCCACAAATTTCCTTCCACCCAGCGTTCCCCCAAGTATCCCGATAAAAATGGTACCTCACTTGTGTGGGTAGGCCTAGCGCCCACGAAAGGAAATGGCCCAAAACACAACGTGGACACATCACATTTTTTCACTGAAAACAGAGGTGTTTTTTGCAAAGTGCCTACCTGTGGATTTTGGCCTCTAGCTCAGTCGGCACCTGGGGAAACCAAGCAAACCAGTGCATTTTTGAAAACTAGACACCTAGGGGAATCCAAGTTGGGGTGACTTGTGGGGATCTGACTAGGTTCTGTTACCCAGAATCCTTTGCAAACCTCAAAATTTGACCCAAAAAACACTTTTTCCTCTCATTTCGGTGACAGAAAGTTTTGGAATCTGAGAGGAGCCACAAATTTCCTTCCACCCAGCGTTCCCCCAAGTCTCCCGATAAAAATGGTACCTCACTTTTGTGGGTAGGCCTTGCGCCCACGAAGGGAAATGGCTCAAAACACAACGTGAACACATCACATTTTTTCACAGAAAACAGTGCCTACCTCTGGATTTTGGCCTCTAGCTCAGCCGGCACCTGGGGAAACCTAGCAAACCAGGGTATTTTTGAAAACTAGAAACCTAATGGAATCCAAGATGGGGTGACTTGTGGGGCTCTGACCAGGTTCTGTTACCCAGAATCCTTTGCAAACCTCAAAATGTGACCAAACAAACACCTTTTCCTCTCATTTCGGTGACAGAAAGTTCTGGAATTTGGGAGGAGCCACAAATTTCCTTTCACCCAGCGTTCCCCCAAGTCTCCCGATAAAAATGGTACCTCACTTGTGTGGGTAGGCCTAGCGCCCACGAATGGAAATGGCCCAAAACACAACGTGGACACATCACATTTTTTCACAGAAAACAGAGGTGTTTTTTGCACAGTGCCTACCTGTGGATTTTGGCCTCTAGCTCAGTCGGCACCTGGGGAAACCTAGCAAACCAGTGTATTTTTGAAAACTAGACACCTAGGGGAATCCCAGTTGGGGTGACTTGCGGGGATCTGACTAGGTTCTGTTACCCAGAATCCTTTGCAAACCTCAAAATTTGACCCAAAAAACACTTTTTCCTCTCATTTCGGTGACAGAAAGTTTTGGAATCTGAGAGGAGCCACAAATTTCCTTCCACCCAGCGTCCCCCCAAGTCTCCTGATAAAAATGGTACCTCACTTATGTCGGTAGGCCTAGCGCCCACGAAAGGAAATGGCCCAAAACACAACGTGGACACATCAAATTTTTTCACAGAAAACAAGGTGCTTTTTACAAAGTGCCTACCTGTGGATTTTGGCCTCTAGCTCAGCCGGCACCTGGGGAAACCTAGCAAACCAGTGCATTTTTGAAAACTAGACACCTAGGGGAATCCAAGATGGGGTGACTTGTGGGGCTCTGACCAGGTTCTGTTACCCAGAATCCTTTGCAAACCTCACAATTAGACCAAAAAAACACCTTTTCCTCTCATTTCAGTGACAGAAAGTTCTGGAATCTGAGAGGAGCCACAAATTTCCTTCCACCCAGCGTTCCCCCAAGTCTCCAGATAAAAATGGTACCTCACTTGTGTGGGTAGGCCTAGGGCCCACAAAAGGAAATGGCCCAAAACACAACATGGACACATCAAATTTTTTCACAGAAAACAGAGGTGCTTTTTACAAAGTGCCTTCCTGTGGATTTTGGCCTCTAGCTCCGCCGGCACCTGGGGAAACCTAGCACACCAGCGCATTTTTGAAAACTAGACACCAAGGGGAATCCAAGATGGGGTGACTTGTGGGGCTCTAACCAGGTTCTGTTACCCAGAATCCTTTGCAAACCTCAAAATTTGACCAAAAAAACACCTTTTCCTCTCATTTCGGTGACAGAAAGTTCTGGAATCTGAGAGGAGCCACAAATTTCCTTCCACCCAGCGTTCCCCCAAGTCTCCAGATAAAAATGGTACCTCACTTGTGTGGGTAGGCCTAGGGCCCATGAAAGGAAATGGCCCAAAACACAACGTGGACACATCACATTTTTTCACAGAAAACAGTGCCTACCTGTGGACTTTGGCCTCTAGCTCAGTCGGCACCTGGGGAAACCTAGCAAACCAGTGCATTTTTGAAAACTCGAAACCTAGGGGAATCCAAGATGGGGTGACTTGTGGGGCTCTGACCAGGTTCTGTTACCCAGAATCCTTTGCAAACCTCAAAATTTGACCAAAAAAATACTTTTTCCTCTCATTTCGGTGACAGAAAGTTCTGGAATTTGAGAGGAGCCACAAATTTCCTTCCACCCAGTGTTCCCCCAAGTCTCCCGATAAAAATGGTACCTCACTTGTGTGGGTAGGCCTAGCGCCCACGAAAGGAAATGGCCCAAAACACAACGTGGACACATCAAATTTTTTCACAGAAAACAGAGGTGCTTTTTACAAAGTGCCTACCTGTGGATTTTGGCCTCTAGCTCAGCCGGCACCTGGGGAAACCAAGCAAACCAGCGCATTTTTTTAAACTAGACACCTAGGGGAATCCAAGATGGGGTGACTTGTGGGGCTCTGACCAGGTTCTGTTACCCAGAATCCTTTGCAAACCTCAAAATTTGACCAAAAAAACACTTGTTCCTCTCATTTCGGTGACAGAAAGTTCTGGAATCTGAGAGGAGCCACAAATTTCCTTCCACCCAGCGTTCCCCCAAGTCTCCCGATAAAAATGGTACCTCACTTTTGTGGGTAGGCCTAGCGCCCACGAAAGGAAATGGCTCAAAACACAACGTGGACACATCACATTTTTTCACAGAAAACAGTGCCTACCTGTGGATTTTGGCCTCTAGCTCAGCCGGCACCTGGGGAAACCTAGCAAACCAGCGTATTTTTGAAAACTAGAAACCTAATGGATTCCAAGATGGGGTGACTTGTGGGGCTCTGACCAGGTTCTGTTACCCAGAATCCTTTGCAAACCTCAAAATGTGACCAAACAAACACCTTTTCCTCTCATTTCGGTGACAGAAAGTTCTGGAATTTGAGAGGAGCCACAAATTTCATTCCACCCAGCGTTCCCCCAAGTCTCCCGATAAAAATGGTACCTCTCTTTTGTGGGTAGGCCTAGCGCCCACGAAAGGAAATGGCTCAAAACACAACGTGGACACATCAAATTTTTTCACAGAAAACAGAGGTGCTTTTTACAAAGTGCCTTCCTGTGGATTTTGGCCCTCTAGCTCAGCCGGCACCTGGGGAAACCTAGCAAACCAGCGCATTTTATTAAACTAGACACCTAGGGGAATCCAAGATGGGGTGACTTGTGGGGCTCTGACCAGGTTCTGTTACCCAGAATCCTTTGCAAACCTCAAAATTTGACCAAAAAAACACTTTTTCCTCTCATTTCGGCGACAGAAAGTTCTGGAATCTGAGAGGAGCCACAAATTTCCTTCCACCCAGCATTCCCCCAAGTCTCCCGATAAAAATGGTACCTCACTTTTGTGGGTAGGCCTAGCGCCCACGAAAGGAAATGGCTCAAAACACAACGTGGACACATCACATTTTTTCACAGAAAACAGTGCCTACCTGTGGATTTTGGCCTCTAGCTCAGCCGGCACCTAGGGAAACCTAGCAAACCAGCGTATTTTTGAAAACTAGAAACCTAATGGAATCCAAGATGGGGTGACTTGTGGGGCTCTGACCAGGTTCTGTTACCCAGAATCCTTTGCAAACCTCAAAATTTGACCAAACAAACACATTTTCCTCTCATTTCGGTGACAGAAAGTTCTGGAATTTGAGAGGAGCCACAAATTTCCTTCCACCCAGCGTTCCCCCAAGTCTCCCGATAAAAATGGTACCGCACGTTTGTGGGTAGGCCTAGCGCCCCGAAAGGAAATGGCTCAAAACACAACGTGAACACATCACATTTTTTCACAGAAAACAGTGCCTACCTGTGGATTTTGGCCTCTAGCTCAGCCGGCACCTGGGGAAACCTAGCAAACCAGCGTATTTTTGAAAACTAGAAACCTAATGGAATCCAAGATGGGGTGAGTTGTGGGGCTCTGACCAGGTTCTGTTACCCAGAATCCTTTGCAAACCTCAAAATGTGACCAAACAAACACCTTTTCCTCTCATTTCGGTGACAGAAAGTTCTGGAATTTGAGAGGAGCCACAAATTTCCTTCCACCCAGCGTTCCCCCAAGTCTCCCGATAAAAATGGAACCTCACTTGTGTGGGTAGGCCTAGCGCCCACGAAAGGAAATGGCCCAAAACACAACGTGGACACATCACATTTTTTCACAGAAAACAGAGGTGTTTTTTGCAAAGTGCCTACCTGTGGATTTTGGCCTCTAGCTCAGTCGGCACCTGGGGAAACCTAGCAAACCAGTGCATTTTTGAAAACTAGACACCTAGGGGAATCCAAGTTGGGGTGACTTGTGGGGATCTGACTAGGTTCTGTTACCCAGAATCCTTTGCAAACCTCAAAATTTGACCCAAAAAACACTTTTTCCTCTCATTTCGGTGACAGAAAGTTTTGGAATCTGAGAGGAGCCACAAATTTCCTTCCACCCAGCGTCCCCCCAAGTCTCCTGATAAAAATGGTACCTCACTTATTTCGGTAGGCCTAGCGCCCACGAAAGGAAATGGCCCAAAACACAACGTGGACACATAAAAAAATTTCACAGAAAACAATGTGCTTTTTACAAAGTGCCTACCTGTGGATTTTGGCCTCTAGCTCAGCCGGCACCTGGGGAAACCTAGCAAACCAGTGCATTTTTGAAAACTAGACACCTAGGGGAATCCAAGATGGGGTGACATGTGGGGCTCTGACCAGGTTCTGTTACCCAGAATCCTTTGCAAACCTCAAAATTTGACCAAAAAAACACCTTTTCCTCTCATTTCAGTGACAGAAAGTTCTGGAATCTGAGAGGAGCCACAAATTTCCTTCCACCCAGCGTTCCCCCAAGTCTCCAGATAAAAATGGTACCTCACTTGTGTGGGTAGGCGTAGGGCCCACAAAAGGAAATGGCCCAAAACACAACATGGACACATCAAATTTTTTCACAGAAAACAGAGGTGCTTTTTACAAAGTGCCTACCTGTGGATTTTGGCCTCTAGCTCCGCCGGCACCTGGGGAAACCTAGCACACCAGCGCATTTTTGAAAACTAGACACCGAGGGGAATCCAAGATGGGGTGACTTGTGTGGCTCTGATCAGGTTCTGTTACCCAGAATCCTTTGCAAACCTCAAAATTTGACAAAAAAAACACTTTTTCTTCTCATTTCGGTGACAGAAAGTTCTGGAATCTGAGAGGAGCCACAAATTTCCTTCCACCCAGCGTTCCCACAAGTCTCCAGATAAAAATGGTACCTCACTTGTGTGGGTAGGCCTAGGGCCCATGAAAGGAAATGGCCCAAAACACAACGTGGACACATCACATTTTTTCACAGAAAACAGTGCCTACCTGTGGACTTTGGCCTCTAGCTCAGTCGGCACCTGGGGAAACCTAGCAAACCAGTGCATTTTTGAAAACTTGAAACCTAGGGGAATCCAAGATGGGGTGACTTGTGGGGCTCTGACCAGGTTCTGTTACCCAGAATCCTTTGCAAACCTCACAATTTGACCAAAAAAATACTTTTTCCTCTAATTTCGGTGACAGAAAGTTCTGGAATTTGAGAGGAGCCACAAATTTCCTTCCACCCAGTGTTCCCCCAAGTCTCCCGATAAAAATGGTACCTCACTTGTGTGGGTAGGCCTAGCGTCCACCAAAGGAAATGGCCCAAAACACAACGTGGACACATCACATTTTTTCACAGAAAACAGAGGTGTTTTTTTGCAAAGTGCCTACCTGTGGATTTTGGCCTCTAGCTTAGTCGGCACCTGGGGAAACCTAGCAAACCAGTGCATTTTTGAAAACTAGACACCTAGGGGAATCCAAGTTGGGGTGACTTGTGGGGATCTGACTAGGTTCTGTTACCCAGAATCCTTTACAAACCTCAAAATTTGACCCAAAAAACACTTTTTCCTCTCATTTCGGTGACAGAAAGTTTTGGAATCTGAGAGGGGCCACAAATTTCCTTCCACCCAGCACTCCCCCAAGTCTCTTGATAAAAATGGTACCTCACTTGTGTGGGTTGGCCTAGCGCCCATGAAAGGAAATGGCCCAAAACACAACGTGGACACATCAACTGTTTTCACAGAAAACAGAGGTGCTTTTTACAAAGTGCCTACCTGTGGATTTTGGCCTCTAGCTCAGCCGGCAGCTGGGGAAACCTAGCAAACCAGCACATTTTTCAAAACTAGACACCTAGGGGAATCCAAGATGGGGTGACTTGTGGGGCTCTGACCAGGTTCTGTTACCCAGAATCCTTTGCAAACCTCAAAATTTGACCAAAAAAATACTTTTTCCTCTCATTTCGGTGACAGAAAGTTCTGGAATCTGAGAGGAGCCACGAATTTCCTTCCACCCAGCGTTCCCCCAAGTCTCCCGATAAAAATGGTACCTCACTTGTGTGGGTAGGCCTAGCGCCCATGAAAGGAAATGGCCCAAAACACAACGTGGACACATCACATTTTTTCACTGAAAACAGAGGTGTTTTTTGCAAAGTGCCTACCTGTGGATTTTGGCCTCTAGCTCAGTCGGCACCTGGGGAAACCAAGCAAACCAGTGCATTTTTGAAAACTAGACACCTAGGGGAATCCAAGTTGGGGTGACTTGTGGGGATCTGACTAGGTTCTGTTACCCAGAATCCTTTGCAAACCTCAAAATTTGACCCAAAAAACACTTTTTCCTCTCATTTCGGTGACAGAAAGTTTTGGAATCTGAGAGGAGCCACAAATTTCCTTCCACCTAGCGTTCCCCCAAGTCTCCCGATAAAAATGGTACCTCACTTTTGTGGGTAGGCCTAGCGCCCACGAAAGGAAATGGCTCAAAACACAACGTGAACACATCACATTTTTTCACAGAAAACAGTGCCTACCTCTGGATTTTGGCCTCTAGCTCAGCCGGCACATGGGGAAACCTAGCAAACCAGGGTATTTTTGAAAACTAGAAACCTAATGGAATCCAAGATGGGGTGACTTGTGGGGCTCTGACCAGGTTCTGTTACCCAGAATCCTTTGCAAACCTCAAAATGTGACCAAACAAACACCTTTTCCTCTCATTTCGGTGACAGAAAGTTCTGGAATTTGGGAGGAGCCACAAATTTCCTTTCACCCAGCGTTCCCCCAAGTCTCCCGATAAAAATGGTACCTCACTTGTGTGGGTAGGCCTAGCGCCCACGAAAGGAAATGGCCCAAAACACAACGTGGACACATCACATTTTTTCACAGAAAACAGAGGTGTTTTTTGCAAAGTGCCTACCTGTGGATTTTGGCCTCTAGCTCAGTCGGCACCTGGGGAAACCTAGCAAACCAGTGCATTTTTGAAAACTAGACACCTAGGGGAATCCAAGTTGGGGTGACTTGTGGGGATCTGACTAGGTTCTGTTACCCAGAATCCTTTGCAAACCTCAAAATTTGACCCAAAAAACACTTTTTCCTCTCATTTCGGTGACAGAAAGTTTTGGAATCTGAGAGGAGCCACAAATTTCCTTCCACCCAGCGTCCCCCCAAGTCTCCTGATAAAAATGGTACCTCACTTATGTCGGTAGGCCTAGCGCCCACGAAAGGAAATGGCCCAAAACACAACGTGGACACATCAAATTTTTTCACAGAAAACAAGGTGCTTTTTACAAAGTGCCTACCTGTGGATTTTGGCCTCTAGCTCAGCCGGCAGCTGGGGAAACCTAGCAAACCAGTGCATTTTTGAAAACTAGACACCTAGGGGAATCCAAGATGGGGTGACTTGTGGGGCTCTGACCAGGTTCTGTTACCCAGAATCCTTTGCAAACCTCAAAATTTGACCAAAAAAATACTTTTTCCTCTCATTTCGGTGACAGAAAGTTCTGGAATCTGAGAGGAGCCACAAATTTCCTTCCACCCAGCGTTCCCCCAAGTCTCCAGATAAAAATGGTACCTCACTTGTGTGGGTAGGCCTAGGGCCCACAAAAGGAAATGGCCCAAAACACAACATGGACACATCAAATTTTTTCACAGAAAACAGTGCCTACCTGTGGATTTTGGCCTCTAGCTCAGCCGGCACCTGGGGAAACCTAGCAAACCAGCGTATTTTTGAAAACTAGAAACCTAATGGAATCCAAGATGGGGTGACTTGTGGGGCTCTGACCAGTTTCTGTTACCCAGAATCCTTTGTAAACCTCAAAATTTGACCAAACAAACACTTTTTCCTCTCATTTCGGTGACAGAAAGTTCTGGAATCTGAGAGGAGCCACAAACTTCCTTCCACCCAGCGTTCCCCTAAGTCTCCCGATAAAAATGGTACCTCACTTGTGTGGGTAGGCCTAGCGCCCACGAAAGGAAATGGCCCAAAACACAACATGGACACATCACATTTTTTCACAGAAAACAGAGGTGTTTTTTGCAAAGTGCCTACCTGTGGATTTTGGCCTCTAGCTCAGTCGGCACCTGGGGAAACCTAGCAAACCAGTGCATTTTTGAAAACTAGACACCTAGGGGAATCCAAGTTGGGGTGACTTGTGGGGATCTGACTAGGTTCTGTTACCCAGAATCCTTTGCAAACCTCAAAATTTGACCCAAAAAACACTTTTTCCTCTCATTTCGGTGACAGAAAGTTTTGGAATCTGAGAGGAGCCACAAATTTCCTTCCACCCAGCGTCCCCCCAAGTCTCCTGATAAAAATGGTACCTCACTTATGTTGCTAGGCCTAGCGCCCACGAAAGGAAATGGCCCAAAACACAACGTGGACACATCAAATTTTTTCACAGAAAACAAGGTGCTTTTTACAAAGTGCCTACCTGTGGATTTTGGCCTCTAGCTCAGCCGGCACCTGGGGAAACCTAGCAAACTAGTGCATTTTTGAAAACTAGACACCTAGGGAATCCAAGATGGGGTGACGTGTGGGGCTCTGACCAGGTTCTGTTACCCAGAATCCTTTGCAAACCTCAAAATTTTACCAAAAAACACCTTTTCCTCTCATTTCAGTGACAGAAAGCCCTGGAATCTGAGAGGAGCCACAAATTTCCTTCCACCCAGCGTTCCCCCAAGTCTCCAGATAAAAATGGTACCTCACTTGTGTGGGTAGGCCTAGGGCCCACAAAAGGAAATGGCCCAAAACACAACATGGACACATCAAATTTTTTCACAGAAAACAGAGGTGCTTTTTACAAAGTGCCTACCTGTGGATTTTGGCCTCTAGCTCCGCCGGCACCTGGGGAAACCTAGCACACCAGCGCATTTTTGAAAACTAGACACCTAGGGGAATCCGAGATGGGGTGACTTGTGGGGCTCTGACCAGGTTCTGTTACCCAGAATCCTTTGCAAACCTCAAAATTTGACCAAAAAAATACTTTTTCCTCTCATTTTGGTGACAGAAAGTTCTGGAATCTGAGAGGAGCCACAAACTTCCTTCCACCCAGCGTTCCCCCAAGTCTCCCGATAAAAATGGTACCTCACTTGTGTGGGTAGGCCTAGCGCCCACGAAAGGAAATGGCCCAAAACACAACGTGGACACATCACATTTTTTCACAGAAAACAGAGGTGTTTTTTGCAAAGTGCCTACCTGTGGATTTTGGCCTCTAGCTCAGTCGGCACCTGGGGAAACCTAGCAAACCAGTGCATTTTTGAAAACTAGACACCTAGGGGAATCCAAGTTGGGGTGACTTGTGGGGATCTGACTAGGTTCTGTTACCCAGAATCCTTTGCAAACCTCAAAATTTGACCCAAAAAACACTTTTTCCTCTCATTTCGGTGACAGAAAGTTTTGGAATCTGAGAGGAGCCACAAATTTCCTTCCACCCATCGTCCCCCCAAGTCTCCTGATAAAAATGGTACCTCACTTATGTCGGTAGGCCTAGCGCCCACGAAAGGAAATGGCCCAAAACACAACGTGGACACATCACATTTTTTCACAGAAAACAAGGTGCTTTTTACAAAGTGCCTACCTGTGGATTTTGGCCTCTAGCTCACCCGGCACCTGGGGAAACCTAGCAAACCAGTGCATTTTTTGAAACTAGACACCTAGGGGAATCCAAGATGGGGTGACTTGTGGGGCTCTGACCAGGTTCTGTTACCCAGAATCCTTTGCAAACCTCAAAATTTTACCAAAAAAACACCTTTTCCTCTCATTTCAGTGACAGAAAGTTCTGGAATCTGAGAGGAGCCACAAATTTCCTTCCACCCAGCGTTCCCCCAAGTCTCCAGATAAAAAAGGTACCTCACTTGTGTGGGTAGGCCTAGGGCCCATGAAAGGAAATGGCCCAAAACACAACGTGGACACATCACATTTTTTCACAGAAAACAGTGCCTACCTGTGGACTTTGGCCTCTAGCTCAGTCGGCACCTGGGGAAACCTAGCAAACCAGCACATTTTTGAAAACTCGAAACCTAGGGGAATCCAAGATGGGGTGACTTGTGGGGCTCAGACCAGTTTCTGTTACCCAGAATCCTTTGCAAACCTCAAAATGTGACCAAACAAACACCTTTTCCTCTAATTTCGGTGACAGAAAGTTCTGGAATTTGAGAGGAGCCACAAATTACCTTCCACCCAGTGTTCCCCCAAGTCTCCCGATAAAAATGGTACCTCACTTGTGTGGGTAGGCCTAGCGTCCACCAAAGGAAATGGCCCAAAACACAACGTGGACACATCAAATTTTTTCACAGAAAACAGAGGTGTTTTTTTGCAAAGTGCCTACCTGTGGATTTTGGCCTCTAGCTCAGTCGGCACCTGGGGAAACCTAGCAAACCAGTGCATTTTTGAAAACTAGACACCTAGGGGAATCCAAGTTGGGGTGACTTGTGGGGATCTGACTAGGTTCTGTTACCCAGAATCCTTTGCAAACCTCAAAATTTGACCCAAAAAACACTTTTTCCTCTCATTTCGGTGACAGAAAGTTTTGGAATCTGAGAGGAGCCACAAATTTCCTTCCACCCAGCGTCCCCCCAAGTCTCCTGATAAAAATGGTACCTCACTTATGTCGGTAGGCCTAGCGCCCACGAAAGGAAATGGCCCAAAACACAACGTGGACACATCACATTTTTTCACAGAAAACAAGGTGCTTTTTACAAAGTGCCTACCTGTGGATTTTGGCCTCTAGCTCAGCCGGCACCTGGGGAAACCTAGCAAACCAGTGCATTTTTGAAAACTAGACACCTAGGGGAATCCAAGATGGGGTGACTTGTGGGGCTCTGACCAGGTTCTGTTACCCAGAATCCTTTGCAAACCTCAAAATTTTACCAAAAAAACACCTTTTCCTCTCATTTCAGTGACAGAAAGTTCTGGAATCTGAGAGGAGCCACAAATTTCCTTCCACCCAGCGTTCCCCCAAGTCTCCCGATAAAAATGGTACCTCACTTGTGTGGGTAGGCCTAGGGCCCACAAAAGGAAATGGCCCAAAACACAACATGGACACATCAAATTTTTTCACAGAAAACAGAGGTGCTTTTTACAAAGTGCCTACCTGTGGATTTTGGCCTCTAGCTCCGCCGGCACCTGGGGAAACCTAGCACACCAGCGCATTTTTGAAAACTAGACACCAAGGGGAATCCAAGATGGGGTGACTTGTGTGGCTCTGATCAGGTTCTGTTACCCAGAATCCTTTGCAAACCTCAAAATTTGACAAAAAAGACACTTTTTCTTCTCATTTCGGTGACAGAAAGTTCTGGAATCTGAGAGGAGCCACAAATTTCCTTCCACCCAGCGTTCCCCCAAGTCTCCAGATAAAAAAGGTACCTCACTTGTGTGGGTAGGCCTAGGGCCCATGAAAGGAAATGGCCCAAAACACAACGTGGACACATCACATTTTTTCACAGAAAACAGTGCCTACCTGTGGACTTTGGCCTCTAGCTCAGTCGGCACCTGGGGAAACCTAGCAAACCAGTGCATTTTTGAAAACTCGAAACCTAGGGGAATCCAAGATGGGGTGACTTGTGGGGCTCTGACCAGGTTCTGTTACCCAGAATCCTTTGCAAACCTCACAATTTGACCAAAAAAATACTTTTTCTTCTAATTTCGGTGACAGAAAGTTCTGGAATTTGAGAGGAGCCACAAATTTCCTTCCACCCAGTGTTCCCCCAAGTCTCCCGATAAAAATGGTACCTCACTTGTGTGGGTAGGCCTAGCGTCCACCAAAGGAAATGGCCCAAAACACAACGTGGACACATCACATTTTTTCACAGAAAACAGAGGTGTTTTTTTGCAAAGTGCCTACCTGTGGATTTTGGCGTCTAGCTCAGTCGGCACCTGGGGAAACCTAGCAAACCAGTGCATTTTAAAAAACTAGACACCTAGGGGAATCCAAGTTGGGGTGACTTGTGGGGATCTGACCAGGTTCTGTTACCCAGTATCCTTTGCAAACCTCAAAATTTGACCCAAAAAACACTTTTTCCTCTCATTTCGGTGACAGAAAGTTTTGGAATCTGAGATGGGCCACAAATTTCCTTCCACCCAGCACTCCCCCAAGTCTCTTGATAAAAATGGTACCTCACTTGTGTGGGTTGGCCTAGCGCCCATGAAAGGAAATGGCCCAAAACACAACGTGGACACATCAAATGTTTTCACAGAAAACAGAGGTGCTTTTTACAAAGTGCCTACCTGTGGATTTTGGCCTCTAGCTCAGCCGGCAGCTGGGGAAACCTAGCAAACCACCGCATTTTTGAAAACTAGACACCTAGGGGAATCCAAGTTGGGGTGACTTGTGGGGATCTGACCAGGTTCTGTTACCCAGAATCCTTTGCAAACCTCAAAATTTGACCAAAAAAATACTTTTTCCTCTCATTTCGGTGACAGAAAGTTCTGGAATCTGAGAGGAGCCACAAATTTCCTTCCACCCATCGTCCCCCCAAGTCTCCTGATAAAAATGGTACCTCACTTATGTCGGTAGGCCTAGCGCCCACGAAAGGAAATGGCCCAAAACACAACGTGGACACATCACATTTTTTCACAGAAAACAAGGTGCTTTTTACAAAGTGCCTACCTGTGGATTTTGGCCTCTAGCTCAGCCGGCACCTGGGGAAACCTAGCAAACCAGTGCATTTTTTAAAACTAGACACCTAGGGGAATCCAAGATGGGGTGACTTGTGGGGCTCTGACCAGGTTCTGTTACCCAGAATCCTTTGCAAACCTCAAAATTTTACCAAAAAAACACCTTTTCCTCTCATTTCAGTGACAGAAAGTTCTGGAATCTGAGAGGAGCCACAAATTTCCTTCCACCCAGCGTTCCCCCAAGTCTCCAGATAAAAAAGGTACCTCACTTGTGTGGGTAGGCCTAGGGCCCATGAAAGGAAATGGCCCAAAACACAACGTGGACACATCACATTTTTTCACAGAAAACAGTGCCTACCTGTGGACTTTGGCCTCTAGCTCAGTCGGCACCTGGGGAAACCTAGCAAACCAGCACATTTTTGAATACTCGAAACCTAGGGGAATCCAAGATGGGGTGACTTGTGGGGCTCAGACCAGTTTCTGTTACCCAGAATCCTTTGCAAACCTCAAAATGTGACCAAACAAACACCTTTTCCTCTAATTTCGGTGACAGAAAGTTCTGGAATTTGAGAGGAGCCACAAATTTCCTTCCACCCAGTGTTCCCCCAAGTCTCCCGATAAAAATGGTACCTCACTTGTGTGGGTAGGCCTAGCGTCCACCAAAGGAAATGGCCCAAAACACAACGTGGACACATCAAATTTTTTCACAGAAAACAGAGGTGTTTTTTTGCAAAGTGCCTACCTGTGGATTTTGGCCTCTAGCTCAGTCGGCACCTGGGGAAACCTAGCAAACCAGTGCATTTTTGAAAACTAGACACCTAGGGGAATCCAAGTTGGGGTGACTTGTGGGGATCTGACTAGGTTCTGTTACCCAGAATCCTTTGCAAACCTCAAAATTTGACCCAAAAAACACTTTTTCCTCTCATTTCGGTGACAGAAAGTTTTGGAATCTGAGAGGAGCCACAAATTTCCTTCCACCCAGCGTCCCCCCAAGTCTCCTGATAAAAATGGTACCTCACTTATGTCGGTAGGCCTAGCGCCCACGAAAGGAAATGGCCCAAAACACAACGTGGACACATCACATTTTTTCACAGAAAACAAGGTGCTTTTTACAAAGTGCCTACCTGTGGATTTTGGCCTCTAGCTCAGCCGGCACCTGGGGAAACCTAGCAAACCAGTGCATTTTTGAAAACTAGACACCTAGGGGAATCCAAGATGGGGTGACTTGTGGGGCTCTGACCAGGTTCTGTTACCCAGAATCCTTTGCAAACCTCAAAATTTTACCAAAAAAACACCTTTTCCTCTCATTTCAGTGACAGAAAGTTCTGGAATCTGAGAGGAGCCACAAATTTCCTTCCACCCAGCGTTCCCCCAAGTCTCCCGATAAAAATGGTACCTCACTTGTGTGGGTAGGCCTAGGGCCCACAAAAGGAAATGGCCCAAAACACAACATGGACACATCAAATTTTTTCACAGAAAACAGAGGTGCTTTTTACAAAGTGCCTACCTGTGGATTTTGGCCTCTAGCTCCGCCGGCACCTGGGGAAACCTAGCACACCAGCGCATTTTTGAAAACTAGACACCAAGGGGAATCCAAGATGGGGTGACTTGTGTGGCTCTGATCAGGTTCTGTTACCCAGAATCCTTTGCAAACCTCAAAATTTGACAAAAAAGACACTTTTTCTTCTCATTTCGGTGACAGAAAGTTCTGGAATCTGAGAGGAGCCACAAATTTCCTTCCACCCAGCGTTCCCCCAAGTCTCCAGATAAAAAAGGTACCTCACTTGTGTGGGTAGGCCTAGGGCCCATGAAAGGAAATGGCCCAAAACACAACGTGGACACATCACATTTTTTCACAGAAAACAGTGCCTACCTGTGGACTTTGGCCTCTAGCTCAGTCGGCACCTGGGGAAACCTAGCAAACCAGTGCATTTTTGAAAACTCGAAACCTAGGGGAATCCAAGATGGGGTGACTTGTGGGGCTCTGACCAGGTTCTGTTACCCAGAATCCTTTGCAAACCTCACAATTTGACCAAAAAAATACTTTTTCTTCTAATTTCGGTGACAGAAAGTTCTGGAATTTGAGAGGAGCCACAAATTTCCTTCCACCCAGTGTTCCCCCAAGTCTCCCGATAAAAATGGTACCTCACTTGTGTGGGTAGGCCTAGCGTCCACCAAAGGAAATGGCCCAAAACACAACGTGGACACATCACATTTTTTCACAGAAAACAGAGGTGTTTTTTTGCAAAGTGCCTACCTGTGGATTTTGGCGTCTAGCTCAGTCGGCACCTGGGGAAACCTAGCAAACCAGTGCATTTTAAAAAACTAGACACCTAGGGGAATCCAAGTTGGGGTGACTTGTGGGGATCTGACCAGGTTCTGTTACCCAGTATCCTTTGCAAACCTCAAAATTTGACCCAAAAAACACTTTTTCCTCTCATTTCGGTGACAGAAAGTTTTGGAATCTGAGATGGGCCACAAATTTCCTTCCACCCAGCACTCCCCCAAGTCTCTTGATAAAAATGGTACCTCACTTGTGTGGGTTGGCCTAGCGCCCATGAAAGGAAATGGCCCAAAACACAACGTGGACACATCAAATGTTTTCACAGAAAACAGAGGTGCTTTTTACAAAGTGCCTACCTGTGGATTTTGGCCTCTAGCTCAGCCGGCAGCTGGGGAAACCTAGCAAACCACCGCATTTTTGAAAACTAGACACCTAGGGGAATCCAAGTTGGGGTGACTTGTGGGGATCTGACCAGGTTCTGTTACCCAGAATCCTTTGCAAACCTCAAAATTTGACCAAAAAAATACTTTTTCCTCTCATTTCGGTGACAGAAAGTTCTGGAATTTGAGAGGAGCCACAAATTTCCTTCCACCCAGTGTTTCCCCAAGTCTCCCGATAAAAATGGTACCTCACTTGTGTGGGTAGGCCTAGCGCCCACAAAAGGAAATGGCCCAAAACACAACGTGGACACATCAAATTTTTTCACAGAAAACAGAGGTGCTTTTTGCAAAGTGCCTACCTGTGGATTTTGGCCTCTAGCTCAGTCGGCACCTGGGGAAACCAAGCAAACCAGTGCATTTTTGAAAACTAGACACCTAGGGGAATCCAAGTTGGGGTGACTTGTGGGGATCTGACTAGGTTCTGTTACCCAGAATCCTTTGCAAACCTCAAAATTTGACCCAAAAAACACTTTTTCCTCTCATTTCGGTGACAGAAAGTTTTGGAATCTGAGAGGAGCCACAAATTTCCTTCCACCCAGCGTTCCCCCAAGTCTCCCGATAAAAATGGTACCTCACTTTTGTGGGTAGGCCTAGCGCCCACGAAAGGAAATGGCTCAAAACACAACGTGAACACATCACATTTTTTCACAGAAAACAGTGCCTACCTCTGGATTTTGGCCTCTAGCTCAGCCGGCACCTGGGGAAACCTAGCTAACCAGGGTATTTTTGAAAACTAGAAACCTAATGGAATCCAAGATGGGGTGACTTGTGGGGCTCTGACCAGGTTCTGTTACCCAGAATCCTTTGCAAACCTCAAAATGTGACCAAACAAACACCTTTTCCTCTCATTTCGGTGACAGAAAGTTCTGGAATTTGGGAGGAGCCACAAATTTCCTTTCACCCAGCGTTCCCCCAAGTCTCCCGATAAAAATGGTACCTCACTTGTGTGGGTAGGCCTAGCGCCCACTAAAGGAAATGGCCCAAAACACAACGTGGACACATCACATTTTTTCACAGAAAACAGAGGTGTTTTTTGCAAAGTGCCTACCTGTGGATTTTGGCCTCTAGCTCAGTCGGCACCTGGGGAAACCTAGCAAACCAGTGTATTTTTGAAAACTAGACACCTAGGGGAATCCCAGTTGGGGTGACTTGTGGGGATCTGACTAGGTTCTGTTACCCAGAATCCTTTGCAAACCTCAAAATTTGACCCAAAAAACACTTTTTCCTCTCATTTCGGTGACAGAAAGTTTTGGAATCTGAGAGGAGCCACAAATTTCCTTCCACCCAGCGTCCCCCCAAGTCTCCTGATAAAAATGGTACCTCACTTATGTCGGTAGGCCTAGCGCCCACGAAAGGAAATGGCCCAAAACACAACGTGGACACATCACATTTTTTCACAGAAAACAAGGTGCTTTTTACAAAGTGCCTACCTGTGGATTTTGGCCTCTAGCTCAGCCGGCACCTGGGGAAACCTAGCAAACCAGTGCATTTTTGAAAACTAGACACCTAGGGGAATCCAAGATGGGGTGACTTGTGGGGCTCTGACCGGTTCTGTTACTCAGAATCCTTTGCAAACCTCACAATTAGACCAAAAAAACACCTTTTCCTCTCATTTCAGTGACAGAAAGTTCTGGAATCTGAGAGGAGCCACAAATTTCCTTCCACCCAGCGTTCCCCCAAGTCTCCAGATAAAAATGGTACCTCACTTGTGTGGGTAGGCCTAGGGCCCACAAAAGGAAATGGCCCAAAACACAACATGGACACATCAAATTTTTTCACAGAAAACAGAGGTGCTTTTTACAAAGTGCCTTCCTGTGGATTTTGGCCTCTAGCTCCGCCGGCACCTGGCGAAACCTAGCACACCAGCGCATTTTTGAAAATTAGACACCAAGGGGAATCCAAGATGGGGTGACTTGTGTGGCTCTGATCAGGTTCTGTTACCCAGAATCCTTTGCAAACCTCAAAATTTGACAAAAAAAACACTTTTTCTTCTCATTTCGGTGACAGAAAGTTCTGGAATCTGAGAGGAGCCACAAATTTCCTTCCACCCAGCGTTCCCCCAAGTCTCCAGATAAAAATGGTACCTCACTTGTGTGGGTAGGCCTAGGGCCCATGAAAGGAAATGGCCCAAAACACAACGTGGACACATCAAATTTTTTCACAGAAAACAGTGCCTACCTGTGGACTTTGGCCTCTAGCTCAGTCGGCACCTGGGGAAACCTAGCAAACCAGCGCATTTTTGAAAACTTGAAACCTAGGGGAATCCAAGATGGGGTGACTTGTGGGGCTCTGACCAGGTTCTGTTACCCAGAATCCTTTGCAAACCTCACAATTTGACCAAAAAAATACTTTTTCCTCTAATTTCGGTGACAGAAAGTTCTGGAATTTGAGAGGAGCCACAAATTTCCTTCCACCCAGTGTTCCCCCAAGTTTCCCGATAAAAATGGTACCTCACTTGTGTGGGTAGGCCTAGCGTCCACCAAAGGAAATGGCCCAAAACACAACGTGGACACATCACATTTTTTCACAGAAAACAGAGGTGTTTTTTTGCAAAGTGCCTACCTGTGGATTTTGGCCTCTAGCTCAGTCGGCACCTGGGGAAACCTAGCAAACCAGTGCATTTTAAAAAACTAGACACCTAGGGGAATCCAAGTTGGGGTGACTTGTGGGGATCTGACCAGGTTCTGTTACCCAGTATCCTTTGCAAACCTCAAAATTTGACCCAAAAAACACTTTTTCCTCTCATTTCGGTGACAGAAAGTTTTGGAATCTGAGAGGGGCCACAAATTTCCTTCCACCCAGCACTCCCCCAAGTCTCTTGATAAAAATGGTACCTCACTTGTGTGGGTTGGCCTAGCGCCCATGAAAGGAAATGGCCCAAAACACAACGTGGACACATCAAATGTTTTCACAGAAAACAGAGGTGCTTTTTACAAAGTGCCTACCTGTGGATTTTGGCCTCTAGCTCAGCCGGCAGCTGGGGAAACCTAGCAAACCAGTGCATTTTTGAAAACTAGACACCTAGGGGAATCCAAGATGGGGTGACTTGTGGGGCTCTGACCAGGTTCTGTTACCCAGAATCCTTTGCAAACCTCAAAATTTGACCAAAAAAACACCTTTTCATCTCATTTCGGTGACAGAAAGTTCTGGAATTTGAGAGGAGCCACAAATTTCATTCCACCCAGCGTTCCCCCAAGTCTCCCGATAAAAATGGTACCTCACTTTTGTGGGTAGGCCTAGCGCCCACGAAAGGAAATGGCTCAAAACACAACGTGGACACATCACATTTTTTCACAGAAAACAGAGGTGCTTTTTACAAAGTGCCTACCTGTGGATTTTGGCCTCTAGCTCAGCCGGCACCTGGGGAAACCAAGCAAACCAGCGCATTTTTTTAAACTAGACACCTAGGGGAATCCAAGATGGGGTGACTTGTGGGGCTCTGACCAGGTTCTGTTACCCAGAATCCTTTGCAAACCTCAAAATTTGACCAAAAAAACACTTTTTCCTCTCATTTCGGTGACAGAAAGTTCTGGAATCTGAGAGGAGCCACAAATTTCCTTCCACCCAGCGTCCCCCCAAGTCTCCTGATAAAAATGGTACCTCACTTATGTCGGTAGGCCTAGCGCCCACGAAAGGAAATGGCCCAAAACACAACGTGGACACATCAAATTTTTTCCCAGAAAACAAGGTGCTTTTTACAAAGTGCCTACCTGTGGATTTTGGCCTCTAGCTCAGCCGGCACCTGGGGAAACCTAGCAAACCAGTGCATTTTTGAAAACTAGACACCTAGGGGAATCCAAGATGGGGTGACTTGTGGGGCTCTGACCAGGTTCTGTTACCCAGAATCCTTTGCAAACCTCAAAATTTGACCAAAAAAACACCTTTTCCTCTCATTTCAGTGACAGAAAGTTCTGGAATCTGAGAGGAGCCACAAATTTCCTTCCACCCAGCGTTCCCCCAAGTCTCAAGATAAAAATGGTACCTCACTTGTGTGGGTAGGCCTAGGGCCCACAAAAGGAAATGGCCCAAAACACAACATGGACACATCAAATTTTTTCACAGAAAACAAGGTGCTTTTTACAAAGTGCCTACCTGTGGATTTTGGCCTCTAGCTCAGCCGGCACCTGGGGAAACCTAGCAAACCAGTGCATTTTTGAAAACTAGACACCTAGGGGAATCCAAGATGGGGTGACTTGTGGGGCTCTGACCAGGTTCTGTTACCCAGAATCCTTTGCAAACCTCAAAAGTTGACCAAAAAAACACCTCTTCCTCTCATTTCGGTGACAGAAAGTTCTGGAATCTGAGAGGAGCCACAAATTTCCTTCCACCCAGCGTTCCCCCAAGTCTCCAGATAAAAATGGTACCTCACTTGTGTGGGTAGGCCTAGGGCCCATGAAAGGAAATGGCCCAAAACACAACGTGGACACATCACATTTTTTCACAGAAAACCGTGCCTACCTGTGGACTTTGGCCTCTAGCTCAGTCGGCACCTGGGGAAACCTAGGAAACCAGCGCATTTTTTTAAACTCGAAACCTAGGGGAATCCAAGATGGGGTGACTTGTGGGGCTCTGACCGGTTCTGTTACCCAGAATCCTTTGCAAACCTCACAATTTGACCAAAAAAATACTTTTTCCTCTAATTTCGGTGACAGAAAGTTCTGGAATTTGAGAGGAGCCACAAATTTCCTTCCACCCAGTGTTCCCCCAAGTTTCCCGATAAAAATGGTACCTCACTTGTGTGGGTAGGCCTAGCGTCCACCAAAGGAAATGGCCCAAAACACAACGTGGACACATCACATTTTTTCACAGAAAACAGAGGTGTTTTTTTGCAAAGTGCCTACCTGTGGATTTTGGCCTCTAGCTCAGTCGGCACCTGGGGAAACCTAGCAAACAAGTGCATTTTAAAAAACTAGACACCTAGGGGAATCCAAGTTGGGGTGACTTGTGGGGATCTGACCAGGTTCTGTTACCCAGTATCCTTTGCAAACCTCAAAATTTGACCCAAAAAACACTTTTTCCTCTCATTTCGGTGACAGAAAGTTTTGGAATCTGAGAGGGGCCACAAATTTCCTTCCACCCAGCACTCCCCCAAGTCTCTTGATAAAAATGGTACCTCACTTGTGTGGGTAGGCCTAGCGCCCATGAAAGGAAATGGCCCAAAACACAACGTGGACACATCAAATGTTTTCACAGAAAACAGAGGTGCTTTTTACAAAGTGCCTACCTGTGGATTTTGGCCTCTAGCTCAGCCGGCAGCTGGGGAAACCTAGCAAACCAGTGCATTTTTGAAAACTAGACACCTAGGGGAATCCAAGATGGGGTGACTTGTGGGGCTCTGACCAGGTTCTGTTACCCAGAATCCTTTGCAAACCTCAAAATTTGACCAAAAAAACACCTTTTCATCTCATTTCGGTGACAGAAAGTTCTGGAATTTGAGAGGAGCCACAAATTTCATTCCACCCAGCGTTCCCCCAAGTCTCCCGATAAAAATGGTACCTCACTTTTGTGGGTAGGCCTAGCGCCCACGAAAGGAAATGGCTCAAAACACAACGTGGACACATCACATTTTTTCACAGAAAACAGAGGTGCTTTTTACAAAGTGCCTACCTGTGGATTTTGGCCTCTAGCTCAGCCGGCACCTGGGGAAACCAAGCAAACCAGCGCATTTTTTTAAACTAGACACCTAGGGGAATCCAAGATGGGGTGACTTGTGGGGCTCTAACCAGGTTCTGTTACCCAGAATCCTTTGCAAACCTCAAAATTTGACCAAAAAAACACTTTTTCCTCTCATTTCGGTGACAGAAAGTTCTGGAATCTGAGAGGAGCCACAAATTTCCTTCCACCCAGCGTCCCCCCAAGTCTCCTGATAAAAATGGTACCTCACTTATGTCGGTAGGCCTAGCGCCCGCGAAAGGAAATGGCCCAAAACACAACGTGGACACATCAAATTTTTTCCCAGAAAACAAGGTGCTTTTTACAAAGTGCCTACCTGTGGATTTTGGCCTCTAGCTCAGCCGGCACCTGGGGAAACCTAGCAAACCAGTGCATTTTTGAAAACTAGACACCTAGGGGAATCCAAGATGGGGTGACTTGTGGGGCTCTGACCAGGTTCTGTTACCCAGAATCCTTTGCAAACCTCAAAATTTGACCAAAAAAACACCTTTTCCTCTCATTTCAGTGACAGAAAGTTCTGGAATCTGAGAGGAGCCACAAATTTCCTTCCACCCAGCGTTCCCCCAAGTCTCAAGATAAAAATGGTACCTCACTTGGGTGGGTAGGCCTAGGGCCCACAAAAGGAAATGGCCCAAAACACAACATGGACACATCAATTTTTTTCACAGAAAACAAGGTGCTTTTTACAAAGTGCCTACCTGTGGATTTTGGCCTCTAGCTCAGCCGGCACCTGGGGAAACCTAGCAAACCAGTGCATTTTTGAAAACTAGACACCTAGGGGAATCCAAGATGGGGTGACTTGTGGGGCTCTGACCAGGTTCTGTTACCCAGAATCCTTTGCAAACCTCAAAATTTGACCAAAAAAACACCTTTTCCTCTCATTTCGGTGACAGAAAGTTCTGGAATCTGAGAGGAGCCACAAATTTCCTTCCACCCAGCGTTCCCCCAAGTCTCCAGATAAAAATGGTACCTCACTTGTGTGGGTAGGCCTAGGGCCCATGAAAGGAAATGGCCCAAAACACAACGTGGACACATCACATTTTTTCACAGAAAACCGTGCCTACCTGTGGACTTTGGCCTCTAGCTCAGTCGGCACCTGGGGAAACCTAGGAAACCAGCGCATTTTTTAAAACTCGAAACCTAGGGGAATCCAAGATGGGGTGACTTGTGGGGCTCTGACCAGGTTCTGTTACCCAGAATCCTTTGCAAACCTCACAATTTGACCAAAAAAATACTTTTTCCTCTAATTTCGGTGACAGAAAGTTCTGGAATTTGAGAGGAGCCACAAATTTCCTTCCACCCAGTGTTCCCCCAAGTTTCCCGATAAAAATGGTACCTCACTTGTGTGGGTAGGCCTAGCGTCCACCAAAGGAAATGGCCCAAAACACAACGTGGACACATCACATTTTTTCACAGAAAACAGAGGTGTTTTTTTGCAAAGTGCCTACCTGTGGATTTTGGCCTCTAGCTCAGTCGGCACCTGGGGAAACCTAGCAAACCAGTGCATTTTAAAAAACTAGACACCTAGGGGAATCCAAGTTGGGGTGACTTGTGGGGATCTGACCAGGTTCTGTTACCCAGTATCCTTTGCAAACCTCAAAATTTGACCCAAAAAACACTTTTTCCTCTCATTTCGGTGACAGAAAGTTTTGGAATCTGAGAGGGGCCACAAATTTCCTTCCACCCAGCACTCCCCCAAGTCTCTTGATAAAAATGGTACCTCACTTGTGTGGGTTGGCCTAGCGCCCATGAAAGGAAATGGCCCAAAACACAACGTGGGCACATCAAATGTTTTCACAGAAAACAGAGGTGCTTTTTACAAAGTGCCTACCTGTGGATTTTGGCCTCTAGCTCAGCCGGCAGCTGGGGAAACCTAGCAAACCAGTGCATTTTTGAAAACTAGACACCTAGGGGAATCCAAGATGGGGTGACTTGTGGGGCTCTGACCAGGTTCTGTTACCCAGAATCCTTTGCAAACCTCAAAATTTGACCAAGAAAACACCTTTTCCTCTCATTTCAGTGACAGAAAGTTCTGGAATCTGAGAGGAGCCACAAATTTCCTTCCACCCAGCGTTCCCCCAAGTCTCCAGATAAAAAAGGTACCTCACTTGTGTGGGTAGGCCTAGGGCCCATGAAAGGAAATGGCCCAAAACACAACGTGGACACATCACATTTTTTCACAGAAAACAGTGCCTACCTGTGGACTTTGGCCTCTAGCTCAGTCGGCACCTGGGGAAACCTAGCAAACCAGCGCATTTTTGAAAACTCGAAACCTAGGGGAATCCAAGATGGGGTGACTTGTGGGGCTCAGACCAGTTTCTGTTACCCAGAATCCTTTGCAAACCTCAAAATGTGACCAAACAAACACCTTTTCCTCTAATTTCGGTGACAGAAAGTTCTGGAATTTGAGAGGAGCCACAAATTTCCTTCCACCCAGTGTTCCCCCAAGTCTCCCGATAAAAATGGTACCTCACTTGTGTGGGTAGGCCTAGCGTCCACCAAAGGAAATGGCCCAAAACACAACGTGGACACATCAAATTTTTTCACAGAAAACAGAGGTGTTTTTTTGCAAAGTGCCTACCTGTGGATTTTGGCCTCTAGCTCAGTCGGCACCTGGGGAAACATAGCAAACCAGTGCATTTTTGAAAACTAGACACCTAGGGGAATCCAAGTT
Source organism: Pleurodeles waltl (assembly GCF_031143425.1). Lineage (NCBI taxonomy): Eukaryota > Metazoa > Chordata > Amphibia > Caudata > Salamandridae > Pleurodeles > Pleurodeles waltl. Next base: position 228,489,211 of record NC_090439.1, read on the forward strand.
GGGGTGACTTGTGGGGATCTGACTAGGTTCTGTTACCCAGAATCCTTTGCAAACCTCAAAATTTGACCCAAAAAACACTTTTTCCTCTCATTTCGGTGACAGAAAGTTTTGGAATCTGAGAGGAGCCACAAATTTCCTTCCACCCAGCGTCCCCCCAAGTCTCCTGATAAAAATGGTACCTCACTTATGTCGGTAGGCCTAGCGCCCACGAAAGGAAATGGCCCAAAACACAACGTGGACACATCACATTTTTTCACAGAAAACAAGGTGCTTTTTACAAAGTGCCTACCTGTGGATTTTGGCCTCTAGCTCAGCCGGCACCTGGGGAAACCTAGCAAACCAGTGCATTTTTGAAAACTAGACACCTAGGGGAATCCAAGATGGGGTGACTTGTGGGGCTCTGACCAGGTTCTGTTACCCAGAATCCTTTGCAAACCTCAAAATTTTACCAAAAAAACACCTTTTCCTCTCATTTCAGTGACAGAAAGTTCTGGAATCTGAGAGGAGCCACAAATTTCCTTCCACCCAGCGTTCCCCCAAGTCTCCCGATAAAAATGGTACCTCACTTGTGTGGGTAGGCCTAGGGCCCACAAAAGGAAATGGCCCAAAACACAACATGGACACATCAAATTTTTTCACAGAAAACAGAGGTGCTTTTTACAAAGTGCCTACCTGTGGATTTTGGCCTCTAGCTCCGCCGGCACCTGGGGAAACCTAGCACACCAGCGCATTTTTGAAAACTAGACACCAAGGGGAATCCAAGATGGGGTGACTTGTGTGGCTCTGATCAGGTTCTGTTACCCAGAATCCTTTGCAAACCTCAAAATTTGACAAAAAAGACACTTTTTCTTCTCATTTCGGTGACAGAAAGTTCTGGAATCTGAGAGGAGCCACAAATTTCCTTCCACCCAGCGTTCCCCCAAGTCTCCAGATAAAAAAGGTACCTCACTTGTGTGGGTAGGCCTAGGGCCCATGAAAGGAAATGGCCCAAAACACAACGTGGACACATCACATTTTTTCACAGAAAACAGTGCCTACCTGTGGACTTTGGCCTCTAGCTCAGTCGGCACCTGGGGAAACCTAGCAAACCAGTGCATTTTTGAAAACTCGAAACCTAGGGGAATCCAAGATGGGGTGACTTGTGGGGCTCTGACCAGGTTCTGTTACCCAGAATCCTTTGCAAACCTCACAATTTGACCAAAAAAATACTTTTTCCTCTAATTTCGGTGACAGAAAGTTCTGGAATTTGAGAGGAGCCACAAATTTCCTTCCACCCAGTGTTCCCCCAAGTCTCCCGATAAAAATGGTACCTCACTTGTGTGGGTAGGCCTAGCGTCCACCAAAGGAAATGGCCCAAAACACAACGTGGACACATCACATTTTTTCACAGAAAACAGAGGTGTTTTTTTGCAAAGTGCCTACCTGTGGATTTTGGCGTCTAGCTCAGTCGGCACCTGGGGAAACCTAGCAAACCAGTGCATTTTAAAAAACTAGACACCTAGGGGAATCCAAGTTGGGGTGACTTGTGGGGATCTGACCAGGTTCTGTTACCCAGTATCCTTTGCAAACCTCAAAATTTGACCCAAAAAACACTTTTTCCTCTCATTTCGGTGACAGAAAGTTTTGGAATCTGAGAGGGGCCACAAATTTCCTTCCACCCAGCACTCCCCCAAGTCTCTTGATAAAAATGGTACCTCACTTGTGTGGGTTGGCCTAGCGCCCATGAAAGGAAATGGCCCAAAACACAACGTGGACACATCAAATGTTTTCACAGAAAACAGAGGTGCTTTTTACAAAGTGCCTACCTGTGGATTTTGGCCTCTAGCTCAGCCGGCAGCTGGGGAAACCTAGCAAACCACCGCATTTTTGAAAACTAGACACCTAGGGGAATCCAAGTTGGGGTGACTTGTGGAGATCTGACCAGGTTCTGTTACCCAGAATCCTTTGCAAACCTCAAAATTTGACCAAAAAAATACTTTTTCCTCTCATTTCGGTGACAGAAAGTTCTGGAATTTGAGAGGAGCCACAAATTTCCTTCCACCCAGTGTTTCCCCAAGTCTCCCGAAAAAAATGGTACCTCACTTGTGTGGGTAGGCCTAGCGCCCACAAAAGGAAATGGCCCAAAACACAACGTGGACACATCAAATTTTTTCACAGAAAACAGAGGTGCTTTTTACAAAGTGCCTACCTGTGGATTTTGGCCTCTAGCTCAGCCGGCACCTGGGGAAACCTAGCAAACCAGCGCATTTTTTTAAACTAGACACCAAGGGGAATCCAAGATGGGGTGACTTGTGTGGCTCTGATCAGGTTCTGTTACCCAGAATCCTTTGCAAACCTCAAAATTTGACAAAAAAAACACTTTTTCTTCTCATTTCGGTGACAGAAAGTTCTGGAATCTGAGAGGAGCCACAAATTTCCTTCCACCCAGCGTTCCCCCAAGTCTCCAGATAAAAATGGTACCTCACTTGTGTGGGTAGGCCTAGGGCCCATGAAAGGAAATGGCCCAAAACACAACGTGGACACATCAAATTTTTTCACAGAAAACAGTGCCTACCTGTGGACTTTGGCCTCTAGCTCAGTCGGCACCTGGGGAAACCTAGCAAACCAGCGCATTTTTGAAAACTTGAAACCTAGGGGAATCCAAGATGGGGTGACTTGTGGGGCTCTGACCAGGTTCTGTTACCCAGAATCCTTTGCAAACCTCACAATTTGACCAAAAAAATACTTTTTCCTCTAATTTCGGTGACAGAAAGTTCTGGAATTTGAGAGGAGCCACAAATTTCCTTCCACCCAGTGTTCCCCCAAGTTTCCCGATAAAAATGGTACCTCACTTGTGTGGGTAGGCCTAGCGTCCACCAAAGGAAATGGCCCAAAACACAACGTGGACACATCACATTTTTTCACAGAAAACAGAGGTGTTTTTTTGCAAAGTGCCTACCTGTGGATTTTGGCCTCTAGCTCAGTCGGCACCTGGGGAAACCTAGCAAACCAGTGCATTTTAAAAAACTAGACACCTAGGGGAATCCAAGTTGGGGTGACTTGTGGGGATCTGACCAGGTTCTGTTACCCAGTATCCTTTGCAAACCTCAAAATTTGACCCAAAAAACACTTTTTCCTCTCATTTCGGTGACAGAAAGTTTTGGAATCTGAGAGGGGCCACAAATTTCCTTCCACCCAGCACTCCCCCAAGTCTCTTGATAAAAATGGTACCTCACTTGTGTGGGTTGGCCTAGCGCCCATGAAAGGAAATGGCCCAAAACACAACGTGGACACATCAAATGTTTTCACAGAAAACAGAGGTGCTTTTTACAAAGTGCCTACCTGTGGATTTTGGCCTCTAGCTCAGCCGGCAGCTGGGGAAACCTAGCAAACCAGTGCATTTTTGAAAACTAGACACCTAGGGGAATCCAAGATGGGGTGACTTGTGGGGCTCTGACCAGGTTCTGTTACCCAGAATCCTTTGCAAACCTCAAAATTTGACCAAAAAAACACCTTTTCATCTCATTTCGGTGACAGAAAGTTCTGGAATTTGAGAGGAGCCACAAATTTCATTCCACCCAGCGTTCCCCCAAGTCTCCCGATAAAAATGGTACCTCACTTTTGTGGGTAGGCCTAGCGCCCACGAAAGGAAATGGCTCAAAACACAACGTGGACACATCACATTTTTTCACAGAAAACAGAGGTGCTTTTTACAAAGTGCCTACCTGTGGATTTTGGCCTCTAGCTCAGCCGGCACCTGGGGAAACCAAGCAAACCAGCGCATTTTTTTAAACTAGACACCTAGGGGAATCCAAGATGGGGTGACTTGTGGGGCTCTGACCAGGTTCTGTTACCCAGAATCCTTTGCAAACCTCAAAATTTGACCAAAAAAACACTTTTTCCTCTCATTTCGGTGACAGAAAGTTCTGGAATCTGAGAGGAGCCACAAATTTCCTTCCACCCAGCGTCCCCCCAAGTCTCCTGATAAAAATGGTACCTCACTTATGTCGGTAGGCCTAGCGCCCACGAAAGGAAATGGCCCAAAACACAACGTGGACACATCAAATTTTTTCCCAGAAAACAAGGTACTTTTTACAAAGTGCCTACCTGTGGATTTTGGCCTCTAGCTCAGCCGGCACCTGGGGAAACCTAGCAAACCAGTGCATTTTTGAAAACTAGACACCTAGGGGAATCCAAGATGGGGTGACTTGTGGGGCTCTGACCAGGTTCTGTTACCCAGAATCCTTTGCAAACCTCAAAATTTGACCAAAAAAACACCTTTTCCTCTCATTTCAGTGACAGAAAGTTCTGGAATCTGAGAGGAGCCACAAATTTCCTTCCACCCAGCGTTCCCCCAAGTCTCAAGATAAAAATGGTACCTCACTTGTGTGGGTAGGCCTAGGGCCCACAAAAGGAAATGGCCCAAAACACAACATGGACACATCACATTTTTTCACAGAAAACAAGGTGCTTTTTACAAAGTGCCTACCTGTGGATTTTGGCCTCTAGCTCAGCCGGCACCTGGGGAAACCTAGCAAACCAGTGTATTTTTGAAAACTAGACACCTAGGGGAATCCAAGATGGGGTGACTTGTGGGGCTCTGACCAGGTTCTGTTACCCAGAATCCTTTGCAAACCTCAAAAGTTGACCAAAAAAACACCTCTTCCTCTCATTTCGGTGACAGAAAGTTCTGGAATCTGAGAGGAGCCACAAATTTCATTCCACCCAGCGTTCCCCCAAGTCTCCCGATAAAAATGGTACCTCACTTTTGTGGGTAGGCCTAGCGCCCACGAAAGGAAATGGCTCAAAACACAACGTGGACACATCACATTTTTTCACAGAAAACAGAGGTGCTTTTTACAAAGTGCCTACCTGTGGATTTTGGCCTCTAGCTCAGCCGGCACCTGGGGAAACCAAGCAAACCAGCGCATTTTTTTAAACTAGACACCTAGGGGAATCCAAGATGGGGTGACTTGTGGGGCTCTAACCAGGTTCTGTTACCCAGAATCCTTTGCAAACCTCAAAATTTGACCAAAAAAACACTTTTTCCTCTCATTTCGGTGACAGAAAGTTCTGGAATCTGAGAGGAGCCACAAATTTCCTTCCACCCAGCGTCCCCCCAAGTCTCCTGATAAAAATGGTACCTCACTTATGTCGGTAGGCCTAGCGCCCGCGAAAGGAAATGGCCCAAAACACAACGTGGACACATCAAATTTTTTCCCAGAAAACAAGGTGCTTTTTACAAAGTGCCTACCTGTGGATTTTGGCCTCTAGCTCAGCCGGCACCTGGGGAAACCTAGCAAACCAGTGCATTTTTGAAAACTAGACACCTAGGGGAATCCAAGATGGGGTGACTTGTGGGGCTCTGACCAGGTTCTGTTACCCAGAATCCTTTGCAAACCTCAAAATTTGACCAAAAAAACACCTTTTCCTCTCATTTCAGTGACAGAAAGTTCTGGAATCTGAGAGGAGCCACAAATTTCCTTCCACCCAGCGTTCCCCCAAGTCTCAAGATAAAAATGGTACCTCACTTGGGTGGGTAGGCCTAGGGCCCACAAAAGGAAATGGCCCAAAACACAACATGGACACATCAATTTTTTTCACAGAAAACAAGGTGCTTTTTACAAAGTGCCTACCTGTGGATTTTGGCCTCTAGCTCAGCCGGCACCTGGGGAAACCTAGCAAACCAGTGCATTTTTGAAAACTAGACACCTAGGGGAATCCAAGATGGGGTGACTTGTGGGGCTCTGACCAGGTTCTGTTACCCAGAATCCTTTGCAAACCTCAAAATTTGACCAAAAAAACACCTTTTCCTCTCATTTCGGTGACAGAAAGTTCTGGAATCTGAGAGGAGCCACAAATTTCCTTCCACCCTGCGTTCCCCCAAGTCTCCAGATAAAAATGGTACCTCACTTGTGTGGGTAGGCCTAGGGCCCATGAAAGGAAATGGCCCAAAACACAACGTGGACACATCACATTTTTTCACAGAAAACCGTGCCTACCTGTGGACTTTGGCCTCTAGCTCAGTCGGCACCTGGGGAAACCTAGGAAACCAGCGCATTTTTTAAAACTCGAAACCTAGGGGAATCCAAGATGGGGTGACTTGTGGGGCTCTGACCAGGTTCTGTTACCCAGAATCCTTTGCAAACCTCACAATTTGACCAAAAAAATACTTTTTCCTCTAATTTCGGTGACAGAAAGTTCTGGAATTTGAGAGGAGCCACAAATTTCCTTCCACCCAGTGTTCCCCCAAGTTTCCCGATAAAAATGGTACCTCACTTGTGTGGGTAGGCCTAGCGTCCACCAAAGGAAATGGCCCAAAACACAACGTGGACACATCACATTTTTTCACAGAAAACAGAGGTGTTTTTTTGCAAAGTGCCTACCTGTGGATTTTGGCCTCTAGCTCAGTCGGCACCTGGGGAAACCTAGCAAACCAGTGCATTTTAAAAAACTAGACACCTAGGGGAATCCAAGTTGGGGTGACTTGTGGGGATCTGACCAGGTTCTGTTACCCAGTATCCTTTGCAAACCTCAAAATTTGACCCAAAAAACACTTTTTCCTCTCATTTCGGTGACAGAAAGTTTTGGAATCTGAGAGGGGCCACAAATTTCCTTCCACCCAGCACTCCCCCAAGTCTCTTGATAAAAATGGTACCTCACTTGTGTGGGTTGGCCTAGCGCCCATGAAAGGAAATGGCCCAAAACACAACGTGGGCACATCAAATGTTTTCACAGAAAACAGAGGTGCTTTTTACAAAGTGCCTACCTGTGGATTTTGGCCTCTAGCTCAGCCGGCAGCTGGGGAAACCCAGCAAACCAGTGCATTTTTTAAAACTAGACACCTAGGGGAATCCAAGATGGGGTGACTTGTGGGGATCTGACTAGGTTCTGTTACCCAGAATCCTTTGCAAACCTCAAAATTTGACCCAAAAAACACTTTTTCCTCTCATTTCGGTGACAGAAAGTTTTGGAATCTGAGAGGAGCCACACATTTCCTTCCACCCAGCGTCCCCCCAAGTCTCCTGATAAAAATGGTACCTCACTTATGTCGGTAGGCCTAGCGCCCACGAAAGGAAATGGCCCAAAACACAACGTGGACACATCAAATTTTTTCACAGAAAACAAGGTGCTTTTTACAAAGTGCCTACCTGTGGATTTTGGCCTGTAGCTCAGCCGGCACCTGGGGAAACCTAGCAAACCAGTGCATTTTTGAAAACTAGACACCTAGGGGAATCCAAGATGGGGTGACTTGTGGGGCTCTGACCAGGTTCTGTTACCCAGAATCCTTTGCAAACCTCAAAATTTGAAAAAAAGACACTTTTTCTTCTCATTTCGGTGACAGAAAGTTCTGGAATCTGAGAGGAGCCACAAATGTCCTTCCACCCAGCGTTCCCCCAAGTCTCCAGATAAAAAAGGTACCTCACTTGTGTGGGTAGGCCTAGGGCCCATGAAAGGAAATGGCCCAAAACACAACGTGGACACATCACATTTTTTCACAGAAAACAGTGCCTACCTGTGGACTTTGGCCTCTAGCTCAGTCGGCACCTGGGGAAACCTAGCAAACCAGCGCATTTTTGAAAACTCGAAACCTAGGGGAATCCAAGATGGGGTGACTTGTGGGGCTCTGACCAGGTTCTGTTACCCAGAATCCTTTGCAAACCTCACAATTTGACCAAAAAAATACTTTTTCCTCTAATTTCGGTGACAGAAAGTTCTGGAATTTGAGAGGAGCCACAAATTTCCTTCCACCCAGTGTTCGCCCAAGTCTCCCGATAAAAATGGTACCTCACTTGTGTGGGTAGGCCTAGCGTCCACCAAAGGAAATGGCCCAAAACACAACGTGGACACATCACATTTTTTCACAGAAAACAGAGGTGTTTTTTTGCAAAGTGCCTACCTGTGGATTTTGGCGTCTAGCTCAGTCGGCACCTGGGGAAACCTAGCAAACCAGTGCATTTTAAAAAACTAGACACCTAGGGGAATCCAAGTTGGGGTGACTTGTGGGGATCTGACCAGGTTCTGTTACCCAGTATCCTTTGCAAACCTCAAAATTTGACCCAAAAAACACTTTTTCCTCTCATTTCGGTGACAGAAAGTTTTGGAATCTGAGAGGGGCCACAAATTTCCTTCCACCCAGCACTCCCCCAAGTCTCTTGATAAAAATGGTACCTCACTTGTGTGGGTTGGCCTAGCGCCCATGAAAGGAAATGGCCCAAAACACAACGTGGACACATCAAATGTTTTCACAGAAAACAGAGGTGCTTTTTACAAAGTGCCTACCTGTGGATTTTGGCCTCTAGCTCAGCCGGCAGCTGGGGAAACCTAGCAAACCACCGCATTTTTGAAAACTAGACACCTAGGGGAATCCAAGTTGGGGTGACTTGTGGGGATCTGACCAGGTTCTGTTACCCAGAATCCTTTGCAAACCTCAAAATTTGACCAAAAAAATACTTTTTCCTCTCATTTCGGTGACAGAAAGTTCTGGAATTTGAGAGGAGCCACAAATTTCCTTCCAACCAGTGTTCCCCCAAGTCTCCCGATAAAAATGGTACCTCACTTGTGTGGGTAGGCCTAGCGCCCACAAAAGGAAATGGCCCAAAACACAACGTGGACACATCAAATTTTTTCACAGAAAACAGAGGTGCTTTTTACAAAGTGCCTACCTGTGGATTTTGGCCTCTAGCTCAGCCGGCACCTGGGGAAACCTAGCAAACCAGCGCATTTTTTTAAACTAGGCACCTAGGGGAATCCAAGATGGGGTGACTTGTGGGGCTCTGACCAGGTTCTGTTACCCAGAATCCTTTGCAAACCTCAAAATTTGACCAAAAAAACACTTTTTCCTCTCATTTCGGTGACAGAAAGTTCTGGAATCTGAGAGGAGCCACAAATTTCCTTCCACCCAGCGTTCCCCCAAGTCTCCCGATAAAAATGGTACCTCACTTGTGTGGGTAGGCCTAGCGCCCACGAAAGGAAATGGCCCAAAACACAACGTGGACACATCACATTTTTTCAATGAAAACAGAGGTGTTTTTTGCAAAGTGCCTACCTGTGGATTTTGGCCTCTAGCTCAGTCGGCACCTGGGGAAACCAAGCAAACCAGTGCATTTTTGAAAACTAGACACCTAGGGGAATCCAAGTTGGGGAGACTTGTGGGGATCTGACTAGGTTCTGTTACCCAGAATCCTTTGCAAACCTCAAAATTTGACCCAAAAAACACTTTTTCCTCTCATTTCGGTGACAGAAAGTTTTGGAATCTGAGAGGAGCCACAAATTTCCTTCCACCCAGCGTTCCCCCAAGTCTCCCGATAAAAATGGTACCTCACTTTTGTGGGTAGGCCTAGCGCCCACGAAAGGAAATGGCTCAAAACACAACGTGAACACATCACATTTTTTCACAGAAAACAGTGCCTACCTCTGGATTTTGGCCTCTAGCTCAGCCGGCACCTGGGGAAACCTAGCAAACCAGGGTATTTTTTAAAACTAGAAACCTAATGGAATCCAAGATGGGGTGACTTGTGGGGCTCTGACCACGTTCTGTTACCCAGAATCCTTTGCAAACCTCAAAATGTGACCAAACAAACACCTTTTCCTCTCATTTCGGTGACAGAAAGTTCTGGAATTTGGGAGAAGCCACAAATTTCCTTTCACCCAGCGTTCCCCCAAGTCTCCCGATAAAAATGGTACCTCACTTGTGTGGGTAGGCCTAGCGCCCACGAAAGGAAATGGCCCAAAACACAACGTGGACACATCACATTTTTTCACAGAAAACAGAGGTGTTTTTTGCAAAGTGCCTACCTGTGGATTTTGGCCTCTAGCTCAGTCGGCACCTGGGGAAACCTAGCAAACCAGTGCATTTTTGAAAACTAGACACCTAGGGGAATCCAAGTTGGGGTGACTTGTGGGGATCTGACTAGGTTCTGTTACCCAGAATCCTTTGCAAACCTCAAAATTTGACCCAAAAAACACTTTTTCCTCTCATTTCGGTGACAGAAAGTTTTGGAATCTGAGAGGAGCCACAAATTTCCTTCCACCCAGCGTCCCCCCAAGTCTCCTGATAAAAATGGTACCTCACTTATGTCGGTAGGCCTAGCGCCCACGAAAGGAAATGGCCCAAAACACAACGTGGACACATCAAATTTTTTCACAGAAAACAAGGTGCTTTTTACAAAGTGCCTACCTGTGGATTTTGGCCTCTAGCTCAGCCGGCACCTGGGGAAACCTAGCAAACCAGTGCATTTTTGAAAACTAGACACCTAGGGGAATCCAAGATGGGGTGACTTGTGGGGCTCTGACCAGGTTCTGTTACCCAGAATCCTTTGCAAACCTCAAAATTTGACCAAAAAAATACTTTTTCCTCTCATTTCGGTGACAGAAAGTTCTGGAATCTGAGAGGAGCCACAAATTTCCTTCCACCCAGCGTTCCCCCAAGTCTCCAGACAAAAATGGTACCTCACTTGTGTGGGTAGGCCTAGGGCAGACAAAAGGAAATGGCCCAAAACACAACATGGACACATCACATTTTTTCACAGAAAACAGTGCCTACCTGTGGATTGTGGCCTCTAGCTCAGCCGGCACCTGGGGAAACCTAGCAAACCAGCGTATTTTTGAAAACTAGAAACCTAATGGAATCCAAGATGGGGTGACTTGTGGGGCTCTGACCAGTTTCTGTTACCCAGAATCCTTTGCAAACCTCAAAATTTGACCAAACAAACACTTTTTCCTCTCATTTCGGTGACAGAAAGTTCTGGAATCTGAGAGGAGCCACAAACTTCCTTCCACCCAGCGTTCCCCCAAGTCTACCGATAAAAATGGTACCTCACTTGTGTGGGTAGGCCTAGCGCACACGAAAGGAAATGGCCCAAAACACAACATGGACACATCACATTTTTTCACAGAAAACAGAGGTGTTTTTTGCAAAGTGCCTACCTGTGGATTTTGGCCTCTAGCTCAGTCGGCACCTGGGGAAACCTAGCAAACCAGTGCATTTTTGAAAACTAGACACCTAGGGGAATTCAAGTTGGGGTGACTTGTGGGGATCTGACCAGGTTCTGTTACCCAGAATCCTTTGCAAACCTCAAAATTTTGCCAAAAAAACACCTTTTCCTCTCATTTCAGTGACAGAAAGTTCTGGAATCTGAGAGGAGCCACAAATTTCCTTCCACCCAGCACTCCCCCAAGTCTCTTGATAAAAATGGTACCTCACTTGTGTGGGTTGGCCTAGCGCCCATGAAAGGAAATGGCCCAAAACACAACGTGGACACATCAAATGTTTTCACAGAAAACAGAGGTGCTTTTTACAAAGTGCCTACCTGTGGATTTTGGCCTCTAGCTCAGCCGTCAGCTGGGTAAACCTAGCAAACCAGCGCATTTTTGAAAACTAGACACCTAGGGGAATTCAAGTTGGGGTGACTTGTGGGGATCTGACCAGGTTCTGTTACCCAGAATCCTTTGCAAACCTCAAAATTTTACCAAAAAAACACCTTTTCCTCTCATTTCAGTGACAGAAAGTTCTGGAATCTGAGAGGAGCCACAAATTTCCTTCCACCCAGCGTTCCCCCAAGTCTCCAGATAAAAATGGTACCTCACTTGTGTGGGTAGGCCTAGGGCCCACAAAAGGAAATGGCCCAAAACACAACATGGACACATCAAATTTTTTCACAGAAAACAGAGGTGCTTTTTACAAAGTGCCTACCTGTGGATTTTGGCCTCTAGCTCCGCCGGCACCTGGGGAAACCTAGCACACCAGCGCATTTTTGAAAACTAGACACCTAGGGGAATCCGAGATGGGGTGACTTGTGGGGCTCTGACCAGGTTCTGTTACCCAGAATCCTTTGCAAACCTCAAAATTTGACCAAAAAAATACTTTTTCCTCTCATTTCGGTGACAGAAAGTTCTGGAATCTGAGAGGAGCCACAAATTTCCTTCCACCCAGCGTTCCCCCAAGTCTCCAGACACAAATGGTACCTCACTTGTGTGGGTAGGCCTAGGGCAGACAAAAGGAAATGGCCCAAAACACAACATGGACACATCAAATTTTTTCACAGAAAACAGTGCCTACCTGTGGATTTTGGCCTCTAGCTCAGCCGGCACCTGGGGAAACCTAGCAAACCAGCGTATTTTTGAAAACTAGAAACCCAATGGAACCCAAGATGGGGTGACTTGCGGGGCTCAGACCAGTTTCTGTTACCCAGAATCCTTTGCAAACCTCAAAATTTGACCAAACAAACACTTTTTCCTCTCATTTTGGTGACAGAAAGTTCTGGAATCTGAGAGGAGCCACAAACTTCCTTCCACCCAGCGTTCCCCCAAGTCTCCCGATAAAAATGGTACCTCACTTGTGTGGGTAGGCCTAGCGCCCACGAAAGGAAATGGCCCAAAACACAACGTGGACACATCACATTTTTTCACAGAAAACAGAGGTGTTTTTTGCAAAGTGCCTACCTGTGGATTTTGGCCTCTAGCTCAGTCGGCACCTGGGGAAACCTAGCAAACCAGTGCATTTTTGAAAACTAGACACCTAGGGGAATCCAAGTTGGGGTGACTTGTGGGGATCTGACTAGGTTCTGTTACCCAGAATCCTTTGCAAACCTCAAAATTTGACCCTAAAAACACTTTTTCCTCTCATTTCGGTGACAGAAAGTTTTGGAATCTGAGAGGAGCCACAAATTTCCTTCCACCCAGCGTCCCCCCAAGTCTCCTGATAAAAATGGTACCTCACTTATGTCGGTAGGCCTAGCGCCCACGAAAGGAAATGGCCCAAAACACAACGTGGACACATCAAATTTTTTCACAGAAAACAAGGTGCTTTTTACAAAGTGCCTACCTGTGGATTTTGGCCTCTAGCTCAGTCGGCACCTGGGGAAACCTAGCAAACCAGTGCATTTTTGAAAACTAGACACCTAGGGGAATCCAAGATGGGGTGACTTGTGGGGCTCTGACCAGGTTCTGTTACCCAGAATCCTTTGCAAACCTCAAAATTTTACCAAAAAAACACCTTTTCCTCTCATTTCAGTGACAGAAAGTTCTGGAATCTGAGAGGAGCCACAAATTTCCTTCCACCCAGCGTTCCCCCAAGTCTCCAGATAAAAATGGTACCTCACTTGTGTGGGTAGGCCTAGGGCCCACAAAAGGAAATGGCCCAAAACACAACATGGACACATCAAATTTTTTCACAGAAAACAGAGGTGCTTTTTACAAAGTGCCTACCTGTGGATTTTGGCCTCTAGCTCCGCCGGCACCTGGGGAAACCTAGCACACCAGCGCATTTTTGAAAACTAGACACCGAGGGGAATCCAAGATGGGGTGACTTGTGTGGCTCTGATCAGGTTCTGTTACCCAGAATCCTTTGCAAACCTCAAAATTTGACGAACAAAAAACACTTTTTCTTCTCATTTCGGTGACAGAAAGTTCTGGAATCTGAGAGGAGCCACAAATTTCCTTCCACCCAGCGTTCCCCCAAGTCTCCAGATAAAAATGGTACCTCACTTGTGTGGGTAGGCCTAGGGCCCATGAAAGGAAATGGCCCAAAACACAACGTGGACACATCACATTTTTTCACAGAAAACAGTGCCTACCTGTGGACTTTGGCCTCTAGCTCAGTCGGCACCTGGGGAAACCTAGCAAACCAGCGCATTTTTGAAAACTCGAAACCTAGGGCAATCCAAGATGGGGTGACTTGTGGGGCTCTGACCAGGTTCTGTTACCCAGAATCCTTTGCAAACCTCACAATTTGACCAAAAAAATACTTTTTCCTCTAATTTCGGTGACAGAAAGTTCTGGAATTTGAGAGGAGCCACAAATTTCCTTCCACCCAGTGTTCCCCCAAGTCTCCCGATAAAAATGGTACCTCACTTGTGTGGGTAGGCCTAGCGTCCACCAAAGGAAATGGCCCAAAACACAACGTGGACACATCACATTTTTTCACAGAAAACAGAGGTGTTTTTTTGCAAAGTGCCTACCTGTGGATTTTGGCGTCTAGCTCAGTCGGCACCTGGGGAAACCTAGCAAACCAGTGCATTTTAAAAAACTAGACACCTAGGGGAATCCAAGTTGGGGTGACTTGTGGGGATCTGACCAGGTTATGTTACCCAGTATCCTTTGCAAACCTCAAAATTTGACCCAAAAAACACTTTTTCCTCTCATTTCGGTGACAGAAAGTTCTGGAATCTGAGAGGAGCCACAAATTTCCTTCCACCCAGCGTTCCCCCAAGTCTCCAGACACAAATGGTACCTCACTTGTGTGGGTAGGCCTAGGGCAGACAAAAGGAAATGGCCCAAAACACAACATGGACACATCAAATTTTTTCACAGAAAACAGTGCCTACCTGTGGATTTTGGCCTCTAGCTCAGCCGGCACCTGGGGAAACCTAGCAAACCAGCGTATTTTTGAAAACTAGAAACCCAATGGAACCCAAGATGGGGTGACTTGCGGGGCTCAGACCAGTTTCTGTTACCCAGAATCCTTTGCAAACCTCAAAATTTGACCAAACAAACACTTTTTCCTCTCATTTTGGTGACAGAAAGTTCTGGAATCTGAGAGGAGCCACAAACTTCCTTCCACCCAGCGTTCCCCCAAGTCTCCCGATAAAAATGGTACCTCACTTGTGTGGGTAGGCCTAGCGCCCACGAAAGGAAATGGCCCAAAACACAACGTGGACACATCACATTTTTTCACAGAAAACAGAGGTGTTTTTTGCAAAGTGCCTACCTGTGGATTTTGGCCTCTAGCTCAGTCGGCACCTGGGGAAACCTAGCAAACCAGTGCATTTTTGAAAACTAGACACCTAGGGGAATCCAAGTTGGGGTGACTTGTGGGGATCTGACTAGGTTCTGTTACCCAGAATCCTTTGCAAACCTCAAAATTTGACCCTAAAAACACTTTTTCCTCTCATTTCGGTGACAGAAAGTTTTGGAATCTGAGAGGAGCCACAAATTTCCTTCCACCCAGCGTCCCCCCAAGTCTCCTGATAAAAATGGTACCTCACTTATGTCGGTAGGCCTAGCGCCCACGAAAGGAAATGGCCCAAAACACAACGTGGACACATCAAATTTTTTCACAGAAAACAAGGTGCTTTTTACAAAGTGCCTACCTGTGGATTTTGGCCTCTAGCTCAGTCGGCACCTGGGGAAACCTAGCAAACCAGTGCATTTTTGAAAACTAGACACCTAGGGGAATCCAAGATGGGGTGACTTGTGGGGCTCTGACCAGGTTCTGTTACCCAGAATCCTTTGCAAACCTCAAAATTTTACCAAAAAAACACCTTTTCCTCTCATTTCAGTGACAGAAAGTTCTGGAATCTGAGAGGAGCCACAAATTTCCTTCCACCCAGCGTTCCCCCAAGTCTCCAGATAAAAATGGTACCTCACTTGTGTGGGTAGGCCTAGGGCCCACAAAAGGAAATGGCCCAAAACACAACATGGACACATCAAATTTTTTCACAGAAAACAGAGGTGCTTTTTACAAAGTGCCTACCTGTGGATTTTGGCCTCTAGCTCCGCCGGCACCTGGGGAAACCTAGCACACCAGCGCATTTTTGAAAACTAGACACCGAGGGGAATCCAAGATGGGGTGACTTGTGTGGCTCTGATCAGGTTCTGTTACCCAGAATCCTTTGCAAACCTCAAAATTTGACGAACAAAAAACACTTTTTCTTCTCATTTCGGTGACAGAAAGTTCTGGAATCTGAGAGGAGCCACAAATTTCCTTCCACCCAGCGTTCCCCCAAGTCTCCAGATAAAAATGGTACCTCACTTGTGTGGGTAGGCCTAGGGCCCATGAAAGGAAATGGCCCAAAACACAACGTGGACACATCACATTTTTTCACAGAAAACAGTGCCTACCTGTGGACTTTGGCCTCTAGCTCAGTCGGCACCTGGGGAAACCTAGCAAACCAGCGCATTTTTGAAAACTCGAAACCTAGGGGAATCCAAGATGGGGTGACTTGTGGGGCTCTGACCAGGTTCTGTTACCCAGAATCCTTTGCAAACCTCACAATTTGACCAAAAAAATACTTTTTCCTCTAATTTCGGTGACAGAAAGTTCTGGAATTTGAGAGGAGCCACAAATTTCCTTCCACCCAGTGTTCCCCCAAGTCTCCCGATAAAAATGGTACCTCACTTGTGTGGGTAGGCCTAGCGTCCACCAAAGGAAATGGCCCAAAACACAACGTGGACACATCACATTTTTTCACAGAAAACAGAGGTGTTTTTTTGCAAAGTGCCTACCTGTGGATTTTGGCGTCTAGCTCAGTCGGCACCTGGGGAAACCTAGCAAACCAGTGCATTTTAAAAAACTAGACACCTAGGGGAATCCAAGTTGGGGTGACTTGTGGGGATCTGACCAGGTTATGTTACCCAGTATCCTTTGCAAACCTCAAAATTTGACCCAAAAAACACTTTTTCCTCTCATTTCGGTGACAGAAAGTTTTGGAATCTGAGAGGGGCCACAAATTTCCTTCCACCCAGCACTCCCCCAAGTCTCTTGATAAAAATGGTACCTCACTTGTGTGGGTTGGCCTAGCGTCCATGAAAGGAAATGGCCCAAAACACAACGTGGACACATCAAATGTTTTCACAGAAAACAGAGGTGCTTTTTACAAAGTGCCTACCTGTGGATTTTGGCCTCTAGCTCAGCCGGCACCTGGGGAAACCTAGCAAACCAGCGTATTTTTGAAAACTAGAAACCTAATGGATTCCAAGATGGGGTGACTTGTGGGGCTCTGACCAGGTTCTGTTACCCAGAATCCTTTGCAAACCTCAAAATGTGACCAAACAAACACCTTTTCCTCTCATTTCGGTGACAGAAAGTTCTGGAATTTGAGAGGAGCCACAAATTTCATTCCACCCAGCGTTCCCCCAAGTCTCCCGATAAAAATGGTACCTCTCTTTTGTGGGTAGGCCTAGCGCCCACGAAAGGAAATGGCTCAAAACACAACGTGGACACATCAAATTTTTTCACAGAAAACAGAGGTGCTTTTTACAAAGTGCCTACCTGTGGATTTTGGCCTCTAGCTCAGCCGGCACCTGGGGAAACCTAGCAAACCAGCGCATTTTTTTAAACTAGACACCTAGGGGAATACAAGATGGGGTGACTTGTGGGGCTCTGACCAGGTTCTGTTACCCAGAATCCTTTGCAAACCTCAAAATTTGACCAAAAAAACACTTTTTCCTCTCATTTCGGTGACAGAAAGTTCTGGAATCTGAGAGGAGCCACAAATTTCCTTCCACCCAGCGTTCCCCCAAGTATCCCGATAAAAATGGTACCTCACTTGTGTGGGTAGGCCTAGCGCCCACGAAAGGAAATGGCCCAAAACACAACGTGGACACATCACATTTTTTCACTGAAAACAGAGGTGTTTTTTGCAAAGTGCCTACCTGTGGATTTTGGCCTCTAGCTCAGTCGGCACCTGGGGAAACCAAGCAAACCAGTGCATTTTTGAAAACTAGACACCTAGGGGAATCCAAGTTGGGGTGACTTGTGGGGATCTGACTAGGTTCTGTTACCCAGAATCCTTTGCAAACCTCAAAATTTGACCCAAAAAACACTTTTTCCTCTCATTTCGGTGACAGAAAGTTTTGGAATCTGAGAGGAGCCACAAATTTCCTTCCACCCAGCGTTCCCCCAAGTCTCCCGATAAAAATGGTACCTCACTTTTGTGGGTAGGCCTTGCGCCCACGAAGGGAAATGGCTCAAAACACAACGTGAACACATCACATTTTTTCACAGAAAACAGTGCCTACCTCTGGATTTTGGCCTCTAGCTCAGCCGGCACCTGGGGAAACCTAGCAAACCAGGGTATTTTTGAAAACTAGAAACCTAATGGAATCCAAGATGGGGTGACTTGTGGGGCTCTGACCAGGTTCTGTTACCCAGAATCCTTTGCAAACCTCAAAATGTGACCAAACAAACACCTTTTCCTCTCATTTCGGTGACAGAAAGTTCTGGAATTTGGGAGGAGCCACAAATTTCCTTTCACCCAGCGTTCCCCCAAGTCTCCCGATAAAAATGGTACCTCACTTGTGTGGGTAGGCCTAGCGCCCACGAATGGAAATGGCCCAAAACACAACGTGGACACATCACATTTTTTCACAGAAAACAGAGGTGTTTTTTGCACAGTGCCTACCTGTGGATTTTGGCCTCTAGCTCAGTCGGCACCTGGGGAAACCTAGCAAACCAGTGTATTTTTGAAAACTAGACACCTAGGGGAATCCCAGTTGGGGTGACTTGCGGGGATCTGACTAGGTTCTGTTACCCAGAATCCTTTGCAAACCTCAAAATTTGACCCAAAAAACACTTTTTCCTCTCATTTCGGTGACAGAAAGTTTTGGAATCTGAGAGGAGCCACAAATTTCCTTCCACCCAGCGTCCCCCCAAGTCTCCTGATAAAAATGGTACCTCACTTATGTCGGTAGGCCTAGCGCCCACGAAAGGAAATGGCCCAAAACACAACGTGGACACATCAAATTTTTTCACAGAAAACAAGGTGCTTTTTACAAAGTGCCTACCTGTGGATTTTGGCCTCTAGCTCAGCCGGCACCTGGGGAAACCTAGCAAACCAGTGCATTTTTGAAAACTAGACACCTAGGGGAATCCAAGATGGGGTGACTTGTGGGGCTCTGACCAGGTTCTGTTACCCAGAATCCTTTGCAAACCTCACAATTAGACCAAAAAAACACCTTTTCCTCTCATTTCAGTGACAGAAAGTTCTGGAATCTGAGAGGAGCCACAAATTTCCTTCCACCCAGCGTTCCCCCAAGTCTCCAGATAAAAATGGTACCTCACTTGTGTGGGTAGGCCTAGGGCCCACAAAAGGAAATGGCCCAAAACACAACATGGACACATCAAATTTTTTCACAGAAAACAGAGGTGCTTTTTACAAAGTGCCTTCCTGTGGATTTTGGCCTCTAGCTCCGCCGGCACCTGGGGAAACCTAGCACACCAGCGCATTTTTGAAAACTAGACACCAAGGGGAATCCAAGATGGGGTGACTTGTGGGGCTCTAACCAGGTTCTGTTACCCAGAATCCTTTGCAAACCTCAAAATTTGACCAAAAAAACACCTTTTCCTCTCATTTCGGTGACAGAAAGTTCTGGAATCTGAGAGGAGCCACAAATTTCCTTCCACCCAGCGTTCCCCCAAGTCTCCAGATAAAAATGGTACCTCACTTGTGTGGGTAGGCCTAGGGCCCATGAAAGGAAATGGCCCAAAACACAACGTGGACACATCACATTTTTTCACAGAAAACAGTGCCTACCTGTGGACTTTGGCCTCTAGCTCAGTCGGCACCTGGGGAAACCTAGCAAACCAGTGCATTTTTGAAAACTCGAAACCTAGGGGAATCCAAGATGGGGTGACTTGTGGGGCTCTGACCAGGTTCTGTTACCCAGAATCCTTTGCAAACCTCAAAATTTGACCAAAAAAATACTTTTTCCTCTCATTTCGGTGACAGAAAGTTCTGGAATTTGAGAGGAGCCACAAATTTCCTTCCACCCAGTGTTCCCCCAAGTCTCCCGATAAAAATGGTACCTCACTTGTGTGGGTAGGCCTAGCGCCCACGAAAGGAAATGGCCCAAAACACAACGTGGACACATCAAATTTTTTCACAGAAAACAGAGGTGCTTTTTACAAAGTGCCTACCTGTGGATTTTGGCCTCTAGCTCAGCCGGCACCTGGGGAAACCAAGCAAACCAGCGCATTTTTTTAAACTAGACACCTAGGGGAATCCAAGATGGGGTGACTTGTGGGGCTCTGACCAGGTTCTGTTACCCAGAATCCTTTGCAAACCTCAAAATTTGACCAAAAAAACACTTGTTCCTCTCATTTCGGTGACAGAAAGTTCTGGAATCTGAGAGGAGCCACAAATTTCCTTCCACCCAGCGTTCCCCCAAGTCTCCCGATAAAAATGGTACCTCACTTTTGTGGGTAGGCCTAGCGCCCACGAAAGGAAATGGCTCAAAACACAACGTGGACACATCACATTTTTTCACAGAAAACAGTGCCTACCTGTGGATTTTGGCCTCTAGCTCAGCCGGCACCTGGGGAAACCTAGCAAACCAGCGTATTTTTGAAAACTAGAAACCTAATGGATTCCAAGATGGGGTGACTTGTGGGGCTCTGACCAGGTTCTGTTACCCAGAATCCTTTGCAAACCTCAAAATGTGACCAAACAAACACCTTTTCCTCTCATTTCGGTGACAGAAAGTTCTGGAATTTGAGAGGAGCCACAAATTTCATTCCACCCAGCGTTCCCCCAAGTCTCCCGATAAAAATGGTACCTCTCTTTTGTGGGTAGGCCTAGCGCCCACGAAAGGAAATGGCTCAAAACACAACGTGGACACATCAAATTTTTTCACAGAAAACAGAGGTGCTTTTTACAAAGTGCCTTCCTGTGGATTTTGGCCCTCTAGCTCAGCCGGCACCTGGGGAAACCTAGCAAACCAGCGCATTTTATTAAACTAGACACCTAGGGGAATCCAAGATGGGGTGACTTGTGGGGCTCTGACCAGGTTCTGTTACCCAGAATCCTTTGCAAACCTCAAAATTTGACCAAAAAAACACTTTTTCCTCTCATTTCGGCGACAGAAAGTTCTGGAATCTGAGAGGAGCCACAAATTTCCTTCCACCCAGCATTCCCCCAAGTCTCCCGATAAAAATGGTACCTCACTTTTGTGGGTAGGCCTAGCGCCCACGAAAGGAAATGGCTCAAAACACAACGTGGACACATCACATTTTTTCACAGAAAACAGTGCCTACCTGTGGATTTTGGCCTCTAGCTCAGCCGGCACCTAGGGAAACCTAGCAAACCAGCGTATTTTTGAAAACTAGAAACCTAATGGAATCCAAGATGGGGTGACTTGTGGGGCTCTGACCAGGTTCTGTTACCCAGAATCCTTTGCAAACCTCAAAATTTGACCAAACAAACACATTTTCCTCTCATTTCGGTGACAGAAAGTTCTGGAATTTGAGAGGAGCCACAAATTTCCTTCCACCCAGCGTTCCCCCAAGTCTCCCGATAAAAATGGTACCGCACGTTTGTGGGTAGGCCTAGCGCCCCGAAAGGAAATGGCTCAAAACACAACGTGAACACATCACATTTTTTCACAGAAAACAGTGCCTACCTGTGGATTTTGGCCTCTAGCTCAGCCGGCACCTGGGGAAACCTAGCAAACCAGCGTATTTTTGAAAACTAGAAACCTAATGGAATCCAAGATGGGGTGAGTTGTGGGGCTCTGACCAGGTTCTGTTACCCAGAATCCTTTGCAAACCTCAAAATGTGACCAAACAAACACCTTTTCCTCTCATTTCGGTGACAGAAAGTTCTGGAATTTGAGAGGAGCCACAAATTTCCTTCCACCCAGCGTTCCCCCAAGTCTCCCGATAAAAATGGAACCTCACTTGTGTGGGTAGGCCTAGCGCCCACGAAAGGAAATGGCCCAAAACACAACGTGGACACATCACATTTTTTCACAGAAAACAGAGGTGTTTTTTGCAAAGTGCCTACCTGTGGATTTTGGCCTCTAGCTCAGTCGGCACCTGGGGAAACCTAGCAAACCAGTGCATTTTTGAAAACTAGACACCTAGGGGAATCCAAGTTGGGGTGACTTGTGGGGATCTGACTAGGTTCTGTTACCCAGAATCCTTTGCAAACCTCAAAATTTGACCCAAAAAACACTTTTTCCTCTCATTTCGGTGACAGAAAGTTTTGGAATCTGAGAGGAGCCACAAATTTCCTTCCACCCAGCGTCCCCCCAAGTCTCCTGATAAAAATGGTACCTCACTTATTTCGGTAGGCCTAGCGCCCACGAAAGGAAATGGCCCAAAACACAACGTGGACACATAAAAAAATTTCACAGAAAACAATGTGCTTTTTACAAAGTGCCTACCTGTGGATTTTGGCCTCTAGCTCAGCCGGCACCTGGGGAAACCTAGCAAACCAGTGCATTTTTGAAAACTAGACACCTAGGGGAATCCAAGATGGGGTGACATGTGGGGCTCTGACCAGGTTCTGTTACCCAGAATCCTTTGCAAACCTCAAAATTTGACCAAAAAAACACCTTTTCCTCTCATTTCAGTGACAGAAAGTTCTGGAATCTGAGAGGAGCCACAAATTTCCTTCCACCCAGCGTTCCCCCAAGTCTCCAGATAAAAATGGTACCTCACTTGTGTGGGTAGGCGTAGGGCCCACAAAAGGAAATGGCCCAAAACACAACATGGACACATCAAATTTTTTCACAGAAAACAGAGGTGCTTTTTACAAAGTGCCTACCTGTGGATTTTGGCCTCTAGCTCCGCCGGCACCTGGGGAAACCTAGCACACCAGCGCATTTTTGAAAACTAGACACCGAGGGGAATCCAAGATGGGGTGACTTGTGTGGCTCTGATCAGGTTCTGTTACCCAGAATCCTTTGCAAACCTCAAAATTTGACAAAAAAAACACTTTTTCTTCTCATTTCGGTGACAGAAAGTTCTGGAATCTGAGAGGAGCCACAAATTTCCTTCCACCCAGCGTTCCCACAAGTCTCCAGATAAAAATGGTACCTCACTTGTGTGGGTAGGCCTAGGGCCCATGAAAGGAAATGGCCCAAAACACAACGTGGACACATCACATTTTTTCACAGAAAACAGTGCCTACCTGTGGACTTTGGCCTCTAGCTCAGTCGGCACCTGGGGAAACCTAGCAAACCAGTGCATTTTTGAAAACTTGAAACCTAGGGGAATCCAAGATGGGGTGACTTGTGGGGCTCTGACCAGGTTCTGTTACCCAGAATCCTTTGCAAACCTCACAATTTGACCAAAAAAATACTTTTTCCTCTAATTTCGGTGACAGAAAGTTCTGGAATTTGAGAGGAGCCACAAATTTCCTTCCACCCAGTGTTCCCCCAAGTCTCCCGATAAAAATGGTACCTCACTTGTGTGGGTAGGCCTAGCGTCCACCAAAGGAAATGGCCCAAAACACAACGTGGACACATCACATTTTTTCACAGAAAACAGAGGTGTTTTTTTGCAAAGTGCCTACCTGTGGATTTTGGCCTCTAGCTTAGTCGGCACCTGGGGAAACCTAGCAAACCAGTGCATTTTTGAAAACTAGACACCTAGGGGAATCCAAGTTGGGGTGACTTGTGGGGATCTGACTAGGTTCTGTTACCCAGAATCCTTTACAAACCTCAAAATTTGACCCAAAAAACACTTTTTCCTCTCATTTCGGTGACAGAAAGTTTTGGAATCTGAGAGGGGCCACAAATTTCCTTCCACCCAGCACTCCCCCAAGTCTCTTGATAAAAATGGTACCTCACTTGTGTGGGTTGGCCTAGCGCCCATGAAAGGAAATGGCCCAAAACACAACGTGGACACATCAACTGTTTTCACAGAAAACAGAGGTGCTTTTTACAAAGTGCCTACCTGTGGATTTTGGCCTCTAGCTCAGCCGGCAGCTGGGGAAACCTAGCAAACCAGCACATTTTTCAAAACTAGACACCTAGGGGAATCCAAGATGGGGTGACTTGTGGGGCTCTGACCAGGTTCTGTTACCCAGAATCCTTTGCAAACCTCAAAATTTGACCAAAAAAATACTTTTTCCTCTCATTTCGGTGACAGAAAGTTCTGGAATCTGAGAGGAGCCACGAATTTCCTTCCACCCAGCGTTCCCCCAAGTCTCCCGATAAAAATGGTACCTCACTTGTGTGGGTAGGCCTAGCGCCCACGAATGGAAATGGCCCAAAACACAACGTGGACACATCACATTTTTTCACAGAAAACAGAGGTGTTTTTTGCACAGTGCCTACCTGTGGATTTTGGCCTCTAGCTCAGTCGGCACCTGGGGAAACCTAGCAAACCAGTGTATTTTTGAAAACTAGACACCTAGGGGAATCCCAGTTGGGGTGACTTGCGGGGATCTGACTAGGTTCTGTTACCCAGAATCCTTTGCAAACCTCAAAATTTGACCCAAAAAACACTTTTTCCTCTCATTTCGGTGACAGAAAGTTTTGGAATCTGAGAGGAGCCACAAATTTCCTTCCACCCAGCGTCCCCCCAAGTCTCCTGATAAAAATGGTACCTCACTTATGTCGGTAGGCCTAGCGCCCACGAAAGGAAATGGCCCAAAACACAACGTGGACACATCAAATTTTTTCACAGAAAACAAGGTGCTTTTTACAAAGTGCCTACCTGTGGATTTTGGCCTCTAGCTCAGCCGGCACCTGGGGAAACCTAGCAAACCAGTGCATTTTTGAAAACTAGACACCTAGGGGAATCCAAGATGGGGTGACTTGTGGGGCTCTGACCAGGTTCTGTTACCCAGAATCCTTTGCAAACCTCACAATTAGACCAAAAAAACACCTTTTCCTCTCATTTCAGTGACAGAAAGTTCTGGAATCTGAGAGGAGCCACAAATTTCCTTCCACCCAGCGTTCCCCCAAGTCTCCAGATAAAAATGGTACCTCACTTGTGTGGGTAGGCCTAGGGCCCACAAAAGGAAATGGCCCAAAACACAACATGGACACATCAAATTTTTTCACAGAAAACAGAGGTGCTTTTTACAAAGTGCCTTCCTGTGGATTTTGGCCTCTAGCTCCGCCGGCACCTGGGGAAACCTAGCACACCAGCGCATTTTTGAAAACTAGACACCAAGGGGAATCCAAGATGGGGTGACTTGTGGGGCTCTAACCAGGTTCTGTTACCCAGAATCCTTTGCAAACCTCAAAATTTGACCAAAAAAACACCTTTTCCTCTCATTTCGGTGACAGAAAGTTCTGGAATCTGAGAGGAGCCACAAATTTCCTTCCACCCAGCGTTCCCCCAAGTCTCCAGATAAAAATGGTACCTCACTTGTGTGGGTAGGCCTAGGGCCCATGAAAGGAAATGGCCCAAAACACAACGTGGACACATCACATTTTTTCACAGAAAACAGTGCCTACCTGTGGACTTTGGCCTCTAGCTCAGTCGGCACCTGGGGAAACCTAGCAAACCAGTGCATTTTTGAAAACTCGAAACCTAGGGGAATCCAAGATGGGGTGACTTGTGGGGCTCTGACCAGGTTCTGTTACCCAGAATCCTTTGCAAACCTCAAAATTTGACCAAAAAAATACTTTTTCCTCTCATTTCGGTGACAGAAAGTTCTGGAATTTGAGAGGAGCCACAAATTTCCTTCCACCCAGTGTTCCCCCAAGTCTCCCGATAAAAATGGTACCTCACTTGTGTGGGTAGGCCTAGCGCCCACGAAAGGAAATGGCCCAAAACACAACGTGGACACATCAAATTTTTTCACAGAAAACAGAGGTGCTTTTTACAAAGTGCCTACCTGTGGATTTTGGCCTCTAGCTCAGCCGGCACCTGGGGAAACCAAGCAAACCAGCGCATTTTTTTAAACTAGACACCTAGGGGAATCCAAGATGGGGTGACTTGTGGGGCTCTGACCAGGTTCTGTTACCCAGAATCCTTTGCAAACCTCAAAATTTGACCAAAAAAACACTTGTTCCTCTCATTTCGGTGACAGAAAGTTCTGGAATCTGAGAGGAGCCACAAATTTCCTTCCACCCAGCGTTCCCCCAAGTCTCCCGATAAAAATGGTACCTCACTTTTGTGGGTAGGCCTAGCGCCCACGAAAGGAAATGGCTCAAAACACAACGTGGACACATCACATTTTTTCACAGAAAACAGTGCCTACCTGTGGATTTTGGCCTCTAGCTCAGCCGGCACCTGGGGAAACCTAGCAAACCAGCGTATTTTTGAAAACTAGAAACCTAATGGATTCCAAGATGGGGTGACTTGTGGGGCTCTGACCAGGTTCTGTTACCCAGAATCCTTTGCAAACCTCAAAATGTGACCAAACAAACACCTTTTCCTCTCATTTCGGTGACAGAAAGTTCTGGAATTTGAGAGGAGCCACAAATTTCATTCCACCCAGCGTTCCCCCAAGTCTCCCGATAAAAATGGTACCTCTCTTTTGTGGGTAGGCCTAGCGCCCACGAAAGGAAATGGCTCAAAACACAACGTGGACACATCAAATTTTTTCACAGAAAACAGAGGTGCTTTTTACAAAGTGCCTTCCTGTGGATTTTGGCCCTCTAGCTCAGCCGGCACCTGGGGAAACCTAGCAAACCAGCGCATTTTATTAAACTAGACACCTAGGGGAATCCAAGATGGGGTGACTTGTGGGGCTCTGACCAGGTTCTGTTACCCAGAATCCTTTGCAAACCTCAAAATTTGACCAAAAAAACACTTTTTCCTCTCATTTCGGCGACAGAAAGTTCTGGAATCTGAGAGGAGCCACAAATTTCCTTCCACCCAGCATTCCCCCAAGTCTCCCGATAAAAATGGTACCTCACTTTTGTGGGTAGGCCTAGCGCCCACGAAAGGAAATGGCTCAAAACACAACGTGGACACATCACATTTTTTCACAGAAAACAGTGCCTACCTGTGGATTTTGGCCTCTAGCTCAGCCGGCACCTAGGGAAACCTAGCAAACCAGCGTATTTTTGAAAACTAGAAACCTAATGGAATCCAAGATGGGGTGACTTGTGGGGCTCTGACCAGGTTCTGTTACCCAGAATCCTTTGCAAACCTCAAAATTTGACCAAACAAACACATTTTCCTCTCATTTCGGTGACAGAAAGTTCTGGAATTTGAGAGGAGCCACAAATTTCCTTCCACCCAGCGTTCCCCCAAGTCTCCCGATAAAAATGGTACCGCACGTTTGTGGGTAGGCCTAGCGCCCCGAAAGGAAATGGCTCAAAACACAACGTGAACACATCACATTTTTTCACAGAAAACAGTGCCTACCTGTGGATTTTGGCCTCTAGCTCAGCCGGCACCTGGGGAAACCTAGCAAACCAGCGTATTTTTGAAAACTAGAAACCTAATGGAATCCAAGATGGGGTGAGTTGTGGGGCTCTGACCAGGTTCTGTTACCCAGAATCCTTTGCAAACCTCAAAATGTGACCAAACAAACACCTTTTCCTCTCATTTCGGTGACAGAAAGTTCTGGAATTTGAGAGGAGCCACAAATTTCCTTCCACCCAGCGTTCCCCCAAGTCTCCCGATAAAAATGGAACCTCACTTGTGTGGGTAGGCCTAGCGCCCACGAAAGGAAATGGCCCAAAACACAACGTGGACACATCACATTTTTTCACAGAAAACAGAGGTGTTTTTTGCAAAGTGCCTACCTGTGGATTTTGGCCTCTAGCTCAGTCGGCACCTGGGGAAACCTAGCAAACCAGTGCATTTTTGAAAACTAGACACCTAGGGGAATCCAAGTTGGGGTGACTTGTGGGGATCTGACTAGGTTCTGTTACCCAGAATCCTTTGCAAACCTCAAAATTTGACCCAAAAAACACTTTTTCCTCTCATTTCGGTGACAGAAAGTTTTGGAATCTGAGAGGAGCCACAAATTTCCTTCCACCCAGCGTCCCCCCAAGTCTCCTGATAAAAATGGTACCTCACTTATTTCGGTAGGCCTAGCGCCCACGAAAGGAAATGGCCCAAAACACAACGTGGACACATAAAAAAATTTCACAGAAAACAATGTGCTTTTTACAAAGTGCCTACCTGTGGATTTTGGCCTCTAGCTCAGCCGGCACCTGGGGAAACCTAGCAAACCAGTGCATTTTTGAAAACTAGACACCTAGGGGAATCCAAGATGGGGTGACATGTGGGGCTCTGACCAGGTTCTGTTACCCAGAATCCTTTGCAAACCTCAAAATTTGACCAAAAAAACACCTTTTCCTCTCATTTCAGTGACAGAAAGTTCTGGAATCTGAGAGGAGCCACAAATTTCCTTCCACCCAGCGTTCCCCCAAGTCTCCAGATAAAAATGGTACCTCACTTGTGTGGGTAGGCGTAGGGCCCACAAAAGGAAATGGCCCAAAACACAACATGGACACATCAAATTTTTTCACAGAAAACAGAGGTGCTTTTTACAAAGTGCCTACCTGTGGATTTTGGCCTCTAGCTCCGCCGGCACCTGGGGAAACCTAGCACACCAGCGCATTTTTGAAAACTAGACACCGAGGGGAATCCAAGATGGGGTGACTTGTGTGGCTCTGATCAGGTTCTGTTACCCAGAATCCTTTGCAAACCTCAAAATTTGACAAAAAAAACACTTTTTCTTCTCATTTCGGTGACAGAAAGTTCTGGAATCTGAGAGGAGCCACAAATTTCCTTCCACCCAGCGTTCCCACAAGTCTCCAGATAAAAATGGTACCTCACTTGTGTGGGTAGGCCTAGGGCCCATGAAAGGAAATGGCCCAAAACACAACGTGGACACATCACATTTTTTCACAGAAAACAGTGCCTACCTGTGGACTTTGGCCTCTAGCTCAGTCGGCACCTGGGGAAACCTAGCAAACCAGTGCATTTTTGAAAACTTGAAACCTAGGGGAATCCAAGATGGGGTGACTTGTGGGGCTCTGACCAGGTTCTGTTACCCAGAATCCTTTGCAAACCTCACAATTTGACCAAAAAAATACTTTTTCCTCTAATTTCGGTGACAGAAAGTTCTGGAATTTGAGAGGAGCCACAAATTTCCTTCCACCCAGTGTTCCCCCAAGTCTCCCGATAAAAATGGTACCTCACTTGTGTGGGTAGGCCTAGCGTCCACCAAAGGAAATGGCCCAAAACACAACGTGGACACATCACATTTTTTCACAGAAAACAGAGGTGTTTTTTTGCAAAGTGCCTACCTGTGGATTTTGGCCTCTAGCTTAGTCGGCACCTGGGGAAACCTAGCAAACCAGTGCATTTTTGAAAACTAGACACCTAGGGGAATCCAAGTTGGGGTGACTTGTGGGGATCTGACTAGGTTCTGTTACCCAGAATCCTTTACAAACCTCAAAATTTGACCCAAAAAACACTTTTTCCTCTCATTTCAGTGACAGAAAGTTTTGGAATCTGAGAGGGGCCACAAATTTCCTTCCACCCAGCACTCCCCCAAGTCTCTTGATAAAAATGGTACCTCACTTGTGTGGGTTGGCCTAGCGCCCATGAAAGGAAATGGCCCAAAACACAACGTGGACACATCAACTGTTTTCACAGAAAACAGAGGTGCTTTTTACAAAGTGCCTACCTGTGGATTTTGGCCTCTAGCTCAGCCGGCAGCTGGGGAAACCTAGCAAACCAGCACATTTTTCAAAACTAGACACCTAGGGGAATCCAAGATGGGGTGACTTGTGGGGCTCTGACCAGGTTCTGTTACCCAGAATCCTTTGCAAACCTCAAAATTTGACCAAAAAAATACTTTTTCCTCTCATTTCGGTGACAGAAAGTTCTGGAATCTGAGAGGAGCCACGAATTTCCTTCCACCCAGCGTTCCCCCAAGTCTCCCGATAAAAATGGTACCTCACTTGTGTGGGTAGGCATAGCGCCCATGAAAGGAAATGGCCCAAAACACAACGTGGACACATCACATTTTTTCACTGAAAACAGAGGTGTTTTTTGCAAAGTGCCTACCTGTGGATTTTGGCCTCTAGCTCAGTCGGCACCTGGGGAAACCAAGCAAACCAGTGCATTTTTGAAAACTAGACACCTAGGGGAATCCAAGTTGGGGTGACTTGTGGGGATCTGACTAGGTTCTGTTACCCAGAATCCTTTGCAAACCTCAAAATTTGACCCAAAAAACACTTTTTCCTCTCATTTCGGTGACAGAAAGTTTTGGAATCTGAGAGGAACCACAAATTTCCTTCCACCTAGCGTTCCCCCAAGTCTCCCGATAAAAATGGTACCTCACTTTTGTGGGTAGGCCTAGCGCCCACGAAAGGAAATGGCTCAAAACACAACGTGAACACATCACATTTTTTCACAGAAAACAGTGCCTACCTCTGGATTTTGGCCTCTAGCTCAGCCGGCACATGGGGAAACCTAGCAAACCAGGGTATTTTTGAAAACTAGAAACCTAATGGAATCCAAGATGGGGTGACTTGTGGGGCTCTGACCAGGTTCTGTTACCCAGAATCCTTTGCAAACCTCAAAATGTGACCAAACAAACACCTTTTCCTCTCATTTCGGTGACAGAAAGTTCTGGAATTTGGGAGGAGCCACAAATTTCCTTTCACCCAGCGTTCCCCCAAGTCTCCCGATAAAAATGGTACCTCACTTGTGTGGGTAGGCCTAGCGCCCACGAAAGGAAATGGCCCAAAACACAACGTGGACACATCACATTTTTTCACAGAAAACAGAGGTGTTTTTTGCAAAGTGCCTACCTGTGGATTTTGGCCTCTAGCTCAGTCGGCACCTGGGGAAACCTAGCAAACCAGTGCATTTTTGAAAACTAGACACCTAGGGGAATCCAAGTTGGGGTGACTTGTGGGGATCTGACTAGGTTCTGTTACCCAGAATCCTTTGCAAACCTCAAAATTTGACCCAAAAAACACTTTTTCCTCTCATTTCGGTGACAGAAAGTTTTGGAATCTGAGAGGAGCCACAAATTTCCTTCCACCCAGCGTCCCCCCAAGTCTCCTGATAAAAATGGTACCTCACTTATGTCGGTAGGCCTAGCGCCCACGAAAGGAAATGGCCCAAAACACAACGTGGACACATCAAATTTTTTCACAGAAAACAAGGTGCTTTTTACAAAGTGCCTACCTGTGGATTTTGGCCTCTAGCTCAGCCGGCAGCTGGGGAAACCTAGCAAACCAGTGCATTTTTGAAAACTAGACACCTAGGGGAATCCAAGATGGGGTGACTTGTGGGGCTCTGACCAGGTTCTGTTACCCAGAATCCTTTGCAAACCTCAAAATTTGACCAAAAAAATACTTTTTCCTCTCATTTCGGTGACAGAAAGTTCTGGAATCTGAGAGGAGCCACAAATTTCCTTCCACCCAGCGTTCCCCCAAGTCTCCAGATAAAAATGGTACCTCACTTGTGTGGGTAGGCCTAGGGCCCACAAAAGGAAATGGCCCAAAACACAACATGGACACATCAAATTTTTTCACAGAAAACAGTGCCTACCTGTGGATTTTGGCCTCTAGCTCAGCCGGCACCTGGGGAAACCTAGCAAACCAGCGTATTTTTGAAAACTAGAAACCTAATGGAATCCAAGATGGGGTGACTTGTGGGGCTCTGACCAGTTTCTGTTACCCAGAATCCTTTGTAAACCTCAAAATTTGACCAAACAAACACTTTTTCCTCTCATTTCGGTGACAGAAAGTTCTGGAATCTGAGAGGAGCCACAAACTTCCTTCCACCCAGCGTTCCCCTAAGTCTCCCGATAAAAATGGTACCTCACTTGTGTGGGTAGGCCTAGCGCCCACGAAAGGAAATGGCCCAAAACACAACATGGACACATCACATTTTTTCACAGAAAACAGAGGTGTTTTTTGCAAAGTGCCTACCTGTGGATTTTGGCCTCTAGCTCAGTCGGCACCTGGGGAAACCTAGCAAACCAGTGCATTTTTGAAAACTAGACACCTAGGGGAATCCAAGTTGGGGTGACTTGTGGGGATCTGACTAGGTTCTGTTACCCAGAATCCTTTGCAAACCTCAAAATTTGACCCAAAAAACACTTTTTCCTCTCATTTCGGTGACAGAAAGTTTTGGAATCTGAGAGGAGCCACAAATTTCCTTCCACCCAGCGTCCCCCCAAGTCTCCTGATAAAAATGGTACCTCACTTATGTTGCTAGGCCTAGCGCCCACGAAAGGAAATGGCCCAAAACACAACGTGGACACATCAAATTTTTTCACAGAAAACAAGGTGCTTTTTACAAAGTGCCTACCTGTGGATTTTGGCCTCTAGCTCAGCCGGCACCTGGGGAAACCTAGCAAACTAGTGCATTTTTGAAAACTAGACACCTAGGGAATCCAAGATGGGGTGACGTGTGGGGCTCTGACCAGGTTCTGTTACCCAGAATCCTTTGCAAACCTCAAAATTTTACCAAAAAACACCTTTTCCTCTCATTTCAGTGACAGAAAGTTCTGGAATCTGAGAGGAGCCACAAATTTCCTTCCACCCAGCGTTCCCCCAAGTCTCCAGATAAAAATGGTACCTCACTTGTGTGGGTAGGCCTAGGGCCCACAAAAGGAAATGGCCCAAAACACAACATGGACACATCAAATTTTTTCACAGAAAACAGAGGTGCTTTTTACAAAGTGCCTACCTGTGGATTTTGGCCTCTAGCTCCGCCGGCACCTGGGGAAACCTAGCACACCAGCGCATTTTTGAAAACTAGACACCTAGGGGAATCCGAGATGGGGTGACTTGTGGGGCTCTGACCAGGTTCTGTTACCCAGAATCCTTTGCAAACCTCAAAATTTGACCAAAAAAATACTTTTTCCTCTCATTTTGGTGACAGAAAGTTCTGGAATCTGAGAGGAGCCACAAACTTCCTTCCACCCAGCGTTCCCCCAAGTCTCCCGATAAAAATGGTACCTCACTTGTGTGGGTAGGCCTAGCGCCCACGAAAGGAAATGGCCCAAAACACAACGTGGACACATCACATTTTTTCACAGAAAACAGAGGTGTTTTTTGCAAAGTGCCTACCTGTGGATTTTGGCCTCTAGCTCAGTCGGCACCTGGGGAAACCTAGCAAACCAGTGCATTTTTGAAAACTAGACACCTAGGGGAATCCAAGTTGGGGTGACTTGTGGGGATCTGACTAGGTTCTGTTACCCAGAATCCTTTGCAAACCTCAAAATTTGACCCAAAAAACACTTTTTCCTCTCATTTCGGTGACAGAAAGTTTTGGAATCTGAGAGGAGCCACAAATTTCCTTCCACCCATCGTCCCCCCAAGTCTCCTGATAAAAATGGTACCTCACTTATGTCGGTAGGCCTAGCGCCCACGAAAGGAAATGGCCCAAAACACAACGTGGACACATCACATTTTTTCACAGAAAACAAGGTGCTTTTTACAAAGTGCCTACCTGTGGATTTTGGCCTCTAGCTCACCCGGCACCTGGGGAAACCTAGCAAACCAGTGCATTTTTTAAAACTAGACACCTAGGGGAATCCAAGATGGGGTGACTTGTGGGGCTCTGACCAGGTTCTGTTACCCAGAATCCTTTGCAAACCTCAAAATTTTACCAAAAAAACACCTTTTCCTCTCATTTCAGTGACAGAAAGTTCTGGAATCTGAGAGGAGCCACAAATTTCCTTCCACCCAGCGTTCCCCCAAGTCTCCAGATAAAAAAGGTACCTCACTTGTGTGGGTAGGCCTAGGGCCCATGAAAGGAAATGGCCCAAAACACAACGTGGACACATCACATTTTTTCACAGAAAACAGTGCCTACCTGTGGACTTTGGCCTCTAGCTCAGTCGGCACCTGGGGAAACCTAGCAAACCAGCACATTTTTGAAAACTCGAAACCTAGGGGAATCCAAGATGGGGTGACTTGTGGGGCTCAGACCAGTTTCTGTTACCCAGAATCCTTTGCAAACCTCAAAATGTGACCAAACAAACACCTTTTCCTCTAATTTCGGTGACAGAAAGTTCTGGAATTTGAGAGGAGCCACAAATTACCTTCCACCCAGTGTTCCCCCAAGTCTCCCGATAAAAATGGTACCTCACTTGTGTGGGTAGGCCTAGCGTCCACCAAAGGAAATGGCCCAAAACACAACGTGGACACATCAAATTTTTTCACAGAAAACAGAGGTGTTTTTTTGCAAAGTGCCTACCTGTGGATTTTGGCCTCTAGCTCAGTCGGCACCTGGGGAAACCTAGCAAACCAGTGCATTTTTGAAAACTAGACACCTAGGGGAATCCAAGTTGGGGTGACTTGTGGGGATCTGACTAGGTTCTGTTACCCAGAATCCTTTGCAAACCTCAAAATTTGACCCAAAAAACACTTTTTCCTCTCATTTCGGTGACAGAAAGTTTTGGAATCTGAGAGGAGCCACAAATTTCCTTCCACCCAGCGTCCCCCCAAGTCTCCTGATAAAAATGGTACCTCACTTATGTCGGTAGGCCTAGCGCCCACGAAAGGAAATGGCCCAAAACACAACGTGGACACATCACATTTTTTCACAGAAAACAAGGTGCTTTTTACAAAGTGCCTACCTGTGGATTTTGGCCTCTAGCTCAGCCGGCACCTGGGGAAACCTAGCAAACCAGTGCATTTTTGAAAACTAGACACCTAGGGGAATCCAAGATGGGGTGACTTGTGGGGCTCTGACCAGGTTCTGTTACCCAGAATCCTTTGCAAACCTCAAAATTTTACCAAAAAAACACCTTTTCCTCTCATTTCAGTGACAGAAAGTTCTGGAATCTGAGAGGAGCCACAAATTTCCTTCCACCCAGCGTTCCCCCAAGTCTCCCGATAAAAATGGTACCTCACTTGTGTGGGTAGGCCTAGGGCCCACAAAAGGAAATGGCCCAAAACACAACATGGACACATCAAATTTTTTCACAGAAAACAGAGGTGCTTTTTACAAAGTGCCTACCTGTGGATTTTGGCCTCTAGCTCCGCCGGCACCTGGGGAAACCTAGCACACCAGCGCATTTTTGAAAACTAGACACCAAGGGGAATCCAAGATGGGGTGACTTGTGTGGCTCTGATCAGGTTCTGTTACCCAGAATCCTTTGCAAACCTCAAAATTTGACAAAAAAGACACTTTTTCTTCTCATTTCGGTGACAGAAAGTTCTGGAATCTGAGAGGAGCCA
The DNA here is from genome assembly GCF_031143425.1 of Pleurodeles waltl. NCBI lineage: Eukaryota > Metazoa > Chordata > Amphibia > Caudata > Salamandridae > Pleurodeles > Pleurodeles waltl. The sequence continues at coordinate 228,523,777 of NC_090439.1, forward strand.
CAAATTTCCTTCCACCCAGCGTTCCCCCAAGTCTCCAGATAAAAAAGGTACCTCACTTGTGTGGGTAGGCCTAGGGCCCATGAAAGGAAATGGCCCAAAACACAACGTGGACACATCACATTTTTTCACAGAAAACAGTGCCTACCTGTGGACTTTGGCCTCTAGCTCAGTCGGCACCTGGGGAAACCTAGCAAACCAGTGCATTTTTGAAAACTCGAAACCTAGGGGAATCCAAGATGGGGTGACTTGTGGGGCTCTGACCAGGTTCTGTTACCCAGAATCCTTTGCAAACCTCACAATTTGACCAAAAAAATACTTTTTCTTCTAATTTCGGTGACAGAAAGTTCTGGAATTTGAGAGGAGCCACAAATTTCCTTCCACCCAGTGTTCCCCCAAGTCTCCCGATAAAAATGGTACCTCACTTGTGTGGGTAGGCCTAGCGTCCACCAAAGGAAATGGCCCAAAACACAACGTGGACACATCACATTTTTTCACAGAAAACAGAGGTGTTTTTTTGCAAAGTGCCTACCTGTGGATTTTGGCGTCTAGCTCAGTCGGCACCTGGGGAAACCTAGCAAACCAGTGCATTTTAAAAAACTAGACACCTAGGGGAATCCAAGTTGGGGTGACTTGTGGGGATCTGACCAGGTTCTGTTACCCAGTATCCTTTGCAAACCTCAAAATTTGACCCAAAAAACACTTTTTCCTCTCATTTCGGTGACAGAAAGTTTTGGAATCTGAGATGGGCCACAAATTTCCTTCCACCCAGCACTCCCCCAAGTCTCTTGATAAAAATGGTACCTCACTTGTGTGGGTTGGCCTAGCGCCCATGAAAGGAAATGGCCCAAAACACAACGTGGACACATCAAATGTTTTCACAGAAAACAGAGGTGCTTTTTACAAAGTGCCTACCTGTGGATTTTGGCCTCTAGCTCAGCCGGCAGCTGGGGAAACCTAGCAAACCACCGCATTTTTGAAAACTAGACACCTAGGGGAATCCAAGTTGGGGTGACTTGTGGGGATCTGACCAGGTTCTGTTACCCAGAATCCTTTGCAAACCTCAAAATTTGACCAAAAAAATACTTTTTCCTCTCATTTCGGTGACAGAAAGTTCTGGAATTTGAGAGGAGCCACAAATTTCCTTCCACCCAGTGTTTCCCCAAGTCTCCCGATAAAAATGGTACCTCACTTGTGTGGGTAGGCCTAGCGCCCACGAAAGGAAATGGCCCAAAACACAACGTGGACACATCACATTTTTTCACAGAAAACAGAGGTGTTTTTTGCAAAGTGCCTACCTGTGGATTTTGGCCTCTAGCTCAGTCGGCACCTGGGGAAACCTAGCAAACCAGTGCATTTTTGAAAACTAGACACCTAGGGGAATCCAAGTTGGGGTGACTTGTGGGGATCTGACTAGGTTCTGTTACCCAGAATCCTTTGCAAACCTCAAAATTTGACCCAAAAAACACTTTTTCCTCTCATTTCGGTGACAGAAAGTTTTGGAATCTGAGAGGAGCCACAAATTTCCTTCCACCCATCGTCCCCCCAAGTCTCCTGATAAAAATGGTACCTCACTTATGTCGGTAGGCCTAGCGCCCACGAAAGGAAATGGCCCAAAACACAACGTGGACACATCACATTTTTTCACAGAAAACAAGGTGCTTTTTACAAAGTGCCTACCTGTGGATTTTGGCCTCTAGCTCAGCCGGCACCTGGGGAAACCTAGCAAACCAGTGCATTTTTTAAAACTAGACACCTAGGGGAATCCAAGATGGGGTGACTTGTGGGGCTCTGACCAGGTTCTGTTACCCAGAATCCTTTGCAAACCTCAAAATTTTACCAAAAAAACACCTTTTCCTCTCATTTCAGTGACAGAAAGTTCTGGAATCTGAGAGGAGCCACAAATTTCCTTCCACCCAGCGTTCCCCCAAGTCTCCAGATAAAAAAGGTACCTCACTTGTGTGGGTAGGCCTAGGGCCCATGAAAGGAAATGGCCCAAAACACAACGTGGACACATCACATTTTTTCACAGAAAACAGTGCCTACCTGTGGACTTTGGCCTCTAGCTCAGTCGGCACCTGGGGAAACCTAGCAAACCAGCACATTTTTGAAAACTCGAAACCTAGGGGAATCCAAGATGGGGTGACTTGTGGGGCTCAGACCAGTTTCTGTTACCCAGAATCCTTTGCAAACCTCAAAATGTGACCAAACAAACACCTTTTCCTCTAATTTCGGTGACAGAAAGTTCTGGAATTTGAGAGGAGCCACAAATTTCCTTCCACCCAGTGTTCCCCCAAGTCTCCCGATAAAAATGGTACCTCACTTGTGTGGGTAGGCCTAGCGTCCACCAAAGGAAATGGCCCAAAACACAACGTGGACACATCAAATTTTTTCACAGAAAACAGAGGTGTTTTTTTGCAAAGTGCCTACCTGTGGATTTTGGCCTCTAGCTCAGTCGGCACCTGGGGAAACCTAGCAAACCAGTGCATTTTTGAAAACTAGACACCTAGGGGAATCCAAGTTGGGGTGACTTGTGGGGATCTGACTAGGTTCTGTTACCCAGAATCCTTTGCAAACCTCAAAATTTGACCCAAAAAACACTTTTTCCTCTCATTTCGGTGACAGAAAGTTTTGGAATCTGAGAGGAGCCACAAATTTCCTTCCACCCAGCGTCCCCCCAAGTCTCCTGATAAAAATGGTACCTCACTTATGTCGGTAGGCCTAGCGCCCACGAAAGGAAATGGCCCAAAACACAACGTGGACACATCACATTTTTTCACAGAAAACAAGGTGCTTTTTACAAAGTGCCTACCTGTGGATTTTGGCCTCTAGCTCAGCCGGCACCTGGGGAAACCTAGCAAACCAGTGCATTTTTGAAAACTAGACACCTAGGGGAATCCAAGATGGGGTGACTTGTGGGGCTCTGACCAGGTTCTGTTACCCAGAATCCTTTGCAAACCTCAAAATTTTACCAAAAAAACACCTTTTCCTCTCATTTCAGTGACAGAAAGTTCTGGAATCTGAGAGGAGCCACAAATTTCCTTCCACCCAGCGTTCCCCCAAGTCTCCCGATAAAAATGGTACCTCACTTGTGTGGGTAGGCCTAGGGCCCACAAAAGGAAATGGCCCAAAACACAACATGGACACATCAAATTTTTTCACAGAAAACAGAGGTGCTTTTTACAAAGTGCCTACCTGTGGATTTTGGCCTCTAGCTCCGCCGGCACCTGGGGAAACCTAGCACACCAGCGCATTTTTGAAAACTAGACACCAAGGGGAATCCAAGATGGGGTGACTTGTGTGGCTCTGATCAGGTTCTGTTACCCAGAATCCTTTGCAAACCTCAAAATTTGACAAAAAAGACACTTTTTCTTCTCATTTCGGTGACAGAAAGTTCTGGAATCTGAGAGGAGCCACAAATTTCCTTCCACCCAGCGTTCCCCCAAGTCTCCAGATAAAAAAGGTACCTCACTTGTGTGGGTAGGCCTAGGGCCCATGAAAGGAAATGGCCCAAAACACAACGTGGACACATCACATTTTTTCACAGAAAACAGTGCCTACCTGTGGACTTTGGCCTCTAGCTCAGTCGGCACCTGGGGAAACCTAGCAAACCAGTGCATTTTTGAAAACTCGAAACCTAGGGGAATCCAAGATGGGGTGACTTGTGGGGCTCTGACCAGGTTCTGTTACCCAGAATCCTTTGCAAACCTCACAATTTGACCAAAAAAATACTTTTTCTTCTAATTTCGGTGACAGAAAGTTCTGGAATTTGAGAGGAGCCACAAATTTCCTTCCACCCAGTGTTCCCCCAAGTCTCCCGATAAAAATGGTACCTCACTTGTGTGGGTAGGCCTAGCGTCCACCAAAGGAAATGGCCCAAAACACAACGTGGACACATCACATTTTTTCACAGAAAACAGAGGTGTTTTTTTGCAAAGTGCCTACCTGTGGATTTTGGCGTCTAGCTCAGTCGGCACCTGGGGAAACCTAGCAAACCAGTGCATTTTAAAAAACTAGACACCTAGGGGAATCCAAGTTGGGGTGACTTGTGGGGATCTGACCAGGTTCTGTTACCCAGTATCCTTTGCAAACCTCAAAATTTGACCCAAAAAACACTTTTTCCTCTCATTTCGGTGACAGAAAGTTTTGGAATCTGAGATGGGCCACAAATTTCCTTCCACCCAGCACTCCCCCAAGTCTCTTGATAAAAATGGTACCTCACTTGTGTGGGTTGGCCTAGCGCCCATGAAAGGAAATGGCCCAAAACACAACGTGGACACATCAAATGTTTTCACAGAAAACAGAGGTGCTTTTTACAAAGTGCCTACCTGTGGATTTTGGCCTCTAGCTCAGCCGGCAGCTGGGGAAACCTAGCAAACCACCGCATTTTTGAAAACTAGACACCTAGGGGAATCCAAGTTGGGGTGACTTGTGGGGATCTGACCAGGTTCTGTTACCCAGAATCCTTTGCAAACCTCAAAATTTGACCAAAAAAATACTTTTTCCTCTCATTTCGGTGACAGAAAGTTCTGGAATTTGAGAGGAGCCACAAATTTCCTTCCACCCAGTGTTTCCCCAAGTCTCCCGATAAAAATGGTACCTCACTTGTGTGGGTAGGCCTAGCGCCCACAAAAGGAAATGGCCCAAAACACAACGTGGACACATCAAATTTTTTCACAGAAAACAGAGGTGCTTTTTGCAAAGTGCCTACCTGTGGATTTTGGCCTCTAGCTCAGTCGGCACCTGGGGAAACCAAGCAAACCAGTGCATTTTTGAAAACTAGACACCTAGGGGAATCCAAGTTGGGGTGACTTGTGGGGATCTGACTAGGTTCTGTTACCCAGAATCCTTTGCAAACCTCAAAATTTGACCCAAAAAACACTTTTTCCTCTCATTTCGGTGACAGAAAGTTTTGGAATCTGAGAGGAGCCACAAATTTCCTTCCACCCAGCGTTCCCCCAAGTCTCCCGATAAAAATGGTACCTCACTTTTGTGGGTAGGCCTAGCGCCCACGAAAGGAAATGGCTCAAAACACAACGTGAACACATCACATTTTTTCACAGAAAACAGTGCCTACCTCTGGATTTTGGCCTCTAGCTCAGCCGGCACCTGGGGAAACCTAGCTAACCAGGGTATTTTTGAAAACTAGAAACCTAATGGAATCCAAGATGGGGTGACTTGTGGGGCTCTGACCAGGTTCTGTTACCCAGAATCCTTTGCAAACCTCAAAATGTGACCAAACAAACACCTTTTCCTCTCATTTCGGTGACAGAAAGTTCTGGAATTTGGGAGGAGCCACAAATTTCCTTTCACCCAGCGTTCCCCCAAGTCTCCCGATAAAAATGGTACCTCACTTGTGTGGGTAGGCCTAGCGCCCACTAAAGGAAATGGCCCAAAACACAACGTGGACACATCACATTTTTTCACAGAAAACAGAGGTGTTTTTTGCAAAGTGCCTACCTGTGGATTTTGGCCTCTAGCTCAGTCGGCACCTGGGGAAACCTAGCAAACCAGTGTATTTTTGAAAACTAGACACCTAGGGGAATCCCAGTTGGGGTGACTTGTGGGGATCTGACTAGGTTCTGTTACCCAGAATCCTTTGCAAACCTCAAAATTTGACCCAAAAAACACTTTTTCCTCTCATTTCGGTGACAGAAAGTTTTGGAATCTGAGAGGAGCCACAAATTTCCTTCCACCCAGCGTCCCCCCAAGTCTCCTGATAAAAATGGTACCTCACTTATGTCGGTAGGCCTAGCGCCCACGAAAGGAAATGGCCCAAAACACAACGTGGACACATCACATTTTTTCACAGAAAACAAGGTGCTTTTTACAAAGTGCCTACCTGTGGATTTTGGCCTCTAGCTCAGCCGGCACCTGGGGAAACCTAGCAAACCAGTGCATTTTTGAAAACTAGACACCTAGGGGAATCCAAGATGGGGTGACTTGTGGGGCTCTGACCGGTTCTGTTACTCAGAATCCTTTGCAAACCTCACAATTAGACCAAAAAAACACCTTTTCCTCTCATTTCAGTGACAGAAAGTTCTGGAATCTGAGAGGAGCCACAAATTTCCTTCCACCCAGCGTTCCCCCAAGTCTCCAGATAAAAATGGTACCTCACTTGTGTGGGTAGGCCTAGGGCCCACAAAAGGAAATGGCCCAAAACACAACATGGACACATCAAATTTTTTCACAGAAAACAGAGGTGCTTTTTACAAAGTGCCTTCCTGTGGATTTTGGCCTCTAGCTCCGCCGGCACCTGGCGAAACCTAGCACACCAGCGCATTTTTGAAAATTAGACACCAAGGGGAATCCAAGATGGGGTGACTTGTGTGGCTCTGATCAGGTTCTGTTACCCAGAATCCTTTGCAAACCTCAAAATTTGACAAAAAAAACACTTTTTCTTCTCATTTCGGTGACAGAAAGTTCTGGAATCTGAGAGGAGCCACAAATTTCCTTCCACCCAGCGTTCCCCCAAGTCTCCAGATAAAAATGGTACCTCACTTGTGTGGGTAGGCCTAGGGCCCATGAAAGGAAATGGCCCAAAACACAACGTGGACACATCAAATTTTTTCACAGAAAACAGTGCCTACCTGTGGACTTTGGCCTCTAGCTCAGTCGGCACCTGGGGAAACCTAGCAAACCAGCGCATTTTTGAAAACTTGAAACCTAGGGGAATCCAAGATGGGGTGACTTGTGGGGCTCTGACCAGGTTCTGTTACCCAGAATCCTTTGCAAACCTCACAATTTGACCAAAAAAATACTTTTTCCTCTAATTTCGGTGACAGAAAGTTCTGGAATTTGAGAGGAGCCACAAATTTCCTTCCACCCAGTGTTCCCCCAAGTTTCCCGATAAAAATGGTACCTCACTTGTGTGGGTAGGCCTAGCGTCCACCAAAGGAAATGGCCCAAAACACAACGTGGACACATCACATTTTTTCACAGAAAACAGAGGTGTTTTTTTGCAAAGTGCCTACCTGTGGATTTTGGCCTCTAGCTCAGTCGGCACCTGGGGAAACCTAGCAAACCAGTGCATTTTAAAAAACTAGACACCTAGGGGAATCCAAGTTGGGGTGACTTGTGGGGATCTGACCAGGTTCTGTTACCCAGTATCCTTTGCAAACCTCAAAATTTGACCCAAAAAACACTTTTTCCTCTCATTTCGGTGACAGAAAGTTTTGGAATCTGAGAGGGGCCACAAATTTCCTTCCACCCAGCACTCCCCCAAGTCTCTTGATAAAAATGGTACCTCACTTGTGTGGGTTGGCCTAGCGCCCATGAAAGGAAATGGCCCAAAACACAACGTGGACACATCAAATGTTTTCACAGAAAACAGAGGTGCTTTTTACAAAGTGCCTACCTGTGGATTTTGGCCTCTAGCTCAGCCGGCAGCTGGGGAAACCTAGCAAACCAGTGCATTTTTGAAAACTAGACACCTAGGGGAATCCAAGATGGGGTGACTTGTGGGGCTCTGACCAGGTTCTGTTACCCAGAATCCTTTGCAAACCTCAAAATTTGACCAAAAAAACACCTTTTCATCTCATTTCGGTGACAGAAAGTTCTGGAATTTGAGAGGAGCCACAAATTTCATTCCACCCAGCGTTCCCCCAAGTCTCCCGATAAAAATGGTACCTCACTTTTGTGGGTAGGCCTAGCGCCCACGAAAGGAAATGGCTCAAAACACAACGTGGACACATCACATTTTTTCACAGAAAACAGAGGTGCTTTTTACAAAGTGCCTACCTGTGGATTTTGGCCTCTAGCTCAGCCGGCACCTGGGGAAACCAAGCAAACCAGCGCATTTTTTTAAACTAGACACCTAGGGGAATCCAAGATGGGGTGACTTGTGGGGCTCTGACCAGGTTCTGTTACCCAGAATCCTTTGCAAACCTCAAAATTTGACCAAAAAAACACTTTTTCCTCTCATTTCGGTGACAGAAAGTTCTGGAATCTGAGAGGAGCCACAAATTTCCTTCCACCCAGCGTCCCCCCAAGTCTCCTGATAAAAATGGTACCTCACTTATGTCGGTAGGCCTAGCGCCCACGAAAGGAAATGGCCCAAAACACAACGTGGACACATCAAATTTTTTCCCAGAAAACAAGGTGCTTTTTACAAAGTGCCTACCTGTGGATTTTGGCCTCTAGCTCAGCCGGCACCTGGGGAAACCTAGCAAACCAGTGCATTTTTGAAAACTAGACACCTAGGGGAATCCAAGATGGGGTGACTTGTGGGGCTCTGACCAGGTTCTGTTACCCAGAATCCTTTGCAAACCTCAAAATTTGACCAAAAAAACACCTTTTCCTCTCATTTCAGTGACAGAAAGTTCTGGAATCTGAGAGGAGCCACAAATTTCCTTCCACCCAGCGTTCCCCCAAGTCTCAAGATAAAAATGGTACCTCACTTGTGTGGGTAGGCCTAGGGCCCACAAAAGGAAATGGCCCAAAACACAACATGGACACATCAAATTTTTTCACAGAAAACAAGGTGCTTTTTACAAAGTGCCTACCTGTGGATTTTGGCCTCTAGCTCAGCCGGCACCTGGGGAAACCTAGCAAACCAGTGCATTTTTGAAAACTAGACACCTAGGGGAATCCAAGATGGGGTGACTTGTGGGGCTCTGACCAGGTTCTGTTACCCAGAATCCTTTGCAAACCTCAAAAGTTGACCAAAAAAACACCTCTTCCTCTCATTTCGGTGACAGAAAGTTCTGGAATCTGAGAGGAGCCACAAATTTCCTTCCACCCAGCGTTCCCCCAAGTCTCCAGATAAAAATGGTACCTCACTTGTGTGGGTAGGCCTAGGGCCCATGAAAGGAAATGGCCCAAAACACAACGTGGACACATCACATTTTTTCACAGAAAACCGTGCCTACCTGTGGACTTTGGCCTCTAGCTCAGTCGGCACCTGGGGAAACCTAGGAAACCAGCGCATTTTTTTAAACTCGAAACCTAGGGGAATCCAAGATGGGGTGACTTGTGGGGCTCTGACCGGTTCTGTTACCCAGAATCCTTTGCAAACCTCACAATTTGACCAAAAAAATACTTTTTCCTCTAATTTCGGTGACAGAAAGTTCTGGAATTTGAGAGGAGCCACAAATTTCCTTCCACCCAGTGTTCCCCCAAGTTTCCCGATAAAAATGGTACCTCACTTGTGTGGGTAGGCCTAGCGTCCACCAAAGGAAATGGCCCAAAACACAACGTGGACACATCACATTTTTTCACAGAAAACAGAGGTGTTTTTTTGCAAAGTGCCTACCTGTGGATTTTGGCCTCTAGCTCAGTCGGCACCTGGGGAAACCTAGCAAACCAGTGCATTTTAAAAAACTAGACACCTAGGGGAATCCAAGTTGGGGTGACTTGTGGGGATCTGACCAGGTTCTGTTACCCAGTATCCTTTGCAAACCTCAAAATTTGACCCAAAAAACACTTTTTCCTCTCATTTCGGTGACAGAAAGTTTTGGAATCTGAGAGGGGCCACAAATTTCCTTCCACCCAGCACTCCCCCAAGTCTCTTGATAAAAATGGTACCTCACTTGTGTGGGTAGGCCTAGCGCCCATGAAAGGAAATGGCCCAAAACACAACGTGGACACATCAAATGTTTTCACAGAAAACAGAGGTGCTTTTTACAAAGTGCCTACCTGTGGATTTTGGCCTCTAGCTCAGCCGGCAGCTGGGGAAACCTAGCAAACCAGTGCATTTTTGAAAACTAGACACCTAGGGGAATCCAAGATGGGGTGACTTGTGGGGCTCTGACCAGGTTCTGTTACCCAGAATCCTTTGCAAACCTCAAAATTTGACCAAAAAAACACCTTTTCATCTCATTTCGGTGACAGAAAGTTCTGGAATTTGAGAGGAGCCACAAATTTCATTCCACCCAGCGTTCCCCCAAGTCTCCCGATAAAAATGGTACCTCACTTTTGTGGGTAGGCCTAGCGCCCACGAAAGGAAATGGCTCAAAACACAACGTGGACACATCACATTTTTTCACAGAAAACAGAGGTGCTTTTTACAAAGTGCCTACCTGTGGATTTTGGCCTCTAGCTCAGCCGGCACCTGGGGAAACCAAGCAAACCAGCGCATTTTTTTAAACTAGACACCTAGGGGAATCCAAGATGGGGTGACTTGTGGGGCTCTAACCAGGTTCTGTTACCCAGAATCCTTTGCAAACCTCAAAATTTGACCAAAAAAACACTTTTTCCTCTCATTTCGGTGACAGAAAGTTCTGGAATCTGAGAGGAGCCACAAATTTCCTTCCACCCAGCGTCCCCCCAAGTCTCCTGATAAAAATGGTACCTCACTTATGTCGGTAGGCCTAGCGCCCGCGAAAGGAAATGGCCCAAAACACAACGTGGACACATCAAATTTTTTCCCAGAAAACAAGGTGCTTTTTACAAAGTGCCTACCTGTGGATTTTGGCCTCTAGCTCAGCCGGCACCTGGGGAAACCTAGCAAACCAGTGCATTTTTGAAAACTAGACACCTAGGGGAATCCAAGATGGGGTGACTTGTGGGGCTCTGACCAGGTTCTGTTACCCAGAATCCTTTGCAAACCTCAAAATTTGACCAAAAAAACACCTTTTCCTCTCATTTCAGTGACAGAAAGTTCTGGAATCTGAGAGGAGCCACAAATTTCCTTCCACCCAGCGTTCCCCCAAGTCTCAAGATAAAAATGGTACCTCACTTGGGTGGGTAGGCCTAGGGCCCACAAAAGGAAATGGCCCAAAACACAACATGGACACATCAATTTTTTTCACAGAAAACAAGGTGCTTTTTACAAAGTGCCTACCTGTGGATTTTGGCCTCTAGCTCAGCCGGCACCTGGGGAAACCTAGCAAACCAGTGCATTTTTGAAAACTAGACACCTAGGGGAATCCAAGATGGGGTGACTTGTGGGGCTCTGACCAGGTTCTGTTACCCAGAATCCTTTGCAAACCTCAAAATTTGACCAAAAAAACACCTTTTCCTCTCATTTCGGTGACAGAAAGTTCTGGAATCTGAGAGGAGCCACAAATTTCCTTCCACCCAGCGTTCCCCCAAGTCTCCAGATAAAAATGGTACCTCACTTGTGTGGGTAGGCCTAGGGCCCATGAAAGGAAATGGCCCAAAACACAACGTGGACACATCACATTTTTTCACAGAAAACCGTGCCTACCTGTGGACTTTGGCCTCTAGCTCAGTCGGCACCTGGGGAAACCTAGGAAACCAGCGCATTTTTTAAAACTCGAAACCTAGGGGAATCCAAGATGGGGTGACTTGTGGGGCTCTGACCAGGTTCTGTTACCCAGAATCCTTTGCAAACCTCACAATTTGACCAAAAAAATACTTTTTCCTCTAATTTCGGTGACAGAAAGTTCTGGAATTTGAGAGGAGCCACAAATTTCCTTCCACCCAGTGTTCCCCCAAGTTTCCCGATAAAAATGGTACCTCACTTGTGTGGGTAGGCCTAGCGTCCACCAAAGGAAATGGCCCAAAACACAACGTGGACACATCACATTTTTTCACAGAAAACAGAGGTGTTTTTTTGCAAAGTGCCTACCTGTGGATTTTGGCCTCTAGCTCAGTCGGCACCTGGGGAAACCTAGCAAACCAGTGCATTTTAAAAAACTAGACACCTAGGGGAATCCAAGTTGGGGTGACTTGTGGGGATCTGACCAGGTTCTGTTACCCAGTATCCTTTGCAAACCTCAAAATTTGACCCAAAAAACACTTTTTCCTCTCATTTCGGTGACAGAAAGTTTTGGAATCTGAGAGGGGCCACAAATTTCCTTCCACCCAGCACTCCCCCAAGTCTCTTGATAAAAATGGTACCTCACTTGTGTGGGTTGGCCTAGCGCCCATGAAAGGAAATGGCCCAAAACACAACGTGGGCACATCAAATGTTTTCACAGAAAACAGAGGTGCTTTTTACAAAGTGCCTACCTGTGGATTTTGGCCTCTAGCTCAGCCGGCAGCTGGGGAAACCTAGCAAACCAGTGCATTTTTGAAAACTAGACACCTAGGGGAATCCAAGATGGGGTGACTTGTGGGGCTCTGACCAGGTTCTGTTACCCAGAATCCTTTGCAAACCTCAAAATTTGACCAAGAAAACACCTTTTCCTCTCATTTCAGTGACAGAAAGTTCTGGAATCTGAGAGGGGCCACAAATTTCCTTCCACCCAGCGTTCCCCCAAGTCTCCAGATAAAAAAGGTACCTCACTTGTGTGGGTAGGCCTAGGGCCCATGAAAGGAAATGGCCCAAAACACAACGTGGACACATCACATTTTTTCACAGAAAACAGTGCCTACCTGTGGACTTTGGCCTCTAGCTCAGTCGGCACCTGGGGAAACCTAGCAAACCAGCGCATTTTTGAAAACTCGAAACCTAGGGGAATCCAAGATGGGGTGACTTGTGGGGCTCAGACCAGTTTCTGTTACCCAGAATCCTTTGCAAACCTCAAAATGTGACGAAACAAACACCTTTTCCTCTAATTTCGGTGACAGAAAGTTCTGGAATTTGAGAGGAGCCACAAATTTCCTTCCACCCAGTGTTCCCCCAAGTCTCCCGATAAAAATGGTACCTCACTTGTGTGGGTAGGCCTAGCGTCCACCAAAGGAAATGGCCCAAAACACAACGTGGACACATCAAATTTTTTCACAGAAAACAGAGGTGTTTTTTTGCAAAGTGCCTACCTGTGGATTTTGGCCTCTAGCTCAGTCGGCACCTGGGGAAACATAGCAAACCAGTGCATTTTTGAAAACTAGACACCTAGGGGAATCCAAGTTGGGGTGACTTGTGGGGATCTGACTAGGTTCTGTTACCCAGAATCCTTTGCAAACCTCAAAATTTGACCCAAAAAACACTTTTTCCTCTCATTTCGGTGACAGAAAGTTTTGGAATCTGAGAGGAGCCACAAATTTCCTTCCACCCAGCGTCCCCCCAAGTCTCCTGATAAAAATGGTACCTCACTTATGTCGGTAGGCCTAGCGCCCACGAAAGGAAATGGCCCAAAACACAACGTGGACACATCACATTTTTTCACAGAAAACAAGGTGCTTTTTACAAAGTGCCTACCTGTGGATTTTGGCCTCTAGCTCAGCCGGCACCTGGGGAAACCTAGCAAACCAGTGCATTTTTGAAAACTAGACACCTAGGGGAATCCAAGATGGGGTGACTTGTGGGGCTCTGACCAGGTTCTGTTACCCAGAATCCTTTGCAAACCTCAAAATTTTACCAAAAAAACACCTTTTCCTCTCATTTCAGTGACAGAAAGTTCTGGAATCTGAGAGGAGCCACAAATTTCCTTCCACCCAGCGTTCCCCCAAGTCTCCCGATAAAAATGGTACCTCACTTGTGTGGGTAGGCCTAGGGCCCACAAAAGGAAATGGCCCAAAACACAACATGGACACATCAAATTTTTTCACAGAAAACAGAGGTGCTTTTTACAAAGTGCCTACCTGTGGATTTTGGCCTCTAGCTCCGCCGGCACCTGGGGAAACCTAGCACACCAGCGCATTTTTGAAAACTAGACACCAAGGGGAATCCAAGATGGGGTGACTTGTGTGGCTCTGATCAGGTTCTGTTACCCAGAATCCTTTGCAAACCTCAAAATTTGACAAAAAAGACACTTTTTCTTCTCATTTCGGTGACAGAAAGTTCTGGAATCTGAGAGGAGCCACAAATTTCCTTCCACCCAGCGTTCCCCCAAGTCTCCAGATAAAAAAGGTACCTCACTTGTGTGGGTAGGCCTAGGGCCCATGAAAGGAAATGGCCCAAAACACAACGTGGACACATCACATTTTTTCACAGAAAACAGTGCCTACCTGTGGACTTTGGCCTCTAGCTCAGTCGGCACCTGGGGAAACCTAGCAAACCAGTGCATTTTTGAAAACTCGAAACCTAGGGGAATCCAAGATGGGGTGACTTGTGGGGCTCTGACCAGGTTCTGTTACCCAGAATCCTTTGCAAACCTCACAATTTGACCAAAAAAATACTTTTTCCTCTAATTTCGGTGACAGAAAGTTCTGGAATTTGAGAGGAGCCACAAATTTCCTTCCACCCAGTGTTCCCCCAAGTCTCCCGATAAAAATGGTACCTCACTTGTGTGGGTAGGCCTAGCGTCCACCAAAGGAAATGGCCCAAAACACAACGTGGACACATCACATTTTTTCACAGAAAACAGAGGTGTTTTTTTGCAAAGTGCCTACCTGTGGATTTTGGCGTCTAGCTCAGTCGGCACCTGGGGAAACCTAGCAAACCAGTGCATTTTAAAAAACTAGACACCTAGGGGAATCCAAGTTGGGGTGACTTGTGGGGATCTGACCAGGTTCTGTTACCCAGTATCCTTTGCAAACCTCAAAATTTGACCCAAAAAACACTTTTTCCTCTCATTTCGGTGACAGAAAGTTTTGGAATCTGAGAGGGGCCACAAATTTCCTTCCACCCAGCACTCCCCCAAGTCTCTTGATAAAAATGGTACCTCACTTGTGTGGGTTGGCCTAGCGCCCATGAAAGGAAATGGCCCAAAACACAACGTGGACACATCAAATGTTTTCACAGAAAACAGAGGTGCTTTTTACAAAGTGCCTACCTGTGGATTTTGGCCTCTAGCTCAGCCGGCAGCTGGGGAAACCTAGCAAACCACCGCATTTTTGAAAACTAGACACCTAGGGGAATCCAAGTTGGGGTGACTTGTGGGGATCTGACCAGGTTCTGTTACCCAGAATCCTTTGCAAACCTCAAAATTTGACCAAAAAAATACTTTTTCCTCTCATTTCGGTGACAGAAAGTTCTGGAATTTGAGAGGAGCCACAAATTTCCTTCCACCCAGTGTTTCCCCAAGTCTCCCGAAAAAAATGGTACCTCACTTGTGTGGGTAGGCCTAGCGCCCACAAAAGGAAATGGCCCAAAACACAACGTGGACACATCAAATTTTTTCACAGAAAACAGAGGTGCTTTTTACAAAGTGCCTACCTGTGGATTTTGGCCTCTAGCTCAGCCGGCACCTGGGGAAACCTAGCAAACCAGCGCATTTTTTTAAACTAGACACCAAGGGGAATCCAAGATGGGGTGACTTGTGTGGCTCTGATCAGGTTCTGTTACCCAGAATCCTTTGCAAACCTCAAAATTTGACAAAAAAAACACTTTTTCTTCTCATTTCGGTGACAGAAAGTTCTGGAATCTGAGAGGAGCCACAAATTTCCTTCCACCCAGCGTTCCCCCAAGTCTCCAGATAAAAATGGTACCTCACTTGTGTGGGTAGGCCTAGGGCCCATGAAAGGAAATGGCCCAAAACACAACGTGGACACATCAAATTTTTTCACAGAAAACAGTGCCTACCTGTGGACTTTGGCCTCTAGCTCAGTCGGCACCTGGGGAAACCTAGCAAACCAGCGCATTTTTGAAAACTTGAAACCTAGGGGAATCCAAGATGGGGTGACTTGTGGGGCTCTGACCAGGTTCTGTTACCCAGAATCCTTTGCAAACCTCACAATTTGACCAAAAAAATACTTTTTCCTCTAATTTCGGTGACAGAAAGTTCTGGAATTTGAGAGGAGCCACAAATTTCCTTCCACCCAGTGTTCCCCCAAGTTTCCCGATAAAAATGGTACCTCACTTGTGTGGGTAGGCCTAGCGTCCACCAAAGGAAATGGCCCAAAACACAACGTGGACACATCACATTTTTTCACAGAAAACAGAGGTGTTTTTTTGCAAAGTGCCTACCTGTGGATTTTGGCCTCTAGCTCAGTCGGCACCTGGGGAAACCTAGCAAACCAGTGCATTTTAAAAAACTAGACACCTAGGGGAATCCAAGTTGGGGTGACTTGTGGGGATCTGACCAGGTTCTGTTACCCAGTATCCTTTGCAAACCTCAAAATTTGACCCAAAAAACACTTTTTCCTCTCATTTCGGTGACAGAAAGTTTTGGAATCTGAGAGGGGCCACAAATTTCCTTCCACCCAGCACTCCCCCAAGTCTCTTGATAAAAATGGTACCTCACTTGTGTGGGTTGGCCTAGCGCCCATGAAAGGAAATGGCCCAAAACACAACGTGGACACATCAAATGTTTTCACAGAAAACAGAGGTGCTTTTTACAAAGTGCCTACCTGTGGATTTTGGCCTCTAGCTCAGCCGGCAGCTGGGGAAACCTAGCAAACCAGTGCATTTTTGAAAACTAGACACCTAGGGGAATCCAAGATGGGGTGACTTGTGGGGCTCTGACCAGGTTCTGTTACCCAGAATCCTTTGCAAACCTCAAAATTTGACCAAAAAAACACCTTTTCATCTCATTTCGGTGACAGAAAGTTCTGGAATTTGAGAGGAGCCACAAATTTCATTCCACCCAGCGTTCCCCCAAGTCTCCCGATAAAAATGGTACCTCACTTTTGTGGGTAGGCCTAGCGCCCACGAAAGGAAATGGCTCAAAACACAACGTGGACACATCACATTTTTTCACAGAAAACAGAGGTGCTTTTTACAAAGTGCCTACCTGTGGATTTTGGCCTCTAGCTCAGCCGGCACCTGGGGAAACCAAGCAAACCAGCGCATTTTTTTAAACTAGACACCTAGGGGAATCCAAGATGGGGTGACTTGTGGGGCTCTGACCAGGTTCTGTTACCCAGAATCCTTTGCAAACCTCAAAATTTGACCAAAAAAACACTTTTTCCTCTCATTTCGGTGACAGAAAGTTCTGGAATCTGAGAGGAGCCACAAATTTCCTTCCACCCAGCGTCCCCCCAAGTCTCCTGATAAAAATGGTACCTCACTTATGTCGGTAGGCCTAGCGCCCACGAAAGGAAATGGCCCAAAACACAACGTGGACACATCAAATTTTTTCCCAGAAAACAAGGTGCTTTTTACAAAGTGCCTACCTGTGGATTTTGGCCTCTAGCTCAGCCGGCACCTGGGGAAACCTAGCAAACCAGTGCATTTTTGAAAACTAGACACCTAGGGGAATCCAAGATGGGGTGACTTGTGGGGCTCTGACCAGGTTCTGTTACCCAGAATCCTTTGCAAACCTCAAAATTTGACCAAAAAAACACCTTTTCCTCTCATTTCAGTGACAGAAAGTTCTGGAATCTGAGAGGAGCCACAAATTTCCTTCCACCCAGCGTTCCCCCAAGTCTCAAGATAAAAATGGTACCTCACTTGTGTGGGTAGGCCTAGGGCCCACAAAAGGAAATGGCCCAAAACACAACATGGACACATCAAATTTTTTCACAGAAAACAAGGTGCTTTTTACAAAGTGCCTACCTGTGGATTTTGGCCTCTAGCTCAGCCGGCACCTGGGGAAACCTAGCAAACCAGTGCATTTTTGAAAACTAGACACCTAGGGGAATCCAAGATGGGGTGACTTGTGGGGCTCTGACCAGGTTCTGTTACCCAGAATCCTTTGCAAACCTCAAAAGTTGACCAAAAAAACACCTCTTCCTCTCATTTCGGTGACAGAAAGTTCTGGAATCTGAGAGGAGCCACAAATTTCATTCCACCCAGCGTTCCCCCAAGTCTCCCGATAAAAATGGTACCTCACTTTTGTGGGTAGGCCTAGCGCCCACGAAAGGAAATGGCTCAAAACACAACGTGGACACATCACATTTTTTCACAGAAAACAGAGGTGCTTTTTACAAAGTGCCTACCTGTGGATTTTGGCCTCTAGCTCAGCCGGCACCTGGGGAAACCAAGCAAACCAGCGCATTTTTTTAAACTAGACACCTAGGGGAATCCAAGATGGGGTGACTTGTGGGGCTCTAACCAGGTTCTGTTACCCAGAATCCTTTGCAAACCTCAAAATTTGACCAAAAAAACACTTTTTCCTCTCATTTCGGTGACAGAAAGTTCTGGAATCTGAGAGGAGCCACAAATTTCCTTCCACCCAGCGTCCCCCCAAGTCTCCTGATAAAAATGGTACCTCACTTATGTCGGTAGGCCTAGCGCCCGCGAAAGGAAATGGCCCAAAACACAACGTGGACACATCAAATTTTTTCCCAGAAAACAAGGTGCTTTTTACAAAGTGCCTACCTGTGGATTTTGGCCTCTAGCTCAGCCGGCACCTGGGGAAACCTAGCAAACCAGTGCATTTTTGAAAACTAGACACCTAGGGGAATCCAAGATGGGGTGACTTGTGGGGCTCTGACCAGGTTCTGTTACCCAGAATCCTTTGCAAACCTCAAAATTTGACCAAAAAAACACCTTTTCCTCTCATTTCAGTGACAGAAAGTTCTGGAATCTGAGAGGAGCCACAAATTTCCTTCCACCCAGCGTTCCCCCAAGTCTCAAGATAAAAATGGTACCTCACTTGGGTGGGTAGGCCTAGGGCCCACAAAAGGAAATGGCCCAAAACACAACATGGACACATCAATTTGTTTCACAGAAAACAAGGTGCTTTTTACAAAGTGCCTACCTGTGGATTTTGGCCTCTAGCTCAGCCGGCACCTGGGGAAACCTAGCAAACCAGTGCATTTTTGAAAACTAGACACCTAGGGGAATCCAAGATGGGGTGACTTGTGGGGCTCTGACCAGGTTCTGTTACCCAGAATCCTTTGCAAACCTCAAAATTTGACCAAAAAAACACCTTTTCCTCTCATTTCGGTGACAGAAAGTTCTGGAATCTGAGAGGAGCCACAAATTTCCTTCCACCCTGCGTTCCCCCAAGTCTCCAGATAAAAATGGTACCTCACTTGTGTGGGTAGGCCTAGGGCCCATGAAAGGAAATGGCCCAAAACACAACGTGGACACATCACATTTTTTCACAGAAAACCGTGCCTACCTGTGGACTTTGGCCTCTAGCTCAGTCGGCACCTGGGGAAACCTAGGAAACCAGCGCATTTTTTAAAACTCGAAACCTAGGGGAATCCAAGATGGGGTGACTTGTGGGGCTCTGACCAGGTTCTGTTACCCAGAATCCTTTGCAAACCTCACAATTTGACCAAAAAAATACTTTTTCCTCTAATTTCGGTGACAGAAAGTTCTGGAATTTGAGAGGAGCCACAAATTTCCTTCCACCCAGTGTTCCCCCAAGTTTCCCGATAAAAATGGTACCTCACTTGTGTGGGTAGGCCTAGCGTCCACCAAAGGAAATGGCCCAAAACACAACGTGGACACATCACATTTTTTCACAGAAAACAGAGGTGTTTTTTTGCAAAGTGCCTACCTGTGGATTTTGGCCTCTAGCTCAGTCGGCACCTGGGGAAACCTAGCAAACCAGTGCATTTTAAAAAACTAGACACCTAGGGGAATCCAAGTTGGGGTGACTTGTGGGGATCTGACCAGGTTCTGTTACCCAGTATCCTTTGCAAACCTCAAAATTTGACCCAAAAAACACTTTTTCCTCTCATTTCGGTGACAGAAAGTTTTGGAATCTGAGAGGGGCCACAAATTTCCTTCCACCCAGCACTCCCCCAAGTCTCTTGATAAAAATGGTACCTCACTTGTGTGGGTTGGCCTAGCGCCCATGAAAGGAAATGGCCCAAAACACAACGTGGGCACATCAAATGTTTTCACAGAAAACAGAGGTGCTTTTTACAAAGTGCCTACCTGTGGATTTTGGCCTCTAGCTCAGCCGGCAGCTGGGGAAACCTAGCAAACCAGTGCATTTTTTAAAACTAGACACCTAGGGGAATCCAAGATGGGGTGACTTGTGGGGCTCTGACCAGGTTCTGTTACCCAGAATCCTTTGCAAACCTCAAAATTTGACCAAGAAAACACCTTTTCCTCTCATTTCAGTGACAGAAAGTTCTGGAATCTGAGAGGAGCCACAAATTTCCTTCCACCCAGCGTTCCCCCAAGTCTCCAGATAAAAAAGGTACCTCACTTGTGTGGGTAGGCCTAGGGCCCATGAAAGGAAATGGCCCAAAACACAACGTGGACACATCACATTTTTTCACAGAAAACAGTGCCTACCTGTGGACTTTGGCCTCTAGCTCAGTCGGCACCTGGGGAAACCTAGCAAACCAGCGCATTTTTGAAAACTCGAAACCTAGGGGAATCCAAGATGGGGTGACTTGTGGGGCTCAGACCAGTTTCTGTTACCCAGAATCCTTTGCAAACCTCAAAATGTGACCAAACAAACACCTTTTCCTCTAATTTCGGTGACAGAAAGTTCTGGAATTTGAGAGGAGCCACAAATTTCCTTCCACCCAGTGTTCCCCCAAGTCTCCCGATAAAAATGGTACCTCACTTGTGTGGGTAGGCCTAGCGTCCACCAAAGGAAATGGCCCAAAACACAACGTGGACACATCAAATTTTTTCACAGAAAACAGAGGTGTTTTTTTGCAAAGTGCCTACCTGTGGATTTTGGCCTCTAGCTCAGTCGGCACCTGGGGAAACCTAGCAAACCAGTGCATTTTTGAAAACTAGACACCTAGGGGAATCCAAGTTGGGGTGACTTGTGGGGATCTGACTAGGTTCTGTTACCCAGAATCCTTTGCAAACCTCAAAATTTGACCCAAAAAACACTTTTTCCTCTCATTTCGGTGACAGAAAGTTTTGGAATCTGAGAGGAGCCACAAATTTCCTTCCACCCAGCGTCCCCCCAAGTCTCCTGATAAAAATGGTACCTCACTTATGTCGGTAGGCCTAGCGCCCACGAAAGGAAATGGCCCAAAACACAACGTGGACACATCACATTTTTTCACAGAAAACAAGGTGCTTTTTACAAAGTGCCTACCTGTGGATTTTGGCCTCTAGCTCAGCCGGCACCTGGGGAAACCTAGCAAACCAGTGCATTTTTGAAAACTAGACACCTAGGGGAATCCAAGATGGGGTGACTTGTGGGGCTCTGACCAGGTTCTGTTACCCAGAATCCTTTGCAAACCTCAAAATTTTACCAAAAAAACACCTTTTCCTCTCATTTCAGTGACAGAAAGTTCTGGAATCTGAGAGGAGCCACAAATTTCCTTCCACCCAGCGTTCCCCCAAGTCTCCCGATAAAAATGGTACCTCACTTGTGTGGGTAGGCCTAGGGCCCACAAAAGGAAATGGCCCAAAACACAACATGGACACATCAAATTTTTTCACAGAAAACAGAGGTGCTTTTTACAAAGTGCCTACCTGTGGATTTTGGCCTCTAGCTCCGCCGGCACCTGGGGAAACCTAGCACACCAGCGCATTTTTGAAAACTAGACACCAAGGGGAATCCAAGATGGGGTGACTTGTGTGGCTCTGATCAGGTTCTGTTACCCAGAATCCTTTGCAAACCTAAAAATTTGACAAAAAAGACACTTTTTCTTCTCATTTCGGTGACAGAAAGTTCTGGAATCTGAGAGGAGCCACAAATTTCCTTCCACCCAGCGTTCCCCCAAGTCTCCAGATAAAAAAGGTACCTCACTTGTGTGGGTAGGCCTAGGGCCCATGAAAGGAAATGGCCCAAAACACAACGTGGACACATCACATTTTTTCACAGAAAACAGTGCCTACCTGTGGACTTTGGCCTCTAGCTCAGTCGGCACCTGGGGAAACCTAGCAAACCAGTGCATTTTTGAAAACTCGAAACCTAGGGGAATCCAAGATGGGGTGACTTGTGGGGCTCTGACCAGGTTCTGTTACCCAGAATCCTTTGCAAACCTCACAATTTGACCAAAAAAATACTTTTTCCTCTAATTTCGGTGACAGAAAGTTCTGGAATTTGAGAGGAGCCACAAATTTCCTTCCACCCAGTGTTCCCCCAAGTTTCCCGATAAAAATGGTACCTCACTTGTGTGGGTAGGCCTAGCGTCCACCAAAGGAAATGGCCCAAAACACAACGTGGACACATCACATTTTTTCACAGAAAACAGAGGTGTTTTTTTGCAAAGTGCCTACCTGTGGATTTTGGCCTCTAGCTCAGTCGGCACCTGGGGAAACCTAGCAAACCAGTGCATTTTAAAAAACTAGACACCTAGGGGAATCCAAGTTGGGGTGACTTGTGGGGATCTGACCAGGTTCTGTTACCCAGTATCCTTTGCAAACCTCAAAATTTGACCCAAAAAACACTTTTTCCTCTCATTTCGGTGACAGAAAGTTTTGGAATCTGAGAGGGGCCACAAATTTCCTTCCACCCAGCACTCCCCCAAGTCTCTTGATAAAAATGGTACCTCACTTGTGTGGGTTGGCCTAGCGCCCATGAAAGGAAATGGCCCAAAACACAACGTGGGCACATCAAATGTTTTCACAGAAAACAGAGGTGCTTTTTACAAAGTGCCTACCTGTGGATTTTGGCCTCTAGCTCAGCCGGCAGCTGGGGAAACCTAGCAAACCAGTGCATTTTTTAAAACTAGACACCTAGGGGAATCCAAGATGGGGTGACTTGTGGGGCTCTGACCAGGTTCTGTTACCCAGAATCCTTTGCAAACCTCAAAATTTGACCAAGAAAACACCTTTTCCTCTCATTTCAGTGACAGAAAGTTCTGGAATCTGAGAGGAGCCACAAATTTCCTTCCACCCAGCGTTCCCCCAAGTCTCCAGATAAAAAAGGTACCTCACTTGTGTGGGTAGGCCTAGGGCCCATGAAAGGAAATGGCCCAAAACACAACGTGGACACATCACATTTTTTCACAGAAAACAGTGCCTACCTGTGGACTTTGGCCTCTAGCTCAGTCGGCACCTGGGGAAACCTAGCAAACCAGCGCATTTTTGAAAACTCGAAACCTAGGGGAATCCAAGATGGGGTGACTTGTGGGGCTCAGACCAGTTTCTGTTACCCAGAATCCTTTGCAAACCTCAAAATGTGACCAAACAAACACCTTTTCCTCTAATTTCGGTGACAGAAAGTTCTGGAATTTGAGAGGAGCCACAAATTTCCTTCCACCCAGTGTTCCCCCAAGTCTCCCGATAAAAATGGTACCTCACTTGTGTGGGTAGGCCTAGCGTCCACCAAAGGAAATGGCCCAAAACACAACGTGGACACATCAAATTTTTTCACAGAAAACAGAGGTGTTTTTTTGCAAAGTGCCTACCTGTGGATTTTGGCCTCTAGCTCAGTCGGCACCTGGGGAAACCTAGCAAACCAGTGCATTTTTGAAAACTAGACACCTAGGGGAATCCAAGTTGGGGTGACTTGTGGGGATCTGACTAGGTTCTGTTACCCAGAATCCTTTGCAAACCTCAAAATTTGACCCAAAAAACACTTTTTCCTCTCATTTCGGTGACAGAAAGTTTTGGAATCTGAGAGGAGCCACAAATTTCCTTCCACCCAGCGTCCCCCCAAGTCTCCTGATAAAAATGGTACCTCACTTATGTCGGTAGGCCTAGCGCCCACGAAAGGAAATGGCCCAAAACACAACGTGGACACATCACATTTTTTCACAGAAAACAAGGTGCTTTTTACAAAGTGCCTACCTGTGGATTTTGGCCTCTAGCTCAGCCGGCACCTGGGGAAACCTAGCAAACCAGTGCATTTTTGAAAACTAGACACCTAGGGGAATCCAAGATGGGGTGACTTGTGGGGCTCTGACCAGGTTCTGTTACCCAGAATCCTTTGCAAACCTCAAAATTTTACCAAAAAAACACCTTTTCCTCTCATTTCAGTGACAGAAAGTTCTGGAATCTGAGAGGAGCCACAAATTTCCTTCCACCCAGCGTTCCCCCAAGTCTCCCGATAAAAATGGTACCTCACTTGTGTGGGTAGGCCTAGGGCCTACAAAAGGAAATGGCCCAAAACACAACATGGACACATCAAATTTTTTCACAGAAAACAGAGGTGCTTTTTACAAAGTGCCTACCTGTGGATTTTGGCCTCTAGCTCCGCCGGCACCTGGGGAAACCTAGCACACCAGCGCATTTTTGAAAACTAGACACCAAGGGGAATCCAAGATGGGGTGACTTGTGTGGCTCTGATCAGGTTCTGTTACCCAGAATCCTTTGCAAACCTAAAAATTTGACAAAAAAGACACTTTTTCTTCTCATTTCGGTGACAGAAAGTTCTGGAATCTGAGAGGAGCCACAAATTTCCTTCCACCCAGCGTTCCCCCAAGTCTCCAGATAAAAAAGGTACCTCACTTGTGTGGGTAGGCCTAGGGCCCATGAAAGGAAATGGCCCAAAACACAACGTGGACACATCACATTTTTTCACAGAAAACAGTGCCTACCTGTGGACTTTGGCCTCTAGCTCAGTCGGCACCTGGGGAAACCTAGCAAACCAGTGCATTTTTGAAAACTCGAAACCTAGGGGAATCCAAGATGGGGTGACTTGTGGGGCTCTGACCAGGTTCTGTTACCCAGAATCCTTTGCAAACCTCACAATTTGACCAAAAAAATACTTTTTCCTCTAATTTCGGTGACAGAAAGTTCTGGAATTTGAGAGGAGCCACAAATTTCCTTCCACCCAGTGTTCCCCCAAGTCTCCCGATAAAAATGGTACCTCACTTGTGTGGGTAGGCCTAGCGTCCACCAAAGGAAATGGCCCAAAACACAACGTGGACACATCACATTTTTTCACAGAAAACAGAGGTGTTTTTTTGCAAAGTGCCTACCTGTGGATTTTGGCGTCTAGCTCAGTCGGCACCTGGGGAAACCTAGCAAACCAGTGCATTTTAAAAAACTAGACACCTAGGGGAATCCAAGTTGGGGTGACTTGTGGGGATCTGACCAGGTTCTGTTACCCAGTATCCTTTGCAAACCTCAAAATTTGACCCAAAAAACACTTTTTCCTCTCATTTCGGTGACAGAAAGTTTTGGAATCTGAGAGGGGCCACAAATTTCCTTCCACCCAGCACTCCCCCAAGTCTCTTGATAAAAATGGTACCTCACTTGTGTGGGTTGGCCTAGCGCCCATGAAAGGAAATGGCCCAAAACACAACGTGGACACATCAAATGTTTTCACAGAAAACAGAGGTGCTTTTTACAAAGTGCCTACCTGTGGATTTTGGCCTCTAGCTCAGCCGGCAGCTGGGGAAACCTAGCAAACCACCGCATTTTTGAAAACTAGACACCTAGGGGAATCCAAGTTGGGGTGACTTGTGGGGATCTGACCAGGTTCTGTTACCCAGAATCCTTTGCAAACCTCAAAATTTGACCAAAAAAATACTTTTTCCTCTCATTTCGGTGACAGAAAGTTCTGGAATTTGAGAGGAGCCACAAATTTCCTTCCACCCAGTGTTTCCCCAAGTCTCCCGAAAAAAATGGTACCTCACTTGTGTGGGTAGGCCTAGCGCCCACAAAAGGAAATGGCCCAAAACACAACGTGGACACATCAAATTTTTTCACAGAAAACAGAGGTGCTTTTTACAAAGTGCCTACCTGTGGATTTTGGCCTCTAGCTCAGCCGGCACCTGGGGAAACCTAGCAAACCAGCGCATTTTTTTAAACTAGACACCAAGGGGAATCCAAGATGGGGTGACTTGTGTGGCTCTGATCAGGTTCTGTTACCCAGAATCCTTTGCAAACCTCAAAATTTGACAAAAAAAACACTTTTTCTTCTCATTTCGGTGACAGAAAGTTCTGGAATCTGAGAGGAGCCACAAATTTCCTTCCACCCAGCGTTCCCCCAAGTCTCCAGATAAAAATGGTACCTCACTTGTGTGGGTAGGCCTAGGGCCCATGAAAGGAAATGGCCCAAAACACAACGTGGACACATCAAATTTTTTCACAGAAAACAGTGCCTACCTGTGGACTTTGGCCTCTAGCTCAGTCGGCACCTGGGGAAACCTAGCAAACCAGCGCATTTTTGAAAACTTGAAACCTAGGGGAATCCAAGATGGGGTGACTTGTGGGGCTCTGACCAGGTTCTGTTACCCAGAATCCTTTGCAAACCTCACAATTTGACCAAAAAAATACTTTTTCCTCTAATTTCGGTGACAGAAAGTTCTGGAATTTGAGAGGAGCCACAAATTTCCTTCCACCCAGTGTTCCCCCAAGTTTCCCGATAAAAATGGTACCTCACTTGTGTGGGTAGGCCTAGCGTCCACCAAAGGAAATGGCCCAAAACACAACGTGGACACATCACATTTTTTCACAGAAAACAGAGGTGTTTTTTTGCAAAGTGCCTACCTGTGGATTTTGGCCTCTAGCTCAGTCGGCACCTGGGGAAACCTAGCAAACCAGTGCATTTTAAAAAACTAGACACCTAGGGGAATCCAAGTTGGGGTGACTTGTGGGGATCTGACCAGGTTCTGTTACCCAGTATCCTTTGCAAACCTCAAAATTTGACCCAAAAAACACTTTTTCCTCTCATTTCGGTGACAGAAAGTTTTGGAATCTGAGAGGGGCCACAAATTTCCTTCCACCCAGCACTCCCCCAAGTCTCTTGATAAAAATGGTACCTCACTTGTGTGGGTTGGCCTAGCGCCCATGAAAGGAAATGGCCCAAAACACAACGTGGACACATCAAATGTTTTCACAGAAAACAGAGGTGCTTTTTACAAAGTGCCTACCTGTGGATTTTGGCCTCTAGCTCAGCCGGCAGCTGGGGAAACCTAGCAAACCAGTGCATTTTTGAAAACTAGACACCTAGGGGAATCCAAGATGGGGTGACTTGTGGGGCTCTGACCAGGTTCTGTTACCCAGAATCCTTTGCAAACCTCAAAATTTGACCAAAAAAACACCTTTTCATCTCATTTCGGTGACAGAAAGTTCTGGAATTTGAGAGGAGCCACAAATTTCATTCCACCCAGCGTTCCCCCAAGTCTCCCGATAAAAATGGTACCTCACTTTTGTGGGTAGGCCTAGCGCCCACGAAAGGAAATGGCTCAAAACACAACGTGGACACATCACATTTTTTCACAGAAAACAGAGGTGCTTTTTACAAAGTGCCTACCTGTGGATTTTGGCCTCTAGCTCAGCCGGCACCTGGGGAAACCAAGCAAACCAGCGCATTTTTTTAAACTAGACACCTAGGGGAATCCAAGATGGGGTGACTTGTGGGGCTCTGACCAGGTTCTGTTACCCAGAATCCTTTGCAAACCTCAAAATTTGACCAAAAAAACACTTTTTCCTCTCATTTCGGTGACAGAAAGTTCTGGAATCTGAGAGGAGCCACAAATTTCCTTCCACCCAGCGTCCCCCCAAGTCTCCTGATAAAAATGGTACCTCACTTATGTCGGTAGGCCTAGCGCCCACGAAAGGAAATGGCCCAAAACACAACGTGGACACATCAAATTTTTTCCCAGAAAACAAGGTGCTTTTTACAAAGTGCCTACCTGTGGATTTTGGCCTCTAGCTCAGCCGGCACCTGGGGAAACCTAGCAAACCAGTGCATTTTTGAAAACTAGACACCTAGGGGAATCCAAGATGGGGTGACTTGTGGGGCTCTGACCAGGTTCTGTTACCCAGAATCCTTTGCAAACCTCAAAATTTGACCAAAAAAACACCTTTTCCTCTCATTTCAGTGACAGAAAGTTCTGGAATCTGAGAGGAGCCACAAATTTCCTTCCACCCAGCGTTCCCCCAAGTCTCAAGATAAAAATGGTACCTCACTTGTGTGGGTAGGCCTAGGGCCCACAAAAGGAAATGGCCCAAAACACAACATGGACACATCAAATTTTTTCACAGAAAACAAGGTGCTTTTTACAAAGTGCCTACCTGTGGATTTTGGCCTCTAGCTCAGCCGGCACCTGGGGAAACCTAGCAAACCAGTGCATTTTTGAAAACTAGACACCTAGGGGAATCCAAGATGGGGTGACTTGTGGGGCTCTGACCAGGTTCTGTTACCCAGAATCCTTTGCAAACCTCAAAAGTTGACCAAAAAAACACCTCTTCCTCTCATTTCGGTGACAGAAAGTTCTGGAATCTGAGAGGAGCCACAAATTTCCTTCCACCCAGCGTTCCCCCAAGTCTCCAGATAAAAATGGTACCTCACTTGTGTGGGTAGGCCTAGGGCCCATGAAAGGAAATGGCCCAAAACACAACGTGGACACATCACATTTTTTCACAGAAAACCGTGCCTACCTGTGGACTTTGGCCTCTAGCTCAGTCGGCACCTGGGGAAACCTAGGAAACCAGCGCATTTTTTTAAACTCGAAACCTAGGGGAATCCAAGATGGGGTGACTTGTGGGGCTCTGACCGGTTCTGTTACCCAGAATCCTTTGCAAACCTCACAATTTGACCAAAAAAATACTTTTTCCTCTAATTTCGGTGACAGAAAGTTCTGGAATTTGAGAGGAGCCACAAATTTCCTTCCACCCAGTGTTCCCCCAAGTTTCCCGATAAAAATGGTACCTCACTTGTGTGGGTAGGCCTAGCGTCCACCAAAGGAAATGGCCCAAAACACAACGTGGACACATCACATTTTTTCACAGAAAACAGAGGTGTTTTTTTGCAAAGTGCCTACCTGTGGATTTTGGCCTCTAGCTCAGTCGGCACCTGGGGAAACCTAGCAAACCAGTGCATTTTAAAAAACTAGACACCTAGGGGAATCCAAGTTGGGGTGACTTGTGGGGATCTGACCAGGTTCTGTTACCCAGTATCCTTTGCAAACCTCAAAATTTGACCCAAAAAACACTTTTTCCTCTCATTTCGGTGACAGAAAGTTTTGGAATCTGAGAGGGGCCACAAATTTCCTTCCACCCAGCACTCCCCCAAGTCTCTTGATAAAAATGGTACCTCACTTGTGTGGGTAGGCCTAGCGCCCATGAAAGGAAATGGCCCAAAACACAACGTGGACACATCAAATGTTTTCACAGAAAACAGAGGTGCTTTTTACAAAGTGCCTACCTGTGGATTTTGGCCTCTAGCTCAGCCGGCAGCTGGGGAAACCTAGCAAACCAGTGCATTTTTGAAAACTAGACACCTAGGGGAATCCAAGATGGGGTGACTTGTGGGGCTCTGACCAGGTTCTGTTACCCAGAATCCTTTGCAAACCTCAAAATTTGACCAAAAAAACACCTTTTCATCTCATTTCGGTGACAGAAAGTTCTGGAATTTGAGAGGAGCCACAAATTTCATTCCACCCAGCGTTCCCCCAAGTCTCCCGATAAAAATGGTACCTCACTTTTGTGGGTAGGCCTAGCGCCCACGAAAGGAAATGGCTCAAAACACAACGTGGACACATCACATTTTTTCACAGAAAACAGAGGTGCTTTTTACAAAGTGCCTACCTGTGGATTTTGGCCTCTAGCTCAGCCGGCACCTGGGGAAACCAAGCAAACCAGCGCATTTTTTTAAACTAGACACCTAGGGGAATCCAAGATGGGGTGACTTGTGGGGCTCTAACCAGGTTCTGTTACCCAGAATCCTTTGCAAACCTCAAAATTTGACCAAAAAAACACTTTTTCCTCTCATTTCGGTGACAGAAAGTTCTGGAATCTGAGAGGAGCCACAAATTTCCTTCCACCCAGCGTCCCCCCAAGTCTCCTGATAAAAATGGTACCTCACTTATGTCGGTAGGCCTAGCGCCCGCGAAAGGAAATGGCCCAAAACACAACGTGGACACATCAAATTTTTTCCCAGAAAACAAGGTGCTTTTTACAAAGTGCCTACCTGTGGATTTTGGCCTCTAGCTCAGCCGGCACCTGGGGAAACCTAGCAAACCAGTGCATTTTTGAAAACTAGACACCTAGGGGAATCCAAGATGGGGTGACTTGTGGGGCTCTGACCAGGTTCTGTTACCCAGAATCCTTTGCAAACCTCAAAATTTGACCAAAAAAACACCTTTTCCTCTCATTTCAGTGACAGAAAGTTCTGGAATCTGAGAGGAGCCACAAATTTCCTTCCACCCAGCGTTCCCCCAAGTCTCAAGATAAAAATGGTACCTCACTTGGGTGGGTAGGCCTAGGGCCCACAAAAGGAAATGGCCCAAAACACAACATGGACACATCAATTTTTTTCACAGAAAACAAGGTGCTTTTTACAAAGTGCCTACCTGTGGATTTTGGCCTCTAGCTCAGCCGGCACCTGGGGAAACCTAGCAAACCAGTGCATTTTTGAAAACTAGACACCTAGGGGAATCCAAGATGGGGTGACTTGTGGGGCTCTGACCAGGTTCTGTTACCCAGAATCCTTTGCAAACCTCAAAATTTGACCAAAAAAACACCTTTTCCTCTCATTTCGGTGACAGAAAGTTCTGGAATCTGAGAGGAGCCACAAATTTCCTTCCACCCAGCGTTCCCCCAAGTCTCCAGATAAAAATGGTACCTCACTTGTGTGGGTAGGCCTAGGGCCCATGAAAGGAAATGGCCCAAAACACAACGTGGACACATCACATTTTTTCACAGAAAACCGTGCCTACCTGTGGACTTTGGCCTCTAGCTCAGTCGGCACCTGGGGAAACCTAGGAAACCAGCGCATTTTTTAAAACTCGAAACCTAGGGGAATCCAAGATGGGGTGACTTGTGGGGCTCTGACCAGGTTCTGTTACCCAGAATCCTTTGCAAACCTCACAATTTGACCAAAAAAATACTTTTTCCTCTAATTTCGGTGACAGAAAGTTCTGGAATTTGAGAGGAGCCACAAATTTCCTTCCACCCAGTGTTCCCCCAAGTTTCCCGATAAAAATGGTACCTCACTTGTGTGGGTAGGCCTAGCGTCCACCAAAGGAAATGGCCCAAAACACAACGTGGACACATCACATTTTTTCACAGAAAACAGAGGTGTTTTTTTGCAAAGTGCCTACCTGTGGATTTTGGCCTCTAGCTCAGTCGGCACCTGGGGAAACCTAGCAAACCAGTGCATTTTAAAAAACTAGACACCTAGGGGAATCCAAGTTGGGGTGACTTGTGGGGATCTGACCAGGTTCTGTTACCCAGTATCCTTTGCAAACCTCAAAATTTGACCCAAAAAACACTTTTTCCTCTCATTTCGGTGACAGAAAGTTTTGGAATCTGAGAGGGGCCACAAATTTCCTTCCACCCAGCACTCCCCCAAGTCTCTTGATAAAAATGGTACCTCACTTGTGTGGGTTGGCCTAGCGCCCATGAAAGGAAATGGCCCAAAACACAACGTGGGCACATCAAATGTTTTCACAGAAAACAGAGGTGCTTTTTACAAAGTGCCTACCTGTGGATTTTGGCCTCTAGCTCAGCCGGCAGCTGGGGAAACCTAGCAAACCAGTGCATTTTTTAAAACTAGACACCTAGGGGAATCCAAGATGGGGTGACTTGTGGGGCTCTGACCAGGTTCTGTTACCCAGAATCCTTTGCAAACCTCAAAATTTGACCAAGAAAACACCTTTTCCTCTCATTTCAGTGACAGAAAGTTCTGGAATCTGAGAGGAGCCACAAATTTCCTTCCACCCAGCGTTCCCCCAAGTCTCCAGATAAAAAAGGTACCTCACTTGTGTGGGTAGGCCTAGGGCCCATGAAAGGAAATGGCCCAAAACACAACGTGGACACATCACATTTTTTCACAGAAAACAGTGCCTACCTGTGGACTTTGGCCTCTAGCTCAGTCGGCACCTGGGGAAACCTAGCAAACCAGCGCATTTTTGAAAACTCGAAACCTAGGGGAATCCAAGATGGGGTGACTTGTGGGGCTCAGACCAGTTTCTGTTACCCAGAATCCTTTGCAAACCTCAAAATGTGACCAAACAAACACCTTTTCCTCTAATTTCGGTGACAGAAAGTTCTGGAATTTGAGAGGAGCCACAAATTTCCTTCCACCCAGTGTTCCCCCAAGTCTCCCGATAAAAATGGTACCTCACTTGTGTGGGTAGGCCTAGCGTCCACCAAAGGAAATGGCCCAAAACACAACGTGGACACATCAAATTTTTTCACAGAAAACAGAGGTGTTTTTTTGCAAAGTGCCTACCTGTGGATTTTGGCCTCTAGCTCAGTCGGCACCTGGGGAAACCTAGCAAACCAGTGCATTTTTGAAAACTAGACACCTAGGGGAATCCAAGTTGGGGTGACTTGTGGGGATCTGACTAGGTTCTGTTACCCAGAATCCTTTGCAAACCTCAAAATTTGACCCAAAAAACACTTTTTCCTCTCATTTCGGTGACAGAAAGTTTTGGAATCTGAGAGGAGCCACAAATTTCCTTCCACCCAGCGTCCCCCCAAGTCTCCTGATAAAAATGGTACCTCACTTATGTCGGTAGGCCTAGCGCCCACGAAAGGAAATGGCCCAAAACACAACGTGGACACATCACATTTTTTCACAGAAAACAAGGTGCTTTTTACAAAGTGCCTACCTGTGGATTTTGGCCTCTAGCTCAGCCGGCACCTGGGGAAACCTAGCAAACCAGTGCATTTTTGAAAACTAGACACCTAGGGGAATCCAAGATGGGGTGACTTGTGGGGCTCTGACCAGGTTCTGTTACCCAGAATCCTTTGCAAACCTCAAAATTTTACCAAAAAAACACCTTTTCCTCTCATTTCAGTGACAGAAAGTTCTGGAATCTGAGAGGAGCCACAAATTTCCTTCCACCCAGCGTTCCCCCAAGTCTCCCGATAAAAATGGTACCTCACTTGTGTGGGTAGGCCTAGGGCCCACAAAAGGAAATGGCCCAAAACACAACATGGACACATCAAATTTTTTCACAGAAAACAGAGGTGCTTTTTACAAAGTGCCTACCTGTGGATTTTGGCCTCTAGCTCCGCCGGCACCTGGGGAAACCTAGCACACCAGCGCATTTTTGAAAACTAGACACCAAGGGGAATCCAAGATGGGGTGACTTGTGTGGCTCTGATCAGGTTCTGTTACCCAGAATCCTTTGCAAACCTCAAAATTTGACAAAAAAGACACTTTTTCTTCTCATTTCGGTGACAGAAAGTTCTGGAATCTGAGAGGAGCCACAAATTTCCTTCCACCCAGCGTTCCCCCAAGTCTCCAGATAAAAAAGGTACCTCACTTGTGTGGGTAGGCCTAGGGCCCATGAAAGGAAATGGCCCAAAACACAACGTGGACACATCACATTTTTTCACAGAAAACAGTGCCTACCTGTGGACTTTGGCCTCTAGCTCAGTCGGCACCTGGGGAAACCTAGCAAACCAGTGCATTTTTGAAAACTCGAAACCTAGGGGAATCCAAGATGGGGTGATTTGTGGGGCTCTGACCAGGTTCTGTTACCCAGAATCCTTTGCAAACCTCACAATTTGACCAAAAAAATACTTTTTCCTCTAATTTCGGTGACAGAAAGTTCTGGAATTTGAGAGGAGCCACAAATTTCCTTCCACCCAGTGTTCCCCCAAGTCTCCCGATAAAAATGGTACCTCACTTGTGTGGGTAGGCCTAGCGTCCACCAAAGGAAATGGCCCAAAACACAACGTGGACACATCACATTTTTTTTACAGAAAACAGAGGTGTTTTTTTGCAAAGTGCCTACCTGTGGATTTTGGCGTCTAGCTCAGTCGGCACCTGGGGAAACCTAGCAAACCAGTGCATTTTAAAAAACTAGACACCTAGGGGAATCCAAGTTGGGGTGACTTGTGGGGATCTGACCAGGTTCTGTTACCCAGTATCCTTTGCAAACCTCAAAATTTGACCCAAAAAACACTTTTTCCTCTCATTTCGGTGACAGAAAGTTTTGGAATCTGAGAGGGGCCACAAATTTCCTTCCACCCAGCACTCCCCCAAGTCTCTTGATAAAAATGGTACCTCACTTGTGTGGGTTGGCCTAGCGCCCATGAAAGGAAATGGCCCAAAACACAACGTGGACACATCAAATGTTTTCACAGAAAACAGAGGTGCTTTTTACAAAGTGCCTACCTGTGGATTTTGGCCTCTAGCTCAGCCGGCAGCTGGGGAAACCTAGCAAACCACCGCATTTTTGAAAACTAGACACCTAGGGGAATCCAAGTTGGGGTGACTTGTGGGGATCTGACCAGGTTCTGTTACCCAGAATCCTTTGCAAACCTCAAAATTTGACCAAAAAAATACTTTTTCCTCTCATTTCGGTGACAGAAAGTTCTGGAATTTGAGAGGAGCCACAAATTTCCTTCCACCCAGTGTTTCCCCAAGTCTCCCGAAAAAAATGGTACCTCACTTGTGTGGGTAGGCCTAGCGCCCACAAAAGGAAATGGCCCAAAACACAACGTGGACACATCAAATTTTTTCACAGAAAACAGAGGTGCTTTTTACAAAGTGCCTACCTGTGGATTTTGGCCTCTAGCTCAGCCGGCACCTGGGGAAACCTAGCAAACCAGCGCATTTTTTTAAACTAGACACCTAGGGGAATCCAAGATGGGGTGACTTGTGGGGCTCTGACCAGGTTCTGTTACCCAGAATCCTTTGCAAACCTCAATATTTGACCAAAAAAACACTTTTTCCTCTCATTTCGGTGACAGAAAGTTCTGGAATCTGAGAGGAGCCACAAATTTCCTTCCACCCAGCGTTCCCCCAAGTCTCCCGATAAAAATGGTACCTCACTTTTGTGGGTAGGCCTAGCGCCCACGAAAGGAAATGGCTCAAAACACAACGTGAACACATCACATTTTTTCACAGAAAACAGTGCCTACCTCTGGATTTTGGCCTCTAGCTCAGCCGGCACCTGGGGAAACCTAGCTAACCAGGGTATTTTTGAAAACTAGAAACCTAATGGAATCCAAGATGGGGTGACTTGTGGGGCTCTGACCAGGTTCTGTTACCCAGAATCCTTTGCAAACCTCAAAATGTGACCAAACAAACACCTTTTCCTCTCATTTCGGTGACAGAAAGTTCTGGAATTTGGGAGGAGCCACAAATTTCCTTTCACCCAGCGTTCCCCCAAGTCTCCCGATAAAAATGGTACCTCACTTGTGTGGGTAGGCCTAGCGCCCACTAAAGGAAATGGCCCAAAACACAACGTGGACACATCACATTTTTTCACAGAAAACAGAGGTGTTTTTTGCAAAGTGCCTACCTGTGGATTTTGGCCTCTAGCTCAGTCGGCACCTGGGGAAACCTAGCAAACCAGTGTATTTTTGAAAACTAGACACCTAGGGGAATCCCAGTTGGGGTGACTTGTGGGGATCTGACTAGGTTCTGTTACCCAGAATCCTTTGCAAACCTCAAAATTTGACCCAAAAAACACTTTTTCCTCTCATTTCGGTGACAGAAAGTTTTGGAATCTGAGAGGAGCCACAAATTTCCTTCCACCCAGCGTCCCCCCAAGTCTCCTGATAAAAATGGTACCTCACTTATGTCGGTAGGCCTAGCGCCCACGAAAGGAAATGGCCCAAAACACAACGTGGACACATCAAATTTTTTCACAGAAAACAAGGTGCTTTTTACAAAGTGCCTACCTGTGGATTTTGGCCTCTAGCTCAGCCGGCACCTGGGGAAACCTAGCAAACCAGTGCATTTTTGAAAACTAGACACCTAGGGGAATCCAAGATGGGGTGACTTGTGGGGCTCTGACCGGTTCTGTTACCCAGAATCCTTTGCAAACCTCACAATTAGACCAAAAAAACACCTTTTCCTCTCATTTCGGTGACAGAAAGTTCTGGAATCTGAGAGGAGCCACAAATTTCCTTCCACCCAGCGTTCCCCCAAGTCTCCAGATAAAAATGGTACCTCACTTGTGTGGGTAGGCCTAGGGCCCATGAAAGGAAATGGCCCAAAACACAACGTGGACACATCACATTTTTTCACAGAAAACCGTGCCTACCTGTGGACTTTGGCCTCTAGCTCAGTCGGCACCTGGGGAAACCTAGGAAACCAGCGCATTGTTTTAAACTCGAAACCTAGGGGAATCCGAGATGGGGTGACTTGTGGGGCTCTGACCGGTTCTGTTACCCAGAATCCTTTGCAAACCTCACAATTTGACCAAAAAAATACTTTTTCCTCTAATTTCGGTGACAGAAAGTTCTGGAATTTGAGAGGAGCCACAAATTTCCTTCCACCCAGTGTTCCCCCAAGTTTCCCGATAAAAATGGTACCTCACTTGTGTGGGTAGGCCTAGCGTCCACCAAAGGAAATGGCCCAAAACACAACGTGGACACATCACATTTTTTCACAGAAAACAGAGGTGTTTTTTTGCAAAGTGCCTACCTGTGGATTTTGGCCTCTAGCTCAGTCGGCACCTGGGGAAACCTAGCAAACCAGTGCATTTTAAAAAACTAGACACCTAGGGGAATCCAAGTTGGGGTGACTTGTGGGGATCTGACCAGGTTCTGTTACCCAGTATCCTTTGCAAACCTCAAAATTTGACCCAAAAAACACTTTTTCCTCTCATTTCGGTGACAGAAAGTTTTGGAATCTGAGAGGGGCCACAAATTTCCTTCCACCCAGCACTCCCCCAAGTCTCTTGATAAAAATGGTACCTCACTTGTGTGGGTAGGCCTAGCGCCCATGAAAGGAAATGGCCCAAAACACAACGTGGACACATCAAATGTTTTCACAGAAAACAGAGGTGCTTTTTACAAAGTGCCTACCTGTGGATTTTGGCCTCTAGCTCAGCCGGCAGCTGGGGAAACCTAGCAAACCAGTGCATTTTTGAAAACTAGACACCTAGGGGAATCCAAGATGGGGTGACTTGTGGGGCTCTGACCAGGTTCTGTTACCCAGAATCCTTTGCAAACCTCAAAATTTGACCAAAAAAACACCTTTTCATCTCATTTCGGTGACAGAAAGTTCTGGAATTTGAGAGGAGCCACAAATTTCATTCCACCCAGCGTTCCCCCAAGTCTCCCGATAAAAATGGTACCTCACTTTTGTGGGTAGGCCTAGCGCCCACGAAAGGAAATGGCTCAAAACACAACGTGGACACATCACATTTTTTCACAGAAAACAGAGGTGCTTTTTACAAAGTGCCTACCTGTGGATTTTGGCCTCTAGCTCAGCCGGCACCTGGGGAAACCAAGCAAACCAGCGCATTTTTTTAAACTAGACACCTAGGGGAATCCAAGATGGGGTGACTTGTGGGGATCTGACTAGGTTCTGTTACCCAGAATCCTTTGCAAACCTCAAAATTTGACCCAAAAAACACTTTTTCCTCTCATTTCGGTGACAGAAAGTTTTGGAATCTGAGAGGGGCCACAAATTTCCTTCCACCCAGCACTCCCCCAAGTCTCTTGATAAAAATGGTACCTCACTTGTGTGGGTTGGCCTAGCGCCCATGAAAGGAAATGGCCCAAAACACAACGTGGACACATCAAATGTTTTCACAGAAAACAGAGGTGCTTTTTACAAAGTGCCTACCTGTGGATTTTGGCCTCTAGCTCAGCCGGCAGCTGGGGAAACCTAGCAAACCACCGCATTTTTGAAAACTAGACACCTAGGGGAATCCAAGTTGGGGTGACTTGTGGGGATCTGACCAGGTTCTGTTACCCAGAATCCTTTGCAAACCTCAAAATTTGACCAAAAAAATACTTTTTCCTCTCATTTCGGTGACAGAAAGTTCTGGAATTTGAGAGGAGCCACAAATTTCCTTCCACCCAGTGTTTCCCCAAGTCTCCCGATAAAAATGGTACCTCACTTGTGTGGGTAGGCCTAGCGCCCACAAAAGGAAATGGCCCAAAACACAACGTGGACACATCAAATTTTTTCACAGAAAACAGAGGTGCTTTTTACAAAGTGCCTACCTGTGGATTTTGGCCTCTAGCTCAGCCGGCACCTGGGGAAACCTAGCAAACCAGCGCATTTTTTTAAACTAGACACCTAGGGGAATCCAAGATGGGGTGACTTGTGGGGCTCTGACCAGGTTCTGTTACCCAGAATCCTTTGCAAACCTCAAAATTTGACCAAAAAAACACTTTTTCCTCTCATTTCGGTGACAGAAAGTTCTGGAATCTGAGAGGAGCCACAAATTTCCTTCCACCCAGCGTTCCCCCAAGTCTCCCGATAAAAATGGTACCTCACTTGTGTGGGTAGGCCTAGCGCCCACGAAAGGAAATGGCCCAAAACACAACGTGGACACATCACATTTTTTCACTGAAAACAGAGGTGTTTTTTGCAAAGTGCCTACCTGTGGATTTTGGCCTCTAGCTCAGTCGGCACCTGGGGAAACCAAGCAAACCAGTGCATTTTTGAAAACTAGACACCTAGGGGAATCCAAGTTGGGGTGACTTGTGGGGATCTGACTAGGTTCTGTTACCCAGAATCCTTTGCAAACCTCAAAATTTGACCCAAAAAACACTTTTTCCTCTCATTTAGGTGACAGAAAGTTTTGGAATCTGAGAGGAGCCACAAATTTCCTTCCACCCAGCGTTCCCCCAAGTCTCCCGATAAAAATGGTACCTCACTTTTGTGGGTAGGCCTAGCGCCCACGAAAGGAAATGGCTCAAAACACAACGTGAACACATCACATTTTTTCACAGAAAACAGTGCCTACCTCTGGATTTTGGCCTCTAGCTCAGCCGGCACCTGGGGAAACCTAGCTAACCAGGGTATTTTTGAAAACTAGAAACCTAATGGAATCCAAGATGGGGTGACTTGTGGGGCTCTGACCAGGTTCTGTTACCCAGAATCCTTTGCAAACCTCAAAATGTGACCAAACAAACACCTTTTCCTCTCATTTCAGTGACAGAAAGTTCTGGAATTTGGGAGGAGCCACAAATTTCCTTTCACCCAGCGTTCCCCCAAGTCTCCCGATAAAAATGGTACCTCACTTGTGTGGGTAGGCCTAGCGCCCACTAAAGGAAATGGCCCAAAACACAACGTGGACACATCACATTTTTTCACAGAAAACAGAGGTGTTTTTTGCAAAGTGCCTACCTGTGGATTTTGGCCTCTAGCTCAGTCGGCACCTGGGGAAACCTAGCAAACCAGTGTATTTTTGAAAACTAGACACCTAGGGGAATCCCAGTTGGGGTGACTTGTGGGGATCTGACTAGGTTCTGTTACCCAGAATCCTTTGCAAACCTCAAAATTTGACCCAAAAAACACTTTTTCCTCTCATTTCGGTGACAGAAAGTTTTGGAATCTGAGAGGAGCCACAAATTTCCTTCCACCCAGCGTCCCCCCAAGTCTCCTGATAAAAATGGTACCTCACTTATGTCGGTAGGCCTAGTGCCCACGAAAGGAAATGGCCCAAAACACAACGTGGACACATCAATTTTTTTCACAGAAAACAAGGTGCTTTTTACAAAGTGCCTACCTGTGGATTTTGGCCTCTAGCTCAGCCGGCACCTGGGGAAACCTAGCAAACCAGTGCATTTTTGAAAACTAGACACCTAGGGGAATCCAAGATGGGGTGACTTGTGGGGCTCTGACCGGTTCTGTTACCCAGAATCCTTTGCAAACCTCACAATTAGACCAAAAAAACACCTTTTCCTCTCATTTCGGTGACAGAAAGTTCTGGAATCTGAGAGGAGCCACAAATTTCCTTCCACCCAGCGTTCCCCCAAGTCTCCAGATAAAAATGGTACCTCACTTGTGTGGGTAGGCCTAGGGCCCATGAAAGGAAATGGCCCAAAACACAACGTGGACACATCACATTTTTTCACAGAAAACCGTGCCTACCTGTGGACTTTGGCCTCTAGCTCAGTCGGCACCTGGGGAAACCTAGGAAACCAGCGCATTTTTTTAAACTCGAAACCTAGGGGAATCCGAGATGGGGTGACTTGTGGGGCTCTGACCGGTTCTGTTACCCAGAATCCTTTGCAAACCTCACAATTTGACCAAAAAAATACTTTTTCCTCTAATTTCGGTGACAGAAAGTTCTGGAATTTGAGAGGAGCCACAAATTTCCTTCCACCCAGTGTTCCCCCAAGTTTCCCGATAAAAATGGTACCTCACTTGTGTGGGTAGGCCTAGCGTCCACCAAAGGAAATGGCCCAAAACACAACGTGGACACATCACATTTTTTCACAGAAAACAGAGGTGTTTTTTTGCAAAGTGCCTACCTGTGGATTTTGGCCTCTAGCTCAGTCGGCACCTGGGGAAACCTAGCAAACCAGTGCATTTTAAAAAACTAGACACCTAGGGGAATCCAAGTTGGGGTGACTTGTGGGGATCTGACCAGGTTCTGTTACCCAGTATCCTTTGCAAACCTCAAAATTTGACCCAAAAAACACTTTTTCCTCTCATTTCGGTGACAGAAAGTTTTGGAATCTGAGAGGGGCCACAAATTTCCTTCCACCCAGCACTCCCCCAAGTCTCTTGATAAAAATGGTACCTCACTTGTGTGGGTTGGCCTAGCGCCCATGAAAGGAAATGGCCCAAAACACAACGTGGACACATCAAATGTTTTCACAGAAAACAGAGGTGCTTTTTACAAAGTGCCTACCTGTGGATTTTGGCCTCTAGCTCAGCCGGCAGCTGGGGAAACCTAGCAAACCAGTGCATTTTTGAAAACTAGACACCTAGGGGAATCCAAGTTGGGGTGACTTGTGGGGATCTGACCAGGTTCTGTTACCCAGAATCCTTTGCAAACCTCAAAATTTGACCAAAAAAATACTTTTTCCTCTCATTTCGGTGACAGAAAGTTCTGGAATTTGAGAGGAGCCACAAATTTCCTTCCACCCAGTGTTTCCCCAAGTCTCCCGAAAAAAATGGTACCTCACTTGTGTGGGTAGGCCTAGCGCCCACAAAAGGAAATGGCCCAAAACACAACGTGGACACATCAAATTTTTTCACAGAAAACAGAGGTGCTTTTTACAAAGTGCCTACCTGTGGATTTTGGCCTCTAGCTCAGCCGGCACCTGGGGAAACCTAGCAAACCAGCGCATTTTTTTAAACTAGACACCTAGGGGAATCCAAGATGGGGTGACTTGTGGGGCTCTGACCAGGTTCTGTTACCCAGAATCCTTTGCAAACCTCAATATTTGACCAAAAAAACACTTTTTCCTCTCATTTCGGTGACAGAAAGTTCTGGAATCTGAGAGGAGCCACAAATTTCCTTCCACCCAGCGTTCCCCCAAGTCTCCCGATAAAAATGGTACCTCACTTGTGTGGGTAGGCCTAGCGCCCACGAAAGGAAATGGCCCAAAACACAACGTGGACACATCACATTTTTTCACAGAAAACAGAGGTGTTTTTTGCAAAGTGCCTACCTGTGGATTTTGGCCTCTAGCTCAGTCGGCACCTGGGGAAACCAAGCAAACCAGTGCATTTTTGAAAACTAGACACCTAGGGGAATCCAAGTTGGGGTGACTTGTGGGGATCTGACTAGGTTCTGTTACCCAGAATCCTTTGCAAACCTCAAAATTTGACCCAAAAAACACTTTTTCCTCTCATTTCGGTGACAGAAAGTTTTGGAATCTGAGAGGAGCCACAAATTTCCTTCCACCCAGCGTTCCCCCAAGTCTCCCGATAAAAATGGTACCTCACTTTTGTGGGTAGGCCTAGCGCCCACGAAAGGAAATGGCTCAAAACACAACGTGAACACATCACATTTTTTCACAGAAAACAGTGCCTACCTCTGGATTTTGGCCTCTAGCTCAGCCGGCACCTGGGGAAACCTAGCTAACCAGGGTATTTTTGAAAACTAGAAACCTAATGGAATCCAAGATGGGGTGACTTGTGGGGCTCTGACCAGGTTCTGTTACCCAGAATCCTTTGCAAACCTCAAAATGTGACCAAACAAACACCTTTTCCTCTCATTTCGGTGACAGAAAGTTCTGGAATTTGGGAGGAGCCACAAATTTCCTTTCACCCAGCGTTCCCCCAAGTCTCCCGATAAAAATGGTACCTCACTTGTGTGGGTAGGCCTAGCGCCCACTAAAGGAAATGGCCCAAAACACAACGTGGACACATCACATTTTTTCACAGAAAACAGAGGTGTTTTTTGCAAAGTGCCTACCTGTGGATTTTGGCCTCTAGCTCAGTCGGCACCTGGGGAAACCTAGCAAACCAGTGTATTTTTGAAAACTAGACACCTAGGGGAATCCCAGTTGGGGTGACTTGTGGGGATCTGACTAGGTTCTGTTACCCAGAATCCTTTGCAAACCTCAAAATTTGACCCAAAAAACACTTTTTCCTCTCATTTCGGTGACAGAAAGTTTTGGAATCTGAGAGGAGCCACAAATTTCCTTCCACCCAGCGTCCCCCCAAGTCTCCTGATAAAAATGGTACCTCACTTATGTCGGTAGGCCTAGCGCCCACGAAAGGAAATGGCCCAAAACACAACGTGGACACATCAAATTTTTTCACAGAAAACAAGGTGCTTTTTACAAAGTGCCTACCTGTGGATTTTGGCCTCTAGCTCAGCCGGCACCTGGGGAAACCTAGCAAACCAGTGCATTTTTGAAAACTAGACACCTAGGGGAATCCAAGATGGGGTGACTTGTGGGGCTCTGACCGGTTCTGTTACCCAGAATCCTTTGCAAACCTCACAATTAGACCAAAAAAACACCTTTTCCTCTCATTTCGGTGACAGAAAGTTCTGGAATCTGAGAGGAGCCACAAATTTCCTTCCACCCAGCGTTCCCCCAAGTCTCCAGATAAAAATGGTACCTCACTTGTGTGGGTAGGCCTAGGGCCCATGAAAGGAAATGGCCCAAAACACAACGTGGACACATCACATTTTTTCACAGAAAACCGTGCCTACCTGTGGACTTTGGCCTCTAGCTCAGTCGGCACCTGGGGAAACCTAGGAAACCAGCGCATTTTTTTAAACTCGAAACCTAGGGGAATCCGAGATGGGGTGACTTGTGGGGCTCTGACCGGTTCTGTTACCCAGAATCCTTTGCAAACCTCACAATTTGACCAAAAAAATACTTTTTCCTCTAATTTCGGTGACAGAAAGTTCTGGAATTTGAGAGGAGCCACAAATTTCCTTCCACCCAGTGTTCCCCCAAGTTTCCCGATAAAAATGGTACCTCACTTGTGTGGGTAGGCCTAGCGTCCACCAAAGGAAATGGCCCAAAACACAACGTGGACACATCACATTTTTTCACAGAAAACAGAGGTGTTTTTTTGCAAAGTGCCTACCTGTGGATTTTGGCCTCTAGCTCAGTCGGCACCTGGGGAAACCTAGCAAACCAGTGCATTTTAAAAAACTAGACACCTAGGGGAATCCAAGTTGGGGTGACTTGTGGGGATCTGACCAGGTTCTGTTACCCAGTATCCTTTGCAAACCTCAAAATTTGACCCAAAAAACACTTTTTCCTCTCATTTCGGTGACAGAAAGTTTTGGAATCTGAGAGGGGCCACAAATTTCCTTCCACCCAGCACTCCCCCAAGTCTCTTGATAAAAATGGTACCTCACTTGTGTGGGTTGGCCTAGCGCCCATGAAAGGAAATGGCCCAAAACACAACGTGGACACATCAAATGTTTTCACAGAAAACAGAGGTGCTTTTTACAAAGTGCCTACCTGTGGATTTTGGCCTCTAGCTCAGCCGGCAGCTGGGGAAACCTAGCAAACCAGTGCATTTTTGAAAACTAGACACCTAGGGGAATCCAAGTTGGGGTGACTTGTGGGGATCTGACCAGGTTCTGTTACCCAGAATCCTTTGCAAACCTCAAAATTTGACCAAAAAAATACTTTTTCCTCTCATTTCGGTGACAGAAAGTTCTGGAATTTGAGAGGAGCCACAAATTTCCTTCCACCCAGTGTTTCCCCAAGTCTCCCGAAAAAAATGGTACCTCACTTGTGTGGGTAGGCCTAGCGCCCACAAAAGGAAATGGCCCAAAACACAACGTGGACACATCAAATTTTTTCACAGAAAACAGAGGTGCTTTTTACAAAGTGCCTACCTGTGGATTTTGGCCTCTAGCTCAGCCGGCACCTGGGGAAACCTAGCAAACCAGCGCATTTTTTTAAACTAGACACCTAGGGGAATCCAAGATGGGGTGACTTGTGGGGCTCTGACCAAGTTCTGTTACCCAGAATCCTTTGCAAACCTCAATATTTGACCAAAAAAACACTTTTTCCTCTCATTTCGGTGACAGAAAGTTCTGGAATCTGAGAGGAGCCACAAATTTCCTTCCACCCAGCGTTCCCCCAAGTCTCCCGATAAAAATGGTACCTCACTTGTGTGGGTAGGCCTAGCGCCCACGAAAGGAAATGGCCCAAAACACAACGTGGACACATCACATTTTTTCACAGAAAACAGAGGTGTTTTTTGCAAAGTGCCTACCTGTGGATTTTGGCCTCTAGCTCAGTCGGCACCTGGGGAAACCAAGCAAACCAGTGCATTTTTGAAAACTAGACACCTAGGGGAATCCAAGTTGGGGTGACTTGTGGGGATCTGACTAGGTTCTGTTACCCAGAATCCTTTGCAAACCTCAAAATTTGACCCAAAAAACACTTTTTCCTCTCATTTCGGTGACAGAAAGTTTTGGAATCTGAGAGGAGCCACAAATTTCCTTCCACCCAGCGTTCCCCCAAGTCTCCCGATAAAAATGGTACCTCACTTTTGTGGGTAGGCCTAGCGCCCACGAAAGGAAATGGCTCAAAACACAACGTGAACACATCACATTTTTTCACAGAAAACAGTGCCTACCTCTGGATTTTGGCCTCTAGCTCAGCCGGCACCTGGGGA
Organism: Pleurodeles waltl; assembly: GCF_031143425.1. NCBI lineage: Eukaryota > Metazoa > Chordata > Amphibia > Caudata > Salamandridae > Pleurodeles > Pleurodeles waltl. The sequence continues at coordinate 228,567,939 of NC_090439.1, forward strand.
AACCTAGCTAACCAGGGTATTTTTGAAAACTAGAAACCTAATGGAATCCAAGATGGGGTGACTTGTGGGGCTCTGACCAGGTTCTGTTACCCAGAATCCTTTGCAAACCTCAAAATGTGACCAAACAAACACCTTTTCCTCTCATTTCGGTGACAGAAAGTTCTGGAATTTGGGAGGAGCCACAAATTTCCTTTCACCCAGCGTTCCCCCAAGTCTCCCGATAAAAATGGTACCTCACTTGTGTGGGTAGGCCTAGCGCCCACTAAAGGAAATGGCCCAAAACACAACGTGGACACATCACATTTTTTCACAGAAAACAGAGGTGTTTTTTGCAAAGTGCCTACCTGTGGATTTTGGCCTCTAGCTCAGTCGGCACCTGGGGAAACCTAGCAAACCAGTGTATTTTTGAAAACTAGACACCTAGGGGAATCCCAGTTGGGGTGACTTGTGGGGATCTGACTAGGTTCTGTTACCCAGAATCCTTTGCAAACCTCAAAATTTGACCCAAAAAACACTTTTTCCTCTCATTTCGGTGACAGAAAGTTTTGGAATCTGAGAGGAGCCACAAATTTCCTTCCACCCAGCGTCCCCCCAAGTCTCCTGATAAAAATGGTACCTCACTTATGTCGGTAGGCCTAGCGCCCACGAAAGGAAATGGCCCAAAACACAACGTGGACACATCAAATTTTTTCACAGAAAACAAGGTGCTTTTTACAAAGTGCCTACCTGTGGATTTTGGCCTCTAGCTCAGCCGGCACCTGGGGAAACCTAGCAAACCAGTGCATTTTTGAAAACTAGACACCTAGGGGAATCCAAGATGGGGTGACTTGTGGGGCTCTGACCGGTTCTGTTACCCAGAATCCTTTGCAAACCTCACAATTAGACCAAAAAAACACCTTTTCCTCTCATTTCGGTGACAGAAAGTTCTGGAATCTGAGAGGAGCCACAAATTTCCTTCCACCCAGCGTTCCCCCAAGTCTCCAGATAAAAATGGTACCTCACTTGTGTGGGTAGGCCTAGGGCCCATGAAAGGAAATGGCCCAAAACACAACGTGGACACATCACATTTTTTCACAGAAAACCGTGCCTACCTGTGGACTTTGGCCTCTAGCTCAGTCGGCACCTGGGGAAACCTAGGAAACCAGCGCATTTTTTTAAACTCGAAACCTAGGGGAATCCGAGATGGGGTGACTTGTGGGGCTCTGACCGGTTCTGTTACCCAGAATCCTTTGCAAACCTCACAATTTGACCAAAAAAATACTTTTTCCTCTAATTTCGGTGACAGAAAGTTCTGGAATTTGAGAGGAGCCACAAATTTCCTTCCACCCAGTGTTCCCCCAAGTTTCCCGATAAAAATGGTACCTCACTTGTGTGGGTAGGCCTAGCGTCCACCAAAGGAAATGGCCCAAAACACAACGTGGACACATCACATTTTTTCACAGAAAACAGAGGTGTTTTTTTGCAAAGTGCCTACCTGTGGATTTTGGCCTCTAGCTCAGTCGGCACCTGGGGAAACCTAGCAAACCAGTGCATTTTAAAAAACTAGACACCTAGGGGAATCCAAGTTGGGGTGACTTGTGGGGATCTGACCAGGTTCTGTTACCCAGTATCCTTTGCAAACCTCAAAATTTGACCCAAAAAACACTTTTTCCTCTCATTTCGGTGACAGAAAGTTTTGGAATCTGAGAGGGGCCACAAATTTCCTTCCACCCAGCACTCCCCCAAGTCTCTTGATAAAAATGGTACCTCACTTGTGTGGGTAGGCCTAGCGCCCATGAAAGGAAATGGCCCAAAACACAACGTGGACACATCAAATGTTTTCACAGAAAACAGAGGTGCTTTTTACAAAGTGCCTACCTGTGGATTTTGGCCTCTAGCTCAGCCGGCAGCTGGGGAAACCTAGCAAACCAGTGCATTTTTGAAAACTAGACACCTAGGGGAATCCAAGATGGGGTGACTTGTGGGGCTCTGACCAGGTTCTGTTACCCAGAATCCTTTGCAAACCTCAAAATTTGACCCAAAAAATACCTTTTCATCTCATTTCGGTGACAGAAAGTTCTGGAATTTGAGAGGAGCCACAAATTTCATTCCACCCAGCGTTCCCCCAAGTCTCCCGATAAAAATGGTACCTCACTTTTGTGGGTAGGCCTAGCGCCCACGAAAGGAAATGGCTCAAAACACAACGTGGACACATCACATTTTTTCACAGAAAACAGAGGTGCTTTTTACAAAGTGCCTACCTGTGGATTTTGGCCTCTAGCTCAGCCGGCACCTGGGGAAACCAAGCAAACCAGCGCATTTTTTTAAACTAGACACCTAGGGGAATCCAAGATGGGGTGACTTGTGGGGATCTGACTAGGTTCTGTTACCCAGAATCCTTTGCAAACCTCAAAATTTGACCCAAAAAACACTTTTTCCTCTCATTTCGGTGACAGAAAGTTTTGGAATCTGAGAGGGGCCACAAATTTCCTTCCACCCAGCACTCCCCCAAGTCTCTTGATAAAAATGGTACCTCACTTGTGTGGGTTGGCCTAGCGCCCATGAAAGGAAATGGCCCAAAACACAACGTGGACACATCAAATGTTTTCACAGAAAACAGAGGTGCTTTTTACAAAGTGCCTACCTGTGGATTTTGGCCTCTAGCTCAGCCGGCAGCTGGGGAAACCTAGCAAACCACCGCATTTTTGAAAACTAGACACCTAGGGGAATCCAAGTTGGGGTGACTTGTGGGGATCTGACCAGGTTCTGTTACCCAGAATCCTTTGCAAACCTCAAAATTTGACCAAAAAAATACTTTTTCCTCTCATTTCGGTGACAGAAAGTTCTGGAATTTGAGAGGAGCCACAAATTTCCTTCCACCCAGTGTTTCCCCAAGTCTCCCGATAAAAATGGTACCTCACTTGTGTGGGTAGGCCTAGCGCCCACAAAAGGAAATGGCCCAAAACACAACGTGGACACATCAAATTTTTTCACAGAAAACAGAGGTGCTTTTTACAAAGTGCCTACCTGTGGATTTTGGCCTCTAGCTCAGCCGGCACCTGGGGAAACCTAGCAAACCAGCGCATTTTTTTAAACTAGACACCTAGGGGAATCCAAGATGGGGTGACTTGTGGGGCTCTGACCAGGTTCTGTTACCCAGAATCCTTTGCAAACCTCAAAATTTGACCAAAAAAACACTTTTTCCTCTCATTTCGGTGACAGAAAGTTCTGGAATCTGAGAGGAGCCACAAATTTCCTTCCACCCAGCGTTCCCCCAAGTCTCCCGATAAAAATGGTACCTCACTTGTGTGGGTAGGCCTAGCGCCCACGAAAGGAAATGGCCCAAAACACAACGTGGACACATCACATTTTTTCACTGAAAACAGAGGTGTTTTTTGCAAAGTGCCTACCTGTGGATTTTGGCCTCTAGCTCAGTCGGCACCTGGGGAAACCAAGCAAACCAGTGCATTTTTGAAAACTAGACACCTAGGGGAATCCAAGTTGGGGTGACTTGTGGGGATCTGACTAGGTTCTGTTACCCAGAATCCTTTGCAAACCTCAAAATTTGACCCAAAAAACACTTTTTCCTCTCATTTCGGTGACAGAAAGTTTTGGAATCTGAGAGGAGCCACAAATTTCCTTCCACCCAGCGTTCCCCCAAGTCTCCCGATAAAAATGGTACCTCACTTTTGTGGGTAGGCCTAGCGCCCACGAAAGGAAATGGCTCAAAACACAACGTGAACACATCACATTTTTTCACAGAAAACAGTGCCTACCTCTGGATTTTGGCCTCTAGCTCAGCCGGCACCTGGGGAAACCTAGCTAACCAGGGTATTTTTGAAAACTAGAAACCTAATGGAATCCAAGATGGGGTGACTTGTGGGGCTCTGACCAGGTTCTGTTACCCAGAATCCTTTGCAAACCTCAAAATGTGACCAAACAAACACCTTTTCCTCTCATTTCGGTGACAGAAAGTTCTGGAATTTGGGAGGAGCCACAAATTTCCTTTCACCCAGCGTTCCCCCAAGTCTCCCGATAAAAATGGTACCTCACTTGTGTGGGTAGGCCTAGCGCCCACTAAAGGAAATGGCCCAAAACACAACGTGGACACATCACATTTTTTCACAGAAAACAGAGGTGTTTTTTGCAAAGTGCCTACCTGTGGATTTTGGCCTCTAGCTCAGTCGGCACCTGGGGAAACCTAGCAAACCAGTGTATTTTTGAAAACTAGACACCTAGGGGAATCCCAGTTGGGGTGACTTGTGGGGATCTGACTAGGTTCTGTTACCCAGAATCCTTTGCAAACCTCAAAATTTGACCCAAAAAACACTTTTTCCTCTCATTTCGGTGACAGAAAGTTTTGGAATCTGAGAGGAGCCACAAATTTCCTTCCACCCAGCGTCCCCCCAAGTCTCCTGATAAAAATGGTACCTCACTTATGTCGGTAGGCCTAGTGCCCACGAAAGGAAATGGCCCAAAACACAACGTGGACACATCAATTTTTTTCACAGAAAACAAGGTGCTTTTTACAAAGTGCCTACCTGTGGATTTTGGCCTCTAGCTCAGCCGGCACCTGGGGAAACCTAGCAAACCAGTGCATTTTTGAAAACTAGACACCTAGGGGAATCCAAGATGGGGTGACTTGTGGGGCTCTGACCGGTTCTGTTACCCAGAATCCTTTGCAAACCTCACAATTAGACCAAAAAAACACCTTTTCCTCTCATTTCGGTGACAGAAAGTTCTGGAATCTGAGAGGAGCCACAAATTTCCTTCCACCCAGCGTTCCCCCAAGTCTCCAGATAAAAATGGTACCTCACTTGTGTGGGTAGGCCTAGGGCCCATGAAAGGAAATGGCCCAAAACACAACGTGGACACATCACATTTTTTCACAGAAAACCGTGCCTACCTGTGGACTTTGGCCTCTAGCTCAGTCGGCACCTGGGGAAACCTAGGAAACCAGCGCATTTTTTTAAACTCGAAACCTAGGGGAATCCGAGATGGGGTGACTTGTGGGGCTCTGACCGGTTCTGTTACCCAGAATCCTTTGCAAACCTCACAATTTGACCAAAAAAATACTTTTTCCTCTAATTTCGGTGACAGAAAGTTCTGGAATTTGAGAGGAGCCACAAATTTCCTTCCACCCAGTGTTCCCCCAAGTTTCCCGATAAAAATGGTACCTCACTTGTGTGGGTAGGCCTAGCGTCCACCAAAGGAAATGGCCCAAAACACAACGTGGACACATCACATTTTTTCACAGAAAACAGAGGTGTTTTTTTGCAAAGTGCCTACCTGTGGATTTTGGCCTCTAGCTCAGTCGGCACCTGGGGAAACCTAGCAAACCAGTGCATTTTAAAAAACTAGACACCTAGGGGAATCCAAGTTGGGGTGACTTGTGGGGATCTGACCAGGTTCTGTTACCCAGTATCCTTTGCAAACCTCAAAATTTGACCCAAAAAACACTTTTTCCTCTCATTTCGGTGACAGAAAGTTTTGGAATCTGAGAGGGGCCACAAATTTCCTTCCACCCAGCACTCCCCCAAGTCTCTTGATAAAAATGGTACCTCACTTGTGTGGGTAGGCCTAGCGCCCATGAAAGGAAATGGCCCAAAACACAACGTGGACACATCAAATGTTTTCACAGAAAACAGAGGTGCTTTTTACAAAGTGCCTACCTGTGGATTTTGGCCTCTAGCTCAGCCGGCAGCTGGGGAAACCTAGCAAACCAGTGCATTTTTGAAAACTAGACACCTAGGGGAATCCAAGATGGGGTGACTTGTGGGGCTCTGACCAGGTTCTGTTACCCAGAATCCTTTGCAAACCTCAAAATTTGACCAAAAAAACACCTTTTCATCTCATTTCGGTGACAGAAAGTTCTGGAATTTGAGAGGAGCCACAAATTTCATTCCACCCAGCGTTCCCCCAAGTCTCCCGATAAAAATGGTACCTCACTTTTGTGGGTAGGCCTAGCGCCCACGAAAGGAAATGGCTCAAAACACAACGTGGACACATCACATTTTTTCACAGAAAACAGAGGTGCTTTTTACAAAGTGCCTACCTGTGGATTTTGGCCTCTAGCTCAGCCGGCACCTGGGGAAACCAAGCAAACCAGCGCATTTTTTTAAACTAGACACCTAGGGGAATCCAAGATGGGGTGACTTGTGGGGATCTGACTAGGTTCTGTTACCCAGAATCCTTTGCAAACCTCAAAATTTGACCCAAAAAACACTTTTTCCTCTCATTTCGGTGACAGAAAGTTTTGGAATCTGAGAGGGGCCACAAATTTCCTTCCACCCAGCACTCCCCCAAGTCTCTTGATAAAAATGGTACCTCACTTGTGTGGGTTGGCCTAGCGCCCATGAAAGGAAATGGCCCAAAACACAACGTGGACACATCAAATGTTTTCACAGAAAACAGAGGTGCTTTTTACAAAGTGCCTACCTGTGGATTTTGGCCTCTAGCTCAGCCGGCAGCTGGGGAAACCTAGCAAACCACCGCATTTTTGAAAACTAGACACCTAGGGGAATCCAAGTTGGGGTGACTTGTGGGGATCTGACCAGGTTCTGTTACCCAGAATCCTTTGCAAACCTCAAAATTTGACCAAAAAAATACTTTTTCCTCTCATTTCGGTGACAGAAAGTTCTGGAATTTGAGAGGAGCCACAAATTTCCTTCCACCCAGTGTTTCCCCAAGTCTCCCGATAAAAATGGTACCTCACTTGTGTGGGTAGGCCTAGCGCCCACAAAAGGAAATGGCCCAAAACACAACGTGGACACATCAAATTTTTTCACAGAAAACAGAGGTGCTTTTTACAAAGTGCCTACCTGTGGATTTTGGCCTCTAGCTCAGCCGGCACCTGGGGAAACCTAGCAAACCAGCGCATTTTTTTAAACTAGACACCTAGGGGAATCCAAGATGGGGTGACTTGTGGGGCTCTGACCAGGTTCTGTTACCCAGAATCCTTTGCAAACCTCAAAATTTGACCAAAAAAACACTTTTTCCTCTCATTTCGGTGACAGAAAGTTCTGGAATCTGAGAGGAGCCACAAATTTCCTTCCACCCAGCGTTCCCCCAAGTCTCCCGATAAAAATGGTACCTCACTTGTGTGGGTAGGCCTAGCGCCCACGAAAGGAAATGGCCCAAAACACAACGTGGACACATCACATTTTTTCACTGAAAACAGAGGTGTTTTTTGCAAAGTGCCTACCTGTGGATTTTGGCCTCTAGCTCAGTCGGCACCTGGGGAAACCAAGCAAACCAGTGCATTTTTGAAAACTAGACACCTAGGGGAATCCAAGTTGGGGTGACTTGTGGGGATCTGACTAGGTTCTGTTACCCAGAATCCTTTGCAAACCTCAAAATTTGACCCAAAAAACACTTTTTCCTCTCATTTCGGTGACAGAAAGTTTTGGAATCTGAGAGGAGCCACAAATTTCCTTCCACCCAGCGTTCCCCCAAGTCTCCCGATAAAAATGGTACCTCACTTTTGTGGGTAGGCCTAGCGCCCACGAAAGGAAATGGCTCAAAACACAACGTGAACACATCACATTTTTTCACAGAAAACAGTGCCTACCTCTGGATTTTGGCCTCTAGCTCAGCCGGCACCTGGGGAAACCTAGCTAACCAGGGTATTTTTGAAAACTAGAAACCTAATGGAATCCAAGATGGGGTGACTTGTGGGGCTCTGACCAGGTTCTGTTACCCAGAATCCTTTGCAAACCTCAAAATGTGACCAAACAAACACCTTTTCCTCTCATTTCGGTGACAGAAAGTTCTGGAATTTGGGAGGAGCCACAAATTTCCTTTCACCCAGCGTTCCCCCAAGTCTCCCGATAAAAATGGTACCTCACTTGTGTGGGTAGGCCTAGCGCCCACTAAAGGAAATGGCCCAAAACACAACGTGGACACATCACATTTTTTCACAGAAAACAGAGGTGTTTTTTGCAAAGTGCCTACCTGTGGATTTTGGCCTCTAGCTCAGTCGGCACCTGGGGAAACCTAGCAAACCAGTGTATTTATGAAAACTAGACACCTAGGGGAATCCCAGTTGGGGTGACTTGTGGGGATCTGACTAGGTTCTGTTACCCAGAATCCTTTGCAAACCTCAAAATTTGACCCAAAAAACACTTTTTCCTCTCATTTCGGTGACAGAAAGTTTTGGAATCTGAGAGGAGCCACAAATTTCCTTCCACCCAGCGTCCCCCCAAGTCTCCTGATAAAAATGGTACCTCACTTATGTCGGTAGGCCTAGTGCCCACGAAAGGAAATGGCCCAAAACACAACGTGGACACATCAATTTTTTTCACAGAAAACAAGGTGCTTTTTACAAAGTGCCTACCTGTGGATTTTGGCCTCTAGCTCAGCCGGCACCTGGGGAAACCTAGCAAACCAGTGCATTTTTGAAAACTAGACACCTAGGGGAATCCAAGATGGGGTGACTTGTGGGGCTCTGACCGGTTCTGTTACCCAGAATCCTTTGCAAACCTCACAATTAGACCAAAAAAACACCTTTTCCTCTCATTTCGGTGACAGAAAGTTCTGGAATCTGAGAGGAGCCACAAATTTCCTTCCACCCAGCGTTCCCCCAAGTCTCCAGATAAAAATGGTACCTCACTTGTGTGGGTAGGCCTAGGGCCCATGAAAGGAAATGGCCCAAAACACAACGTGGACACATCACATTTTTTCACAGAAAACCGTGCCTACCTGTGGACTTTGGCCTCTAGCTCAGTCGGCACCTGGGGAAACCTAGGAAACCAGCGCATTTTTTTAAACTCGAAACCTAGGGGAATCCGAGATGGGGTGACTTGTGGGGCTCTGACCGGTTCTGTTACCCAGAATCCTTTGCAAACCTCACAATTTGACCAAAAAAATACTTTTTCCTCTAATTTCGGTGACAGAAAGTTCTGGAATTTGAGAGGAGCCACAAATTTCCTTCCACCCAGTGTTCCCCCAAGTTTCCCGATAAAAATGGTACCTCACTTGTGTGGGTAGGCCTAGCGTCCACCAAAGGAAATGGCCCAAAACACAACGTGGACACATCACATTTTTTCACAGAAAACAGAGGTGTTTTTTTGCAAAGTGCCTACCTGTGGATTTTGGCCTCTAGCTCAGTCGGCACCTGGGGAAACCTAGCAAACCAGTGCATTTTAAAAAACTAGACACCTAGGGGAATCCAAGTTGGGGTGACTTGTGGGGATCTGACCAGGTTCTGTTACCCAGTATCCTTTGCAAACCTCAAAATTTGACCCAAAAAACACTTTTTCCTCTCATTTCGGTGACAGAAAGTTTTGGAATCTGAGAGGGGCCACAAATTTCCTTCCACCCAGCACTCCCCCAAGTCTCTTGATAAAAATGGTACCTCACTTGTGTGGGTAGGCCTAGCGCCCATGAAAGGAAATGGCCCAAAACACAACGTGGACACATCAAATGTTTTCACAGAAAACAGAGGTGCTTTTTACAAAGTGCCTACCTGTGGATTTTGGCCTCTAGCTCAGCCGGCAGCTGGGGAAACCTAGCAAACCAGTGCATTTTTGAAAACTAGACACCTAGGGGAATCCAAGATGGGGTGACTTGTGGGGCTCTGACCAGGTTCTGTTACCCAGAATCCTTTGCAAACCTCAAAATTTGACCAAAAAAACACCTTTTCATCTCATTTCGGTGACAGAAAGTTCTGGAATTTGAGAGGAGCCACAAATTTCATTCCACCCAGCGTTCCCCCAAGTCTCCCGATAAAAATGGTACCTCACTTTTGTGGGTAGGCCTAGCGCCCACGAAAGGAAATGGCTCAAAACACAACGTGGACACATCACATTTTTTCACAGAAAACAGAGGTGCTTTTTACAAAGTGCCTACCTGTGGATTTTGGCCTCTAGCTCAGCCGGCACCTGGGGAAACCAAGCAAACCAGCGCATTTTTTTAAACTAGACACCTAGGGGAATCCAAGATGGGGTGACTTGTGGGGCTCTGACCAGGTTCTGTTACCCAGAATCCTTTGCAAACCTCAAAATTTGACCAAAAAAACACTTTTTCCTCTCATTTCGGTGACAGAAAGTTCTGGAATCTGAGAGGAGCCACAAATTTCCTTCCACCCAGCGTCCCCCCAAGTCTCCTGATAAAAATGGTACCTCACTTATGTCGGTAGGCCTAGCGCCCACGAAAGGAAATGGCCCAAAACACAACGTGGACACATCAAATTTTTTCCCAGAAAACAAGGTGCTTTTTACAAAGTGCCTACCTGTGGATTTTGGCCTCTAGCTCAGCCGGCACCTGGGGAAACCTAGCAAACCAGTGCATTTTTGAAAACTAGACACCTAGGGGAATCCAAGATGGGGTGACTTGTGGGGCTCTGACCAGGTTCTGTTACCCAGAATCCTTTGCAAACCTCAAAATTTGACCAAAAAAACACCTTTTCCTCTCATTTCAGTGACAGAAAGTTCTGGAATCTGAGAGGAGCCACAAATTTCCTTCCACCCAGTGTTCCCCCAAGTCTCCCGATAAAAATGGTACCTCACTTGTGTGGGTAGGCCTAGCGTCCACCAAAGGAAATGGCCCAAAACACAACGTGGACACATCACATTTTTTCACAGAAAACAGAGGTGTTTTTTTGCAAAGTGCCTACCTGTGGATTTTGGCGTCTAGCTCAGTCGGCACCTGGGGAAACCTAGCAAACCAGTGCATTTTAAAAAACTAGACACCTAGGGGAATCCAAGTTGGGGTGACTTGTGGGGATCTGACCAGGTTCTGTTACCCAGTATCCTTTGCAAACCTCAAAATTTGACCCAAAAAACACTTTTTCCTCTCATTTCGGTGACAGAAAGTTTTGGAATCTGAGAGGGGCCACAAATTTCCTTCCACCCAGCACTCCCCCAAGTCTCTTGATAAAAATGGTACCTCACTTGTGTGGGTTGGCCTAGCGCCCATGAAAGGAAATGGCCCAAAACACAACGTGGACACATCAAATGTTTTCACAGAAAACAGAGGTGCTTTTTACAAAGTGCCTACCTGTGCATTTTGGCCTCTAGCTCAGCCGGCAGCTGGGGAAACCTAGCAAACCACCGCATTTTTGAAAACTAGACACCTAGGGGAATCCAAGTTGGGGTGACTTGTGGGGATCTGACCAGGTTCTGTTACCCAGAATCCTTTGCAAACCTCAAAATTTGACCAAAAAAATACTTTTTCCTCTCATTTCGGTGACAGAAAGTTCTGGAATTTGAGAGGAGCCACAAATTTCCTTCCACCCAGTGTTTCCCCAAGTCTCCCGATAAAAATGGTACCTCACTTGTGTGGGTAGGCCTAGCGCCCACAAAAGGAAATGGCCCAAAACACAACGTGGACACATCAAATTTTTTCACAGAAAACAGAGGTGCTTTTTACAAAGTGCCTACCTGTGGATTTTGGCCTCTAGCTCAGCCGGCACCTGGGGAAACCTAGCAAACCAGCGCATTTTTTTAAACTAGACACCTAGGGGAATCCAAGATGGGGTGACTTGTGGGGCTCTGACCAGGTTCTGTTACCCAGAATCCTTTGCAAACCTCAAAATTTGACCAAAAAAACACTTTTTCCTCTCATTTCGGTGACAGAAAGTTCTGGAATCTGAGAGGAGCCACAAATTTCCTTCCACCCAGCGTTCCCCCAAGTCTCCCGATAAAAATGGTACCTCACTTGTGTGGGTAGGCCTAGCGCCCACGAAAGGAAATGGCCCAAAACACAACGTGGACACATCACATTTTTTCACTGAAAACAGAGGTGTTTTTTGCAAAGTGCCTACCTGTGGATTTTGGCCTCTAGCTCAGTCGGCACCTGGGGAAACCAAGCAAACCAGTGCATTTTTGAAAACTAGACACCTAGGGGAATCCAAGTTGGGGTGACTTGTGGGGATCTGACTAGGTTCTGTTACCCAGAATCCTTTGCAAACCTCAAAATTTGACCCAAAAAACACTTTTTCCTCTCATTTCGGTGACAGAAAGTTTTGGAATCTGAGAGGAGCCACAAATTTCCTTCCACCCAGCGTTCCCCCAAGTCTCCCGATAAAAATGGTACCTCACTTTTGTGGGTAGGCCTAGCGCCCACGAAAGGAAATGGCTCAAAACACAACGTGAACACATCACATTTTTTCACAGAAAACAGTGCCTACCTCTGGATTTTGGCCTCTAGCTCAGCCGGCACCTGGGGAAACCTAGCTAACCAGGGTATTTTTGAAAACTAGAAACCTAATGGAATCCAAGATGGGGTGACTTGTGGGGCTCTGACCAGGTTCTGTTACCCAGAATCCTTTGCAAACCTCAAAATGTGACCAAACAAACACCTTTTCCTCTCATTTCGGTGACAGAAAGTTCTGGAATTTGGGAGGAGCCACAAATTTCCTTTCACCCAGCGTTCCCCCAAGTCTCCCGATAAAAATGGTACCTCACTTGTGTGGGTAGGCCTAGCGCCCACTAAAGGAAATGGCCCAAAACACAACGTGGACACATCACATTTTTTCACAGAAAACAGAGGTGTTTTTTGCAAAGTGCCTACCTGTGGATTTTGGCCTCTAGCTCAGTCGGCACCTGGGGAAACCTAGCAAACCAGTGTATTTTTGAAAACTAGACACCTAGGGGAATCCCAGTTGGGGTGACTTGTGGGGATCTGACTAGGTTCTGTTACCCAGAATCCTTTGCAAACCTCAAAATTTGACCCAAAAAACACTTTTTCCTCTCATTTCGGTGACAGAAAGTTTTGGAATCTGAGAGGAGCCACAAATTTCCTTCCACCCAGCGTCCCCCCAAGTCTCCTGATAAAAATGGTACCTCACTTATGTCGGTAGGCCTAGTGCCCACGAAAGGAAATGGCCCAAAACACAACGTGGACACATCCATTTTTTTCACAGAAAACAAGGTGCTTTTTACAAAGTGCCTACCTGTGGATTTTGGCCTCTAGCTCAGCCGGCACCTGGGGAAACCTAGCAAACCAGTGCATTTTTTAAAACTAGACACCTAGGGGAATCCAAGATGGGGTGACTTGTGGGGCTCTGACCGGTTCTGTTACCCAGAATCCTTTGCAAACCTCACAATTAGACCAAAAAAACACCTTTTCCTCTCATTTCGGTGACAGAAAGTTCTGGAATCTGAGAGGAGCCACAAATTTCCTTCCACCCAGCGTTCCCCCAAGTCTCCAGATAAAAATGGTACCTCACTTGTGTGGGTAGGCCTAGGGCCCATGAAAGGAAATGGCCCAAAACACAACGTGGACACATCACATTTTTTCACAGAAAACCGTGCCTACCTGTGGACTTTGGCCTCTAGCTCAGTCGGCACCTGGGGAAACCTAGGAAACCAGCGCATTTTTTTAAACTCGAAACCTAGGGGAATCCAAGATGGGGTGACTTGTGGGGCTCTGACCGGTTCTGTTACCCAGAATCCTTTGCCAACCTCACAATTTGACCAAAAAAATACTTTTTCCTCTAATTTCGGTGACAGAAAGTTCTGGAATTTGAGAGGAGCCACAAATTTCCTTCCACCCAGTGTTCCCCCAAGTTTCCCGATAAAAATGGTACCTCACTTGTGTGGGTAGGCCTAGCGTCCACCAAAGGAAATGGCCCAAAACACAACGTGGACACATCACATTTTTTCACAGAAAACAGAGGTGTTTTTTTGCAAAGTGCCTACCTGTGGATTTTGGCCTCTAGCTCAGTCGGCACCTGGGGAAACCTAGCAAACCAGTGCATTTTAAAAAACTAGACACCTAGGGGAATCCAAGTTGGGGTGACTTGTGGGGATCTGACCAGGTTCTGTTACCCAGTATCCTTTGCAAACCTCAAAATTTGACCCAAAAAACACTTTTTCCTCTCATTTCGGTGACAGAAAGTTTTGGAATCTGAGAGGGGCCACAAATTTCCTTCCACCCAGCACTCCCCCAAGTCTCTTGATAAAAATGGTACCTCACTTGTGTGGGTAGGCCTAGCGCCCATGAAAGGAAATGGCCCAAAACACAACGTGGACACATCAAATGTTTTCACAGAAAACAGAGGTGCTTTTTACAAAGTGCCTACCTGTGGATTTTGGCCTCTAGCTCAGCCGGCAGCTGGGGAAACCTAGCAAACCAGTGCATTTTTGAAAACTAGACACCTAGGGGAATCCAAGATGGGGTGACTTGTGGGGCTCTGACCAGGTTCTGTTACCCAGAATCCTTTGCAAACCTCAAAATTTGACCAAAAAAACATCTTTTCATCTCATTTCGGTGACAGAAAGTTCTGGAATTTGAGAGGAGCCACAAATTTCATTCCACCCAGCGTTCCCCCAAGTCTCCCGATAAAAATGGTACCTCACTTTTGTGGGTAGGCCTAGCGCCCACGAAAGGAAATGGCTCAAAACACAACGTGGACACATCACATTTTTTCACAGAAAACAGAGGTGCTTTTTACAAAGTGCCTACCTGTGGATTTTGGCCTCTAGCTCAGCCGGCACCTGGGGAAACCAAGCAAACCAGCGCATTTTTTTAAACTAGACACCTAGGGGAATCCAAGATGGGGTGACTTGTGGGGCTCTGACCAGGTTCTGTTACCCAGAATCCTTTGCAAACCTCAAAATTTGACCAAAAAAACACTTTTTCCTCTCATTTCGGTGACAGAAAGTTCTGGAATCTGAGAGGAGCCACAAATTTCCTTCCACCCAGCGTCCCCCCAAGTCTCCTGATAAAAATGGTACCTCACTTATGTCGGTAGGCCTAGCGCCCACGAAAGGAAATGGCCCAAAACACAACGTGGACACATCAAATTTTTTCCCAGAAAACAAGGTGCTTTTTACAAAGTGCCTACCTGTGGATTTTGGCCTCTAGCTCAGCCGGCACCTGGGGAAACCTAGCAAACCAGTGCATTTTTGAAAACTAGACACCTAGGGGAATCCAAGATGGGGTGACTTGTGGGGCTCTGACCAGGTCCTGTTACCCAGAATCCTTTGCAAACCTCAAAATTTGACCAAAAAAACACCTTTTCCTCTCATTTCAGTGACAGAAAGTTCTGGAATCTGAGAGGAGCCACAAATTTCCTTCCACCCAGCGTTCCCCCAAGTCTCAAGATAAAAATGGTACCTCACTTGGGTGGGTAGGCCTAGGGCCCACAAAAGGAAATGGCCCAAAACACAACATGGACACATCAATTTTTTTCACAGAAAACAAGGTGCTTTTTACAAAGTGCCTACCTGTGGATTTTGGCCTCTAGCTCAGCCGGCACCTGGGGAAACCTAGCAAACCAGTGCATTTTTGAAAACTAGACACCTAGGGGAATCCAAGATGGGTGACTTGTGGGGCTCTGACCAGGTTCTGTTACCCAGAATCCTTTGCAAACCTCAAAATTTGACCAAAAAAACACCTTTTCCTCTCATTTCGGTGACAGAAAGTTCTGGAATCTGAGAGGAGCCACAAATTTCCTTCCACCCAGCGTTCCCCCAAGTCTCCAGATAAAAATGGTACCTCACTTGTGTGGGTAGGCCTAGGGCCCATGAAAGGAAATGGCCCAAAACACAACGTGGACACATCACATTTTTTCACAGAAAACCGTGCCTACCTGTGGACTTTGGCCTCTAGCTCAGTCGGCACCTGGGGAAACCTAGGAAACCAGCGCATTTTTTAAAACTCGAAACCTAGGGGAATCCAAGATGGGGTGACTTGTGGGGCTCTGACCAGGTTCTGTTACCCAGAATCCTTTGCAAACCTCACAATTTGACCAAAAAAATACTTTTTCCTCTAATTTCGGTGACAGAAAGTTCTGGAATTTGAGAGGAGCCACAAATTTCCTTCCACCCAGTGTTCCCCCAAGTTTCCCGATAAAAATGGTACCTCACTTGTGTGGGTAGGCCTAGCGTCCACCAAAGGAAATGGCCCAAAACACAACGTGGACACATCACATTTTTTCACAGAAAACAGAGGTGTTTTTTTGCAAAGTGCCTACCTGTGGATTTTGGCCTCTAGCTCAGTCGGCACCTGGGGAAACCTAGCAAACCAGTGCATTTTAAAAAACTAGACACCTAGGGGAATCCAAGTTGGGGTGACTTGTGGGGATCTGACCAGGTTCTGTTACCCAGTATCCATTGCAAACCTCAAAATTTGACCCAAAAAACACTTTTTCCTCTCATTTCGGTGACAGAAAGTTTTGGAATCTGAGAGGGGCCACAAATTTCCTTCCACCCAACACTCCCCCAAGTCTCTTGATAAAAATGGTACCTCACTTGTGTGGGTTGGCCTAGCGCCCATGAAAGGAAATGGCCCAAAACACAACGTGGGCACATCAAATGTTTTCACAGAAAACAGAGGTGCTTTTTACAAAGTGCCTACCTGTGGATTTTGGCCTCTAGCTCAGCCGGCAGCTGGGGAAACCTAGCAAACCAGTGCATTTTTTAAAACTAGACACCTAGGGGAATCCAAGATGGGGTGACTTGTGGGGCTCTGACCAGGTTCTGTTACCCAGAATCCTTTGCAAACCTCAAAATTTGACCAAAAAAACACCTTTTCCTCTCATTTCAGTGACAGAAAGTTCTGGAATCTGAGAGGAGCCACAAATTTCCTTCCACCCAGCGTTCCCCCAAGTCTCCAGATAAAAAAGGTACCTCACTTGTGTGGGTAGGCCTAGGGCCCATGAAAGGAAATGGCCCAAAACACAACGTGGACACATCACATTTTTTCACAGAAAACAGTGCCTACCTGTGGACTTTGGCCTCTAGCTCAGTCGGCACCTGGGGAAACCTAGCAAACCAGCGCATTTTTGAAAACTCGAAACCTAGGGGAATCCAAGATGGGGTGACTTGTGGGGCTCAGACCAGTTTCTGTTACCCAGAATCCTTTGCAAACCTCAAAATGTGACCAAACAAACACCTTTTCCTCTAATTTCGGTGACAGAAAGTTCTGGAATTTGAGAGGAGCCACAAATTTCCTTCCACCCAGTGTTCCCCCAAGTCTCCCGATAAAAATGGTACCTCACTTGTGTGGGTAGGCCTAGCGTCCACCAAAGGAAATGGCCCAAAACACAACGTGGACACATCAAATTTTTTCACAGAAAACAGAGGTGTTTTTTTGCAAAGTGCCTACCTGTGGATTTTGGCCTCTAGCTCAGTCGGCACCTGGGGAAACCTAGCAAACCAGTGCATTTTTGAAAACTAGACACCTAGGGGAATCCAAGATGGGGTGACTTGTGGGGCTCTGACCAGGTTCTGTTACCCAGAATCCTTTGCAAACCTCAAAATTTTACCAAAAAAACACCTTTTCCTCTCATTTCAGTGACAGAAAGTTCTGGAATCTGAGAGGAGCCACAAATTTCCTTCCACCCAGCGTTCCCCCAAGTCTCCCGATAAAAATGGTACCTCACTTGTGTGGGTAGGCCTAGGGCCCACAAAAGGAAATGGCCCAAAACACAACATGGACACATCAAATTTTTTCACAGAAAACAGAGGTGCTTTTTACAAAGTGCCTACCTGTGGATTTTGGCCTCTAGCTCCGCCGGCACCTGGGGAAACCTAGCACACCAGCGCATTTTTGAAAACTAGACACCAAGGGGAATCCAAGATGGGGTGACTTGTGTGGCTCTGATCAGGTTCTGTTACCCAGAATCCTTTGCAAACCTCAAAATTTGACAAAAAAGACACTTTTTCTTCTCATTTCGGTGACAGAAAGTTCTGGAATCTGAGAGGAGCCACAAATTTCCTTCCACCCAGCGTTCCCCCAAGTCTCCAGATAAAAATGGTACCTCACTTGTGTGGGTAGGCCTAGGGCCCATGAAAGGAAATGGCCCAAAACACAACGTGGACACATCACATTTTTTCACAGAAAACAGTGCCTACCTGTGGACTTTGGCCTCTAGCTCAGTCGGCACCTGGGGAAACCTAGCAAACCAGTGCATTTTTGAAAACTTGAAACCTAGGGGAATCCAAGATGGGGTGACTTGTGGGGCTCTGACCAGGTTCTGTTACCCAGAATCCTTTGCAAACCTCACAATTTGACCAAAAAAATACTTTTTCCTCTAATTTCGGTGACAGAAAGTTCTGGAATTTGAGAGGAGCCACAAATTTCCTTCCACCCAGTGTTCCCCCAAGTTTCCCGATAAAAATGGTACCTCACTTGTGTGGGTAGGCCTAGCGTCCACCAAAGGAAATGGCCCAAAACACAACGTGGACACATCACATTTTTTCACAGAAAACAGAGGTGTTTTTTTGCAAAGTGCCTACCTGTGGATTTTGGCCTCTAGCTCAGTCGGCACCTGGGGAAACCTAGCAAACCAGTGCATTTTAAAAAACTAGACACCTAGGGGAATCCAAGTTGGGGTGACTTGTGGGGATCTGACCAGGTTCTGTTACCCAGTATCCTTTGCAAACCTCAAAATTTGACCCAAAAAACACTTTTTCCTCTCATTTCGGTGACAGAAAGTTTTGGAATCTGAGAGGGGCCACAAATTTCCTTCCACCCAGCACTCCCCCAAGTCTCTTGATAAAAATGGTACCTCACTTGTGTGGGTTGGCCTAGCGCCCATGAAAGGAAATGGCCCAAAACACAACGTGGACACATCAAATGTTTTCACAGAAAACAGAGGTGCTTTTTACAAAGTGCCTACCTGTGGATTTTGGCCTCTAGCTCAGCCGGCAGCTGGGGAAACCTAGCAAACCAGTGCATTTTTGAAAACTAGACACCTAGGGGAATCCAAGATGGGGTGACTTGTGGGGCTCTGACCAGGTTCTGTTACCCAGAATCCTTTGCAAACCTCAAAATTTGACCAAAAAAACACCTTTTCATCTCATTTCGGTGACAGAAAGTTCTGGAATTTGAGAGGAGCCACAAATTTCATTCCACCCAGCGTTCCCCCAAGTCTCCCGATAAAAATGGTACCTCACTTTTGTGGGTAGGCCTAGCGCCCACGAAAGGAAATGGCTCAAAACACAACGTGGACACATCACATTTTTTCACAGAAAACAGAGGTGCTTTTTACAAAGTGCCTACCTGTGGATTTTGGCCTCTAGCTCAGCCGGCACCTGGGGAAACCAAGCAAACCAGCGCATTTTTTTAAACTAGACACCTAGGGGAATCCAAGATGGGGTGACTTGTGGGGCTCTGACCAGGTTCTGTTACCCAGAATCCTTTGCAAACCTCAAAATTTGACCAAAAAAACACTTTTTCCTCTCATTTCGGTGACAGAAAGTTCTGGAATCTGAGAGGAGCCACAAATTTCCTTCCACCCAGCGTCCCCCCAAGTCTCCTGATAAAAATGGTACCTCACTTATGTCGGTAGGCCTAGCGCCCACAAAAGGAAATGGCCCAAAACACAACGTGGACACATCAATTTTTTTTACAGAAAACAAGGTGCTTTTTACAAAGTGCCTACCTGTGGATTTTGGCCTCTAGCTCAGCCGGCACCTGGGGAAACCTAGCAAACCAGTGCATTTTTGAAAACTAGACACCTAGGGGAATCCAAGATGGGGTGACTTGTGGGGCTCTGACCAGGTTCTGTTACCCAGAATTCTTTGCAAACCTCAAAATTTGACCAAAAAAACACATTTTCCTCTCATTTCAGTGACAGAAAGTTCTGGAATCTGAGAGGAGCCACAAATTTCCTTCCACCCAGCGTTCCCCCAAGTCTCAAGATAAAAATGGTACCTCACTTGTGTGGGTAGGCCTAGGGCCCACAAAAGGAAATGGCCCAAAACACAACATGGACACATCAAATTTTTTCACAGAAAACAAGGTGCTTTTTACAAAGTGCCTACCTGTGGATTTTGGCCTCTAGCTCAGCCGGCACCTGGGGAAACCTAGCAAACCAGTGCATTTTTGAAAACTAGACACCTAGGGGAATCCAAGATGGGGTGACTTGTGGGGCTCTGACCAGGTTCTGTTACCCAGAATCCTTTGCAAACCTCAAAAGTTGACCAAAAAAACACCTTTTCCTCTCATTTCGGTGACAGAAAGTTCTGGAATCTGAGAGGAGCCACAAATTTCCTTCCACCCAGCGTTCCCCCAAGTCTCCAGATAAAAATGGTACCTCACTTGTGTGGGTAGGCCTAGGGCCCATGAAAGGAAATGGCCCAAAACACAACGTGGACACATCACATTTTTTCACAGAAAACCGTGCCTACCTGTGGACTTTGGCCTCTAGCTCAGTCGGCACCTGGGGAAACCTAGGAAACCAGCGCATTTTTTAAAACTCGAAACCTAGGGGAATCCAAGATGGGGTGACTTGTGGGGCTCTGACCGGTTCTGTTACCCAGAATCCTTTGCAAACCTCACAATTTGACCAAAAAAATACTTTTTCCTCTAATTTCGGTGACAGAAAGTTCTGGAATTTGAGAGGAGCCACAAATTTCCTTCCACCCAGTGTTCCCCCAAGTTTCCCGATAAAAATGGTACCTCACTTGTGTGGGTAGGCCTAGCGTCCACCAAAGGAAATGGCCCAAAACACAACGTGGACACATCACATTTTTTCACAGAAAACAGAGGTGTTTTTTTGCAAAGTGCCTACCTGTGGATTTTGGCCTCTAGCTCAGTCGGCACCTGGGGAAACCTAGCAAACCAGTGCATTTTAAAAAACTAGACACCTAGGGGAATCCAAGTTGGGGTGACTTGTGGGGATCTGACCAGGTTCTGTTACCCAGTATCCTTTGCAAACCTCAAAATTTGACCCAAAAAACACTTTTTCCTCTCATTTCGGTGACAGAAAGTTTTGGAATCTGAGAGGGGCCACAAATTTCCTTCCACCCAGCACTCCCCCAAGTCTCTTGATAAAAATGGTACCTCACTTGTGTGGGTTGGCCTAGCGCCCATGAAAGGAAATGGCCCAAAACACAACGTGGACACATCAAATGTTTTCACAGAAAACAGAGGTGCTTTTTACAAAGTGCCTACCTGTGGATTTTGGCCTCTAGCTCAGCCGGCAGCTGGGGAAACCTAGCAAACCAGTGCATTTTTGAAAACTAGACACCTAGGGGAATCCAAGATGGGGTGACTTGTGGGGCTCTGACCAGGTTCTGTTACCCAGAATCCTTTGCAAACCTCAAAATTTGACCAAAAAAACACCTTTTCATCTCATTTCGGTGACAGAAAGTTCTGGAATTTGAGAGGAGCCACAAATTTCATTCCACCCAGCGTTCCCCCAAGTCTCCCGATAAAAATGGTACCTCACTTTTGTGGGTAGGCCTAGCGCCCACGAAAGGAAATGGCTCAAAACACAACGTGGACACATCACATTTTTTCACAGAAAACAGAGGTGCTTTTTACAAAGTGCCTACCTGTGGATTTTGGCCTCTAGCTCAGCCGGCACCTGGGGAAACCAAGCAAACCAGCGCATTTTTTTAAACTAGACACCTAGGGGAATCCAAGATGGGGTGACTTGTGGGGCTCTGACCAGGTTCTGTTACCCAGAATCCTTTGCAAACCTCAAAATTTGACCAAAAAAACACTTTTTCCTCTCATTTCGGTGACAGAAAGTTCTGGAATCTGAGAGGAGCCACAAATTTCCTTCCACCCAGCGTCCCCCCAAGTCTCCTGATAAAAATGGTACCTCACTTATGTCGGTAGGCCTAGCGCCCACGAAAGGAAATGGCCCAAAACACAACGTGGACACATCAAATTTTTTCCCAGAAAACAAGGTGCTTTTTACAAAGTGCCTACCTGTGGATTTTGGCCTCTAGCTCAGCCGGCACCTGGGGAAACCTAGCAAACCAGTGCATTTTTGAAAACTAGACACCTAGGGGAATCCAAGATGGGGTGACTTGTGGGGCTCTGACCAGGTTCTGTTACCCAGAATCCTTTGCAAACCTCAAAATTTGACCAAAAAAACACCTTTTCCTCTCATTTCAGTGACAGAAAGTTCTGGAATCTGAGAGGAGCCACAAATTTCCTTCCACCCAGCGTTCCCCCAAGTCTCGAGATAAAAATGGTACCTCACTTGGGTGGGTAGGCCTAGGGCCCACAAAAGGAAATGGCCCAAAACACAACATGGACACATCAAATTTTTTCACAGAAAACAAGGTGCTTTTTACAAAGTGCCTACCTGTGGATTTTGGCCTCTAGCTCAGCCGGCACCTGGGGAAACCTAGCAAACCAGTGCATTTTTGAAAACTAGACACCTAGGGGAATCCAAGATGGGGTGACTTGTGGGGCTCTGACCAGGTTCTGTTACCCAGAATCCTTTGCAAACCTCAAAATTTGACCAAAAAAACACCTTTTCCTCTCATTTCGGTGAGAGAAAGTTCTGGAATCTGAGAGGAGCCACAAATTTCCTTCCACCCAGCGTTCCCCCAAGTCTCCAGATAAAAATGGTACCTCACTTGTGTGGGTAGGCCTAGGGCCCATGAAAGGAAATGGCCCAAAACACAACGTGGACACATCACATTTTTTCACAGAAAACCGTGCCTACCTGTGGACTTTGGCCTCTAGCTCAGTCGGCACCTGGGGAAACCTAGGAAACCAGCGCATTTTTTAAAACTCGAAACCTAGGGGAATCCAAGATGGGGTGACTTGTGGGGCTCTGACCAGGTTCTGTTACCCAGAATCCTTTGCAAACCTCACAATTTGACCAAAAAAATACTTTTTCCTCTAATTTCGGTGACAGAAAGTTCTGGAATTTGAGAGGAGCCACAAATTTCCTTCCACCCAGTGTTCCCCCAAGTTTCCCGATAAAAATGGTACCTCACTTGTGTGGGTAGGCCTAGCGTCCACCAAAGGAAATGGCCCAAAACACAACGTGGACACATCACATTTTTTCACAGAAAACAGAGGTGTTTTTTTGCAAAGTGCCTACCTGTGGATTTTGGCCTCTAGCTCAGTCGGCACCTGGGGAAACCTAGCAAACCAGTGCATTTTAAAAAACTAGACACCTAGGGGAATCCAAGTTGGGGTGACTTGTGGGGATCTGACCAGGTTCTGTTACCCAGTATCCTTTGCAAACCTCAAAATTTGACCCAAAAAACACTTTTTCCTCTCATTTCGGTGACAGAAAGTTTTGGAATCTGAGAGGGGCCACAAATTTCCTTCCACCCAGCACTCCCCCAAGTCTCTTGATAAAAATGGTACCTCACTTGTGTGGGTTGGCCTAGCGCCCATGAAAGGAAATGGCCCAAAACACAACGTGGGCACATCAAATGTTTTCACAGAAAACAGAGGTGCTTTTTACAAAGTGCCTACCTGTGGATTTTGGCCTCTAGCTCAGCCGGCAGCTGGGGAAACCTAGCAAACCAGTGCATTTTTGAAAACTAGACACCTAGGGGAATCCAAGATGGGGTGACTTGTGGGGCTCTGACCAGGTTCTGTTACCCAGAATCCTTTGCAAACCTCAAAATTTGACCAAAAAAATACTTTTTCCTCTCATTTCGGTGACAGAAAGTTCTGGAATTTGAGAGGAGCCACAGATTTCCTTCCACCCAGTGTTCCCCCAAGTCTCCCGATAAAAATGGTACCTCACTTGTGTGGGTAGGCCTAGCGCCCACGAAAGGAAATGGCCCAAAACACAACGTGGACCATCAAATTTTTTCACAGAAAACAGAGGTGCTTTTTACAAAGTGCCTACCTGTGGATTTTGGCCTCTAGCTCAGCCGGCACCTGGGGAAACCAAGCAAACCAGCGCATTTTTTTAAACTAGACACCTAGGGGAATCCAAGATGGGGTGACTTGTGGGGCTCTGACCAGGTTCTGTTACCCAGAATCCTTTGCAAACCTCAACATTTGACCAAAAAAACACTTTTTCCTCTCATTTCGGTGACATAAAGTTCTGGAATCTGAGAGGAGCCACAAATTTCCTTCCACCCAGCGTTCCCCCAAGTCTCCCGATAAAAATGGTACCTCACTTTTGTGGGTAGGCCTAGCGCCCACGAAAGGAAATGGCTCAAAACACAACGTGGACACATCACATTTTTTCACAGAAAACAGTGCCTACCTGTGGATTTTGGCCTCTAGCTCAGCCGGCACCTGGGGAAACCTAGCAAACCAGCGTATTTTTGAAAACTAGAAACCTAATGGATTCCAAGATGGGGTGACTTGTGGGGCTCTGACCAGGTTCTGTTACCCAGAATCCTTTGCAAACCTCAAAATTTGACCAAACAAACACCTTTTCCTCTCATTTCGGTGACAGAAAGTTCTGGAATTTGAGAGGAGCCACAAATTTCATTCCACCCAGCGTTCCCCCAAGTCTCCCGATAAAAATGGTACCTCTCTTTTGTGGGTAGGCCTAGCGCCCACGAAAGGAAATGGCTCAAAACACAACGTGGACACATCACATTTTTTCACAGAAAACAGAGGTGCTTTTTACAAAGTGCCTACCTGTGGATTTTGGCCCTCTAGCTCAGCCGGCACCTGGGGAAACCTAGCAAACCAGTGCATTTTATTAAACTAGACACCTAGGGGAATCCAAGATGGGGTGACTTGTGGGGCTCTGACCAGGTTCTGTTACCCAGAATCCTTTGCAAACCTCAAAATTTGACCAAAAAAAACACTTTTTCCTCTCATTTCGGCGACAGAAAGTTCTGGAATCTGAGAGGAGCCACCAATTTCCTTCCACCCAGCATTCCCCCAAGTCTCCCGATAAAAATGGTACCTCACTTTTGTGGGTAGGCCTAGCGCCCACGAAAGGAAATGGCTCAAAACACAACGTGGACACATCACATTTTTTCACAGAAAACAGTGCCTACCTGTGGATTTTGGCCTCTAGCTCAGCCGGCACCTGGGGAAACCTAGCAAACCAGCGTATTTTTGAAAACTAGAAACCTAATGGAATCCAAGATGGGGTGACTTGTGGGGCTCTGACCAGGTTCTGTTACCCAGAATCCTTTGCAAACCTCAAAATTTGACCAAACAAACACCTTTTCCTCTCATTTCGGTGACAGAAAGTTCTGGAATTTGAGAGGAGCCACAAATTTCCTTCCACCCAGCGTTCCCCCAAGTCTCCCGATAAAAATGGTACCTCACGTTTGTGGGTAGGCCTAGCGCCCACGAAAGGAAATGGCTCAAAACACAACGTGAACACATCACATTTTTTCACAGAAAACAGTGCATACCTGTGGATTTTGGCCTCTAGCTCAGCCGGCACCTGGGGAAACCTAGCAAACCAGCGTATTTTTGAAAACTAGAAACCTAATGGAATCCAAGATGGGGTGAGTTGTGGGGCTCTGACCAGGTTCTGTTACCCAGAATCCTTTGCAAACCTCAAAATGTGACCAAACAAACACCTTTTCCTCTCATTTCGGTGACAGAAAGTTCTGGAATTTGAGAGGAGCCACACATTTCCTTCCACCCAGCGTTCCCCCAAGTCTCCCGATAAAAATGGAACCTCACTTGTGTGGGTAGGCCTAGCGCCCACGAAAGGAAATGGCCCAAAACACAACTTGGTCACATCACATTTTTTCACAGAAAACAGAGGGGTTTTTTGCAAAGTGCCTACCTGTGGATTTTGGCCTCTAGCTCAGTCGGCACCTGGGGAAACCTAGCAAACCAGTGCATTTTTGAAAACTAGACACCTAGGGGAATCCAAGTTGGGGTGACTTGTGGGGATCTGACTAGGTTCTGTTACCCAGAATCCTTTGCAAACCTCAAAATTTGACCCAAAAAACACTTTTTCCTCTCATTTCGGTGACAGAAAGTTTTGGAATCTGAGAGGAGCCACAAATTTCCTTCCACCCAGCGTCCCCCCAAGTCTCCTGATAAAAATTGTACCTCACTTATTTCGGTAGGCCTAGCGCCCACGAAAGGAAATGGCCCAAAACACAACGTGGACACATAAACATTTTTCACAGAAAACAATGTGCTTTTTACAAAGTGCCTACCTGTGGATTTTGGCCTCTAGCTCAGCCGGCACCTGGGGAAACCTAGCAAACCAGTGCATTTTTGAAAACTAGACACCTAGGGGAATCCAAGATGGGGTGACTTGTGGGGCTCTGACCAGGTTCTGTTACCCAGAATCCTTTGCAAACCTCAAAATTTGACCAAAAAAACACCTTTTCCTCTCATTTCAGTGACAGAAAGTTCTGGAATCTGAGAGGAGCCACAAATTTCCTTCCACCCAGCGTTCCCCCAAGTCTCCAGATAAAAATGGTACCTCACTTGTGTGGGTAGGCGTAGGGCCCACAAAAGGAAATGGCCCAAAACACAACATGGACACATCAAATTTTTTCACAGAAAACAGAGGTGCTTTTTACAAAGTGCCTACCTGTGGATTTTGGCCTCTAGCTCCGCCGGCACCTGGGGAAACCTAGCACACCAGCGCATTTCTGAAAACTAGACACCGAGGGGAATCCAAGATGGGGTGACTTGTGTGGCTCTGATCAGGTTCTGTTACCCAGAATCCTTTGCAAACCTCAAAATTTGACAAAAAAAAACACTTTTTCTTCTCATTTCGGTGACAGAAAGTTCTGGAATCTGAGAGGAGCCACAAATTTCCTTCCACCCAGCGTTCCCCCAAGTCTCCAGATAAAAATGGTACCTCACTTGTGTGGGTAGGCCTAGGGCCCATGAAAGGAAATGGCCCAAAACACAACGTGGACACATCACATTTTTTCACAGAAAACAGTGCCTACCTGTGGACTTTGGCCTCTAGCTCAGTCGGCACCTGGGGAAACCTAGCAAACCAGCGCATTTTTGAAAACTTGAAACCTAGGGGAATCCAAGATGGGGTGACTTGTGGGGCTCTGACCAGGTTCTGTTACCCAGAATCCTTTGCAAACCTCACAATTTGACCAAAAAAATACTTTTTCCTCTAATTTCGGTGACAGAAAGTTCTGGAATTTGAGAGGAGCCACAAATTTCCTTCCACCCAGTGTTCCCCCAAGTCTCCCGATAAAAATGGTACCTCACTTGTGTGGGTAGGCCTAGCGTCCACCAAAGGAAATGGCCCAAAACACAACGTGGACACATCACATTTTTTCACAGAAAACAGAGGTGTTTTTTTGCAAAGTGCCTACCTGTGGATTTTGGCCTCTAGCTTAGTCGGCACCTGGGGAAACCTAGCAAACCAGTGCATTTTAAAAAACTAGACACCTAGGGGAATCCAAGTTGGGGTGACTTGTGGGGATCTGACCAGGTTCTGTTACCCAGAATCCTTTACAAACCTCAAAATTTGACCCAAAAAACACTTTTTCCTCTCATTTCGGTGACAGAAAGTTTTGGAATCTGAGAGGGGCCACAAATTTCCTTCCACCCAGCACTCCCCCAAGTCTCTTGATAAAAATGGTACCTCACTTGTGTGGGTTGGCCTAGCGCCCATGAAAGGAAATGGCCCAAAACACAACGTGGACACATCAACTGTTTTCACAGAAAACAGAGGTGCTTTTTACAAAGTGCCTACCTGTGGATTTTGGCCTCTAGCTCAGCCGGCAGCTGGGGAAACCTAGCAAACCAGCGCATTTTTGAAAACTAGACACCTAGGGGAATCCAAGATGGGGTGACTTGTGGGGCTCTGACCAGGTTCTGTTACCCAGAATCCTTTGCAAACCTCAAAATTTGACCAAAAAAATACTTTTTCCTCTCATTTCGGTGACAGAAAGTTCTGGAACCTGAGAGGAGCCACGAATTTCCTTCCATCCAGCGTTCCCTCAAGTCTCCCGATAAAAATGGTACCTCACTTGTGTGGGTAGGCCTAGGGCAGACGAAAGGAAATGGCCCAAAACACAACGTGGACACATCAAATTTTTTCACAGAAAACAAGGTGCTTTTTACAAAGTGCCTACCTGTGGATTTTGGCCTCTAGCTCAGCCGGCACCTGGGGAAACCTAGCAAACCAGTGCATTTTTGAAAACTAGACACCTAGGGGAATCCAAGATGGGGTGACTTGTGGGGCTCTGACCAGGTTCTGTTACCCAGAATCCTTTGCAAACCTCAAAATTTGACCAAAAAAACACCTTTTCCTCTCATTTCAGTGACAGAAAGTTCTGGAATCTGAGAGGAGCCACAAATTTCCTTCCACCCAGCGTTCCCCCAAGTCTCCCGATAAAAATGGTACCTCACTTGTGTGGGTAGGCCTAGCGTCCACCAAAGGAAATGGCCCAAAACACAACGTGGACACATCACATTTATTCACAGAAAACAGAGGTGTTTTTTTGCAAAGTGCCTACCTGTGGATTTTGGCCTCTAGCTCAGTCTGGACCTGGGGAAACCTAGCAAACCAGTGCATTTTAAAAAACTAGACACCTAGGGGAATCCAAGTTGGGGTGACTTGTGGGGATCTGACCAGGTTCTGTTACCCAGAATCCTTTACAAACCTCAAAATTTGACCAAAAAAACACCTTT
Source organism: Pleurodeles waltl (assembly GCF_031143425.1). Taxonomy (NCBI): domain Eukaryota; kingdom Metazoa; phylum Chordata; class Amphibia; order Caudata; family Salamandridae; genus Pleurodeles; species Pleurodeles waltl. Next base: position 228,596,136 of record NC_090439.1, read on the forward strand.
TCCTCTCATTTCAGTGACAGAAAGTTCTGGAATCTGAGAGGGGCCACAAATTTCCTTCCACCCAGCGTTCCCCCAAGTCTCCAGATAAAAATGGTACCTCACTTGTGTGGGTAGGCGTAGGGCCCACAAAAGGAAATGGCCCAAAACACAACATGGACACATCAAATTTTTTCACAGAAAACAGAGGTGCTTTTTACAAAGTGCCTACCTGTGGATTTTGGCCTCTAGCTCAGCCGGCAGCTGGGGAAACCTAGCAAACCAGTGCATTTTTGAAAACTAGACACCTAGGGGAATCCAAGATGGGGTGACTTGTGGGGCTCTGACCAGGTTCTGTTACCCAGAATCCTTTGCAAACCTCAAAATTTGACCAAAAAAACACCTTTTCATCTCATTTCGGTGACAGAAAGTTCTGGAATTTGAGAGGAGCCACAAATTTCATTCCACCCAGCGTTCCCCCAAGTCTCCCGATAAAAATGGTACCTCACTTTTGTGCGTAGGCCTAGCGCCCACGAAAGGAAATGGCTCAAAACACAACGTGGACACATCACATTTTTTCACAGAAAACAGAGGTGCTTTTTACAAAGTGCCTACCTGTGGATTTTGGCCTCTAGCTCAGCCGGCACCTGGGGAAACCAAGCAAACCAGCGCATTTTTGAAAACTAGACACATAGGGGAATCCAAGATGGGGTGACTTGTGGGGCTCTGACCAGGTTCTGTTACCCAGAATCCTTTGCAAACCTCAAAATTTGACCAAAAAAATACTTTTTCCTCTCATTTCGGTGACAGAAAGTTCTGGAATTTGAGAGGAGCCACACATTTCTTTCCACCCAGTGTTCCCCCAAGTCTCCCGATAAAAATGGTACCTCACTTGTGTGGGTAGGCCTAGCGCCCACGAAAGGAAATGGCCCAAAACACAACGTGGACACATCAAATTTTTTCACAGAAAACAGAGGTGCTTTTTACAAAGTGCCTACCTGTGGATTTTGGCCTCTAGCTCAGCCGGCACCTGGGGAAACCTAGCAAACCAGTGCATTTTAAAAAACTAGACACCTAGGGGAATCCAAGATGGGGTGACTTGTGGGGCTCTGACCAGGTTCTGTTACCCAGAATCCTTTGCAAACCTCAAAATTTGACCAAAAAAACACTTTTTCCTCTCATTTCGGTGACAGAAAGTTCTGGAATCTGAGATGAGCCACAAATTTCCTTCCACCCAGCGTTCTCCCAAGTCTCCCGATAAAAATGGTACCTCACTTTTGTGGGTAGGCCTAGCGCCCACGAAAGGAAATGGCTCAAAACACAACATGGACACATCACATTTTTTCACAGAAAACAGTGCCTACCTGTGGATTTTGGCCTCTAGCTCAGCCGGCACCTGGGGAAACCTAGCAAACCAGCATATTTTTGAAAACTAGAAACCTAATGGATTCCAAGATGGGGTGACTTGTGGGGCTCTGACCAGGTTCTGTTACCCAGAATCCTTTGCAAACCTCAAAATTTGACCAAACAAACACCTTTTCCTCTCATTTCGGTGACAGAAAGTTCTGGAATTTGAGAGGAGCCACAAATTTCATTCCACCCAGCGTTCCCCCAAGTCTCCCGATAAAAATGGTACCTCTCTTTTGTGGGTAGGCCTAGCGCCCACGAAAGGAAATGGCTCAAAACACAACGTGGACACATCAAATTTTTTCACAGAAAACAGAGGTGCTTTTTACAAAGTGCCTACCTGTGGATTTTGGCCCTCTAGCTCAGCCGGCACCTGGGGAAACCTAGCAAACCAGCGCATTTTATTAAACTAGACACCTAGGGGAATCCAAGATGGGGTGACTTGTGGGGCTCTGACCAGGTTCTGTTACCCAGAATCCTTTGCAAACCTCAAAATTTGACCAAAGAAACACTTTTTCCTCTCATTTCGGCGACAGAAAGTTCTGGAATCTGAGAGGAGCCACAAATTTCCTTCCACCCAGCATTCCCCCAAGTCTCCCGATAAAAATGGTACCTCACTTTTGTGGGTAGGCCTAGCGCCCACGAAAGGAAATGGCTCAAAACACAACGTGGACACATCACATTTTTTCACAGAAAACAGTGCCTACCTGTGGATTTTGGCCTCTAGCTCAGCCGGCACCTGGGGAAACCTAGCAAACCAGCGTATTTTTGAAAACTAGAAACCTAATGGAATCCAAGATGGGGTGACTTGTGGGGCTCTGACCAGGTTCTGTTACCCAGAATCCTTTGCAAACCTCAAAATTTGACCAAACAAACACCTTTTCCTCTCATTTCGGTGACAGAAAGTTCTGGAATTTGAGAGGAGCCACAAATTTCCTTCCACCCAGCGTTCCCCCAAGTCTCCCGATAAAAATGGTACCTCACGTTTGTGGGTAGGCCTAGCGCCCACGAAAGGAAATGGCTCAAAACACAACGTGAACACATCACATTTTTTCACAGAAAACAGTGCCTACCTGTGGATTTTGGCCTCTAGCTCAGCCGGCACCTGGGGAAACCTAGCAAACCAGCGTATTTTTGAAAACTAGAAACCTAATGGAATCCAAGATGGGGTGAGTTGTGGGGCTCTGACCAGGTTATGTTACCCAGAATCCTTTGCAAACCTCAAAATGTGACCAAACAAACACCTTTTCCTCTCATTTCGGTGACAGAAAGTTCTGGAATTTGAGAGGAGCCACAAATTTCCTTCCACCCAGCGTTCCCCCAAGTCTCCCGATAAAAATGGAACCTCACTTGTGTGGGTAGGCCTAGTGCCCACGAAAGGAAATGGCCCAAAACACAACGTGGACACATCACATTTTTTCACAGAAAACAGAGGTGTTTTTTGCAAAGTGCCTACCTGTGGATTTTGGCCTCTAGCTCAGTCGGCACCTGGGGAAACCTAGCAAACCAGTGCATTTTTGAAAACTAGACACCTAGGGGAATCCAAGTTGGGGTGACTTGTGGGGATCTGACTAGGTTCTGTTACCCAGAATCCTTTGCAAACCTCAAAATTTGACCCAAAAAACACTTTTTCCTCTCATTTCGGTGACAGAAAGTTTTGGAATCTGAGAGGAGCCACAAATTTCCTTCCACCCAGCGTCCCCCCAAGTCTCCTGATAAAAATGGTACCTCACTTATTTCGGTAGGCCTAGCGCCCACGAAAGGAAATGGCCCAAAACACAACGTGGACACATAAAATTTTTTCACAGAAAACAATGTGCTTTTTACAAAGTGCCTACCTGTGGATTTTGGCCTCTAGCTCAGCCGGCACCTGGGGAAACCTAGCAAACCAGTGCATTTTTGAAAACTAGACACCTAGGGGAATCCAAGATGGGGTGACTTGTGGGGCTCTGACCAGGTTCTGTTACCCAGAATCCTTTGCAAACCTCAAAATTTGACCAAAAAAACACCTTTTCCTCTCATTTCAGTGACAGAAAGTTCTGGAATCTGAGAGGAGCCACAAATTTCCTTCCACCCAGCGTTCCCCCAAGTCTCCAGATAAAAATGGTACCTCACTTGTGTGGGTAGGCGTAGGGCCCACAAAAGGAAATGGCCCAAAACACAACATGGACACATCAAATTTTTTCACAGAAAACAGAGGTGCTTTTTACAAAGTGCCTACCTGTGGATTTTGGCCTCTAGCTCCGCCGGCACCTGGGGAAACCTAGCACACCAGCGCATTTTTGAAAACTAGACACCGAGGGGAATCCAAGATGGGGTGACTTGTGTGGCTCTGATCAGGTTCTGTTACCCAGAATCCTTTGCAAACCTCAAAATTTGACAAAAAAAACACTTTTTCTTCTCATTTCGGTGACAGAAAGTTCTGGAATCTAAGAGGAGCCACAAATTTCTTTCCACCCAGCGTTCCCCCAAGTCTCCAGATAAAAATGGTACCTCACTTGTGTGGGTAGGCCTAGGGCCCATGAAAGGAAATGGCCCAAAACACAACGTGGACACATCACATTTTTTCACAGAAAACAGTGCCTACCTGTGGACTTTGGCCTCTAGCTCAGTCGGCACCTGGGGAAACCTAGCAAACCAGCGCATTTTTGAAAACTTGAAACCTAGGGGAATCCAAGATGGGGTGACTTGTGGGGCTCTGACCAGGTTCTGTTACCCAGAATCCTTTGCAAACCTCACAATTTGACCAAAAAAATACTTTTTCCTCTAATTTCGGTGACAGAAAGTTCTGGAATTTGAGAGGAGCCACAAATTTCCTTCCACCCAGTGTTCCCCCAAGTCTCCCGATAAAAATGGTACCTCACTTGTGTGGGTAGGCCTAGCGTCCACCAAAGGAAATGGCCCAAAACACAACGTGGACACATCACATTTTTTCACAGAAAACAGAGGTGTTTTTTTGCAAAGTGCCTACCTGTGGATTTTGGCCTCTAGCTTAGTCGGCACCTGGGGAAACCTAGCAAACCAGTGCATTTTAAAAAACTAGACACCTAGGGGAATACAAGTTGGGGTGACTTGTGGGGATCTGACCAGGTTCTGTTACCCAGAATCCTTTACAAACCTCAAAATTTTACCCAAAAAACACTTTTTCCTCTCATTTCGGTGACAGAAAGTTTTGGAATCTGAGAGGGGCCACAAATTTCCTTCCACCCAGCACTCCCCCAAGTCTCTTGATAAAAATGGTACCTCACTTGTGTGGGTTGGCCTAGCGCCCATGAAAGGAAATGGCCCAAAACACAACGTGGACACATCAACTGTTTTCACAGAAAACAGAGGTGCTTTTTACAAAGTGCCTACCTGTGGATTTTGGCCTCTAGCTCAGCCGGCAGCTGGGGAAACCTAGCAAACCAGCGCATTTTTGAAAACTAGACACCTAGGGGAATCCAAGATGGGGTGACTTGTGGGGCTCTGACCAGGTTCTGTTACCCAGAATCCTTTGCAAACCTCAAAATTTGACCAAAAAAATACTTTTTCCTCTCATTTCGGTGACAGAAAGTTCTGGAACCTGAGAGGAGCCACGAATTTCCTTCCACCCAGCGTTCCCTCAAGTCTCCCGATAAAAATGGTACCTCACTTGTGTGGGTAGGCCTAGGCCAGACGAAAGGAAATGGCCCAAAACACAACGTGGACACATCAAATTTTTTCACAGAAAACAAGGTGCTTTTTACAAAGTGCCTACCTGTGGATTTTGGCCTCTAGCTCAGCCGGCACCTGGGGAAACCTAGCAAACCAGTGCATTTTTGAAAACTAGACACCTAGGGGAATCCAAGATGGGGTGACTTGTGGGGCTCTGACCAGGTTCTGTTACCCAGAATCCTTTGCAAACCTCAAAATTTGACCAAAAAAACACCTTTTCCTCTCATTTCAGTGACAGAAAGTTCTGGAATCTGAGAGGAGCCACAAATTTCCTTCCACCCAGCGTTCCCCGAAGTCTCCCGATAAAAATGGTACCTCACTTGTGTGGGTAGGCCTAGCGTCCACCAAAGGAAATGGCCCAAAACACAACGTGGACACATCACATTTTTTCACAGAAAACAGAGGTGTTTTTTTGCAAAGTGCCTACCTGTGGATTTTGGCCTCTAGCTCAGTCTGGACCTGGGGAAACCTAGCACACCAGTGCATTTTAAAAAACTAGACACCTAGGGGAATCCAAGTTGGGGTGACTTGTGGGGATCTGACCAGGTTCTGTTACCCAGAATCCTTTACAAACCTCAAAATTTGACCAAAAAAACACCTTTTCCTCTCATTTCAGTGACAGAAAGTTCTGGAATCTGAGAGGGGCCACAAATTTCCTTCCACCCAGCGTTCCCCCAAGTCTCCAGATAAAAATGGTACCTCACTTGTGTGGGTAGGCGTAGGGCCCACAAAAGGAAATGGCCCAAAACACAACATGGACACATCAAATTTTTTCACAGAAAACAGAGGTGCTTTTTACAAAGTGCCTACCTGTGGATTTTGGCCTCTAGCTCAGCCGGCAGCTGGGGAAACCTAGCAAACCAGTGCATTTTTGAAAACTAGACACCTAGGGGAATCCAAGATGGGGTGACTTGTGGGGCTCTGACCAGGTTCTGTTACCCAGAATCCTTTGCAAACCTCAAAATTGGACCAAAAAAACACCTTTTCATCTCATTTCGGTGACAGAAAGTTCTGGAATTTGAGAGGAGCCACAAATTTCATTCCACCCAGCGTTCCCCCAAGTCTCCCGATAAAAATGGTACCTCACTTTTGTGGGTAGGCCTAGCGCCCACGAAAGGAAATGGCTCAAAACACAACGTGGACACATCACATTTTTTCACAGAAAACAGAGGTGCTTTTTACAAAGTGCCTACCTGTGGATTTTGGCCTCTAGCTCAGCCGGCACCTGGGGAAACCAAGCAAACCAGCGCATTTTTTTAAACTAGACACCTAGGGGAATCCAAGATGGGGTGACTTGTGGGGCTCTGACCAGGTTCTGTTACCCAGAATCCTTTGCAAACCTCAAAATTTGACCAAAAAAACACTTTTTCCTTTCATTTCGGTGACAGAAAGTTCTGGAATCTGAGAGGAGCCACAAATTTCCTTCCACCCAGCGTCCCCCCAAGTCCCCTGATAAAAATGGTACCTCACTTATGTCGGTAGGCCTAGCGCCCACGAAAGGAAATGGCCCAAAACACAACGTGGACACATCAAATTTTTTCACAGAAAACAAGGTGCTTTTTACAAAGTGCCTACCTGTGGATTTTGGCCTCTAGCTCAGCCGGCACCTGGGGAAACCTAGCAAACCAGTGCATTTTTTAAAACTAGACACCTAGGGGAATCCAAGATGGGGTGACTTGTGGGGCTCTGACTAGGTTCTGTTACCCAGAATCCTTTGCAAACCTCAAAATTTGACCAAAAAAATACCTTTTCCTCTCATTTCAGTGACAGAAAGTTCTGGAATCTGAGAGGAGCCACAAATTTCCTTCCACCCAGCGTTCCCCCAAGTCTCGAGATAAAAATGGTACCTCACTTGTGTGGGTAGGCCTAGGGCCCACAAAAGGAAATGGCCCAAAACACAACATGGACACATCAAATTTTTTCACAGAAAACAAGGTGCTTTTTACAAAGTGCCTACCTGTGGATTTTGGCCTCTAGCTCAGCCGGCACCTGGGGAAACCTAGCAAACCAGTGCATTTTTAAAAACTAGACACCTAGGGGAATCCAAGATGGGGTGACTTGTGGGGCTCTGACCAGGTTCTGTTACCCAGAATCCTTTGCAAACCTCAAAATTTGACCAAAAAAACACCTCTTCCTCTCATTTCGGTGACAGAAAGTTCTGGAATCTGAGAGGAGCCACAAATTTCCTTCCACCCAGCGTTCCCCCAAGTCTCCAGATAAAAATGGTACCTCACTTGTGTGGGTAGGCCTAGGGCCCATGAAAGGAAATGGCCCAAAACACAACGTGGACACATCACATTTTTTCACAGAAAACAGTGCCTACCTGTGGACTTTGGCCTCTAGCTCAGTCGGCACCTGGGGAAACCTAGCAAACCAGCGCATTTTTGAAAACTTGAAACCTAGGGGAATCCAAGATGGGTCAGTTGTGGGGCTCTGACCAGGTTCTGTTACCCAGAATCCTTTGCAAACCTCACAATTTGACCAAAAAAATACTTTTTCCTCTAATTTCGGTGACAGAAAGTTCTGGAATTTGAGAGGAGCCACAAATTTCCTTCCACCCAGTGTTCCCCCAAGTCTCCCGATAAAAATGGTACCTCACTTGTGTGGGTAGGCCTAGCGTCCACCAAAGGAAATGGCCCAAAACACAACGTGGACACATCACATTTTTTCACAGAAAACAGAGGTGTTTTTTTGCAAAGTGCCTACCTGTGGATTTTGGCCTCTAGCTCAGTCGGCACCTGGGCAAACCTAGCAAACCAGTGCATTTTAAAAAACTAGACACCTAGGGGAATCAAAGTTGGGGTGACTTGTGGGGATCTGACCAGGTTCTGTTACCCAGTATCCTTTGCAAACCTCAAAATTTGACCCAAAAAACAATTTTTCCTCTCATTTCGGTGACAGAAAGTTTTGGAATCTGAGAGGGGCCACAAATTTCCATCCACCCAGCACTCCCCCAAGTCTCTTGATAAAAATGGTACCTCATTTGTGTGGGTTGGCCTAGCGCCCATGAAAGGAAATGGCCCAAAACACAACGTGGGCACATCAAATGTTTTCACAGAAAACAGAGGTGCTTTTTACTAAGTGCCTACCTGTGGATTTTGGCCTCTAGCTCAGCCGGCAGCTGGGGAAACCGAGCAAACCAGTGCATTTTTGAAAACTAGACACCTAGGGGAATCCAAGATGGGGTGACTTGTGGGGCTCTGACCAGGTTCTGTTACCCAGAATCCTTTGCAAACCTCAAAATTTGACCAAAAAAATACTTTTTCCTCTCATTTCGGTGACAGAAAGTTCTGGAATTTGAGAGGAGCCACACATTTCCTTCCACCCAGTGTTCCCCCAAGTCTCCCGATAAAAATGGTACCTCACTTGTGTGGGTAGGCCTAGCGCCCACGAAAGGAAATGGCCCAAAACACAACGTGGACACATCAAATTTTTTCACAGAAAACAGAGGTGCTTTTTACAAAGTGCCTACCTGTGGATTTTGGCCTCTAGCTCAGCCGGCACCTGGGGAAACCAAGCAAACCAGCGCATTTTTTTAAACTAGACACCTAGGGGAATCCAAGATGGGGTGACTTGTGGGGCTCTGACCAGGTTCTGTTACCCAGAATCCTTTGCAAACCTCAAAATTTGACCAAAAAAACACTTTTTCCTCTCATTTCGGTGACAGAAAGTTCTGGAATCTGAGAGGAGCCACAAATTTCCTTCCACCCAGCGTTCCCCCAAGTCTCCCGATAAAAATGGTACCTCACTTTTGTGGGTAGGCCTAGCGCCCACGAAAGGAAATGGCTCAAAACACAACGTGGACACATCACATTTTTTCACAGAAAACAGTGCCTACCTGTGGATTTTGGCCTCTAGCTCAGCCGGCACCTGGGGAAACCTAGCAAACCAACGTATTTTTGAAAACTAGAAACCTAATGGATTCCAAGATGGGGTGACTTGTGGGGCTCTGACCAGGTTCTGTTACCCAGAATCCTTTGCAAACCTCAAAATTTGACCAAACAAACACCTTTTCCTCTCATTTCGGTGACAGAAAGTTCTGGAATTTGAGAGGAGCCACAAATTTCATTCCACCCAGCGTTCCCCCAAGTCTCCTGATAAAAATGGTACCTCTCTTTTGTGGGTAGGCCTAGCGCCCACGAAAGGAAATGGCTCAAAACACAACGTGGACACATCAAATTTTTTCACAGAAAACAGAGGTGCTTTTTACAAAGTGCCTACCTGTGGATTTTGGCCCTCTAGCTCAGCCGGCACCTGGGGAAACCTAGCAAACCAGCGCATTTTATTAAACTAGACACCTAGGGGAATCCAAGATGGGGTGACTTGTGGGGCTCTGACCAGGTTCTGTTACCCAGAATCCTTTGCAAACCTCAAAATTTGACCAAAGAAACACTTTTTCCTCTCATTTCGGCGACAGAAAGTTCTGGAATCTGAGAGGAGCCACAAATTTCCTTCCACCCAGCATTCCCCCAAGTCTCCCGATAAAAATGGTACCTCACTTTTGTGGGTAGGCCTAGTGCCCACGAAAGGAAATGGCTCAAAACACAACGTGGACACATCAAATATTTTCACAGAAAACAGTGCCTACCTGTGGATTTTGGCCTCTAGCTCAGCCGGCACCTGGGGAAACCTAGCAAACCAGCGTATTTTTGAAAACTAGAAACCTGATGGAATCCAAGATGGGGTGACTTGTGGGGCTCTGACCAGGTTCTGTTACCCAGAATCCTTTGCAAACCTCAAAATTTGACCAAACAAACACCTTTTCCTCTCATTTCGGTGACAGAAAGTTCTGGAATTTGAGAGGAGCCACAAATTTCCTTCCACCCAGCGTTCCCCCAAGTCTCCCGATAAAAATGGTACCTCACGTTTGTGGGTAGGCCTAGCGCCCACGAAAGGAAATGGCTCAAAACACAACGTGAACACATCACATTTTTTCACAGAAAACAGTGCCTACCTGTGGATTTTGGCCTCTAGCTCAGCCGGCACCTGGGGAAACCTAGCAAACCAGCGTATTTTTGAAAACTAGAAACCTAATGGAATCCAAGATGGGGTGAGTTGTGGGGCTCTGACCAGGTTCTGTTAACCAGAATCCTTTGCAAACCTCAAAATGTGACCAAACAAACACCTTTTCCTCTCATTTCGGTGACAGAAAGTTCTGGAATTTGAGAGGAGCCACAAATTTCCTTCCACCCAGCGTTCCCCCAAGTCTCCCGATAAAAATGGTACCTCACGTTTGTGGGTAGGCCTAGCGCCCACGAAAGGAAATGGCTCAAAACACAACGTGAACACATCACATTTTTTCACAGAAAACAGTGCCTACCTGTGGATTTTGGCCTCTAGCTCAGCCGGCACCTGGGGAAACCTAGCAAACCAGCGTATTTTTGAAAACTAGAAACCTAATGGAATCCAAGATGGGGTGAGTTGTGGGGCTCTGACCAGGTTCTGTTACCCAGAATCCTTTGCAAACCTCAAAATGTGACCAAACAAACACCTTTTCCTCTCATTTCGGTGACAGAAAGTTCTGGAATTTGAGAGGAGCCACAAATTTCCTTCCACCCAGCGTTCCCCCAAGTCTCCCGATAAAAATGGAACCTCACTTGTGTGGGTAGGCCTAGTGCCCACGAAAGGAAATGGCCCAAAACACAACGTGGACACATCACATTTTTTCACAGAAAACAGAGGTGTTTTTTGCAAAGTGCCTACCTGTGGATTTTGGCCTCTAGCTCAGTCGGCACCTGGGGAAACCTAGCAAACCAGTGCATTTTTGAAAACTAGACACCTAGGGGAATCTAAGTTGGGGTGACTTGTGGGGATCTGACTAGGTTCTGTTACCCAGAATCCTTTGCAAACCTCAAAATTTGACCTAAAAAACACTTTTTCCTCTCATTTCGGTGACAGAAAGTTTTGGAATCTGAGAGGAGCCACAAATTTCCTTCCACCCAGCGTCCCCCCAAGTCTCCTGATAAAAATGGTACCTCACTTATTTCGGTAGGCCTAGCGCCCACGAAAGGAAATGGCCCAAAACACAACGTGGACACATAAAAATTTTTCACAGAAAACAATGTGCTTTTTACAAAGTGCCTACCTGTGGATTTTGGCCTCTAGCTCAGCCGGCACCTGGGGAAACCTAGCAAACCAGTGCATTTTTGAAAACTAGACACCTAGGGGAATCCAAGATGGGGTGACTTGTGGGGCTCTGACCAGGTTCTGTTACCCAGAATCCTTTGCAAACCTCAAAATTTGACCAAAAAAACACCTTTTCCTCTCATTTCAGTGACAGAAAGTTCTGGAATCTGAGAGGAGCCACACATTTCCTTCCACCCAGCGTTCCCCCAAGTCTCCAGATAAAAATGGTACCTCACTTGTGTGGGTAGGCGTAGGGCCCACAAAAGGAAATGGCCCAAAACACAACATGGACACATCAAATTTTTTCACAGAAAACAGAGGTGCTTTTTAAAAGTGCCTACCTGTGGATTTTGGCCTCTAGCTCCGCCGGCACCTGTGGAAACCTAGCACACCAGCGCATTTTTTAAAACTAGACACCGAGGGGAATCCAAGATGGGGTGACTTGTGTGGCTCTGATCAGGTTCTGTTACCCAGAATCCTTTGCAAACCTCAAAATTTGACAAAAAAACACTTTTTCTTCTCATTTCGGTGACAGAAAGTTCTGGAATCTGAGAGGAGCCACAAATTTCCTTCCACCCAGCGTTCCCCCAAGTCTCCAGATAAAAATGGTACCTCACTTGTGTGGGTAGGCCTAGGGCCCATGAAAGGAAATGGCCCAAAACACAACGTGGACACATCACATTTTTTCACAGAAAACAGTGCCTACCTGTGGACTTTGGCCTCTAGCTCAGTCGGCACCTGGGGAAACCTAGCAAACCAGCGCATTTTTGAAAACTTGAAACCTAGGGGAATCCAAGATGGGGTGACTTGTGGGGCTCTGACCAGGTTCTGTTACCCAGAATCCTTTGCAAACCTCACAATTTGACCAAAAAAATACTTTTTCCTCTAATTTCGGTGACAGAAAGTTCTGGAATTTGAGAGGAGCCACAAATTTCCTTCCACCCAGTGTTCCCCCAAGTCTCCCGATAAAAATGGTACCTCACTTGTGTGGGTAGACCTAGCGTCCACCAAAGGAAATGTCCCAAAACACAACGTGGACACATCACATTTTTTCACAGAAAACAGAGGTGTTTTTTTGCAAAGTGCCTACCTGTGGATTTTGGCCTCTAGCTTAGTCGGCACCTGGGGAAACCTAGCAAACCAGTGCATTTTAAAAAACTAGACACCTAGGGGAATCCAAGTTGGGGTGACTTGTGGGGATCTGACCAGGTTCTGTTACCCAGAATCCTTTACAAACCTCAAAATTTGACCCAAAAAACACTTTTTCCTCTCATTTCGGTGACAGAAAGTTTTGGAATCTGAGAGGGGCCACAAATTTCCTTCCACCCAGCACTCCCCCAAGTCTCTTGATAAAAATGGTACCTCACTTGTGTGGGTTGGCCTAGCGCCCATGAAAGGAAATGGCCCAAAACACAACGTGGACACATCAACTGTTTTCACAGAAAACAGAGGTGCTTTTTACAAAGTGCCTACCTGTGGATTTTGGCCTCTAGCTCAGCCGGCAGCTGGGGAAACCTAGCAAACCAGCACATTTTTGAAAACTAGACACCTAGGGGAATCCAAGATGGGGTGACTTGTGGGGCTCTGACCAGGTTCTGTTACCCAGAATCCTTTGCAAACCTCAAAATTTGACCAAAAAAATACTTTTTCCTCTCATTTCGGTGACAGAAAGTTCTGGAACCTGAGAGGAGCCACGAATTTCCTTCCACCCAGCGTTCCCCCAAGTCTCCCGATAAAAATGGTACCTCACTTGTGTGGGTAGGCCTAGGGCAGACGAAAGGAAATGGCCCAAAACACAACGTGGACACATCAAATTTTTTCACAGAAAACAAGGTGCTTTTTACAAAGTGCCTACCTGTGGATTTTGGCCTCTAGCTCAGCCGGCACCTGGGGAAACCTAGCAAACCAGTGCATTTTTGAAAACTAGACACCCAGGGGAATCCAAGATGGGGTGACTTGTGGGGCTCTGACCAGGTTCTGTTACCCAGAATCCTTTGCAAACCTCAAAATTTGACCAAAAAAACACCTTTTCCTCTCATTTCAGTGAGAGAAAGTTCTGGAATCTGAGAGGAGCCACAAATTTCCTTCCACCCAGCGTTCCCCCAAGTCTCCCGATAAAAATGGTACCTCACTTGTGTGGGTAGGCCTAGCGTCCACCAAAGGAAATGGCCCAAAACACAACGTGGACACATCACATTTTTTCACAGAAAACAGAGGTGTTTTTTTGCAAAGTGCCTACCTGTGGATTTTGGCCTCTAGCTCAGTCTGGACCTGGGGAAACCTAGCAAACCAGTGCATTTTTAAAAACTAGACACCTAGGGGAATCCAAGTTGGGGTGACTTGTGGGGATCTGACCAGGTTCTGTTACCCAGAATCCTTTACAAACCTCAAAATTTGACCAAAAAAACACCTTTTCCTCTCATTTCAGTGACAGAAAGTTCTGGAATCTGAGAGGGGCCACAAATTTCCTTCCACCCAGCGTTCCCCCAAGTCTCCAGATAAAAATGGTACCTCACTTGTGTGGGTAGGCGTAGGGCCCACAAATGGAAATGGCCCAAAACACAACATGGACACATCAAATTTTTTCACAGAAAACAGAGGTGCTTTTTACAAAGTGCCTACCTGTGGATTTTGGCCTCTAGCTCCGCCGGCACCTGGGGAAACCTAGCACACCAGCGCATTTTTGAAAACTAGACACCGAGGGGAATCCAAGATGGGGTGACTTGTGTGGCTCTGATCAGGTTCTGTTACCCAGAATCCTTTGCAAACCTCAAAATTTGACAAAAAAAAACACTTTTTCTTCTCATTTCGGTGACAGAAAGTTCTGGAATCTGAGAGGAGCCACAAATTTCCTTCCACCCAGCGTTCCCCCAAGTCTCCAGATAAAAATGGTACCTCACTTGTGTGGGTAGGCCTAGGGCCCATGAAAGGAAATGGCCCAAAACACAACGTGGACACATCACATTTTTTCACAGAAAACAGTGCCTACCTGTGGACTTTGGCCTCTAGCTCAGTCGGCACCTGGGGAAACCTAGCAAACCAGCGCATTTTTGAAAACTTGAAACCTAGGGGAATCCAAGATGGGGTGACTTGTGGGGCTCTGACCAGGTTCTGTTACCCAGAATCCTTTGCAAACCTCAAAATTTGACCAAAAAAACACCTTTTCCTCTCATTTCAGTGACAGAAAGTTCTGGAATCTGAGAGGAGCCACAAATTTCCTTCCACCCAGCGTTCCCCCAAGTCTCGAGATAAAAATGGTACCTCACTTGTGTGGGTAGGCCTAGGGCCCACAAAAGGAAATGGCCCAAAACACAACATGGACACATCAAATTTTTTCACAGAAAACAAGGTGCTTTTTACAAAGTGCCTACCTGTGGATTTTGGCCTCTAGCTCAGCCGGCACCTGGGGAAACCTAGCAAACCAGTGCATTTTTAAAAACTAGACACCTAGGGGAATCCAAGATGGGGTGACTTGTGGGGCTCTGACCAGGTTCTGTTACCCAGAATCCTTTGCAAACCTCAAAATTTGACCAAGAAAACACCTTTTCCTCTCATTTCGGTGACAGAAAGTTCTGGAATCTGAGAGGAGCCACAAATTTCCTTCCACCCAGCGTTCCCCCAAGTCTCCAGATAAAAATGGTACCTCACTTGTGTGGGTAGGCCTAGGGCCCATGAAAGGAAATGGCCCAAAACACAACGTGGACACATCACATTTTTTCACAGAAAACAGTGCCTACCTGTGGACTTTGGCCTCTAGCTCAGTCGGCACCTGGGGAAACCTAGCAAACCAGCGCATTTTTGAAAACTTGAAACCTAGGGGAATCCAAGATGGGGTGACTTGTGGGGCTCTGACCAGGTTCTGTTACCCAGAATCCTTTGCAAACCTCACAATTTGACCAAAAAAATACTTTTTCCTCTAATTTCGGTGACAGAAAGTTCTGGAATTTGAGAGGAGCCACAAATTTCCTTCCACCCAGTGTTCCCCCAAGTCTCCCGATAAAAATGGTACCTCACTTGTGTGGGTAGGCCTAGCGTCCACCAAAGGAAATGGCCCAAAACACAACGTGGACACATCACATTTTTTCACAGAAAACAGAGGTGTTTTTTTGCAAAGTGCCTACCTGTGGATTTTGGCCTCTAGCTTAGTCGGCACCTGGGGAAACCTAGCAAACCAGTGCATTTTAAAAAACTAGACACCTAGGGGAATCCAAGTTGGGGTGACTTGTGGGGATCTGACCAGGTTCTGTTACCCAGAATCCTTTACAAACCTCAAAATTTGACCCAAAAAACACTTTTTCCTCTCATTTCGGTGACAGAAAGTTTTGGAATCTGAGAGGGGCCACAAATTTCCTTCCACCCTGCACTCCCCCAAGTCTCTTGATAAAAATGGTACCTCACTTGTGTGGGTTGGCCTAGCGCCCATGAAAGGAAATGGCCCAAAACACAACGTGGACACATCAACTGTTTTCACAGAAAACAGAGGTGCTTTTTACAAAGTGCCTACCTGTGGATTTTGGCCTCTAGCTCAGCCGGCAGCTGGGGAAACCTAGCAAACCAGCGCATTTTTGAAAACTAGACACCTAGGGGAATCCAAGATGGGGTGACTTGTGGGGCTCTGACTAGGTTCTGTTTCCCAGAATCCTTTGCAAACCTCAAAATTTGACCAAAAAAATACTTTTTCCTCTCATTTCGGTGACAGAAAGTTCTGGAACCTGAGAGGAGCCACGAATTTCCTTCCACCCAGCGTTCCCCCAAGTCTCCCGATAAAAATGGTACCTCACTTGTGTGGGTAGGCCTAGGGCAGACAAAAGGAAATGGCCCAAAACACAACGTGGACACATCAAATTTTTTCACAGAAAACAAGGTGCTTTTTACAAAGTGCCTACCTGTGGATTTTGGCCTCTAGCTCAGCCGGCACCTGGGGAAACCTAGCAAACCAGTGCATTTTTGAAAACTAGACACCTAGGGGAATCCAAGATGGGGTGACTTGTGGGGCTCTGACCAGGTTCTGTTACCCAGAATCCTTTGCAAACCTCAAAATTTGACCAAAAAAATACTTTTTCCTCTAATTTCGGTGACAGAAAGTTCTGGAATTTGAGAGGAGCCACAAATTTCCTTCCACCCAGCGTTCCCCCAAGTCTCCCGATAAAAATGGTACCTCACTTGTGTGGGTAGGCCTAGCGTCCACCAAAGGAAATGGCCCAAAACACAACGTGGACACATCACATTTTTTCACAGAAAACAGAGGTGTTTTTTTGCAAAGTGCCTACCTGTGGATTTTGGCCTCTAGCTCAGTCTGGACCTGGGGAAACCTAGCAAACCAGTGCATTTTAAAAAACTAGACACCTAGGGGAATCCAAGTTGGGGTGACTTGTGTGGATCTGACCAGGTTCTGTTACCCAGAATCCTTTACAAACCTCAAAATTTGACCAAAAAAACACCTTTTCCTCTCATTTCAGTGACAGAAAGTTCTGGAATCTGAGAGGGGCCACAAATTTCCTTCCACCCAGCGTTCCCCCAAGTCTCCAGATAAAAATGGTACCTCACTTGTGTGGGTAGGCGTAGGGCCCACAAAAGGAAATGGCCCAAAACACAACATGGACACATCAAATTTTTTCACAGAAAACAGAGGTGCTTTTTACAAAGTGCCTACCTGTGGATTTTGGCCTCTAGCTCAGCCGGCAGCTGGGGAAACCTAGCAAACCAGTGCATTTTTGAAAACTAGACACCTAGGGGAATCCAAGATGGGGTGACTTGTGGGGCTCTGACCAGGTTCTGTTACCCAGAATCCTTTGCAAACCTCAAAATTTGACCAAAAAAACACCTTTTCATCTCATTTCGGTGACAGAAAGTTCTGGAATTTGAGAGGAGCCACAAATTTCATTCCACCCAGCGTTCCCCCAAGTCTCCCGATAAAAATGGTACCTCACTTTTGTGGGTAGGCCTAGCGCCCACGAAAGGAAATGGCTCAAAACACAACGTGGACACATCACATTTTTTCACAGAAAACAGAGGTGCTTTTTACAAAGTGCCTACCTGTGGATTTTGGCCTCTAGCTCAGCCGGCACCTGGGGAAACCAAGCAAACCAGCGCATTTTTTTAAACTAGACACCTAGGGGAATCCAAGATGGGTTGACTTGTGGGGCTCTGACCAGGTTCTGTTACCCAGAATCCTTTGCAAACCTCAAAATTTGACCAAAAAAACACTTTTTCCTCTCATTTCGGTGACAGAAAGTTCTGGAATCTGAGAGGAGCCACAAATTTCCTTCCACCCAGCGTCCCCCCAAGTCTCCTGATAAAAATGGTACCTCACTTATGTCGGTAGGCCTAGCGCCCACGAAAGGAAATGGCCCAAAACACAACGTGGACACATCAAATTTTTTCACAGAAAACAAGGTGCTTTTTACAAAGTGCCTACCTGTGGATTTTGGCCTCTAGCTCAGCCGGCACCTGGGGAAACCTAGCAAACCAGTGTATTTTTGAAAACTAGACACCTAGGGGAATCCAAGATGGGTTGACTTGTGGGGCTCTGACCAGGTTCTGTTACCCAGAATCCTTTGCAAACCTCAAAATTTGACCAAAAAAACACCTTTTCCTCTCATTTCAGTGACAGAAAGTTCTGGAATCTGAGAGGAGCCACAAATTTCCTTCCACCCAGCGTTCCGCCAAGTCTCGAGATAAAAATGGTACCTCACTTGTGTGGGTAGGCCTAGGGCCCACAAAAGGAAATGGCCCAAAACACAACATGGACACATCAACTTTTTTCACAGAAAACAAGGTGCTTTTTACAAAGTGCCTACCTGTGGATTTTGGCCTCTAGCTCAGCCGGCACCTGGGGAAACCTAGCAAACCAGTGCATTTTTGAAAACTAGACACCTAGGGGAATCCAAGATGGGGTGACTTGTGGGGCTCTGACCAGGTTCTGTTACCCAGAATCCTTTGCAAACCTCAAAATTTGACCAAAAAAACACCTTTTCCTCTCATTTCGGTGACAGAAAGTTCTGGAATCTGAGAGGAGCCACAAATTTCCTTCCACCCAGCGTTCCCCCAAGTCTCCAGATAAAAATGGTACCTCACTTGTGTGGGTAGGCCTAGGGCCCATGAAAGGAAATGGCCCAAAACACAACGTGGACACATCACATTTTTTCACAGAAAACCGTGCCTACCTGTGGACTTTGGCCTCTAGCTCAGTCGGCACCTGGGGAAACCTAGGAAACCAGCGCATTTTTTAAAACTCGAAACCTAGGGGAATCCAAGATGGGGTGACTTGTGGGGCTCTGACCAGGTTCTGTTACCCAGAATCCTTTGCAAACCTCACAATTTGACCAAAAAAATACTTTTTCCTCTAATTTCGGTGACAGAAAGTTCTGGAATTTGAGAGGAGCCACAAATTTCCTTCCACCCAGTGTTCCCCCAAGTTTCCCGATAAAAATGGTACCTCACTTGTGTGGGTAGGCCTAGCGTCCACCAAAGGAAATGGCCCAAAACACAACGTGGACACATCACATTTTTTCACAGAAAACAGAGGTGTTTTTTTGCAAAGTGCCTACCTGTGGATTTTGGCCTCTAGCTCAGTCGGCACCTGGGGAAACCTAGCAAACCAGTGCATTTTAAAAAACTAGACACCTAGGGGAATCCAAGTTGGGGTGACTTGTGGGGATCTGACCAGGTTCTGTTACCCAGTATCCTTTGCAAACCTCAAAATTTGACCCAAAAAACACTTTTTCCTCTCATTTCGGTGACAGAAAGTTTTGGAATCTGAGAGGGGCCACAAATTTCCTTCCACCCAGCACTCCCCCAAGTCTCTTGATAAAAATGGTACCTCATTTGTGTGGGTTGGCCTAGCGCCCATGAAAGGAAATGGCCCAAAACACAACGTGGGCACATCAAATGTTTTCACAGAAAACAGAGGTGCTTTTTACAAAGTGCCTACCTGTGGATTTTGGCCTCTAGCTCAGCCGGCAGCTGGGGAAACCTAGCAAACCAGTGCATTTTTGAAAACTAGACACCTAGGGGAATCCAAGATGGGGTGACTTGTGGGGCTCTGACCAGGTTCTGTTACCCAGAATCCTTTGCAAACCTCAAAATTTGACCAAAAAAATACTTTTTCCTCTCATTTCGGTGACAGAAAGTTCTGGAATTTGAGAGGAGCCACACATTTCCTTCCACCCAGTGTTCCCCCAAGTCTCCCGATAAAAATGGTACCTCACTTGTGTGGGTAGGCCTAGCGCCCACGAAAGGAAATGGCCCAAAACACAACGTGGACACATCAAATTTTTTCACAGAAAACAGAGGTGCTTTTTACAAAGTGCCTACCTGTGGATTTTGGTCTCTAGCTCAGCCGGCACCTGGGGAAACCAAGCAAACCAGCGCATTTTTTTAAACTAGACACCTAGGGGAATCCAAGATGGGGTGACTTGTGGGGCTCTGACCAGGTTCTGTTACGCAGAATCCTTTGCAAACCTCAAAATTTGACCAAAAAAACACTTTTTCCTCTCATTTCGGTGACAGAAAGTTCTGGAATCTGAGAGGAGCCACAAATTTCCTTCCACCCAGCGTTCCCCCAAGTCTCCCGATAAAAATGGTACCTCACTTTTGTGGGTAGGCCTAGCGCCCACGAAAGGAAATGGCTCAAAACACAACGTGGACACATCACATTTTTTCACAGAAAACAGTGCCTACCTGTGGATTTTGGCCTCTAGCTCAGCCGGCACCTGGGGAAACCTAGCAAACCAGCGTATTTTTGAAAACTAGAAACCTAATGGATTCCAAGATGGGGTGACTTGTGGGGCTCTGACCAGGTTCTGTTACCCAGAATCCTTTGCAAACCTCAAAATTTGACCAAACAAACACCTTTTCCTCTCATTTCGGTGACAGAAAGTTCTGGAATTTGAGAGGAGCCACAAATTTCATTCCACCCAGCGTTCCCCCAAGTCTCCCGATAAAAATGGTACCTCACTTTTGTGGGTAGGCCTAGCGCCCACGAAAGGAAATGGCTCAAAACACAACGTGGACACATCACATTTTTTCACAGAAAACAGTGCCTACCTGTGGATTTTGGCCTCTAGCTCAGCCGGCACCTGGGGAAACCTAGCAAACCAGCGTATTTTTGAAAACTAGAAACCTAATGGATTCCAAGATGGGGTGACTTGTGGGGCTCTGACCAGGTTCTGTTACCCAGAATCCTTTGCAAACCTCAAAATTTGACCAAACAAACACCTTTTCCTCTCATTTCGGTGACAGAAAGTTCTGGAATTTGAGAGGAGCCACAAATTTCCTTCCACCCAGCGTTCCCCCAAGTCTCCCGATAAAAATGGTACCTCTCTTTTGTGGGTAGGCCTAGCGCCCACGAAAGGAAATGGCTCAAAACACAACGTGGACACATCAAATTTTTTCACAGAAAACAGAGGTGCTTTTTACAAAGTGCCTACCTGTGGATTTTGGCCCTCTAGCTCAGCCGGCACCTGGGGAAACCTAGCAAACCAGCGCATTTTATTAAACTAGACACCTAGGGGAATCCAAGATGGGGTGACTTGTGGGGCTCTGACCAGGTTCTGTTACCCAGAATCCTTTGCAAACCTCAAAATTTGACCAAAAAAACACTTTTTCCTCTCATTTCGGCGACAGAAAGTTCTGGAATCTGAGAGGAGCCACAAATTTCCTTCCACCCAGCATTCCCCCAAGTCTCCCGATAAAAATGGTACCTCACTTTTGTGGGTAGGCCTAGCGCCCACGAAAGGAAATGGCTCAAAACACAACGTGGACACATCACATTTTTTCACAGAAAACAGTGCCTACCTGTGGATTTTGGCCTCTAGCTCAGCCGGCACCTGGGGAAACCTAGCAAACCAGCGTATTTTTGAAAACTAGAAACCTAATGGAATCCAAGATGGGGTGACTTGTGGGGCTCTGACCAGGTTCTGTTACCCAGAATCCTTTGCAAACCTCAAAATTTGACCAAACAAACACCTTTTCCTCTCATTTCGGTGACAGAAAGTTCTGGAATTTGAGAGGAGCCACAAATTTCCTTCCACCCAGCGTTCCCCCAAGTCTCCCGATAAGAATGGTACCTCACGTTTGTGGGTAGGCCTAGCGCCCACGAAAGGAAATGGCTCAAAACACAACGTGAACACATCACATTTTTTCACAGAAAACAGTGCCTACCTGTGGATTTTGGCCTCTAGCTCAGCCGGCACCTGGGGAAACCTAGCAAACCAGCGTATTTTTGAAAACTAGAAACCTAATGGAATCCAAGATGGGGTGAGTTGTGGGGCTCTGACCAGGTTCTGTTACCCAGAATCCTTTGCAAACCTCAAAATGTGACCAAACAAACACCTTTTCCTCTCATTTCGGTGACAGAAAGTTCTGGAATTTGAGAGGAGCCACAAATTTCCTTCCACCCAGCGTTCCCCCAAGTCTCCCGATAAAAATGGAACCTCACTTGTGTGGGTAGGCCTAGCGCCCACGAAAGGAAATGGCCCAAAACACAACGTGGACACATCACATTTTTTCACAGAAAACAGAGGTGTTTTTTGCAAAGTGCCTACCTGTGGATTTTGGCCTCTAGCTCAGTCGGCACCTGGGGAAACCTAGCAAACCAGTGCATTTTTGAAAACTAGACACCTAGGGGAATCCAAGTTGGGGTGACTTGTGGGGATCTGACTAGGTTCTGTTACCCAGAATCCTTTGCAAACCTCAAAATTTGACCCAAAAAACACTTTTTCCTCTCATTTCGGTGACAGAAAGTTTTGGAATCTGAGAGGAGCCACAAATTTCCTTCCACCCAGCGTCCCCCCAAGTCTCCTGATAAAAATGGTACCTCACTTATTTCGGTAGGCCTAGCGCCCACGAAAGGAAATGGCCCAAAACACAACGTGGACACATAAACATTTTTCACAGAAAACAATGTGCTTTTTACAAAGTGCCTACCTGTGGATTTTGGCCTCTAGCTCAGCCGGCACCTGGGGAAACCTAGCAAACCAGTGCATTTTTGAAAACTAGACACCTAGGGGAATCCAAGATGGGGTGACTTGTGGGGCTCTGACCAGGTTCTGTTACCCAGAATCCTTTGCAAACCTCAAAATTTGACCAAAAAAACACCTTTTCCTCTCATTTCAGTGACAGAAAGTTCTGGAATCTGAGAGGAGCCACAAATTTCCTTCAACCCAGCGTTCCCCCAAGTCTCCAGATAAAAATGGTACCTCACTTGTGTGGGTAGGCATAGGGCCCACAAAAGGAAATGGCCCAAAACACAACATGGACACATCAAATTTTTTCACAGAAAACAGAGGTGCTTTTTACAAAGTGCCTACCTGTGGATTTTGGCCTCTAGCTCAGCCGGCACCTGGGGAAACCTAGCACACCAGCGCATTTTTGAAAACTAGACACCGAGGGGAATCCAAGATGGGGTGACTTGTGTGGCTCTGATCAGGTTCTGTTACCCAGAATCCTTTGCAAACCTCAAAATTTGACAAAAAAAACACTTTTTCTTCTCATTTCGGTGACAGAAAGTTCTGGAATCTGAGAGGAGCCACAAATTTCCTTCCACCCAGCGTTCCCCCAAGTCTCCAGATAAAAATGGTACCTCACTTGTGTGGGTAGGCCTAGGGCCCATGAAAGGAAATGGCCCAAAACACAACGTGGACACATCACATTTTTTCACAGAAAACAGTGCCTACCTGTGGACTTTGGCCTCTAGCTCAGTCGGCACCTGGGGAAACCTAGCAAACCAGCGCATTTTTGAAAACTTGAAACCTAGGGGAATCCAAGATGGGGTGACTTGTGGGGCTCTGACCAGGTTCTGTTACCCAGAATCCTTTGCAAACCTCACAATTTGACCAAAAAAATACTTTTTCCTCTAATTTCGGTGACAGAAAGTTCTGGAATTTGAGAGGAGCCACAAATTTCCTTCCACCCAGTGTTCCCCCAAGTCTCCCGATAAAAATGGTACCTCACTTGTGTGGGTAGGCCTAGCGTCCACCAAAGGAAATGGCCCAAAACACAACGTGGACACATCACATTTTTTCACAGAAAACAGAGGTGTTTTTTTGCAAAGTGCCTACCTGTGGATTTTGGCCTCTAGCTTAGTCGGCACCTGGGGAAACCTAGCAAACCAGTGCATTTTAAAAAACTAGACACCTAGGGGAATCCAAGTTGGGGTGACTTGTGGGGATCTGACCAGGTTCTGTTACCCAGAATCCTTTACAAACCTCAAAATTTGACCCAAAAAACACTTTTTCCTCTCATTTCGGTGACAGAAAGTTTTGGAATCTGAGAGGGGCCACAAATTTCCTTCCACCCAGCACTCCCCCAAGTCTCTTGATAAAAATGGTACCTCACTTGTGTGGGTTGGCCTAGCGCCCATGAAAGGAAATGGCCCAAAACACAACGTGGACACATCAACTGTTTTCACAGAAAACAGAGGTGCTTTTTACAAAGTGCCTACCTGTGGATTTTGGCCTCTAGCTCAGCCGGCAGCTGGGGAAACCTAGCAAACCAGCACATTTTTGAAAACTAGACACCTAGGGGAATCCAAGATGGGGTGACTTGTGGGGCTCTGACCAGGTTCTGTTACCCAGAATCCTTTGCAAACCTCAAAATTTGACCAAATAAATACTTTTTCCTCTCATTTCGGTGACAGAAAGTTCTGGAACCTGAGAGGAGCCACGAATTTCCTTCCACCCAGCGTTCCCCCAAGTCTCCCGATAAAAATGGTACCTCACTTGTGTGGGTAGGCCTAGGGCAGACGAAAGGAAATGGCCCAAAACACAACGTGGACACATCAAATTTTTTCACAGAAAACAAGGTGCTTTTTACAAAGTGCCTACCTGTGGATTTTGGCCTCTAGCTCAGCCGGCACCTGGGGAAACCTAGCAAACCAGTGCATTTTTTAAAACTAGACACCTAGGGGAATCCAAGATGGGGTGACTTGTGGGGCTCTGACCAGGTTCTGTTACCCAGAATCCTTTGCAAACCTCAAAATTTGACCAAAAAAACACCTTTTCCTCTCATTTCAGTGACAGAAAGTTCTGGAATCTGAGAGGAGCCACAAATTTCCTTCCACCCAGCGTTCCCCCAAGTCTCCCGATAAAAATGGTACCTCACTTGTGTGGGTAGGCCTAGCGTCCACCAAAGGAAATGGCCCAAAACACAACGTGGACACATCACATTTTTTCACAGAAAACAGAGGTGTTTTTTTGCAAAGTGCCTACCTGTGGATTTTGGCCTCTAGCTCAGTCTGGACCTGGGGAAACCTAGCAAACCAGTGCATTTTAAAAAACTAGACACCTAGGGGAATCCAAGTTGGGGTGACTTGTGGGGATCTGACCAGGTTCTGTTACCCAGAATCCTTTACAAACCTCAAAATTTGACCAAAAAAACACCTTTTCCTCTCATTTCAGTGACAGAAAGTTCTGGAATCTGAGAGGGGCCACAAATTTCCTTCCACCCAGCGTTCCCCCAAGTCTCCAGATAAAAATGGTACCTCACTTGTGTGGGTAGGCGTAGGGCCCACAAAAGGAAATGGCCCAAAACACAACATGGACACATCAAATTTTTTCACAGAAAACAGAGGTGCTTTTTACAAAGTGCCTACCTGTGGATTTTGGCCTCTAGCTCCGCCGGCACCTGGGGAAACCTAGCACACCAGCGCATTTTTGAAAACTAGACACCGAGGGGAATCCAAGATGGGGTGACTTGTGTGGCTCTGATCAGGTTCTGTTACCCAGAATCCTTTGCAAACCTCAAAATTTGACAAAAAAAACACTTTTTCTTCTCATTTCGGTGACAGAAAGTTCTGGAATCTGAGAGGAGCCACAAATTTCCTTCCACCCAGCGTTCCCCCAAGTCTCCAGATAAAAATGGTACCTCACTTGTGTGGGTAGGCCTAGGGCCCATGAAAGGAAATGGCCCAAAACACAACGTGGACACATCACATTTTTTCACAGAAAACAGTGCCTACCTGTGGACTTTGGCCTCTAGCTCAGTCGGCACCTGGGGAAACCTAGCAAACCAGCGCATTTTTGAAAACTTGAAACCTAGGGGAATCCAAGATGGGGTGACTTGTGGGGCTCTGACCAGGTTCTGTTACCCAGAATCCTTTGCAAACCTCACAATTTGACCAAAAAAATACTTTTTCCTCTAATTTCGGTGACAGAAAGTTCTGGAATTTGAGAGGAGCCACAAATTTCCTTCCATCCAGTGTTCCCCCAAGTCTCCCGATAAAAATGGTACCTCACTTGTGTGGGTAGGCCTAGCGTCCACCAAAGGAAATGGCCCAAAACACAACGTGGACACATCACATTTTTTCACAGAAAACAGAGGTGTTTTTTTGCAAAGTGCCTACCTGTGGATTTTGGCCTCTAGCTTAGTCGGCACCTGGGGAAACCTAGCAAACCAGTGCATTTTAAAAAACTAGACACCTAGGGGAATCCAAGTTGGGGTGACTTGTGGGGATCTGACCAGGTTCTGTTACCCAGAATCCTTTACAAACCTCAAAATTTGACCCAAAAAACACTTTTTCCTCTCATTTCGGTGACAGAAAGTTTTGGAATCTGAGAGGGGCCACAAATTTCCTTCCACCCAGCACTCCCCCAAGTCTCTTGATAAAAATGGTACCTCACTTGTGTGGGTTGGCCTAGCGCCCATGAAAGGAAATGGCCCAAAACACAACGTGGACACATCAACTGTTTTCACAGAAAACAGAGGTGCTTTTTACAAAGTGCCTACCTGTGGATTTTGGCCTCTAGCTCAGCCGGCAGCTGGGGAAACCTAGCAAACCAGCGCATTTTTGAAAACTAGACACCTAGGGGAATCCAAGATGGGGTGACTTGTGGGGCTCTGACCAGGTTCTGTTACCCAGAATCCTTTGCAAACCTCAAAATTTGACCAAAAAAATACTTTTTCCTCTCATTTCGGTGACAGAAAGTTCTGGAACCTGAGAGGAGCCACGAATTTCCTTCCACCCAGCGTTCCCCCAAGTCTCCCGATAAAAATGGTACCTCACTTGTGTGGGTAGGCCTAGGGCAGACGAAAGGAAATGGCCCAAAACACAACGTGGACACATCAAATTTTTTCACAGAAAACAAGGTGCTTTTTACAAAGTGCCTACCTGTGGATTTTGGCCTCTAGCTCAGCCGGCACCTGGGGAAACCTAGCAAACCAGTGCATTTTTGAAAACTAGACACCTAGGGGAATCCAAGATGGGGTGACTTGTGGGGCTCTGACCAGGTTCTGTTACCCAGAATCCTTTGCAAACCTCAAAATTTGACCAAAAAAACACCTTTTCCTCTCATTTCAGTGACAGAAAGTTCTGGAATCTGAGAGGAGCCACAAATTTCCTTCCACCCAGCGTTCCCCCAAGTCTCCCGATAAAAATGGTACCTCACTTGTGTGGGTAGGCCTAGCGTCCACCAAAGGAAATGGCCCAAAACACAACGTGGACACATCACATTTTTTCACAGAAAACAGAGGTGTTTTTTTGCAAAGTG
The DNA here is from genome assembly GCF_031143425.1 of Pleurodeles waltl. Taxonomy (NCBI): domain Eukaryota; kingdom Metazoa; phylum Chordata; class Amphibia; order Caudata; family Salamandridae; genus Pleurodeles; species Pleurodeles waltl. Next base: position 228,622,826 of record NC_090439.1, read on the forward strand.
CCTACCTGTGGATTTTGGCCTCTAGCTCAGTCTGGACCTAGGGAAACCTAGCAAACCAGTGCATTTTAAAAAACTAGACACCTAGGGGAATCCAAGTTGGGGTGACTTGTGGGGATCTGACCAGGTTCTGTTACCCAGAATCCTTTACAAACCTCAAAATTTGACCCAAAAAACACTTTTTCCTCTCATTTCGGTGACAGAAAGTTTTGGAATCTGAGAGGGGCCACAAATTTCCTTCCACCCAGCACTCCCCCAAGTCTCTTGATAAAAATGGTACCTCACTTGTGTGGGTTGGCCTAGCGCCCATGAAAGGAAATGGCCCAAAACACAACGTGGACACATCAAATGTTTTCACAGAAAACAGAGGTGCTTTTTACAAAGTGCCTACCTGTGGATTTTGGCCTCTAGCTCAGCCGGCACCTGGGGAAACCTAGCAAACCAGCGCATTTTTGAAAACTAGACACCCAGGGGAATCCAAGATGGGGTGACTTGTGGGGCTCTGACCAGGTTCTGTTACCCAGAATCCTTTGCAAACCTCACAATTTGACCAAAAAAATACTTTTTCCTCTCATTTCGGTGACAGAAAGTTCTGGAATTTGAGAGGAGCCACAAATTTCCTTCCACCCAGTGTTCCCCCAAGTCTCTCGATAAAAATGGTACCTCACTTGTGTGGGTAGGCCTAGCGCCCACGAAAAGAAATGGCCCAAAACACAACGTGGACACATCAAATTTTTTCACAGAAAACAGAGGTGCTTTTTACAAAGTGCCTACCTGTGGATTTTGGCCCTCTAGCTCAGCCGGCACCTGGGGAAACCTAGCAAACCAGCGCATTTTATTAAACTAGACACCTAGGGGAATCCAAGATGGGGTGACTTGTGGGGCTCTGACCAGGTTCTGTTACCCAGAATCCTTTGCAAACCTCAAAATTTGACCAAAAAAACACTTTTTCCTCTCATTTCGGCGACAGAAAGTTCTGGAATCTGAGAGGAGCCACAAATTTCCTTCCACCCAGCGTTCCCCCAAGTCTCCCGATAAAAATGGTACCTCACTTTTGTGGGTAGGCCTAGTGCCCACGAAAGGAAATGGCTCAAAACACAACGTGAACACATCACATTTTTTCACAGAAAACAGTGCCTACCTGTGGATTTTGGCCTCTAGCTCAGCCGGCACCTGGGGAAACCTAGCAAACCAGTGTATTTTTGAAAACTAGAAACCTAATGGAATCCAAGATGGGGTGACTTGTGGGGCTCTGACCAGGTTCTGTTACCCAGAATCCTTTGCAAACCTCAAAATGTGACCAAACAAACACCTTTTCCTCTCATTTCGGTGACAGAAAGTTCTGGAATTCGAGAGGAACCACAAATTTCCTTCCACCCAGCGTTCCCCCAAGTCTCCCGATAAAAATGGTACCTCACTTGTGTGGGTAGGCCTAGCGCCCACGAAAGGAAATGCCCCAAAACACAACGTGGACACATCACATTTTTTCACAGAAAACAGAGGTGTTTTTTGCAAAGTGCCTTCCTGTGGATTTTGGCCTCTAGCTCAGTCGGCACCTGGGGAAACCTAGCAAACCAGTGCATTTTTGAAAACTAGACACCTAGGGGAATCCAAGTTGGGGTGACTTGTGGGGATCTGACTAGGTTCTGTTACCCAGAATCCTTTGCAAACCTCAAAATTTGACCCAAAAAACACTTTTTCCTCTCATTTCGGTGACAGAAAGTTTTGGAATCTGAGAGGAGCCACAAATTTCCTTCCTCCCAGCTTCCCCCCAAGTCTCCTGATAAAAATGGTACCTCACTTATGTCGGTAGACCTAGCGCCCACGAAAGGAAATGGCCCAAAACACAACGTGGACACATCAAATTTTTTCACAGAAAACAAGGTGCTTTTTACAAAGTGCCTACCTGTGGATTTTGGCCTCTAGCTCAGTCGGCACCTGGGGAAACCTAGCAAACCAGTGCATTTTTGAAAACTAGACACCTAGGGGAATCCAAGATGGGGTGACTTGTGGGGCTCTGACCAGGTTCTGTTACCCAGAATCCTTTGCAAACCTCAAAATGTGACCAAAAAAACAACTTTTCCTCTCATTTCAGTGACAGAAAGTTCTGGAATCTGAGAGGAGCCACAAATTTCCTTCCACCCAGCGTTCCCCAAAATCTCCAGATAAAAATGGTACCTCACTTGTGTGGGTAGGCCTAGGGCCCACAAAAGGAAATGGCCCAAAACACAACATGGACACATCAAATTTTTTCACAGAAAACAGAGGTGCTTTTTACAAAGTGCCTACCTGTGGATTTTGGCCTCTAGCGCCGCCGGCACCTGGGGAAACCTAGCACACCAGCGCATTTTTGAAAACTAGACACCGAGGGGAATCCAAGATGGGGTGACTTGTGTGGCTCTGATCAGGTTCTGTTACCCAGAATCCTTTGCAAACCTCAAAATTTGACAAAAAAAACACTTTTTCTTCTCATTTCGGTGACAGAAAGTTCTGGAATCTGAGAGGAGCCACAAATTTCCTTCCACCCAGCGTTCCCCCAAGTCTCCAGATAAAAATGGTACCTCACTTGTGTGGGTAGGCCTAGGGCCCATGAAAGGAAATGGCCCAAAACACTACATGGACACATCACATTTTTTCACAGAAAACAGTGCCTACCTGTGGACTTTGGCCTCTAGCTCAGTCGGCACCTGGGGAAACCTAGCAAACCAGCGCATTTTTGAAAACTTGAAACCTAGGGGAATCCAAGATGGGGTGACTTGTGGGGCTCTGACCAGGTTCTGTTACCCAGAATCCTTTACAAACCTCAAAATTTGACCCAAAAAACACTTTTTCCTCTCATTTCGGTGACAGAAAGTTTTGGAATCTGAGAGGGGCCACAAATTTCCTTCCACCCAGCACTCCCCCAAGTCTCTTGATAAAAATGGTACCTCACTTGTGTGGGTTGGCCTAGCGCCCATGAAAGGAAATGGCCCAAAACACAACGTGGACACATCAAATGTTTTCACAGAAAACAGAGGTGCTTTTTACAAAGTGCCTACCTGTGGATTTTGGCCTCTAGCTCAGCCGGCACCTGGGGAAACCTAGCAAACCAGCGCATTTTTGAAAACTAGACACCCAGGGGAATCCAAGATGGGGTGACTTGTGGGGCTCTGACCAGGTTCTGTTACCCAGAATCCTTTGCAAACCTCACAATTTGACCAAAAAAATACTTTTTCCTCTAATTTCGGTGACAGAAAGTTCTGGAATTTGAGAGGAGCCACAAATTTCCTTCCACGCAGTGTTCCCCCAAGTCTCCCGATAAAAATGGTACCTCACTTGTGTGGGTAGGCTTAGCGCCCACGAAAGGAAATGGCCCAAAACACAACGTGGACACATCAAATTTTTTCACAGAAAACAAGGTGCTTTTTACAAAGTGCCTACCTGTGGATTTTGGCCTCTAGCTCAGCCGGCACCTGGGGAAACCTAGCAAACCAGTGCATTTTTGAAAACTAGACACCTAGGGGAATCCAAGATGGGGTGACTTGTGGGGCTCTGACCAGGTTCTGTTACCCAGAATCCTTTGCAAACCTCAAAATTTGACCAAAAAAACACCTTTTCCTCTTATTTCAGTGACAGAAAGTTTTGGAATCTGAGAGGAGCCACAAATTTCCTTCCACCCAGCGTTCCCCCAAGTCTCCAGATAAAAATGGTACCTCACTTGTGTGGGTAGGCCTAGGGCCCACAAAAGGAAATGGCCCAAAACACAACATGGACACATCAAATTTTTTCACAGAAAACAGAGGTGCTTTTTACAAAGTGCCTACCTGTGGATTTTGGCCTCTAGCTCCGCCGGCACCTGGGGAAACCTAGCACACCAGCGCATTTTTGAAAACTAGACACCAAGGGGAATCCAAGATGGGGTGACTTGTGTGGCTCTGATCAGGTTCTGTTACCCAGAATCCTTTGCAAACCTCAAAATTTGACACAAAAAAACACTTTTTCTTCTCATTTCGGTGACAGAAAATTCTGGAATCTGAGAGGAGCCACAAATTTCCTTCCACCCAGCGTTCCCCCAAGTCTCCAGATAAAAATGGTACCTCACTTGTGTGGGTAGGCCTAGGGCCCATGAAAGGAAATGGCCCAAAACACAACGTGGACACATCACATTTTTTCACAGAAAACAGTGCCTACCTATGGACTTTGGCCTCTAGCTCAGTCGGCACCTGGGGAAACCTAGCAAACCAGCGCATTTTTTAAAACTTGAAACCTAGGGGAATCCAAGATGGGGTGACTTGTGGGGCTCTGACCAGGTTCTGTTACCCAGAATCCTTTACAAACCTCAAAATTTGACCCAAAAAACACTTTTTCCTCTCATTTCGGTGACAGAAAGTTTTGGAATCTGAGAGGGGCCACAAATTTCCTTCCACCCAGCACTCCCCCAAGTCTCTTGATAAAAATGGTACCTCACTTGTGTGGGTTGGCCTAGCGCCCATGAAAGGAAATGGCCCAAAACACAACGTGGACACATCAAATGTTTTCACAGAAAACAGAGGTGCTTTTTACAAAGTGCCTACCTGTGGATTTTGGCCTCTAGCTCAGCCGGCACCTGGGGAAACCTAGCAAACCAGCGCATTTTTGAAAACTAGACACCCAGGGGAATCCAAGATGGGGTGACTTGTGGGGCTCTGACCAGGTTCTGTTACCCAGAATCCTTTGCAAACCTCACAATTTGACCAAAAAAATACTTTTTCCTCTAATTTCGGTGACAGAAAGTTCTGGAATTTGAGAGGAGCCACAAATTTCCTTCCACCCAGTGTTCCCCCAAGTCTCCCGATAAAAATGGTACCTCACTTGTGTGGGTAGGCTTAGCGCCCACGAAAGGAAATGGCCCAAAACACAACGTGGACACATCAAATTTTTTCACAGAAAACAAGGTGCTTTTTACAAAGTGCCTACCTGTGGATTTTGGCCTCTAGCTCAGCCGGCACCTGGGGAAACCTAGCAAACCAGTGCATTTTTGAAAACTAGACACCTAGGGGAATCCAAGATGGGGTGACTTGTGGGGCTCTGACCAGGTTCTGTTACCCAGAATCCTTTGCAAACCTCAAAATTTGACCAAAAAAACACCTTTTCCTCTCATTTCAGTGACAGAAAGTTTTGGAATCTGAGAGGAGCCACAAATTTCCTTCCACCCAGCGTTCCCCCAAGTCTCCAGATAAAAATGGTACCTCACTTGTGTGGGTAGGCCTAGGGCCCACAAAAGGAAATGGCCCAAAACACAACATGGACACATCAAATTTTTTCACAGAAAACAGAGGTGCTTTTTACAAAGGGCCTACCTGTGGATTTTGGCCTCTAGCTCCGCCGGCACCTGGGGAAACCTAGCACACCAGCGCATTTTTGAAAACTAGACACCAAGGGGAATCCAAGATGGGGTGACTTGTGTGGCTCTGATCAGGTTCTGTTACCCAGAATCCTTTGCAAACCTCAAAATTTGACAAAAAAAAACACTTTTTCTTCTCATTTCGGTGACAGAAAGTTCTGGAATCTGAGAGGAGCCACAAATTTCCTTCCACCCAGCGTTCCCCCAAGTCTCCAGATAAAAATGGTACCTCACTTGTGTGGGTAGGCCTAGGGCCCATGAAAGGAAATGGCCCAAAACACAACGTGGACACATCACATTTTTTCACAGAAAACAGTGCCTACCTGTGGACTTTGGCCTCTAGCTCAGTCGGCACCTGGGGAAACCTAGCAAACCAGCGCATTTTTGAAAACTTGAAACCTAGGGGAATCCAAGATGGGGTGACTTGTGGGGCTCTGACCAGGTTCTGTTACGCAGAATCCTTTGCAAACCTCAAAATTTGACCAAAAAAATACTTTTTCCTCTAATTTCGGTGACAGAAAGTTCTGGAATTTGAGAGGAGCCACAAATTTCCTTCCACCCAGTGTTCCCCCAAGTCTCCCGATAAAAATGGTACCTCACTTGTGTGGGTAGGCCTAGCGTCCACCAAAGGAAATGGCCCAAAACACAACGTGGACACATCACATTTTTTCACAGAAAACAGAGGTGTTTTTTTGCAAAGTGCCTACCTGTGGATTTTGGCCTCTAGCTTAGTCGGCACCTGGGGAAACCTAGCAAACCAGTGCATTTTAAAAAACTAGACACCTAGGGGAATCCAAGTTGGGGTGACTTGTGGGGATCTGACCAGGTTCTGTTACCCAGAATCCTTTACAAACCTCAAAATTTGACCCAAAAAACACTTTTTCCTCTCATTTCGGTGACAGAAAGTTTTGGAATCTGAGAGCGGCCACAAATTTCCTTCCACCCAGCACTCCACCAAGTCTCTTGATAAAAATGGTACCTCACTTGTGTGGGTTGGCCTAGCGCCCATGAAAGGAAATGGCCCAAAACACAACGTGGACACATCAACTGTTTTCACAGAAAACAGAGGTGCTTTTTACAAAGTGCCTACCTGTGGATTTTGGCCTCTAGCTCAGCCGGCAGCTGGGGAAACCTAGCAAATCAGCGCATTTTTGAAAACTAGACACCTAGGGGAATCCAAGATGGGGTGACTTGTGGGGCTCTGACCAGGTTCTGTTACCCAGAATCCATTGCAAACCTCAAAATTTGACCAAAAAAACACCTTTTCCTCTCATTTCAGTGACAGAAAGTTCTGGAATCTGAGAGGAGCCACAAATTTCCTTCCACCCAGCGTTCCCTCAAGTCTCCCGATAAAAATGGTACCTCACTTGTGTGGGTAGGCCTAGCGTCCACCAAAGGAAATGGCCCAAAACACAACGTGGACACATCACATTTTTTCACAGAAAACAGAGGTGTTTTTTTGCAAAGTGCCTACCTGTGGATTTTGGCCTCTAGCTCAGTCTGGACCTGGGGAAACCTAGCAAACCAGTGCATTTTAAAAAACTAGACACCTAGGGGAATCGAAGTTGGGGTGACTTGTGGGGATCTGACCAGGTTCTGTTACCCAGAATCCTTTACAAACCTCAAAATTTGACCCAAAAAACACTTTTTCCTCTCATTTCGGTGACAGAAAGTTTTGGAATCTGAGAGGGGCCACAAATTTCCTTCCACCCAGCACTCCCCCAAGTCTCTTGATAAAAATGGTACCTCACTTGTGTGGGTTGGCCTAGCGCCCATGAAAGGAAATGGCCCAAAACACAACGTGGACACATCAAATGTTTTCACAGAAAACAGAGGTGCTTTTTACAAAGTGCCTACCTGTGGATTTTGGCCTCTAGCTCAGCCGGCACCTGATGAAACCTAGCAAACCAGCGCATTTTTGAAAACTTGAAACCTAGGGGAATCCAAGATGGGGTGACTTGTGGGGCTCTGACCAGGTTCTGTTACCCAGAATCCTTTGCAAACCTCACAATTTGACCAAAAAAATACTTTTTCCTCTAATTTCGGTGACAGAAAGTTCTGGAATTTGAGAGGAGCCACAAATTTCCTTCCACCCAGTGTTCCCCCAAGTCTCCCGATAAAAATGGTACCTCACTTGTGTGGGTAGGCCTAGCGTCCACCAAAGGAAATGGCCCAAAACACAACGTGGACACATCACATTTTTTCACAGAAAACAGAGGTGTTTTTTTGCAAAGTGCCTACCTGTGGATTTTGGCCTCTAGCTCAGTCGGCACCTGGGGAAACCTAGCAAACCAGTGCATTTTAAAAAACTAGACACCTAGGGGAATCCAAGTTGGGGTGACTTGTGGGGATCTGACCAGGTTCTGTTACCCAGAATCCTTTACAAACCTCAAAATTTGACCCAAAAAACACTTTTTCCTCTCATTTCGGTGACAGAAAGTTTTGGAATCTGAGAGGGGCCACAAATTTCCTTCCACCCAGCACTCCCCCAAGTCTCTTGATAAAAATGGTACCTCACTTGTGTGGGTTGGCCTAGCGCCCATGAAAGGAAATGGCCCAAAACACAACGTGGACACATCAACTGTTTTCACAGAAAACAGAGGTGCTTTTTACAAAGTGCCTACCTGTGGATTTTGGCCTCTAGCTCAGCCGGCAGCTGGGGAAACCTAGCAAACCAGCGCATTTTTGAAAACTAGACACCTAGGGGAATCCAAGATGGGGTGACTTGTGGGGCTCTGACCAGGTTCTGTTACCCAGAATCCTTTGCAAACCTCAAAATTTGACCAAAAAAATACTTTTTCCTCTCATTTCGGTGACAGAAAGTTCTGGAATCTGAGAGGAGCCACGAATTTCCTTCCACCCAGCGTTCCCCCAAGTCTCCCGATAAAAATGGTACCTCACTTGTGTGGGTAGGCCTAGGGCAGACGAAAGGAAATGGCCCAAAACACAACGTGGACACATCAAATTTTTTCACAAAAAACAAGGTGCTTTTTACAAAGTGCCTACCTGTGGATTTTGGCCTCTAGCTCAGCCGGCACCTGGGGAAACCTAGCAAACCAGTGCATTTTTGAAAACTAGACACCTGGGGGAATCCAAGATGGGGTGACTTGTGGGGCTCTGACCAGGTTCTGTTACCCAGAATCCTTTGCAAACCTCAAAATTTGACCAAAAAAACACCTTTTCCTCTCATTTCAGTGACAGAAAGTTCTGGAATCTGAGAGGAGACACAAATTTCCTTCCACCCAGCGTTCCCCCAAGTCTCCCGATAAAAATGGTACCTCACTTGTGTGGGTAGGCCTAGCGTCCACCAAAGGAAATGGCCCAAAACACAACGTGGACACATCACATTTTTTCACAGAAAACAGAGGTGTTTTTTTGCAAAGTGCCTACCTGTGGATTTTGGCCTCTAGCTCAGTCTGCACCTGGGGAAACCTAGCAAACCAGTGCATTTTAAAAAACTAGACACCTAGGGGAATCCAAGTTGGGGTGACTTGTGGGGATCTGACCAGGTTTTGTTACCCAGAATCCTTTACAAACCTCAAAATTTGACCCAAAAAACACTTTTTCCTCTCATTTCGGTGACAGAAAGTTTTGGAATCTGAGAGGGGCCACAAATTTCCTTCCACCCAGCACTCCCCCAAGTCTCTAGATAAAAATGGTACCTCACTTGTGTGGGTTGGCCTAGCGCCCATGAAAGGAAATGGCCCAAAACACAACGTGGACACATCAAATGTTTTCACAGAAAACAGAGGTGCTTTTTACAAAGTGCCTACCTGTGGATTTTGGCCTCTAGCTCAGCCGGCACCTGGGGAAACCTAGCAAACTAGCGCATTTTTGAAAACTAGACACCCAGGGGAATCCAAGATGGGGTGACTTGTGGGGCTCTGACCAGGTTCTGTTACCCAGAATCCTTTGCAAACCTCACAATTTGACCAAAAAAATACTTTTTCCTCTAATTTCGGTGACAGAAAGTTCTGGAATTTGAGAGGAGCCACAAATTTCCTTCCACCCAGTGTTCCCCCAAGTCTCCCGATAAAAATGGTACCTCACTTGTGTGGGTAGGCTTAGCGCCCACAAAAGGAAATGGCCCAAAACACAACGTGGACACATCAAATTTTTTCACACAAAACAGAGGTGCTTTTTACAAAGTGCCTACCTGTGGATTTTGGCCCTCTAGCTCAGCCGGCACCTGGGGAAACCTAGCAAACCAGCGCATTTTATTAAACTAGACACCTAGGGGAATCCAAGATGGGGTGACTTGTGGGGCTCTGACCAGGTTCTGTTACCCAGAATCCTTTGCAAACCTCAAAATTTGACCAAAAAAATACTTTTTCCTCTCATTTCGGCGACAGAAAGTTCTGGAATCTGAGAGGAGCCACAAATTTCCTTCCACCCAGCGTTCCCCCAAGTCTCCCGATAAAAATGGTACCTCACTTTTGTGGGTAGGCCTAGCGCCCAGGAAAGGAAATGGCTCAAAACACAACGTGGACACATCACATTTTTTCACAGAAAACAGTGCCTACCTGTGGATTTTGGCCTCTAGCTCAGCCGGCACCTGGGGAAACCTAGCAAACCAGCGTATTTTTGAAAACTAGAAACCTAATGGAATCCAAGATGGGGTGACTTGTGGGGCTCTGACCAGGTTCTGTTACCCAGAATCCTTTGCAAACCTCAAAATTTGACCAAACAAACACCTTTTCCTCTCATTTCGGTGACAGAAAGTTCTGGAATTTGAGAGGACCCACAAATTTCCTTCCACCCAGCGTTCCCCGAAGTCTCCCGATAAAAATGGTACCTCACTTTTGTGGGTAGGCCTAGCGCCCACGAAAGGAAATGGCTCAAAACACAACGTGAACACATCACATTTTTTCACAGAAAACAGTGCCTACCTGTGGCTTTTGGCCTCTAGCTCAGCCGGCACCTGGGGAAACCTAGCAAACCAGCGTATTTTTGAAAACTAGAAACCTAATGCAATCCAAGATGGGGTGACTTGTGGGGCTCTGACCAGGTTCTGTTACCCAGAATCCTTTGCAAACCTCAAAATGTGACCAAACAAACACCTTTTCCTCTCATTTCGGTGACAGAAAGTTCTGGAATTCGAGAGGAACCACAAATTTCCTTCCACCCAGCGTTCCCCCAAGTCTCCCGATAAAAATGGTACCTCACTTGTGTGGGTAGGCCTAGCGCCCACGAAAGGAAATGGCCCAAAACACAACGTGGACACATCACATTTTTTCACAGAAAACAGAGGTGTTTTTTGCAAAGTGCCTACCTGTGGATTTTGGCCTCTAGCTCAGTCGGCACCTGGGGAAACCTAGCAAACCAGTGCATTTTTGAAAACTAGACACCTAGGGGAATCCAAGTTGGGGTGACTTGTGGGGATCTGACTAGGTTCTGTTACCCAGAATCCTTTGCTAACCTCAAAATTTGACCCAAAAAACACTTTTTCCTCTCATTTCGGTGACAGAAAGTTTTGGAATCTGAGAGGAGCCACAAATTTCCTTCCACTCAGCGTCCCCCCAAGTCTCCTGATAAAAATGGTACCTCACTTATGTCGGTAGGCCTAGCGCCCACGAAAGGAAATGGCCCAAAACACAACGTGGACACATCAAATTTTTTCACAGAAAACAAGGTGCTTTTTACAAAGTGCCTGCCTGTGGATTTTGGCCTCTAGCTCAGCCGGCACCTGGGGAAACCTAGCAAACCAGTGCATTTTTGAAAACTAGAAACCTAGGGGAATCCAAGATGGGGTGACTTGTGGGGCTCTGACCAGGTTCTGTTACCCAGAATCCTTTGCAAACCTCAAAATTTGACCAAAAAAACACCTTTTCCTCTCATTTCAGTGACAGAAAGTTCTGGAATCTGAGAGGAGCCACAAATTTCCTTCCACCCAGCGTTCCCCCAAGTCTCCAGATAAAAATGGTACCTCACTTGTGTGGGTAGGCCTAGGGCCCACAAAAGGAAATGGCCCAAAACACAACATGGACACATCAAATTTTTTCACAGAAAACAGAGGTGCTTTTTACAAAGTGCCTACCTGTGGATTTTGGCCTCTAGCTCCGCCGGCACCTGGGGAAACCTAGCACACCAGCGCATTTTTGAAAACTAGACACCGAGGGGAATCCAAGATGGGGTGACTTGTGTGGCTCTGATCAGGTTCTGTTACCCAGAATCCTTTGCAAACCTCAAAATTTGACAAAAAAAAACACTTTTTCTTCTCATTTCGGTGACAGAAAGTTCTGGAATCTGAGAGGAGCCACAAATTTCCTTCCACCCAGCGTTCCCCCAAGTCTCCAGATAAAAATGGTACCTCACTTGTGTGGGTAGGCCTAGGGCCCATGAAAGGAAATGGCCCAAAACACAACGTGGACACATCAAATTTTTTCACAGAAAACAGTGCCTACCTGTGGACTTTGGCCTCTAGCTCAGTCGGCACCTGGGGAAACCTAGCAATCCAGCGCATTTTTGAAAACTTGAAACCTAGGGGAATCCAAGATGGGGTGACTTGTGGGGCTCTGACCAGGTTCTGTTACCCAGAATCCTTTGCAAACCTCACAATTTGACCAAAAAAATACTTTTTCCTCTAATTTCGGTGACAGAAAGTTCTGGAATTTGAGAGGAGCCACAAATTTCCTTCCACCCAGTGTTCCCCCAAGTCTCCCGATAAAAATGGTACCTCACTTGTGTGGGTAGGCCTAGCGTCCACCAAAGGAAAGGGCCCAAAACACAACGTGGACACATCACATTTTTTCACAGAAAACAGAGGTGTTTTTTTGCAAAGTGCCTACCTGTGGATTTTGGCCTCTAGCTCAGTCGGCACCTGGGGAAACCTAGCAAACCAGTGCATTTTAAAAAACTAGACACCTAGGGGAATCCAAGTTGGGGTGACTTGTGGGGATCTGACCAGGTTCTGTTACCCAGAATCCTTTACAAACCTCAAAATTTGACCCAAAAAACACTTTTTCCTCTCATTTCGGTGACAGAAAGTTTTGGAATCTGAGAGGGGCCACAAATTTCCTTCCACCCAGCACTCCCCCAAGTCTCTTGATAAAAATGGTACCTCACTTGTGTGGGTTGGCCTAGCGCCCATGAAAGGAAATGGCCCAAAACACAACATGGACACATCAACTGTTTTCACAGAAAACAGAGGTGCTTTTTACAAAGTGCCTACCTGTGGATTTTGGCCTCTAGCTCAGCCGGCAGCTGGGGAAACCTAGCAAACCAGCGCATTTTTGAAAACTAGACACCTAGGGGAATACAAGATGGGGTGACTTGTGGGGCTCTGACCAGGTTCTGTTACCCAGAATCCTTTGCAAACCTCACAATTTGACCAAAAAAATACTTTTTCCTCTCATTTCGGTGACAGAAAGTTCTGGAATTTGAGAGGAGCCACAAATTTCCTTCCACCCAGTGTTCCCCCAAGTCTCCCGATAAAAATGGTACCTCACTTGTGTGGGTAGGCTTAGCGCCCACGAAAGGAAATGGCCCAAAACACAACGTGGACACATCAAATTTTTTCACAGAAAACAGAGGTGCTTTTTACAAAGTGCCTACCTGTGGATTTTGCCCTCTAGCTCAGCCGGCACCTGGGGAAACCTAGCAAACCAGCGCATTTTATTAAACTAGACACCTAGGGGAATCCAAGATGGGGTGACTTGTGGGGCTCTGACCAGGTTCTGTTACCCAGAATCCTTTGCAAACCTCAAAATTTGACCAAAAAAACACTTTTTCCTCTCATTTCGGCGACAGAAAGTTCTGGAATCTGAGAGGAGCCACAAATTTCCTTCCACCCAGCGTTCCCCCAAGTCTCCCGATAAAAATGGTACCTCACTTTTGTGGGTAGGCCTAGCGCCCACGAAAGGAAATGGCTCAAAACACAACGTGGACACATCACATTTTTTCACAGAAAACAGTGCCTACCTGTGGATTTTGGCCTCTAGCTCAGCCGGCACCTGGGGAAACCTAGCAAACCAGCGTATTTTTGAAAACTAGAAACCTAATGGAATCCAAGATGGAGTGACTTGTGGGGCTCTGACCAGGTTCTGTTACCCAGAATCCTTTGCAAACCTCAAAATTTGACCAAACAAACACCTTTTCCTCTAATTTCGGTGACAGAAAGTTCTGGAATTTGAGAGGAGCCACAAATTTCCTTCCACCCAGCGTTCCCCGAAGTCTCCCGATAAAAATGGTACCTCACTTTTGTGGGTAGGCCTAGCGCCCACGAAAGGAAATGGCTCAAAACACAACGTGAACACATCACATTTTTTCACAGAAAACAGTGCCTACCTGTGGCTTTTGGCCTCTAGCTCAGCCGGCACCTGGGGAAACCTAGCAAACCAGCGTATTTTTGAAAACTAGAAACCTAATGCAATCCAAGATGGGGTGACTTGTGGGGCTCTGACCAGGTTCTGTTACCCAGAATCCTTTGCAAACCTCAAAATGTGACCAAACAAACACCTTTTCCTCTCATTTCGGTGACAGAAAGTTCTGGAATTCGAGAGGAACCACAAATTTCCTTCCACCCAGCGTTCCCCCAAGTCTCCCGATAAAAATGGTACCTCACTTGTGTGGGTAGGCCTAGCGCCCACGAAAGGAAATGGCCCAAAACACAACGTGGACACATCACATTTTTTCACAGAAAACAGAGGTGTTTTTTGCAAAGTGCCTACCTGTGGATTTTGGCCTCTAGCTCAGTCGGCACCTGGGGAATCCTAGCAAACCAGTGCATTTTTGAAAACTAGACACCTAGGGGAATCCAAGTTGGGGTGACTTGTGGGGATCTGACTAGGTTCTGTTACCCAGAATCCTTTGCAAACCTCAAAATTTGACCCAAAAAACACTTTTTCCTCTCATTTCGGTGACAGAAAGTTTTGGAATCTGAGAGGAGCCACAAATTTCCTTCCACTCAGCGTCCCCCCAAGTCTCCTGATAAAAATGGTACCTCACTTATGTCGGTAGGCCTAGCGCCCACGAAAGGAAATGGCCCAAAACACAACGTGGACACATCAAATTTTTTCACAGAAAACAAGGTGCTTTTTACAAAGTGCCTGCCTGTGGATTTTGGCCTCTAGCTCAGCCGGCACCGGGGGAAACCTAGCAAACCAGTGCATTTTTGAAAACTAGACACCTAGGGGAATCCAAGATGGGGTGACTTGTGGGGCTCTGACCAGGTTCTGTTACCCAGAATCCTTTGCAAACCTCAAAATTTGACCAAAAAAACACCTTTTTCTCTCATTTCAGTGACAGAAAGTTCTGGAATCTGAGAGGAGCCACAAATTTCCTTCCACCCAGCGTTCCCCCAAGTCTCCAGATAAAAATGGTACCTCACTTGTGTGGGTAGGCCTAGGGCCCACAAAAGGAAATGGCCCAAAACACAACATGGACACATCAAATTTTTTCACAGAAAACAGAGGTGCTTTTTACAAAGTGCCTACCTGTGGATTTTGGCCTCTAGCTCTGCCGGCACCTGGGGAAACCTAGCACACCAGCGCATTTTTGAAAACTAGACACCAAGGGGAATCCAAGATGGGGTGACTTGTGTGGCTCTGATCAGGTTCTGTTACCCAGAATCCTTTGCAAACCTCCAAATTTGACCAAAAAAACCACTTTTTCTTCTCATTTCGGTGACAGAAAGTTCTGGAATCTGAGAGGAGCCACAAATTTCCTTCCACCCAGCGTTCCCCCAAGTCTCCAGATAAAAATGGTACCTCACTTGTGTGGGTAGGCCTAGGGCCCATGAAAGGAAATGGCCCAAAACACAACGTGGACACATCACATTTTTTCACAGAAAACAGTGCCTACCTGTGGACTTTGGCCTCTAGCTCAGTCGGCACCTGGGGAAACCTAGCAAACCAGCGCATTTTTGAAAACTTGAAACCTAGGGGAATCCAAGATGGGGTGACTTGTGGGGCTCTGACCAGGTTCTGTTACCCAGAATCCTTTGCAAACCTCACAATTTGACCAAAAAAATACTTTTTCCTCTAATTTCGGTGACAGAAAGTTCTGGAATTTGAGAGGAGCCACAAATTTCCTTCCACCCAGTGTTCCCCCAAGTCTCCCGATAAAAATGGTACCTCACTTGTGTGGGTAGGCCTAGCGTTCACCAAAGGAAATGGCCCAAAACACAACGTGGACACATCACATTTTTTCACAGAAAACAGAGGTGTTTTTTTGCAAAGTGCCTACCTGTGGATTTTGGCCTCTAGCTCAGTCGGCACCTGGGGAAACCTAGCAAACCAGTGCATTTTAAAAAACTAGACACCTAGGGGAATCCAAGTTGGGGTGACTTGTGGGGATCTGACCAGGTTCTGTTACCCAGAATCCTTTACAAACCTTAAAATTTGACCCAAAAAACACTTTTTCCTCTCATTTCGGTGACAGAAAGTTTTGGAATCTGAGAGGGGCCACAAATTTCCTTCCACCCAGCACTCCCCCAAGTCTCTTGATAAAAATGGTACCTCACTTGTGTGGGTTGGCCTAGCGCCCATGAAAGGAAATGGCCCAAAACACAACGTGGACACATCAACTGTTTTCACAGAAAACAGAGGTGCTTTTTACAAAGTGCCTACCTGTGGATTTTGGCCTCTAGCTCAGCCGGCAGCTGGGGAAACCTAGCAAACCAGCGCATTTTTTAAAACTAGACACCTAGGGGAATCCAAGATGGGGTGACTTGTGGGGCTCTGACCAGGTTCTGTTACCCAGAATCCTTTGCAAACCTCAAAATTTGACCAAAAAAATACTTTTTCCTCTCATTTCGGTGACAGAAAGTTCTGGAATCTGAGAGGAGCCACGAATTTCCTTCCACCCAGCGTTCCCCCAAGTCTCCCGATAAAAATGGTACCTCACTTGTGTGGGTAGGCCTAGGGCAGACGAAAGGAAATGGCCCAAAACACAACGTGGACACATCAAATTTTTTCACAGAAAACAAGGTGCTTTTTACAAAGTGCCTACCTGTGGATTTTGGCCTCTAGCTCAGCCGGCACCTGGGGAAACCTAGCAAACCAGTGCATTTTTGAAAACTAGACACCTAGGGGAATCCAAGATGGGGTGACTTGTGGGGCTCTGACCAGGTTCTGTTACCCAGAATCCTTTGCAAACCTCAAAATTTGACCAAAAAAACACCTTTTCCTCTCATTTCAGTGACAGAAAGTTCTGGAATCTGAGAGGAGCCACAAATTTCCTTCCACCCAGCGTTCCCCCAAGTCTCCCGATAAAAATGGTACCTCACTTGTGTGGGTAGGCCTAGCGTCCACCAAAGGAAATGGCCCAAAAC